>NC_080026.1:35952500-36577500 GCF_030020395.1 Manis pentadactyla | reverse complement strand
GAAAAAGAGATACTCATTTTGATGGAGATGAAAGCAGAGGTCATGTGATCATGGAGATAGTGGTGGCACCAGCTTCCAGATTCGTAGTTCTGTTTAGTGACAGAGACATAATGGTAAATTCTGTTGTGTTGTCCTAAGCATTATGTCAAATCTCTGCCTGTTCCCACACTCCTACAAGATTTTATATGTCACCTAAAAAAAGTATAAAACCTTTCTGCTTCAGCCAGCTGAAATGAATTATGTTATCTGTTACTTAATCCAGACCAATACAGGAAAATAAATAATAGGAAGATAAACAATACAAATATTGTTTATAATAAGTGCTACAAAGAAAGTTTGATATAAGACTAGGTTAGTTTTTTCAGACAGAGTGGTCAAAAGATGTCCTTAGTGAACTGAACTGAAGCAGAGACCTAAAGGAAAGGAAGAACTAAGGGAAGACTTAGGAAAAGAGAGTTCCAGGTGGAGCAAACATCACTAGCACAGATCCAAATTTGGCAAGAGTTTGGCGTATTCAGTCCTCAGAAAGAAGAACAGCATGGCACAAGGTGAGACTAGAAAATTAAGCAAGAGCTACCACTGCTCAAAGTGTGATCCAGTCTGGGGCTAGTCTGCAAACTATTTGCTAAGGATTCATGATGAGCACAATGTAAGTGTAAACATTTAGAATTTTTGTTGCAATCTGACATCACAACATTCAAGCAACAATTTTGTCATATTTAATAAATCAGTCCATAACAGATTGGAAATTTGAAAAAAAAACAGTCCTTCACCACAAATGGTTAAAGCAGTGTTCTCCAGGTCTAACTTCTCAGTCTTTCCTGTAAAGGGCCAGACAGTAAATGTTTCAGGCTTTATGGGGCTGTCGGAACTCTGCTGCCACTTCTCAGCCCTGCTGTGGTAGCACAAAAGCAGCCACAGATAATAAACAAGGGGGTGTGGCTGTGTTCCAATAAAACTTTATTTATGAAAACACAAGTTGGGCAGATTTTGGCCTGTGATGTGTAATTCATCAACCCTGGTCTAAGCCACAGGAAGGAGACTGGACCTGACTCTAAAGGCAATAAAACCACCTGCTTAATTGAGGCCATCTCTCACTTGATCCTTTCTCATCCTGCAGGTATTTGTAAAGGCCTTGGCTCACTGACCCTAAATCAGAAAAACCGTGCAGCTCCTCCCAGTTCCAATTCAGTGTTCGCATAAGCAACCCTGACTGATGAAGTCTCTATATTCACAGGCTTGTGTTTAAAGGAGGGGTCTCTTTTGCTATTACCTGCATCCCCAAGGAATGACAATGACACTGTTTACCCTACATTAGGCTGATGAGCAGCCCCACAGCCATAAGAGGTCATACCCTTTCATTCTACAAGACCTGGTCAAACAGGTTCACATTGTCCTCTGGGACATTAAATCACTTCAGTGACAATTTTCTTAGGTTTAGTACCCCATTTTTCTTCCATATGAAGTTACATCTCTGTCCAAATGGATTTCTGTGACCGCTGCCCATCTCTGGCTCTTTTGGTATGCCTAAAATGATTATATTGGACAAGACTATTACCTGCCTCTGGCTCTTTGGGCATGCCTGAAATGGTTATATTGGACTACAGGCCCCACACACACATAGCCTTGTTTTCCTCTGGGCTCAGATGCCACCACAGGCAGGAATATTTTCTATATCCACATGTCTTCCTTCACACAACATGCATTTCATAAACACAACCCAACACCCGCACAGTAGAGTGCCTTATTCTCTCCCCAAGGTAGAGCCTAGCCCGTGGTGTGTGCTGAGGAGATGAACCCCCACCAGTAGGCCTCTCTCAGAGGATATAGAGCTGAGGCAGTTCTTTCTGAAATCTTTAAGATTTTTTTCATTAACTCACAACAAATTCAATGGGTAAAACTCTGCTGTTGAATGTTTCCTTAAAATATCCCTTCTGGGCCTACCACCGTTTATCTTGGCAGCAGGTAGCTTGGAGAGTTTTGGAAAGTCTCAGTTTGGCATAGCCTCAGAGCTACTGGCACATTAAAGATTAATAAAGTGCATTTAACTGAGCCCAGGACACTGCAACATGATCCTTCACCATGAAATGTGCAAGATTCTTTGTTTGCAATGAACAAAACTGAAGCCAAACAGGGCCTACCATGACAGGTTAAGATAGGAAACAATCAGGAACTTTGCATGTCTTTTGCTGGTAAATTGATGGGTAGGAATCAATGCCCCTGCTCAGTCACACTCTTACTTAGCATTCTCAGGGTTTTAAGGTGGGCACTGAAGGATGACCCACAACGCTGGGTATTTATTGAGTTTGCAGGACCACAAAGATAGGGTGAGCACAGCTGCCTTCATCTAGGATAGAAAAAAGTGATTCAGAATAAATTCTCAGTTTATCAGCTTCTCCAAAGAAAGTAAAGATAAAGCAAAGCATTCCAAACATTTTCGATTTGCTTTCATGAAACAGAATGCTTGTGTCTGACTGAATATTAACCCAGGAGTAAGAAGACGCTTTTCCCAAGCATCATGTGGGGCTGACCGCAGAATGACAAGACGTAAAATAAAAATAAAAATTAAACAAGCACGTACATCATAACAATTAGGTTCACAAGCGGGATCTACTTACTGTCAATCTGGGGACACCTGGCACAGGCAGCAAATACTGGGACAGGTCGGTGGAGGAAAACATTTAAAAACGTGTCACTCTGAATTCTGGAGAAGCACTGGCAGACCCCACGTGCTGGGTAATGCCTTGGGTCTATGTCCACAGAGCAAACCCCTCACATCCTCCAGAAAGATCACAGGCACACTGCACTCTGCACATCAGAGCTCAGCAGCAGAGCACTTGGCTCATCGGACGCTCTTCCCTCCACATCGACATAAACATTCAAGAGGAAAAAAAGAAAAAAAAAATCTGTCCTTACCGAAAAGGCATGGCAGACAGGGACGGTGAACGTGTCACTTAGCCCGCTCAGTACTTTCTCTTTCATTCGCCCGTGTTCTAACGCTACTGATGAGAGTTCCCGGGGTTTTTGGATCTTCCTTCAAGAGTTTTAATCACCGGCTTCCCCAGCCCGGGTTTAACAAACACCGCTGTGTTCTGTCAATATTTGTATGCAGCACCACATTGGGCAACCGGCCAACACACAGAGTCTCAAGAGGCGAGGGGAGAAAACTGACACCCTAACAAACATGTTCCTCTCTTTTGTGTGTTTTAAGGTGGTGCTCCAAGTGTCATCTCTGATTCTGACAGGGGCTAAAGATAGCCTCTTTTCATGACTTTCTCCACTGCCCCCAGACGCCTGGCAAGGCTGCCTGAGCTGGGTTCCCCAAAGTTTGTTTTTGTCTCCCTGCCCTGAAGTTCTCCACACAATCGCCCGGCTTGCCTCTCCACCAGCTGCACTTTAAATGTATTTTAATTGGCTGGAATGTCGAAAGAATCCATTTGGCAGTCGTTTACATGTGAAGCACGCCCAGGGCAGCTGAAAGAGGCCCCAGAAGCGGCCGATTACTTCATCAAAAGCTGCAGTTTGAATACCATTGACTCCTACATAACTAGAGTGAACTCAATTCTATAGGCAAGGAGGAGTAACTAATAATTTGCTGAGAAAATTCTTCATTCATCTAAGAGCAAAAAATGCAAAGGAAAAAAAAATCCCTGCAGACACAACAGTTCTTATGAAAGGCTTGATTTATAGCCCCCAGTTCTCCTCTTCACAAACATTGACTTTGTATAGCATTACAAGAGGGGGTATAATGCATAATTTGGTTTGCCTGAAAAGTTAATTTAAGTAATTTTCCTTTTGAATGATCCCCTGAGATACATCATTCTATTACCTCTTTATACATTAGCCATATGCTACAATACATATTGTCAATACTTGTGGCATTTCCTCATTCCCTTGTTTTTCTTGGTTGGTTGCAATAATTAGTTTGTGGCTTCCACTAGATCCAGTCACAAATAAACTCACTCTGAGTTAAAGTGGATAACCATCACTACACAGAATTTGCAAGGCAACTTTAAGTTAAAAACACTCTGACACAAATGTCAGTTTACACAGATTCTAACATCAAAGATAAAGTGGGGTGGGGAATATATATGCATATATGTCTCAAAAATAAAATGAGAACATATACAATATATAAGATAAGAAATAAATGGTATAGCTTTCAACTGGTTCTTTACCAATGTTGTGCTGAGAAGCCTTTTCAAACACACAGAAAACTGAGTTTACAGATGTAGAAACCCTGAGAAGTATATTCTGAAGAAGCACCCCAATTAATCCTGGTTTTCACCTCTCATTAAAAATTCCTGGTTTAGAGTCAGAATATCTAGGAGGATCTTGGCACTCTGAGGATACCTTTCAATGGAAAATATGAGCCAGAGAACATTGTCAAATTTGTTCTGATGCCTTATCCTCACTTCAATAAAATTATCTGTGGTTAATAACAAGACAGTACAAGAGAAAGAATGGTGCATGCAAGTTGCTTGGGTAGATTTGTCGAATAGTCCAGCGACAGAAAACAGCACCCCAAGAAAACAGGCTTTATTTGCAGGAAGGAAGAGGAACAGAAGATGGGGAGAAAGGACAAGGGCCAGCTCCATGGACATGCAACGAACTCTATGGTCGCACAGAGCCCCATGTTCATAAGGGACCAGCTCTTAGGTTAATGCCATGCTGATGCCATCTTGAAATTCTTCACTCTTCAGCCAGGGGCCCAGTATCTCCACTTTGCACTGGGCCAAGCAAACTATATAGCTCGTCCAGAGAGAGACAGTATAAACCGATTTCAACACATAGCTGAGACTGAAAAGTGCTGGGAAGACCATCCAGAGGGTGAGGGTAACACTACTTCTGGCTTGCCCTACATTGTGCCTTAGATTTTGGAGGTCCTGAAAGAACCAAGGAGGAGATTTGGGAAGAATCCCTCCAGCAAACACAAGGGCTGAGTGATCTGGCAGGTTCTGACTGGTCTGCCATCTGCTGATGGTTTACTGTTTGTTGTGTGACCACACTTCATCTTACTGGCTCAGAGGGGTTTTGTTTGTTTGTTTCCCACAGTCAGTCCCCAACTGTGTTATTCTGTGGGCAGAAAGCTCCACGTGTAACTATCATCTATTTTTATATTCCACTAGAGCCTTGATTCATGGTTTGACAAAGTTAAACTCTGTGCCAAAGGCTCAAAAGCACTGCTGGCCCACTGCTGTGGGGCCAAGAGCTCCCAAGTTACTGAAGTGCTATGAAATGAGTACCCACAGTCACCTTCTGCTCCCTAAGTGTTCTCCAGGACCAGCCCTTCCATCTGGGATTTGGCCTGCTCCAGTCTCAGCAAAAACCTTACAAAAAAGAATTTTTCTTCTACAAAAGAAGTTGGTCTCAGATATCAAATATATGTTGTTGGTATCTTGTACCTGTTAGCTGGATTTCTAGCGCTCCCACACCGGTACTTAATAAAACAAATTAGCATTCTAGACATAGAGTAGAATTTAGAAATAAGCTGGCCCAAACTACTATTTTTTTTTTAAAAGGATAACTGAGATGATTAATGACTTCCCAGAAAGTCAATAAAATGTGTCCAGGTCACACACTGCGTTTTGCTACACATGTTCCTAGGTTGGACTCACCACCCAAGTGGTTCCCCATTCTGACTTGCCTACTGACTTCTAGATATTTTCCTGGCTCTTGTCTACTTTCACACCTCCTGACTTAATTTCAAGTGCCCAAGTCCAAATTCCTTGCCTCACCCTGATGAGCCACTCATACACAACACTGAGCATGCTGCTTCTTACACAAAGACACATGGCATAATTATCATAGAACAAGGCCACCTAGGAATTCTTAGATCTTGTGACAGAAATTCCTCTGCCACTTATAGAGCTTTATTATGTATCTTGGCAATCTTACTCCACAGTAGAGGCAGGTTTGAGAAGCTCACAGTGCCCAAGGAATACCAAAGCAATCCTGTTTTAATTCCCTGCCAGAGCTTGTTAGATCATGTGGTCCCTTTTTATCACACTCTGATGCATAGGCTTCAATAGGTCAGCGATTCCTTTGTAGCAGATCAAAATGCAGCCATATAGGGACATATTATGGGTCATGGACACATAGCAAGAAACCATTTATTTTCTGGATGCAAAACAATCTATTAAAATAATCTGGTAAGTTCTAGAAGTCACAGAAAAGTCAAGGGTCAGAGCCAGGAAGGCAATGTGAAAGGATCTATATCAGAATGGGAAGGTCTTGGTGCTGCAGAGAAATAAACCAAATGCCCAGTGAGCCCCTTTTCAAGCCCTGACCTTAACTGGGCCTCATCATCATCATGTGTCCATTGGTAGCATGAACAAAGCTATACAAACTGTACCTGCCACCCAAGGTTAGCACTGGGATGTGCACACTTACTACACTCCTCAATCTGAGAAGCCCTGACGCCATGTAAGCTTGGAGATTATCGGGGCCCACATGACAAACCTAGGTCAGCCAGGCAGTAGGTCAATATCCAAGAAGGCAGATGAAGCAAGGAAGTCCCAATTTCTGGCAAACCAGAAAATTCACGCAAGGCAGGTGGACAAATCATTGAAAAACAGTTAAAGCCCAGGTCTCTCAGTTCTTCAGGAAATAAAGGGGAAAATCAAGGAAGACCACAAGTAGATTAAGATACCAGTTTTTCAAAGATGCTGATAAGAGGCTTCTGCATAGAGACTCAGGAACCTTGTCTGAAACACAGCCAGGCTGTCCCTTAGCAGTGGTGTTTACTAAGCAGTAAAAAACCATAAAGATAGGCCAGACAGAGCATTTTGTTTGTTAAATTCAATCAGACTGTTATTAATGGAACACAAGCTGAGTGTAAGGTCCTCCTCAGGATCACAGGAATGAGCAAGAAACCATCCTAGCACAGGGCTGTGCAAATCTGTGCTCGGGCTGCCGTAACAAAGCACCATAGAGTAGGGGCTTCAACAACAGAAATTCATTTTCTCACAATTCAGGAGGCTACAAGTCCAAGATCAAGGTATTGGCAGGGTCAGTTTCTTCTAAGGCCTCTCTCCTTGGCTTGTAGACAGCTGTCTTTTCCCCGTGCCTTCACATGGTCTTCCCTCTGTGTCTCTATGTCCTAACCTTCTCTTCTTAGAAGAGCCCACTCTCATGACCTCATTTTGCCTTAATTACCTCTTTAAAGACTCTATAGATAAATACAGTCACATTCTGATGTATGGGGGTTAGGACTTCAAAATATGAACTAGAGGTTGTGGGGGGCAATTCAGTCCATAAAAGGTGTTTTTTGGATCATCTCAGGACTAGCCAGTGTTTGTTCTTTCCACAATGTGACTGAATCCATATTAAGTGCCTTGGAAGCCATTTCTTCTCCCCTCAAAGCCATCTTACTATTTGCCCAGGATGGAGAAATTTGGATTTATAGATATTAAGAGGTATGCTGGAGGACCCAGAAAGCCAATATGACTCTAGATCCCAAGCTCTTAAGCCAATACCTAGCTGTCTTTCCAGAAGCCAGGCTGGTTGGTATTTGACTAAAATGACTCCCAAAACACCTGATACCCAGAATCTGTATCTCATACTCCCCGAGCTCCTGGAGGTTGGCTGTGATAGGTCCAATCTATCAAGCATTTACTGAGCATTGATCAAATAGGCCAAATTTCTCTGCTTGCTCACAATTTTGCCCAACAGATAAGATATTCTCAAAAGTGAGGAAAATTGATCATTAAGTTTTAGAGAAAGATGAGACCTAAGGACATGGGTCTAATGACTTGAGGTCTATTGAGGAGCGTCCTATGGTTAGAAAGGGAACCTGAAGGCTGAAGGGGAAGTTTTAGGTCAATGTTGAGACTTCAGGAGCCAGAAAACCTTATCTCAGGTCCTGAAAGTGACAAATATCCCAGAAGCTATCCCTTAGAACCATACTAGAAGCCTTGAGCAAATGGAGGATCACATCTAAGGAAGGAGAAAAAATGAGGGAAGAAAGAAAAGAAGGAAGGGAGGGTAGGAGGGAGGAAGGCAAGGAGGAAAACAAGGTAGGAAACATTTGACTAGTACCCGCTATGCGGCAGGTATTATGCTAGACGCTACCTACATTGTCTCCTCTATTCCTCACAAAATGCTATAAAGTAAATAGTGTTTATCTTCATTTTACAGACTCATAAACTGATGCTCAGAAGTGTTACAACTTTTGCTCACATGGTCACAGAAATTGGCAGAGCCAAGATTTAAACCCAACTTAATGTATATTTTCCTTAAACCATCCTGGAGCCAACTCTAAACTAAGTAACAAGGAAACAAGTAGGAAGTTCATGGCTCACAGTCAGTGAGACTGTGCTAGATGACACAGACCTCTGATGGGTCTCCTCATCCCCACAAGTTCAGTGCCTCCAGAGGGTCAAAGCCCCTGGGTGTGAAACCATGACACTGATCTCCAAGCAGCCTGGCTGCTGGTGAGACAGTACGATCCGCTGTGAACTGAAGTGAGAAAGGTCAGAGAGGCTGTCTGCTGATGGATAGGGCTGGCACAAAGCTAGTTCTGATAATAAAATAAAAGGGGTTTATTGATGGGGTTCACTTACTTTATGCAAATGATTCCACTCATGTATTTATTCCTTTGTTGTGTGGGGGTTTGCCTCAGTAAAATATATCAGCTCCAACCACCAGGGAAAATAAATCTTTCTGGCCATTCAGAAATCAGACTCCAGATTCTGAGCTAGATGAGACATCCTTTTAGAGAAATCAGTGGGCTGCTAAGCACAAGGGAATTCATATGTTGTTTATCTAGTGAATAGATAACGATTTATAGCTGTGAGAGAGACAGGGGCAGAGTCAGAGAGGAGAGAAAAACACCCTGAATTGTATTTGTATTCAATGACTGCATTGATACTTAAAGAGCTGCCAGAACATCAGGGATGAATCAACAATAAACCAATATTTTGGCAAGCCACAGATGGTGGGCCATATATGAAGGTGGATGCCAAAAACAAATACATAATTCCAAATTCCATTTTATCTTAACCATTGAAGAATTCATCAAAATAGTGAATAAGAAATAAAATGATTTCTCTGGGTTTAGAAATGCATTTTTGGTGATTCTTCCTAATTTTTGTCACACAAGGGTGGTCATGAGCACTTATATCCTCCAGGGTTTCATTTACCAATTACTTGAGAAGCCAGTTCAATAGCATGTTTGAGAGCCAGCCCACGCAGCGTGCTTTCAGTGGACCAGGTCTTGTTCCCAGCACCTCAGGTAGGACAGCTTTATGAAGGTCAGTGTGGTATTACTCCCGTTTTACATATGGAAGAACCAAGACACGGTTACTTGTCTTTCATTCATAATGACATAAGTGGGAAAGCAGTGATTTGAACCCGGAAGCTTAGCTCCTACACAACTGTCTATCCAGAGCTTTAGAAGTTGAGCTGACATAGAGACCCAGCTTTATCTGATTTTGTTTTATTGTCCTGACTGTGCTTCTACAGCTTTCTCCAGTGGTCAGGGGCTACCTTCTCCTCACCCCTCACATAGGGCTATACAAATGCCCAGTTTTATACAGGTATCTTAAATGTTGTTATTGCTGTTTTGGTTCTGCCCAGGAAGACATTGTGCTAAAGCATGCTGTACAGACTAAACTTTTCTTGTCAAGGCTCAGTACCTTCAAAAACAAGGTAATGTTTTAATTTGTTTTAATGAGTTAATGTTTTAACAAATTAAAGATTTTTCTCATGGGCACTTTCTGCCTACAAAACTTACCTGGGCTATTTACAATCTTGTTACTCCTCCCCATACACCAGAACTAAGGTAAAAAAAAAAAGGACACCTAGAGGTAACTAGGCAGGTCCCAATGGAAAGAGCAACCCTCACAGTCTTGCTTAAGGTCAGCCTCTCCTCTGCCATTTACTGTCTGACCTTGGGTAGGTAACTTAACCTCTCTGAGCCTCAGTCTTCATCCCCAAGGAGGGATGATAATGTGACTTTGGAAGGTATTCACAGATCATAAAATGTGAAAATGCCTGGTTTATTATTAGTGGTCCTTAATTCATGTTAATTCCTCTTTCCCTCCATTGTCATGCCTAGACCAAAGCTGACATGAAGACAGCTGGGCATTCTCAGAGCCCTCTTCTCCGGTGCTCTCGACTAAAACACGCTGTAGCCATGCATGGGGCTCCTAACAAAATTACCTTTTGCTACATACCAAAACCAGTTGCTAAGAAGGCGTTGTAATGGTAAATACCTATAATGGTAAATAACATCATTTAATTGTCCTGTAGGACTCTTGAACTGAGCATTACTGAATTCTAACTATGTTTGGAAGAAACCAGAAAACACAAGGACTCACAAGCCAGTCTGCTCACCAGACTTATCCAGGGTGATAAGCCTTTAAAATGACTCACTGATAAGGATACATGTAATTATTTAATAGCTTTAAGAATCATCTCAAAGAAAAATCTTATCCTATTTTTTTAAAGCAGCAAAACCAATAACAATTCTTTAAGTGTGATTGCACTTTAAAAAGTTAATCTTTCAAAGTCACTATATTTAAAGGGCATTTTTCTTATCCTCCCCATTGGCCATTTTTCAATGTCATCCCTCCATTCTACTTTGGTTCCTTTTCATTAAATTATAGGAAAGGCATTTAGGAAAGTCAGATTGGGGAATGTCATGGCAAAAAAAAAGGAAACAATTTAAAAATGCAAGCCCAGTAAAGCTAGAGCTAATTTTTTAATATATAAGCACGCTAAGTTTAGTAAATGGCAGTTTCACATCCAGCAAAGATTTCTGGAAGAGATCAATAATGTAATTATTGATTTCTTATTTATGTATTTTAATCCAAAAATGGCTTGAATCATGTATGAGAAGAAGGGAAAATTTATAATAGCAAGCAAGCACAGAGATCTGACAAGATGTGTACAAAATGATGATATATGGGAACAAAAAAACTTTAAGAGGGGAAATCAATAAATGACCAAAAGGGAAGTCATTTACTTTGAAGCCTAAGATCAAAACAGTAAGATAGTAATTAGAGCATATTTTTCCAGGGCTGAGTTCCTTTATCCTTCACTTTTAGATGATGACTTACCCAAATGCACATAAGTAAGAAAGTTTTTGTTTTATATTGACAGAACACCTTGGTGATGAATAAAGAAGAAGTAAAAAAGACTTTTGTCCCAAACCTAATAGAGTTTCTGGTTCAGTTAACCTCTGTAGAAATTATAAACACTTAGGAGAAAAGCAAGATTGAAGTACTAACATACCTGTTCTCTGAAGTGCCAGATAAAGGGGTTCATTTGCAAACTACAATTGTAATCTCAATTCTGTACCTCATTTCATTTCAAGTTCACATGATTGGTCCTCAGGCTACCATTTGTCTCCTTGCTTTCTTTCCTTGTCCCAATCTCTCCATTTACTCACTTGTTACCCATCTGCTCTAGATAATCTTACTGTAACACTTAACACATTATCTTCAAACACACGCACACACACACACACACACACACACACACACACACACATACACTCCACACCCCCTGCAACATCCATCCACAGTATGACCAAGGGATATAATATCTCTTCTTGGCTGAATCTTCCAAGGCTCAAGGTAAATCCTATCTCCACAGAGAAGTTTCCATTCCCGATCACCTCAGTCTGCAATGAAATAGGCATTGTTCCCTCTTCGTCAATGTTAAGGGGCAAATAGTAGTAAAATATGCCTTATACTGGGATTTCTTCTATCCATTTACAATTGGTTGTAAGCTTTGAGCATTTTTTACCTCTCCGACCACTGACATCTGGATTTTGCACAGAGACAGTGATCAACACTCTGCTCACCAAAGGCTGGTGCCCTTTCTGGTGTCAGCAGTCAGCTTTAAAACTCTTCCAACAAAAAGAAATAGAAAATTCACTTAAGATTATTTGCCTGGCTATGATGGGGTATCAAAGACCCATGAGAGGGTTATTTCTGTCATGGCATAGAGCAGGTGGCCTGAAGTCATATGATGCTTGCTACCTGTGTGATGCTGGGATAGTTTCATAACCTTTCTGTGCCCTGGTTTCCTCATTCATAAAATGGAGATTGTAACACTTATAATGGCCAATAGTTATATCATGTTCCTTAAGCCTTTTGCAAATAACAATTCATTTCATTCTCATAACACCACTATAAGATAGGAGTTCTATTCATATTTTATACATAAGGAAACAGGTATAGAAAGGATATATTTCTGGCCCACAAGTCACAGAAACAAAGTTCCAGGGCCAGAATTTTAATTTAGGTAGTATAACTGCAGAGCCCATGCTCTTAACCACTAAGGTAAACTGCCTCACTTCTATCATAAGTAGTACTATGTGCTCTTAGTACAAATTTAATAAGGACAAAGAATACATATATGTTATTGGAGACCATAAAAGGAAGATACAATTCACCCTTTTTTTAATGTAACTGCTTTATAAGATGCAAGGGGGTCCATACAGAATGTGTTGCCTTCTTTGACAGAGCAAGAATTAGGGCTGTTGAAAGGACAAAATAAGATGGGCATGTTAAGCAGTCAGCACAGTGCCTGACAACTAATGTGACCTCATGAGTTTGGAGCCATTATTGTAATTGTTATTCTGGTAATGGTGGTCACTGGGGCTCAGGCACCATTAAAGTCACTGCTGGCTCTTTGCCCTGACACTGTTCTGCTTTACTCTGACCAAATCTCTAGTTGGAATCAAAGACAGATGGATGGGGTCAAACTTATCCCTTAAGGATATGAGGGGAGGAGCAATGAGGTACCCCCCATGGTTTGATGCCCACCTCAGCTTTACCGTGGAAGATCTAGGATCTAAACAGTTCCTCCACACTGCAGCCAAACTAGGTTATTTTGCTCTCCTTAATGTCTTGTACTTTCCCAGTTCTAAAGCTTTGCTCAGTCTGTGCCGTCCACCACAAATTCTTTCTCTCTCATATGCACTGGAGTCTGCCAATTCTTCTAAGTACCTTGAAATTTTACCACATGCACAAAGCTTTTCCTCCTTCTGCTAAGTAAATGAATGCTTTTATCCATTTACTCATTTCACAAACATTCATTGATATCTATTCTACTGGGTGGCAGATACTTTGAAAGGCACTGGAGATGATCAAACCCAAAGAGCCTCAGCCTCTGCCTTCAAGAGAATGAGAAAAATCCATGATTAAATGCCATGTGGTAAGTGCTATGAATGCAAGTTGGACAATATTGCTCCTTCCTTCCTTTGAGCTTCATATCCACTTCTTGGCATTGTTTTTGAGACTTAGCATATTCTGTCTGCTGTTAAGTTATTTATGCTCCTCTTTTACACCCTGATTACTATATAAACTGATTAGTATATAAACCAGGGCCAAGGAACATGACTTTTGCTCCATAGATTATCAAGGCAACCTGAAGGTCAGAATCTCCCAAATGCCTAAGAAATACTTTTTGCATTGAACCCACCATGCTGTAGGTTATAAAAATACTCCATTTACAAGAACAATTCTGCACATTATCATTAGGAAAAAAACAGAGATGTTTCTTCATGACCTTCCAGGGTTCTTTACCAGGCAACACCCAACCTACCCTCAACCACACTCAGACACAATGTGAGAAACAGGGAGATTTAGAGCTTCAGTTGCTTGAAAGCCATTGCTTTGGCAATCCAGCAATGACATATGGCTCTTTATTACTGGGCCTTACAGCCCTGAGCAATTTTATCTGCCAAAGGGAGAATATTCACTTCAGAATTTTGGATGTAAATATTCAGTCTCTCGTGCTTTGCATGTCATTGCTAATGGTATATGAATAATGATCCAAGAGAAGTATAAATAATCATTTGGCTCCACAATGAAAATAACAGTTCTGACTATAACCAGCAAAAAATGAAATAGTGCAAACTTCAAACTCAAATCAGGAGGTTATCATCTATATCTGCCTCAGAAAGGAATTCTTACAGTCAGAGGACAGAATGAATTTTATTTTAAGGAAAGCGCCAGCCCATTTCTGCAACCCTATTTCAGTCAAAAAAATAGGCAGACCCCAAATTACAAGTGGGTTATATTTCTAAGGCATTTTGTACGTTAAATGTTCAGAACCCAATTCTAACATGACTATATAATGGTGATCCAGTTTCCAGGAATAAACCTTCCACAAGGGACCTAAACATCTTTGAAAGTGTTTCAATGGGAACATGGGATTCCAGTCCAATTCTAAAACACAGGAATGGGAGGACAATGTGCAAGAATTGATTTGGCTGCTCAGTATGGATAAGCAGGTGTCCCCTTCTGTGTCTGATTGTGAAAATGGCCACAAAGATCTCCTATACACATGCCTGTTTGCAATGTGACTTAGCAGCTCCTCCAAAGGAAGTGGTGGAGTCAAGATCTTCCATCTTGAATCAAGCAGTAGAATCTCTGTTTTCATCCCTTGAATTTGGGCTCAGCCACTTGAACTGCTCTGGCCAGTGAGACAATAGCAAATGTGATACAAGCAGAGACTTGAAAAGTGCTTGTGCATAAGGACTTACCCTCTCTTGCTGCTTTTGGGAACCCTCCATAGCCAAGTCTCACCCAAATTAGATCAAGCCAGCAACCATTCACCTGAGGGAGTCTGTCCTAGACCACTTACCCACATCCAAGCCACCAGCTGACTGCTGAGATCAGCTGAGCACTCTAAGACCAGAAGAAATGGCCACCCAATCCACAGAATCATGAGAAATGAGAAATGTTTGTTGTTTTAAGACATTTCATTTTGTTGACATTTTATGCAGCAAAAGCTAGTTGGTACACCTTCATCCCATGCTATCTGGTCCATGTAAATCTCTACCCAAATTCCACATTTTGGGTAGGGGAAACACCGACCCAGAAATTGGTTAAGCTATGCTCAGAACTTAGTGTTGGAAGTATCTCCCTCTTTCACAGTCCTGGGGTAATAGCTGAAAGGTAGGAATTGGGATGCTGGCAATTGCCAGAAGAGACCATCCTGCAGTCTGACATGAGCAACACCTATGGTAGCACTGATGGGGGAAGAGGGGCTCTAGGATAGAGAATGTGAGCAGTTGGAGCTATAACAGTATGGGAAATTCCAAAGTGAAAGATTTGTATATTGGGGTCTGCCTTTCCCCAGCCAAACCATTCAAATCCACTCTAGCATCCACCAAACACCCTCTAGACCTACACAGGAGACTGAAGGTCCTGTAAAGGGGGCCCGGGTAGGTTCCACACCCTAGAAGAAGCTTGGCATGAGTGTTGAATGAGTCCAACATACCTACCACATAACTAAACTCTGGCCAAGTTCCTCGCTCCTGACCATTTTGCTCTGATAACTGCTTCCCTAACTGTGCACATTTTCTAGCACCAAATATATGTATTTGGCCTTGAGGTGCCCTGAACCCAGCACAAATGCCACCCTCCCTCACCACCAATGGCTGTTACTTGGCCAAATCAGTTCCTGCAGGGCCCAGCGCCAGAAGTCCTCCTGTCACATTGCTCCACAAATCCCCTTGCCAATCCGAAGTGAAACAAAAACTGGCCTCTTCTTGCCATCTCTGTCATGACTCCATCCTGAGCCACACTGAACTCTGTTTTGTCCACAGTCATCGTGAACACTGTGTCTATCAGTTTCATTTTCATGCTTTTCCCATATCATGTACATTACTAATAGACAGTTTTAAATTCCTTTCTTATCTTTCTTTTTGAAGTTTATTTTCTTTATTCTGCCTGAATGACTTTTAATTTAGGTCACTTCACTTTATCCCATATGTCCTCTACCATACATCTGTATTGGGACAAAGCGATATAAACCTATAAACTATTTGTGTAATTATCTCTTTTATTTTATCTGAAAGCAAGAATTTGTTTTTGTTTATCTAGTGGTTTTCCCAATTTTTCTGTTATAACATCTTTCTAGATTCTGGTTTTTTTCAGCCAACATATGACTTAGCCCTCCCAATTTCATGTTCTCCAAAAATGTGGTATATGGGCCTTCTGTGTCTTCATCCAGGTTCATGATAAAAACTGTCAAACAAGAAAGAAAACTTTGGCACACTGCTAAAGATCTTCATCCAAACAACCTCAAATCATTCATGAGATATGAATCTACCAAACATTATAGGATCTAACCCACATTTCGAGAATGCTATCCTGATCATCTCTCAAATGCCTGAAGACAGAAAAGGAACATTCCATGCAGGGGGGGAATAAAATGACAAAAAGAGAGGAGAAACATACGATCTCTTTCTGAAATGGAGAACATTTTCTTATATTAAAAAATTGAAGAGAGATTAAACATGGCAGTGTGAGAGGTGAGACAGAGGCCTCCTCCTACAACCACATATAATACAAAAATATAATTAATACAACTAATCCTGAAAGAGCAACAGGAAAGAAGGCTGTGCCAGACTGCATACACGTGGAGAAAAGAACAGACCTCACGGAACAGGGTAACATACCAAAGTATGGGCAGGACCCAACCCCAGCTCACTGGCAGGAGGAAGAGAAATGCAGTGGGGAGAGAGTGGAGGCCTAGGACTGCTGAACTCCCAGCCCTGGAGATCTGCTCTGGGAGCACGAACCTACATTGCATGGTGCTCTGGAGATAAGTGGGGTTGGAAAGCTAAGACAGGCGGAATATCTGGGGAGACTGAGATTCCAGCTGCTTGTAGAAAACAGGGATCCACATCCAGCTGCTCTGGGACTAATGAAAGGCGGGCAGTCTGAGAGACTTCTTAACAGTGAAAGGGCTGCTAAAGGGGCAAGGATTACACAGAGCTTACTGGTCAGGAGAAAGAACAGGTGGACAAAATTGCCTAGCCGCACTCTGCCCTACAAGTTGGGGACTTTCAGGAGCTGCATCCCCCTGGCTGGCTACACAACTCCGAAGGCCCTCCAACATGACATGCAGCCTGCTGCAAATTCCTCCCAGCCAGCCGGCAACAGCTCACATACTGGCAGCTCATGCCTGGGTCAGGCCAACCAGAGGGAAGCCCCACCTATGGCAGCCACAAACACAAAGCATAGAGGCTTACACCTGTGTGCTCAGTCCACTGGTTCTGGCAGTAGAGGCAGGTACAGCAGCCAGGAAGCATACACCACCCTCCAGGCGTGAGTGCCACTCCTGTGCAACCCCCAAAATCACTCCAAGGGCTAAGCAGCTCCAGAGAGTAGAACTTCTGGGCACTAGAGGGCACCACATACAAATATGAAATGTCAAAGGAACCTGGTGCAAACCAAAATCCCACAAACACTAGAAAAACAGTCAAGTGAAACTGAACTCATGAATCATTCTGAAAGAGATTTCAAAATAAAAATCATAAACATGCTCATGGAGGTACAGAAAAATATTCAAGATGGAGATTCAATCATTAAAGAATAAAATATCAGAAATGAAACATACAATGGAGGGATTTAAAAGCAGATTAGATATAGTGGAGAAGATGGTAAATGGAATAGAAATTAGAGAAGAGGAATACAAAGAAGCTGAGGCACAGAGAGAAAAAAGGATCTCTAGGAATGAAAGAATATTGAGAAAACTGTGCAACCAATACAAAGAGAACAATATTTGCATTATAGGGGTACCAGAAAAAGAGAGAAAAAAGGCAAAAGGCATAGAAAGTGTCTTTGAGGAGGTAATTGCTGAAAACTTCCCCATCTGGGGAAGTAGATAATCTCTCAGGCCATGGAGGTGCATGGATCTCCCAACACAAGGGATGCAAGGAAGACAAAACCAAGACATATAATAATTAAAATGGAAAAGATCAAGGATGAGGATGGATGATTAAAAACAACCAGAGAGAGAAAAAAGATCACCTATAAAGGAAAACCCATCAAGCTATCATCACACTTCTCAACAGAAACCTTACAGGCCAGAAGGGAGAGACATGATATCTTTAATAAAATGAAACAGAAGGGCCTTGAACCACTAATACTCTACCTGGCAAGATTATCATTTAAATTTGAAGGAGTGATTAAACAATTTCCAGATAAGGAAAAGCTGAGAGAATTTACCTCCCACAAACTGTCTCTACAGTGTATTTTGGAGGGAACTGCTATAGATGGAAGTGTTCCTAAGGCTAAATAGCTGCCACTAGAGGAAATAAAACCACAGTAAAGAAAGTAGAACAATTAATTACTAAGCAGATGAAAAATAAAATCAACTACCCTGTAAGTCAGTCAAGGGATAGCCAAAAAGTACAGACTATGCTACCTAATATATAAAGAATGGAAGAGAAAGAAAAAGGAGGAAAAAAAGAAGAATCTTTAGATTGTGTTTGTAATAGCATACTGAGTTGTTAGACTGTTAGATAATAAGGAAGTTACCCTTGAACCTTTGGTAACCATGAATCTAAAGCTTGCAATGGCAGTAAGTACATACCTATCTATAATCACCCTAAATGTAAATGGTCTGAATGCACCAATCAAAAGACATAGAGTCAAAGAATGGATTAAAAAAAAGACCCATCTATATGCTGCCTACAAGAGACTCACTTCAAACCCAAAGACATGCACAGACTAAAAGGGAAAGGATAGAAAAAGATATTTCATGCAACTAATAGGAAGAAAAAAGCAGGAGTTGCACTACTTCTATCAGACAAAATAGATTTCAAAACAAAGAAAATCACAAGAGAAAAAGAAGGACATTATGTAAGATAAAGGGGTCAGTCCAATAAGAGGATATAAGCAATATAAATATCTATGCACCCAACACAGGAGCACCTATGTAAGTGAAACAAATACCAACAGAATTGAAGGGGGAAATAGAGTGCAATGCATTCATTTTAGGAGACTTCAACACTCTACTCACTCCAAAGGACACATAAACTAGACAGAAAATAAGTAAGGAGACAGAGGCACTGGACAACACATTAGTACAGATGGACCTAACAGAAATCTACAGCACACTCTACTCAAAAGCAGCAGGATACACATTCTTCTCAATCGCCCATGGAACATTTTCAAGAATAGATCATATACTAGGGCACAAAAAGAGCCTCTTTAAATTCAAAAAGATTGAAATTGTACCAACAAGCTTCTCAGACCACAAAGGTATGAAACAAGAAATAAATTAGGCAAAGAAAATGAAAAATCCCATAAACACATGGAGGCTTAACAGCATCCTCCTAAACAATAAATGGATCAATAACCAAATAGAAACAGAGATCAAGCAATATATGGAGACAAATGACAACAATAATTCAACACCACAAAATCTGTGGGACACAGTGAAGGCCATGCTCAGAGGGAAGTATATTGCAATACAAGCCTACCTCAGGAAAGAAGAAAAATCCCATATGAACAGTCTAAACTCACAATTAATGAAACTAGAAAAGGAAGAACAAATGAGGCTCAAAGTCAGTAGAAGGAGGGACATAATAAAGATTAGAGCAGAAATAAATGAAAGCAAGAAGAATAAAACAATAGAAAGAATCAGTTAAAGCAGGAGATGATTCTTTGAGAAAATAAAATAGATAAACCCCTAGCCAGACTTATCATGAAAAAAACGAGAGTCTACACACATAAACAGAATCAGAAATGAGAAAGGAAAAATTACTGCGGACACCACAGAAATTCAAAGAATTATTAGAGAATACTATGAAAAATTATGTGCTAACAAACTAGATAACCTAGAAGAAATGGACAACTTTCTAGAAAAATACAACCTTCCAAGGCTGAATCAGGAAGAAACAGAAAATCTGAACAGACCAATTACCAGCAACAAAATTGAGTTGGTAATCAAAAAACTACCTATGAACAAAACCACTGGACTGGATGGCTTCATTGTTGAATTTTATCAAACATTTAGTGAGCACCTAATACCCACCCACCCATCCTTAAAGTTTTACAAAAAGTAGGAGAGGGAGGAATACTCCCAAAGTCATTCTATGAGGCCAGCATCACTCTAATGCCAAAACCAGGCAAAGACACCACAAAAAAAGAAAATTACAGACCAATATCCCTGATGAACATAGTACATATCAAAAATACTCAACAAAACATTAGCAAACTGGATTCAAAAATACATCACAAAGGTCATCCATCATGATCAAGCAGGATTTACTCCAGGGATGCAAGGATGGTACAATATTAGAAAATCCATCAACATCATCCACCACATAAACAAAAAGAAGGACAAAACCACATGATCATATCCATGGATGCCAAAAAAGCATTCGACAAAATTCAACATACATTCATGATAAAATCTCTTAAAAAATGTCTATAGAGGTCAAGTACCTCAACATAATAAAGGCCATATATGACAAACCCACAGCCAACATCATACTTAACAGTGAGAAGCTAAAAGCTTTTCCTTTAAGATCAGTAACAAGACAAGGATGCCCACTCTCCCCACTTTTATTCAACATAGTACTGGAGGTCCTAGCCATGGCAATCAGACAACACAAAGAAGTAAAAGGAATCCAGATTGGCAAGGAAGAAGCTAAGCTGTCACTGTTTGCAGATGACATGATATTGTACATAAAACACCCTAAAGAATCCACTCTAAAACTACTAGATCTAATATCTGAATGGAGCAAAGTTTCAGGATACAAAATTAACACACAGAAATCTGTTGCAGTCCTATACACTAATGATGAACTAGCAGAAAGAGAAATCAGGAAAACAATTCCATTCACAATAGCATCAAAAAGAATAAAATACCTAGGAATAAGCCTAACCAAGGAAGTGAAAGACCTATACTCTGAAAACTACAAGACACTCATGAAAGAAATTAAATACCAATAAATGGAAATACATCCTGTACTCATGGATAGGAAGAATTAATATTGTCAAAATGGCCATCCTGCCTAAAGTAATCTACAGATTCAGTGCAATCCCTATCAAAATACCAACATCATTATTCAATGAACTAGAGAAAATAGTTCTAAAATTCATATGGAACCACAAAAGACCCCAATAGCCAAAGCAATCCTGAGAAGGAAGAATAATACTGGGGAATTACATTCCCCAACTTCAAGCTCTACTACAAAGCCACAGTAATCAAGACAATTTGGTACTGGCACAAGAATAGATCCATAGACCAATGGAACAGATTAGAGAGCCCAGATATAAAGGTAACCATATAGGTTAATTAATATATGACAAAGGAGCCATGGACATACAATGGGAAAATGACAGCCTCTTCAACAACTGATGTTGGCCAAACTGGACAGTTACATGCAAAAGAATGAAACTGAATTCTCGACTAACCCCATACACAAAAGTAAACTCAAAATGGATCAAAGACCTGAATGTAAGTGATGAAACCATAAAACTCTTAGAAGACAACATAAGCAAAAATCTCCTGAGTATAAACATGAGCAACTTTTTCCTGAATGCATCTCCTTAGGAAGGGAAACAAAAGTAAAATGAACAAATGGGACTACATCAAGCTGAAAGCTTCCATACAGCAAAGGACACCATCAGCAGAACAAATAGGCATCCTACAGTATGGGAGAATATATTTGTAAATAACATATCTGACAAGGGGTTAACATTCACACTATATAAAAAACTGACATGCCTCCACACCCAAAAAAGCAAATAACCCGATTAAAAAATGGGCAGAGGATATGAGCAGACAATTCTCCAAAGAAGAAATTCAGATGGCCAACAGGCACATGAGAAGATGCTCCACATCACTAATTATCAGGGAAATGCAAATTAAAACCACAATGAGATATCACCTCATACCAGTTAGGATGGCCAGCATTGAAAAGTCTGAGAACAATGAATGCTGGCAAGGAGGTGGAAAAAGGGGAACCCTCCTACACTGCTGGTGGGAATGTAAACTAGTTCAACCATTGTGGAAAGCAATATGGAGGTTCCTCAAAAAACTAAAAATACAAATGCCTTTTGACCCAGAAATTCCACTCCTAGGAATTTACCCAAAGAATACAAGTTCTCAGATTCAAAAGACATATGCACCCCTATGTTTATTGCAGCACTATTTACAATAGCCAAGATATAGAAGCTACCTAAGTGTCTGTCAGTAGATGAATGATAAAGAAGATGTGGTACATATACACAATGGAATACTATTCAACCATAAGAAAGAAACAAATCCTACCATTTGCAACAACATGGATGGAGCTGGAGACTATTATGCTTAGTGAAATAAGCCAGGCAGAAAAAGACAAGTACCAAATGATTTCCTTCATTTGTGGAGTATAACAAAGCAAAACTGAAGGAACAAAACAGCAGCAGACTCACAAATTCCAAGAAAAAACTAGTGGTTACCAAAGCGGGGTAGGGGAGAAGGCGGGTGAGAGGGAGGAAGAAGGGGATTGAGGGGTATTATGATTAGTACACCTGGTGTTGGGGGGATCATAGGGAAGGCAGTGTAGCACAGAGAAGACAAGTAGCAACTGTGGCATCTGACTACACTGATGGACAGTGACTGCAACGGTGTATGTGGGGGGGACTCAGTAATATGGATGAATGTTGTAATCACATTGTTTTTCATGAGAAACCTTCATAAGAATGTATATCAATAATACCTTAATAAAAAATTGTTTAAAAAATACTGAAGTGATCTCTCTCACTTACCAACTTTACATTTCCCTGTATGGCCCCGGAAGATGACTGGTTAGCCAGAAACGGGTAAGATTCCTCAAGGGAAGAACAACCTAAGACAGGCACAGTCGCAGGGGGCCATCTGGTGAGAAAATGGGGAGCAGCAGAGGTGAGGCTTAGAACCTCCCCCCTCATGTTCTGAGAGAAATCTTCTGCATACATGGATGTTTATTGCCCTCGTCTAGCTCGGATTAACACATAGTCTACAGGCACACACCTGATCATCTACATTTGCTCTCTTACAACACTAAACTATGTTTTCTACCTTTATCTTGTATCTACCTACCACTTCAGCATTTTATTAAAAATAATAATAATAAAGAGAGAAATGTGGTATCCACATATAAATCAAGTATAAAAATCAAATGAGTATTCATATTTGAACTGACTGTTTATAGTTCATAATGCATGAGCAAAACTGAAGGTTTCTGTGATGACTGCCCTTGTACTGTTCACCATGTAAGAACTTATTCACTATGTAAGAATTTGTTCTCCATGTAAGAACTTGTTTGTTATGCCTCAGAAGATTGGAGACTGATGAGAATTAGGCTTGGGGTGGATTAATGATTGTGCATTGAGCATTGACTCCCCTATACAGAATTTTATTGTTGTTAACAACCATTTGATCAATAAATATGAGAGATGCCCTCACACACACACACAAAAAAAGTACACACTTCCAATGGTAAAATAATAAGTAACCAGGATGTAATGAATATAGTCAAGATATTATAACAGCTTGGTATGGTGATAGCTGGTACCTAGAAGTGTCATGTATATAAATGTTGAATCACTATGTTGTACACCTGAAACTAATGTAATGTAATACTGTGTGTCAACTACCCTTCAATAAAAAATAATTATCTAAAAAAATATATATATATATTGAAGTGAGTCTATAAAAAACAATTCCAATTTATTTGAACAGCTCCACATCTGAAAGTGTTTTGAAAGTTGTACTTGTTTACCTTAATTTAAGAAAATTAAATACTCTCTCACCTTTATTTCTATAAAACTTGATTCCTATGTTGTATTTAGAGCTGGCAGTCATTAGCGTGGTTCAACAAATAATTCTCTTTCTTTTCTTTCTGGATGCATATGGTTTCAGTTCCCCAACCTCTTTAAGGTTTGGAGTGTTCATACGACTTGCTTTGTCAAAAGAAATGTGAGTGAAAGTGCTGTGTTGTTAGGGACTGAAGCTGATTTTCCTGTCATGGTCTCCTGGAAAGCAAATGTGGAGATGAAGCCCCATCAGCACGACCATAAGCAGAGCTCTTGTGCTGAACTACATCGAACTTGTATGCGAATGAGGAGGCACTGGGTGTGTTCGTTACTGCAGCACACACACCCTGTCCTATCCAAACTAGTATAGAGTTTTCCTGGGTATACACATATGAGAGTGTATGTCTGTAGGGGGCTAGGGGAAATGAAGATGAATTGGGCATGGGGCTAGAGCACTGGCACAATAGACAAAATTCCCTGACCTTATGGAGCTTACATTGTATTACAGGAAGCCAATAACCCTCTGACTTTTCATTTCATGTTTTTCAGAAATTTCATTATCAGTTGTGTTTATAGTGGGTTTTATCCAAGAAAGCCGCACATTGGACATCCTCTTTCCCTCAGTCATACAGTGTTGGATAAAAGACACTGTCTTACCTTCTTTCTTGAATCCATCTATTCTGAAGCATGCCCTCAAGGCAAGGGGTCCTTCCATTCCCCCCTCAGCAACATTCAGGCTGCTGCATTTGCTCCACCAGCTCTAGCCAGCTCCCAGGTGAGATCCTGATAGAGTATGCATCACATGCTGAGTTGGAAGGGCTTCAGCTGGGATGTCCTAACATCCTCTGCCTCCCCAGTTTCTCAGAACTGCTGGAGTGGGAGTAGGGTGGGAAGGCAGGTGGAATCCAGTGGTGAGGTGTGGGTCCTCAGTTTAGATTTCTTTTTTGGTTTGTTCTTGCCAGTGTACCACAAGCAGTATGTTTTCTTTCATTTATACTTACGCTGGTGGCTCATCTGAATCAGCATTTTTTTTAAAGTGCACCTGTGATGCTGTACTCAGCCCACAGTGAAGAACCCCTCAGCACAGGTGCCATTTCCAAAATGACAGAAAACTCTTTCTCTAGAAGGTAATGTGCTGAGGCCTCCCCATGGAGAGTGAGCAGTCCCCTTATTAGGTAGAACAGAGTTCCTTGCTTTTTGGAGTGGGTAGAGATGAAGCTATTACTCAGGAGAGACATTAACCTTTAACAGCACCTATGCCTGTTGTTCCTCGGTTAAGTTCCTTAGAGTTCATTCCTCCCACTGAGGGAGGGTCTGCCAAAATCTCCTTCTATACAATGTACCTATATTAGATGAAATCTAACATTTATTTTCTGTAAACTCATGCACCTTACTGAACAGAATGTGGATTTTTCTCTTATTTAATGCTCAGATTTTGATTGTGATTAAGTTCTTTTTTACCCCTTTCTTCTCATTGTGAAATAATCTGCCATTCGTTTCCAGCAGGTCTGGTCAGTGAGTTAACTTTCCTGACATTTAAGCCCTGGGCTTCCAGAATTTCAACACTTGCCTTTATTTACATCTCCAAGCCTTTAACTGGGCCTTGAGAAGTCATAATCCATTTAACTAATAGTCCTGGCCACTATGTTGAGAAAAAGAAGACAATGAAAAAGCTTACTGAAAAATAAGAAAATATAAGAATTTATCCTCAGGCATCAGCAAGTTGTCCCAATTTCTACAGCAGTGTCATACAAACTGCACATTGTCACATATTAGTGGCTCACAAAATCAGTTTAGTCATTTGTGACTAGCATTTCCAAGGACATAGAATAGAAAATATCAACATCTGCCAGACTTAAGATACTGTTTTGTGAAATCGTATTTCATATACACACCTGTGAATGTGTTTGTGTGTTTGCAGTTCTAGGCTTGAGTGTGGCTGTGATATAAAACATATTGAAGATCACTCATCTAAAGGGTCTCGGGTGACAAAAAGTGTTGGAATGGCCCTTTACCATGTCCTTCACCTTCCTATTAACCACCTTCCCCTGTGTCTTTCTGCCTCCCAAATGCCTCACCCTCTTCCCATAAAGCTGGTTTGGTCCAAGTAATAGAGTGAAGCACATTAAGGGTGAATCTACATGAGCATTGGATTTCCATCAATCCAGTCCTGAAGTCGGCTCACATAACCTTTTGTCTAGCTAGAGGGTGTATTATAGCTAACTGTACAGCCAAGTAAAACTAATTCACAGACAGCCAATGGAGAAGCAGAAAACCCTGTGTGAAAAATTCCACCCAAGTTTGTAGAAACAAATGTTTTGAAGGCAAACAGCATTATATACAGCTCAGGTAACTTATTTTCAAAACACAGGGCGTTTTCATCATCACCCCAAATTTTAACACTAAGTAACCCAGCAGAGCAATATTGGGAATTTAACATCCATTTTCAATCACTCTTTTACCGCATCTTTTTGCTTTTACCCCTGGATGGCTTGTCAAATGAAAGCCGAAAGTTTGAAGGAAAAAAGCCAAAGTCAAGAGTAGAATGATAATGCTTGGGAGTGAATAGAGGAAGAGAAAAATGCAAACAAGAGCAACCCCCAGGGGGATAGGAGAAGAGAAGTTTTGGGAGAAAGGGACCCCACAGGGGCAGAACAAAACATGTTCAGACCAGCTTCAAGTAATTCTTCATGGCTGGGCACAGGAGGAAAGGTTAAAATAACATGTACTTCCCTCAGTAAAACTCAAATACAAAAAGACTGAGCAGGACCAGGGTTTTGTATTTGCCTGCACCTGTTCTCTCCAGGAGGACCTGGTAGACACTGGGAATGGAACGCATTACAAGCAATGATTTTACATTTGATGGGTAAATTAATGATGAAAATAGACACGGCTACGACAACCATGTAAGCAATTATCATGTAGAAAGGTAAAATGAAAAGAGTCGTATTTATTAGACCATAGCCTTATATATTCCAGATAATAAACCAGAATTGGAATTGAACTTCCCTAGATATTCGTCCAAGGTAGACATCCATCCAACCCCAGGTCAAAGACACATTTGGCAAAGCTTGTTAAATGCTGTGAGCTTCAAATGATATGCCAGAAATCATTTTTTTGCAGTGGACTCCCAACTAATTTTTAAGAGTCCCTCCATTAAACTCATTACCAGTTTTACTGCTGAAAAGATCAGAATCAAATTGCAAATATGTAAGTCTAATATTTTTTATGAAGTAACTTGAAAAAAATTATCAACTTCAATAATCTAAACATTGACTTTCACAAACTAAACTGTAGGCAAACATCTTGATTCACAAATAGTACTTAACCTTTTAGGCAACAATTTTGGTGAATACTAAACTATTTATTACCTGATTTTATTATCTGCTCCATGCTACCAGGGCAGGCAGTTCTGCAAATATTTACTAGTACCTAATACAATCATCTTTAAGGTGAAAGTATCACCCTGTATGTTTTTAAGGCTTACCATTTGATATAATTTTACACTTACTTACAGAAAATTTGAAAAACTGTAATTTATACCTTTCTTTTTTCTTTGTCAGTCTGCCTAGAGGTTTATCAATTTTATTATTGCTGTTACTGTTGTTTTTCCCCAAAGAACCAGCTTTGGGTTTCATGAATTTTTCTCTATTTCATATTTGCTTTCAATTTTATTTTTTTCTGTTCTTGTATTTATTATTTCTTTTCTTCTGCTTGTTTTCAGTTTACTTTCTTCTTTTCTAATTTCTTAAAGTAAAAACTTAAATTATTAACTTAAGACCTTTCTTCTTTTCTCATGTAAGCATGTCATGCTATAAATTTTCCTCCAAGTACTGTTTCAGTCACATAATGCAAATTTTTACATGTGGTATTTTAATTTTATTTAAATATATTTTAAATTTTCTATTGATATTTTCTCTTTGACACATTTGTCATTTAGAAATGTGTTAAATTTCCAAATATTTTAGAATTTTCCATCTGTTATTGATTCCTAGTTTAATTCTATAATGGTCCAAGTATACTTTGCATGACTTCTATTCTTTTTTAATTTAAGGTTTGCTTTATGTCATCAAATATGGTCTATATTAGTGAGGTTTTCATGTGTTCTTGCAAAGAATGTGAGGTCTAATGTTGTCAGGTGGAGTACTCCATAAAGGTAAATTAGGTCAACATGGCTGATCAAATTGTTTAGGCCTCCTACATTCTTACTGATTTTCTGTCTGCTTGCACTGTTAAATACTCAAAGTGTTGAAAACTCCAACTATATTGGTGAATTTGTCTATTTCTCCTTTTAGTTCTATCTGTTTTTGCTTCATGTATTTTGAAGGTCTGGCTAGGCACATACACATTTAGGATTATTATGTCTTTTAAGAGAGTCAACCCTTTTATCATTTTGGAATATCCATCTTTATCCCTTATGACATCCTTGTATAAAACCTACTTAGTTTGTTTAATACAGCTACTTCAACTTTTTTACAGTTGGTGTTTGCATGGCATATCTTTTTCCATTCTTCTATTTTTAGCCTATTGATATATTTATATTAAAGTGGGTTTCTGGTATGTAGTATAGTGTTTGCATAGCATTTTTCCTATCCGGTAGGTTGTCTTGTTTTCGTATCCTATCTAACAATCTCTGTCTTTTAACTGGTTTGTTTAACCTGATCATATTTAATGAGATTATTGATACAGCTGAATTAAAATCTACCACCTCGCTAGTTGTTTTCTGTCTGTACCATCTGTTCCTCTTGTACTTTGCATTGGAATTTCTACTAGAATTGCAAATTGGAGAATTGCATTGGAAGGCAATTCTCCATGTTTCTACATGTTTTGTAGCACCTACTGTCTCAGACTATGTTTGCAGGAATGTTTGTATAAGCAAACAAAACAAAACCTGGAAGGACAGAGATAGTGTCTACTTCTAAAACAGAAGACAGATTTGTTTCCTGACTAGGAAATCTGACCTTTGTTCTGTGAGTTTGGTTTTTATTTGCTTTGTTTTTAGGTTCCACATATAAGAAAGATCATAAAGTATTTGTCTTTCTGTCTTATTTCACTTAGCATAATGCTTTCAAGGTCCATCTGTGTTGTCACAAATGGCAGGATTTCCTTTTATTTTTATGGCCGAATAGTATTTCATTATGTATGTATATATGTATGTATGTATGTACATGTACATGTATCACATTTTCTTTGTCCATTCATCTGTCAATGAATGCAGGTTGTTTCCATGTCTTGACTATTTTAAATAATGCTTCAGTGACCATGGGGGTGCAGATGTCTCTTCAGCAGAACGATTTCATTTTTTTCAGACATATATTTAGAGGTGAAATTGCTGGATCATGGTAGTTCTATTTCTAAGTTTTTGAGAAATAAATAATTTTAAATAACAGAGAAACCCTGCTATTCTCTTCAGCCCTTTAACTCTGTCCTTCCCAAGGAAAGGAGGATTTATTTGATTGGTGACTTGAGAAATAGGTCATTATCCATGTTTGACTTAGACCCTCTTTGGTTCTCTCCAATGAAACCTGTGAGCCCAAAGACCATGTTCCTTTCCTCATCTGCTCTTTTGTCCTTCAATTAGCAAACTAACACATGAGGGTAGAATCCTCTACTGGTAAGGAGGCTTTTGTTGTTCAGTCTTAGATCAAACCCACAATCTCCAATCCTGCTCTACCAACAAAACAGTAGGTATTTGGCACCCGATCAGATGTTTGCATCTTTTTCTCCTTGGGTCACAATTATCATTCATCAAAACCCCATGAGTAGTAGAAGAAGAATTTGATGAGATGAGGTTAAACAAATGAGGAAGTAGAAAGGGTAAGTCATGGAAGACTTAGGTTGAAAGCAAAAGTGGAGATGATAACTACTGCCTCTGAGGCTGGTATATTTGCAAAGTGTTAAGTGTTAATGCATGAAGAAGAAGTGCCACACTTGTTTTTGGCCCTGGGGAAAAAACTGATGGTGGATCTTTCCTGTGAACTACTTCCTTTGCACCAGAATATCCCTGGCTTCCTATTTTGCCAAGGGAAAACCTTGGGCAGCAAGCTATAAGAACTTTTTTGAAACCTTTTGCAGTGCCTTAACACTTCCAAAAGTTGAGCCATAATGTGAGGTTTTGTAAACTAATGATCTTTAAAGTAAAAAAAATTCCCTTGATCGAATTCTATTGATCAAAATTGTACTTGTCATGGTAAAACACTCCCTCATGTAATGCAAATATTCGCAGGATTTTCTAAAATAGGTCAGCCAATAACATAACTGGTTTGGCCCTATTGTATATGCCAAGCAGGTTATCAAACCAAACCAATAACCCTCCCATTTGTATGCAGGTCAGAAAAGAAAGATTCCTAAGAGATGTCTACATTATTCCATGAACAGAAAATACTGTAGCAAGATATTCATATTTTGATCTACAATGCCAGTAAGCATTTTTTATTGTCATTATTATTTAGCATAAAGCATCAGGCTCAGAGACAAGCTTTCATTCAAACACAAAAACTATTCGCCTTTGTGATACAGGTGCTATCTGTGTCACATAAAAACCTTTTCTATATTCTTGTAAATAATGTACTGTTTGTAACAGATGTCAGTTCAAAGCATAATTGTAAACATTTTGTGCATGGTAGTTGCTGTAGTGTTGATACCCTGGACTGTTGAAGTCTGTGATATAAAGATGGGTAGCAAAAAGATATGAATAGCTCAAAGAAGGAGCTGAAGTAAAACTATTATTTTGTTACTTACTAGAAACTTTCAAAATCTTGTTCTCCAAATATACTGGGACTGAACCAATTTAACTCCCACATTTGACCTTTATGAATTGAGAACAATGTTTTAATTTACATAAACACCATCACAAAGAAAAAGCCATTAACCTCATTCCAGTATGTCTGAGAAAATTTTTAGTTCTTAAGAAAGTTTAATGAAAGGTCAATTCAAACTCTAATTTCTAAAAATTCATGATTAACTGAAAAGATATGAACAGCAACACATATTTATATTTAGGGCAGTTAGAAAAACTATAACTACTAGGCTACTGATCTTAATCAGATATTCAGGTACATAATTTTTGAAAAACTATTGCTTTCAACTGAACTAACTGCATTTATAACCTCTAACAAGAGGTACCATGAAGAATGGGGCAATTCCTCAACCTGGAATAGAAGATATATCATAAATACATTTAAAGTATATAAATGGTGTGTACATGTCACTTGAAGATTGTATCTAAGCAGTCTTGGGATTTTAAAAGTGACTTGACATGATTATCTGACTAATTCACACACGCACACACATGTACATACCTAACAACTACTGAATGATTAAGCTTGGGAAAGTTAAGAGCAGGAAAAATGATTAATGCAGATTGATGATACAAGCAGATCAAACCCTCAGGGTAATTATTCAGAATCAGTTTTAATCTGGTTAAAGATTATTTTCCTTTTCCTCTTTCCAAATGGGAGAAATTTTCCAGATGCAAATAGAACAAAACAAGTCTATTGCCTTTTGCCTTCTTTGACTCCTCCCCCAGGACAAAGCAGAAATCTCAGCTCTTGCCTCCAGAACGAGCCACCCTGGTAGCTGACGGAACCCTGAGAGACTCGGGGCCAGAAGAGATCAAGGCCAAGAATTCCTTCAGCAGGTTACGGTGCTACAGGAGCAAAGGCATGTCCAGACTACCCCAGAGAGCAGAGAACAGCCAGAGAGGATCTAAAGGGTGGTGTTGGTTTCCTATTGATGCCGTAACAAATTACCAGAAATTCACTGGCTTAAAACAGCACAAATTTATTATCTTGCCATTCTGTAGGCCAGAAGTCCATCATGCTTCTCAGTAGGCTAAATTCAAGGTGACTGCAGCGCTGTGTTCTTTCTTAACGCCCTAGAGAGGAATCCATTTCCCTGCCTTTTCCATCCTCTAGAGGCCACTCACATTCCTTGGTTCATGGCTCCCTTCCATCTTTGAAGCCAACAACGCTGTATCCTTCTGACCACTCCTCCATTGTCACATCTTTTTTCTCTCTTCTTCTGCCTCCTTCAACTTTTAAGGACCCTTGTGATTACACTGGCAATCACACCAGATACACACCATGCACCCAGAAAATTCAGAATAATCAACCAACCCCCAAATTTTAATCACATCTGCAAAGTACTTTTTGCCATGTAAGAGAACATATTCACATGTTCTGGGGATAAGGAAGTGGACATTTCGATGGAGTGGTGGGCATTATTCTATCTACTACAGAGGCTAGTAGGAATGTACTTTAATCATGGTTACTATCAATAGTGATTGTCTTTCATGGGACCAAGCCACCAATGCATGAATGAGTGACCAGACATTTCAAGTCATATCCTGGAAAACCAATCACCCCGTACAATGTATACACTATAACTGCACTTAAACACAAACTATCATCCTCAAATACTGCCTTTGAACTTTCTTTCTTAAAACTATGTAAACAGCTTTAAATGAAGCTGTCTCTTTAAAATAACTGCCTGAAGTCCAAAAAGGGAAAGACTCTTGACAAAACAGCATTTGCTTGAAGGGCTGTTGACATCATTTGCGAATGACATGTAAGAAGACAAGATAAATAATTTTCTATCAGTTTTCCTCAAAACTGTGTTCTGTGAAGCAATAGTCTTTGAGATGCTACACACACACACACACACACAGGATTCTGACCAAGGAGATGCTGAACATTATCCACCTCTTAAGGATTCTCAACACATGTCAACATTTCAAAGGTCTGAGAAGTTCCACAGTAAAGAAATATGTGTATGGTCCATCTCTGGCTTTTTGAAAAGTACAAAGGGAGCATCCCACTGTAATTTGACTTCTGTTTTGGTCCTCTGTTGTAATCACTGATCCCACACCCTTGTAAGTTTCCCATTTGGTTCCAGAATTCCTTCTGCTGAGCTTTAAGTCAGTCTACAGTAAGCTTGCAGACTTCTGTAAGAGTAGTTTACAAATTTATCCTGATTTAATTGTCTACTTCCTCAAATATATATACATACACATATACATAGACATTAAAAATATTTTTTACATTTAATGTGTAAATTATATACATGTACTACTGTACTAAAATATACATACATCAAATAGATAATCATAACATAAAAATTAAATAAGCATTATTTTATATATTATAATTATTATGGTCACTTCATATGACCAATAGTATCTCAAGGAGAAGTATACATTTGGGGTTAGAGTTGTCTTTACTACACTTGGATGTCAATTCATTCTATCAGCAAGTTTCCTCCCTGATTTTCAATGCTTTGGCCCATTACTTATCAGATCTTACAAGATTATGGCCGTTTTTACTTCACAGCGTCATTGAAGAAGTTCTCATCCTAGAAGTACAAGCAGCAGCTATTTCATGTTCTGGGACCTGACTAGGCTTGCTTTTTTCATCTTGGATATGTTCATATGTTTGTTCATTTTATTTGGTTATTTTGCAGAACTTATTTCAAGCCATTTGTCTATTTTGTGAAGATCAGTTTAGAGAAAAGGAGATAACATAATATGTAATTGTAGTTAACCCAGCACATGTGTCACAATAAGCTGAAACCAAAGGGGGGCAGTACTGATGTGCCCTGTCAGCTGTAGGATATCCATCTTCATTCAGCATTTGCTTGGCTTGGTAAGCAGAGGGCCTGCTGACACACAGCCCGACTTTATATATCTGTATATCAGATATTAGCAAAAATTGATTCCTTTCTCCCTTTTTTAAAATAAAAATCAATAAATAAAAGTTCTAACATTTTCCTCCTGAACCTATTAGTTTGTCGTGTTCACCCTCCAGGAGTTCTCCCCAAATTCCACGACAGCCTTTCATTCCAAAACTATAGCTATGAATTCAGGGAGGTCAGGATTTAATTCCAGGTCTGCTATTCTAACCCATTTCAGAATTGCAAGTCAAAGTGCTCAAAGGTGCCCAGTAGTGCTCTCAGGAGGATAAACATGGGATTTTTGTTTGGAGAGATCAGCCTCAGGAAGATGGGGGCAGGCCTGCTCTGAGACACTGATCTTCTTCCCTGAGGGGGCTGCAGTCCCCTGGAGCACAACAGGCTTCGTGGTTAACTCAATGTGTTAGGACAGAAAAAAGGCCGGGTAACACTAGGGAAGCTCTTTCCCCAGGCCTCAGGTCCCATATGGAGGTACACCCATGAGTAACATTCTTGGGCTCTCCTGAGGAGGCACAGCTAACTGTTGGGTCATTGAAGAAGTACTCATCCTAGAAGTACAAGTGGCAGCTATTCCATGTTCTGTGACCTGACTAGGCTTGCTTTTTTCATCTTGGATATGTTGGGTGGACAGATTAGAGCACAGAAGCTGGATACATGTAGCTCAACCCTTTCCTTTTTCTAGGGCACCTGCCTGGCCTGCAAATGAGACACTCATGGGTAGAGGACAGCCTCTATCCCTACTGGGGAGGCCAGTGTGTGCCCGGGGCTGCCTTTGAATACATGTGCATGTCTGTTCAATTCTGAAGTTCCATTTTAGATAGCCCACTGTTGCCATATCCTAAGTCACATTCTCTCAGATTTTTTTGGGCTTATCCAATTAGCTCCTTATTTACTCTAAAGTGGTTCCAGACTGGGTCAGGAAAATGTAACACTGAAAAACTGGAATATCAGGCAAATTTACTTTAACTCAGTAAGTGTCTGTTCCTATGCCTGCAAAATGACATTGTAGCATCTTCCTTTTAGGGATTACCTAGCCCAAACCTTAACACTTATCAACTATTTATTACGTGCAGGCATGTAGTAAGTCCTTCGTTACATTTTCTCATATTATCTTCACAATAACTACCCAGGTGGGGATTATTAGCATCCCTGTTTTAACATGAAGACACTGATACTTGGAAAGTGAATAAGAGCATGGACCATGCCCTCATGAAACATATTTTAATGGTGAAGCAGGGAAAGCATTCAGACCTGCAGCCCAGGCCTGGATTCCTTTCCAGAAGAGCAAACCAAATGGAGATGACAGGGGCTGAAACAGGAACTTGGTATAAAATGAGTGCCCTACCACCAACTAATTATTCTTTTCTCTAGTGGTCTTCGTGGTTCAGTCCTAAAAACCCTACTCCCACACCCAAAACCTCTTCTTTGTATCCAGAGTACTTAGAAATGCGAGTCATGGCACCTCAGTGACTCAGGAAATCAGCTGGTGGTTCAAGGTCAACATTTTTCTGAGGGAGAGGAAGAGAAAGGAAGGAAATCACACAGAAAAGGAATTGCCAGTGTGTATACCAACATAAGGACCATATTATATTATTTAATGAAATGACGGGCATGCATGTGTGTGTGTGTGTGTGTGTGTGTGTGTGAGAGAGACACTAGGTTGATGTATTTTCTTCCTGAGGATCAGGATCCAAAATATTTTAAATTCATGATTCCATCTACTTTGGCTCATTTTAAGCTTGTTTTCATGGTGTTAAGCTGGTTTCAACCTTGCTTAAATTCTCCTTCCTCACCTATCTTTCTAAGCTGCCTCTGGAAGAGAAAGGAAGGAGGCCTGTGTGCGTAAGACAGTAGTAAAAGGGACTGTGGCAAAAAGTGCAGATAGAAGTGGGAAGAGGTGGATGGTCAAGTCTGGCAGGCCTTGAATGGCTTATATGGATTTTGTTCTTAAATATAAAGGAAAGCCTTGGAGGACTTTAGATGAGGAAAGTGGTGTGATTCCATTTATATTATAAAAAGATCCCTGTAATTGCTGTGTGGAGAGTGAATGGTTCAAAACAAGTGAGACAGGTGGCATGTTTTAAGACAGCAACAGCCTAAATGGAAAACAGTCAAGTCTTATGTATCAGCCAGGGTTTCCTCAGAGAATTAGAACCACTAGGAAATATATAAAATAAACATCATACCTAACACAGTGGGAAGCCAGATACAGTCTATGAGAGACTATTGTTTCTGTGCCTGGTGCTAGAGCTTGAAGGCCATAAGGCAGGCAATTGGGAGGGGAGCAGTCCAGGAAGTGGAGGAAGTAAGGACAAGTAGGAAGCTGTGAGGCTCAGCTGGAAGTCACCAGGAGAGTCTGCAGCCTGCGCTCTCTCTCTCCACCTCCAGGCGTTCGTTTGGATGATGCCAGATTCCGGAGTGAGAAGCTGGACCTGTCATCAAGGTGCTAAGATTAAGATATACCTGGCCCAAGACTCAGGCAAGCTGGAGCAAAAGATATGCAGGAGCTGGAGACTATAAACCCAGCCACTCCCCAAACCAAGGAGGTGACACAGCAGATAAGCAACCACATAGGTGAACTGCAATAGCCCTATGCTCTGCACCCACCTTTTGAGTGTAAAATGAAACCATCCCCTCATCCTCTGTTGCAAATCTTATGCAAAGTTTTTCTTGAGGTCTTTGATAACTAGGAATTATGCATGGAAGAGAATTCTAGGAAATGTGTTTCCAGCTTAGCTAAGTTGACATGAAACAAATACATCAGAAGGGCTTTCCTTGTGCACAGAAGAAAAGCAGCTTTAACTTTGTGTTCCTGGGAAAAAGACAACCCTCAAATGGAACATAGCTAAGAAAAAATCCTGCGTAAATAATAACTCACAATCTCAGCATGTTGAGAGAACACATTTATTTCTTTCTCACACAAAGCCCACTGTAGACCTCAGCAATTCTGTAAGGCAGGTCTCTGGTAACCTGTCTACCCTATGGATCCTTCATCTCAACACAAGGCCACATGATCACGACAATAGAGGAAAATAATGGACCTTGCATTCTTCAGACTGAAGGGTTTACTGCACTTCTGTTCACAGTGCTTTGACGGTCATAAGGCATTATCACCATCATTATCACTGTGGTCCTGTGGCATGCAAGGCATGCACTGTAGACACTCCTGCCACTCACATCACTCTCACCAGGTAATAAAATAGCATTTCACCATCACTGCCACTGCACTAAAATGGCATATCCAAAGGTTGTGTTACACCCATCGGCAATGTGGTATGATTTCTGCATCACTACACTGCCTGCCAAACTCATGTTTTGCACTGGGCTGCCACAGATGCTCAACTATTCAGAACACTTTTGAAGTAAGGTGTTGAGGTTCCCTGATTGAACACCCATCTATTGCCTAGAAAAGAAGAGTTTCACTTTGATGTTTTAGTAATTTTAATACAAACTGAATTGGCCCTAACAGAGATCAGGGGCTGTGTGATGTTTTCAAAAATCACAGCTGAGATCAAATGTGTGGGTTGTTTCCTGAAACAAACCAATTCTCCAATTCTCCAGCACCAACTGGGTGTCCAACAACTCAATTCAATTCTAACATCTTCAGTTAGCACAGATCCTCCCAGATTAAGGGCTCAGTCCCACAACTGCCCCCAGTTTAGATGCTAGCCTCAAATGGGGTGCCCAGGCTACCCACACTTCTGCCTGGCCAACTACAGATTTGAGAGCTCCCACAACACCACTCCTTAAGGTCTGATAATTCACCAGAACAACTCACAGAACTTCATAAAGTGCTGTATTTACTATTACAGTTTATTAAGGATATAAATGAATGCCCAAATGAAGACATACACGGGGTGAGGCCCAGAAAGGTTTGAAGGGCAGAAACCTCTCCTTTCCCCTGGGGACATGCCCCACCACTAGCACAGGGATTTGTTGACATACTTACATTCTTGGGAGATCCCTGAACCCCACTGACTAGGGATTTAAGGAGATCTTTTTATGTTAGACATGATTGATTAGATCATTGGCTATTAGTGATTGAATTCACTCTCTAGTCCCTTTCCTTTCCCTAGAGGTTTGGGAGTGGAGCTGGGAGTTTCAACCTTCTAATCATGGCTTCTATGTTCTGGCAGTCTCCTATCCTGAAACCATCTAGCCCCCTGTGGATAAAATGAAGGTTCCTGCGGCCAGGATTCTCACCTGGCCCTGGATGGCTAACTCACTACACATGTATGGGTCATACGTTGTCACTGACTCTATCTATATAAAGAGCTCCACCCGGTGTCCTGGGTGACAAGGTGGCACAGCTGCAAGGCTGCAGGAGAGCAGCACAGAGGCTGGAGTGGTGGCAGCGCCAAGGACAGAGGCCCAGAGGATGGCTGTGCGGGCAGATGCTCAGAGGCAGAGACCAGCTTGCTGCATGCAGACTCGCTCTTAGTGAACGGGATTTTAATGATTGACCTGCCACTGTGGAAATAAAGTTGGGTATAAACCCTTTCACCCCAAGAATATTCTACTGTCATTTCTCTGGTCACACTGAATCCATAGTGAACTTGCCGGGGGCTGAAACCCATTGGCAAGAAATCCCACTCCCACCATCTCATAAGCATACGAGGATAATCATCACTCAGGAGATGCCAAGGGTTTTAGGAGCTCTGTGGCAGGAACTGAAGAGAAAGACCAAATATTTATTTATTTTTATTATTCTACAAGGTCTAAAGATTTTATGACAAGGGGAGAAAACTCCAGCACTGCTCAGAGTATGAGAGAGAGGTAGGAGTGCTTGGCACCCTGGCAGCATGTACTAGAAAGGCAAAGGGGATGACTGACAGATGAATGCACACAGACATCCTACCAAAGATCGCCTAGAATGGAAAAGTTGGGGTTCTACTCCCTTCTTGAGCAATGATTAGCTGTGTGTTCTACTACGCATCAGAACTGAGCAGAGCAGAGCTGAGAATTCCATGCATGGAAAACAGCCCATCTCCTTCAAAGAAGAAAATATTCTAACCCTGTGTGCCTTTCCTCAAAAACAAGAAGCTTATTTGGGTTATTATCACTTCGAAGAATAAATAAAGAGTATTAGATAAGCATTTATTTACAAACTACCCCAGATAACAGTGGTTGCAATGAAAGTCAGAGGTAACAGGACTGTGTATTTAGGTGTGTAGGAATAATAGAGAGAGAGAGAGAGAGAGAGAGAGAGAGAGAGAGAGAGAGAGAGAGAGAGAGAGAACTGTGGAGGGCACTGGCATTTCCTAATTGATGCCATTCTCCTGGGAGCCAGGACTCTGTGACTGCTTAGGTGAATGATATGGACAATTACCTTGAATTGAGTAACTAATTAGGTGCTTTCATTTCAAATGATATACAGCCTTGAAGGCACTCCAGGGGAGCCAGGAATTTTTTGGTTTTGTCTTGTCTGTCTTTAAGACTGTAAATAAGTGATAATGTGTGTAAATGATGAAAACAGAAAGTTTTTAAAAGGTGACACAAAGGAACTCAATAATACATCAGCTATGTTTTATCTATTATTGAGTGGAAAGAAAAATATTTCTCAGTTTTAGATAAACATTTTCCCTTTGGGGACCAAGTTTTCTGGGTGTTCTTGTGCTTCATCCCTTATTTGGACCTGGTTGGTTACACAAGCATGTGCAGGGGTCACCTGATTCAAGGCATCCCAAGAAATGACTCCTTCCCAAGTGAATAAAATCCACTTAACACCCTCTACTATCATCTCTAGGCCTGTATTTAAAATGCAAATATCTCTGGGGTAAGTGGAATACAGACACTTTCCAGGTCCCTCACAGTGACCACTGTGAAAGAGGTGACAGTGATGGGATGCCTTCAAGAGAAAAGGGAGGGCCTCTTGGCAGGTAAGGCCTCATTAATCATGGCTTAGAAAACAAATATGCTGAAACAAATTTAAGTCCTGATTCCTCTGTTTCTTCCCCTTTCTAGGCTGATTCTGCCAAATGTTCTTCATCGCTGGATTCAACCTTCATGAGACAGGGACCGTGGGTGTAGTCAAAGTAGGGGGAGGGCCTCTGAGAAAATCAGGGTGGAATATTTACAATCAGAGTGATGTAACACTGGGCAAAGAAGTCCCTGTTGAAACTCTATGTTAAGCATTATGCAAACTCAGGGTCACACTAATTCTCTAGGGAAAGATATCAGACTAAGAATATAGACATCTTCAGTGAGATCAGTTAAAGGTCAAAAGGCCAGGAGCAACTTGGACTGGAACGTTTGTGTGTTCCACACCGGTATCTCAGCATAACCAGTGACTTCACTGTAAACAGCCCTAGCAGACAGACAATAGCTGAGCCCACCTTGAGGGCAGGGCAGCTGATGCAAGTCCACACCCCTAAGCCTTTTTTTCATGTTCCCAAAAATCCTCAATTGCCTGTAAAACCCCTAGACAATGCACCATCACAGACTCTCTTGTCCCCTCCTGGCGTGAGCTGGGAGCTCTGTCCTTTCACTTTATCTCTAAATAAAAGCCTGTACCTTGCTCTCCTACCTTGAGTGTTTGTGAAGCTCATTCTTCGGCTCCACAAACAAGAACCCCGGCATCATTCACACCTCGCTCAATTCCACCTTTTCTTCACCCTTTGATCCTGACCTTGAAGCTGGTGAACTTGCTCTGTTCCCTCAGCATTTGCTCCCAGTTTTTAATTTCTGATGCAATTACAACATTAGCTCAATGTTCCTTTCTTTCTAGTAAGTCCATCCCTTACTAGGTATGTAACCACGAGCAAGTTAAACTCCGTGCTTCAGTTTCCTCGTATGTAAAAGAGGAAAATAACAAAAGGGAAGCAGCAACATGGATGACATGTCACCACATGAAGGTTTTTGAATCTATACAAAATAAATGAGGCTTGATCAAGAGAGAAAAAAGATCTAGAGGGTCTGAAAGGTCCACTGTACCAGGCCAGCCTACTGATGCCTGCACAGAACATTCATTTCTCATTCCACAATATGGGGCTTTGCCTTAACATAAAAATAAATTCATAATGTCAAAGAGGCTACTTTTATGGGAAACTTGAGTTCCAAGGACTGGGTCATTATATAGTCCAATTCCAAGAGTGTCATTTCCATAGAGTTTATGTGAATGGTGCTGCTGGAGTTGTAACTGTGCACACCAAGGGACTAAGATACTCATTTCAGATGTGAATTTACTAAGTTTTGCAGAAATAAATAAATAAATAAATAAATCTCCTCCTCCTATGCCATTTAAACCTAAAAGGGCCCAGATCAGCTTTAAGAGAGTGCCCCTTCATAAACAACAAGCTGCTCCTACAGTTTAGCCTGGCTTTGTCACTAGTACCTGTGAGATCTGGAACACATTGAAGAGTCATTATATTTCATTGATGAGAAGTACCTCAGAACCTTTGATGATCATTTAATTCCAATCCTGATCATTGAATCCATCCAGTTCATCCGAGAGAGATAAAATGAGTTGCCTGATATCGCAATGCTTGTTAACTAGATCAGAACAAGAAGCCAGGGCACCATGCTGTGAAAGCCATTCCCACTAGATCTTAATGTCTTTGAGGTCAGCTAACTACTTCTTTATTTTTGTCCCTCCAGGAAAATGTGCAGTTGTTACAGTTGCTCAGTAAATGAGAACAATATAAAAGAATGTGCTAAAGCACTTCCAAAGAATAGAATCATAAGCACATGTAGAGTAAGATTATTATATCAGGCATTATTGTTACAACAGGGCTCTAGCAGAAGTCCACCCCTTCCTAGATATGTAACCATGAGCAACCTCTATACCTCAGTTTCCTCATATGTAAAAGAGGATAGTAACAAAAGCTTAGAACAGAACCTCTGTGCAGTAGCAATCAGTGTTAGCTATAATCATCACTTTCCAAACATTAAGATGGTCTAGTAAAGACTAAGAGTTCGATGTCAATTTACATAAGAAAGAACATGGTGAATACTGTATTGTCCCAGCTTATAGATAATTTTACATACTGAAATGGATTTAAATCTCACTTCAGTTTTAATGACTATTTCTCTGAGTATGTACCCCTGATCAATCATTCAGCAAGCTCACCATTTAATAGAGGAGACAAATAATTTATACATGGTAAATACACCAAGAGATATCAGTGTTAAGGCATGTGGCAAAGAAGAGGGACTACTTAATCCTAAAATCAAGACCTGTGATATGTCATATATATTATAATTATATATGTACATATATGTGTGTGTATGAGCCTGCATGTGTATATATATGCATATTTGGCCAGGTCCTACGACAACAAAATTCTATGTAAAAATCCATGCTGATAATTTTCTATTATTTTAGATCCAAATAGAGCCAAAGGACAGTTGGGTGGGAGAAGGGCCTAACTTTTAAGAATGAAGGTTCCTTATTTCATGTTTATGTGGTATTACTTGTTTAAAATTTTCCTTTCTGTGAGTAGCCTCAGAGTTTAAAAGATAATGACATTGGCTTTTCTATGATTCTTTAGGATTGTAGTAATTAGTTACCTAGCTCATAAAAAGCATTTTGAGTCATCTCCAAATGGCTCTATTCTAATAAAAATCCCTTGAAAGGAGAATTTCAGAAACTATACCTTGGAATTATAGAACATATTTGCTCCTAACATATAGCATCTTAAATTGTGCCACGCATCTCCTGTAGCTAAATAAATACTCGCTGCAGGACTATGTTCTTAGAACTCATACTTACAAGACATTGTACTGGGTGTCATGGTGCTACCAAGATGGGTGTGACCCATTCAAGGAATCTGTATGGTGGTAGAAGGATACTGAGGGTGGAAAGTTAATAGTTAACAAGACAGAATGGGCTACGGACTGCAAGAGAAGTAGTAAGATTTGCATCCATGGAGGAAGGTATGATGGACTCTTACTTATGGGGTCAGAGAGAGCTTCAGGAAGATGGGGCACTGGAGCCACTTTTAAGGGCAGGAAGTCTTTTGACAGGTGGAGGAGGGAAGGAAAGGACATTTCTAGCATTGCTGGCAAAGTTTGCTGTGTGCACAAAGGCCTAGAGAGTGGATGAAGGGGAAAGCTAACCTACTAGGTTAACTAACAGTACACAGAAGTGGAGCCAGAAATTAGAAAGGTAACTGAGGCTCCATTACGGAGCACCCTAGGAGCTTCACTATATTCTGCAGGTCCTGGAAAGTTGTTCCAAATGTTACGAGTAACAGAGTGACATGAGGAGTCATATACATTTGTGGTTCTGAGGGTGGAACCTGCAATCAAACAGACCTTGGCTTGAACCCCAGCTCTGCTGCTGAGGTATTTAACTTCTCTGTCTTGATTTCTTCATCTGAGGAAGGGGAATGACAGTGACACCTAATTGTAGGGTTTTTATGCGATATAATTCAGATGAGACATGTGAAAGAAATTAGTACACTGGCTCCTACTGAGTAAATATTCAATCGATGTTGAGGATGACAGTGACTACTATGATGATGAAATAGGAAGAGGAAAAGGAGAACAAAAACAGAAAAGCTTCTGGACAATGAGGTTAAGGTTTGAATTCATTTTTATGTCCCAACACCTACAACAGCATCCCTTGGAGATACTGTTGGTTTTGTTCCAGACCACCACAGTAAAGTGAGTCAAATGAAATTCTTTAATTTCCCAGGGTCTATAAAAGTTATGTTTACTCTATACTGTAGTCTATTAAGTGTACAATAGCATAATGTCTAAAACAATGTCTGTGCCTTAATTAAAAAGTACTTTACTTCCAAAAAATGCTAACCATTATCTGAGCTTTCAGAGGGTCATAGTCACTGAACACAGATCACTGTAACAAATACAATAATAATGAAAAAGTTTGAAATGTTGAAAGAATTACCAGAGTGCAATAGAGAGACTCAAAGAGAGTGAATCCTGTTGGAAAAACAGCACTAACACACTTGCTCAACTCAGGGTTACCACAAACCTCCAATTTGTGAAAAACACAGTATTTACAAAGCATAATAAAGCAAGGTATGAAATAAAACAAGGTATAACTGTATAAAGCTTGGCACGTTGTAGGTGCTCAAAGTGTTTGCTGAATTAGACTAAAGAATAAATTTATCCCAGGGAACTGTTAAGTACAGTAGTCCTCCTCTATCTGTAGGGCATATGTTCTAAGTCCCCCAGGTGGATGCCTGAAACCGAGGTTAGTACTGAACCATATACATACATACATACTTATAATAAAGTTTAATTTATAAATTAGACACAGTAAGAGATTAACAACAACTAACAAGAAAAATAAAACAACTGTAACCTCACAGGTAGTCCACTTTCGATGAAACCTCTCAAAGTTCCCATTAACACAGAGGAGCCAAAGTCCCTTAATCATGTTCCAGAATGTAGAAATTAGATGGGGTAATTAGAGATTCAAGAAAACGGAAGTTTGCAAAGCAAGGTAAAGCAAACTAAACAGACACAGGATTTATAGTTCCCCCTCCAGGCCATAGATAAACTTGACTCATGTATTCTTGAGACATTTTACAGGAACTTAAACCCTCACAGGACAGGTCACCTCCTAAAAACAAGCACAGAGACCCCAGACTGGCTGGAGTCAGAACACTGACAGTTAAAACTCCTGAAACAATCCTCTGGCACCTCACCACTGACTATCAGAAGAATGGGAATAAGCTGATCACACACCCTGCACCCCTTTCCCATAATTTTGCCTTTAAAAAGTGCTTGTAAGCCAACAGGGAATTCAGAACCTTGGGCATTAGCCTCCAGTTCACCTTGCTTGGTGCCCTGCAATCAATACCCACTTTCTTTCACTACATCCTGACATCAATGTTTGGCTTTGCTGCACGTCAGGCAAACAGATATGGGTTTGTTTGGTTCAGTAATACAATTATGACAATATATAATAATAAAAAAGTTAAGTGAATGCTGTCTCTCTCTCAAAATATCGTATTGTATTGTACTCACCCTTCTTGTGGTGACGTGAGATGGTATAATGCCTAAGCGACTCGGGGAAGGGAGGCAGATGGCGCAGGCACTGTGACGTAGTGTTAGGCATGGTGCGGCATTAGGCGTGACATAGTGTTGGGCGTGGCATGGCATAAGGCGTGATGCAATATTAAGCGGGACAGAGCGTTAGGCATGCTGTGACACTGGGCAACTACTGATCTCATTGGGCCAAAAGGAGGATTATTTGCTTCTTGACCATAGTCGACTGCAGGTAACGAAATCCTCGGAAAGCAAAACCACAGTTAAGAGGTACTACTGTATATCTATCTGTTGCATATCATCACCATCCTCAGGGTAATAAGGGAAAACAAATGTAGGCAAAAGAAAGCAGCCTGAAGAAGAAAAATGTGGACTGGATCATTTGGAGTGGTTATGAGAAAAACTCTATAATGAGAATAATTACTAATTATGCCAGCGTAATCTATTATCTTTACATCACAATTGGAAGGAAAATGTCAAGGTCAGTGAAAACCACAAAGCTGAAATGGAAAACCTGGCACTCTTGAGAGGTAATTGGGTGTTCCTACTGGTTTCCCTCTCGTTAGATTTGTTGTAATTATTTTTAAAACGTCAAGACATAATGACAAGTGTGTATTTCAATATAACCCTGATGCAATAATCAAAAGGGCATTTAAAATTCACTGTACAATTACAGTCCCATTAAATCTAAGTTAACTGCCCATTTGAGTCACTAAATCTAATCTGTTACCTTGCAACACACATGCAGTGCGTTTCCATCATGACTGAATCATAGCCAGAATTTGCTCACAGCTCTGGGAAAAGTTCTGCAATAACATTTTAACAAGTGCTGGGTGATGCATACATGGAATAACAATTTGCCTACAGACTCACTGGAAGGCCAGTGCTCATTTTATCACATCAGCAGTGGGAAAAAGGGCAGGACCAACTTAATTTATGCAAGCAACAGGTAGCCTGATACATGCTGCTTGCTCTTCCTACTTTTCTTGACAGGGCATTTTTGAAAGCATTGCATGTCTTTGCACTCAAAGACCTGACTTCAAGGCTCCCCCATTTTCTTGTGGACAACTTGTGAGGGATCAACCAAGATGATCCCTAGTTTGCATTCCTCCACCCACCACTATAAGAACACTTCAAAAGAGTCCAAAATGGGACTGGCCTCACAGCATTCAAAACGTGCATTCGGGACTTAAGAGGAAATAGCTTTGAAAAGACAGCATCAAGTACTCCTGGGACAGGCAAGAGAAAGAAAAGATCCTGCAGGGAGGCAGCTGGCCCATGCAGCTGCAGAAGAAAGCAACGTGATGGATGGCTTCCACTGGGGACAATGGACAGCCTTTTTGTTCCCAGGTTCCTGCACTCTCTCCTTTGACCTGCCTCACTGACCTGTGTGCTTGTGCACATGGCAGGGATGCCCTGGCCCTCTGCAAATTAAAGCAAGTTAAGGCTCAGCACGATTGCTCATGCAAAGGGCCCACTGCCTGCTGCTCCCCTGCCCCCATTTTCTTGTAGTCTGGCCAGATGGTGACAGGGTTGGAGGTGGAATCCTGGACTACAGAGGACAAGGCTTCTAATATGCAAACTCATTCCAGGATTAGCACATATCAATTGCACAGAAATATAAGAACTGAGGGATGGGGGTGAGCACTTGTTTTTCTCCAATGGAGAGAGTAAGTGATCACACCCAGCTGGTTGCTTAAGGCATAACTAATTTGTGTTCCCAGAGATATTTTCCAATTCAAAGTAAAAAGAGGACAGATCCAAGAAGGTGAAATTCAGCACATTCCTCCCAAAACAGCAGATTTCTGGTCAGCTTTGTGGTTGTGAAAGGTAGGTCCTGGCCTGCAGTGGCCCTGTGTGCCTCGTCCACTCTGGTCTTGGGATCCTTGTCCATAAAGCATGTTAATACTTTCTAACCCTTCCTGGTCATGAGAGCCCCACTGGAATAACTGAACTTAAAAACACTATGAAGAAAGAAAAAGACTGAATGACCTCACTTACATGTGGTATTAGCAGTACTGTGACCTAAAAAAATTGAATTCATAGAAGCAGACAGTAGAATGTTAGTCATCAGGGGCTAGGGGGTGGGGGAAATGGGGAGATAGCAATCAAAGATACAAAGTTACAGTTATGTAGAATGACCCAGTTCTAGAGATTGAATGCGTATAGCATGATAACTATGGTTAATAATACCATATTGTAATTTGTAAACTTGCTAAGAAAGTAAATTTCAGGTATTCTCACTATAAAAAAAAATATGTGAAGAGGTATACATGTTAGCTTGACTGTAATAATTTCACTATGTGTATGTCAAAAGATCATGTTCTACACATTAAAAATACAACATTTTCATTCTTTAAATTAAAAAAATTTAAGTGAATGTAAGTGACAAAAAAATACTGTAAAAATAATGAGCAGGACTCACCCAGTGACTTAAAATGTATAACATTTCACAAAATATTGCAATCAGTGGTGAATGCCAAAATCCGGTAATAATACCTAATAACTATAAATTACTCTGCACCTACTTTGTGGCAGGTAAAACTGGAAGCACTGAAGTCAAGCATCACTAAGCCTGGCAACCCTGCTAGCGAGCCTTATTCCTAATCTCATTTTACGCAAGAGGAGATGCAGGCTCCCAGGTGTTATGTGACCTGCCCCAGGTCATGCAGCTCATGAACAGGTGAGCAAAGTTTGAACCTAGTCACCAGCCTGGAAGCCTGCACTCCTCCCTCTGTGCCACATCCCCTGTGTCAGACTCCAGAACCCCAAGGCTGTCCTGGAGCTCAAGTTCAGGTCTAGTGGGAATGCAAAGAGGTAGGTTGCAAAAGTTCAGGTCTAGGGGGAATACTTTCCACCCAGACCACCTGGGCAGTGTCGTGTCACCATCAACAAGCCTCCACATTGACACACTGACCCCTCATCACCAGCAACATGCCTTCTCAGTGACTTTGGGTCACTTCTCACAGATGTCACCTCTCTACCTGAAGTTACCACATCCAAAAGCACATACATGTCTGCCCAACCAGCACATCCTGTGATTGCACCACTCCCAGTCACTGGGTGGAAACACAATACCACTGCTCTTCTCTTCCCTTCTTCTTCCACCTCCACTCCTGCAGCCCCCACCCTAGTTTAGGCCTTTATTATATTCTACCTGTGTATTTATCGTAATGACCTATCCTATTTATCCTAGAAATAGATCTAATATTACTTCCTGTAATTACCTTGCTCAGAAAATAATCACTCCCTGTTATCACCACAATGAACCCTAAACTCTTTAGTAAGAATTCAAGACTCTCCTTAATCTGACTTTAACCTACATTCTGGGATGAAGCCCCCAGTTTTCTCCATCACATACATTAATCTGCTTCCAGACCCAGCTAGTCAGAACCCAGCTGGGCAGGATTTGCTGAGGCAAGGACTAGATAGCAGACAGATATTCCATAGCTGAGGGGGCTCTGGCAGCTGCGCTTAGACATCTGGGCTGGCGAATGGCCTGGAGCAGATCAAGGGGGTCTTGCCAAATCAGTCATGCCAGGCACAGGACCCACATTCCATATCTGCCAAAAACAAGGTATGTTCCCAGGTCTTAGGAAATTTGAACACCAGTCAGGATACAAGCCAGATAGAGGGAACAAGACAGAAACATCAGTCAGGAGTTCTCTTTCAAGGTGGGAGTTAAAGCACAAAAAACAAGTAAGAGCCCAGGTATTTGAATAAGGATAACACAGCAGAACAGACTGGCAGGTAGATTGCCTGGTCCCTTAAATTCTTTGTAATTTAGCAGTACTGTGGCCATAGGTTTGTATTGTTTCGCTTTTTAATTCCTTAGGTTCAAGTTACAGTAGTAAATCATAGGCATTCTCAATCTGCCTTCCCTACATCAGAAGTGGAGGTCTGTGAGCAGGGAAGCATAAGCTGGAACGCCGGTGGTGGAGCCCTTCGTGATATGTAGAATGTAGTTTACCCCTGCTTTTTGTTTCTACCATGCTGAACGATTTGAAAAATTCACTACATCCCTGAAAAAATATAACCGAAGAGTGAGTTCCATAATTTGTGTGGCTGGTTTTATGCACAATTATGTTTCATGGTTTCTGAGGTTCCTGGCAGTTATATTTGTAACTTGCCCTAGTGCTGGGATGTTACATTTTGATATGGGAAGGGTGGAGGAGAAATATTATAAACTAGGGGAAGATGCTGGGTTCTTGGGCTCTCTCCCTCCCCCACCGCACTATGTAACTTATAAAGAAAAATGTGATTCTTGTTTTGGAATTTGGCTTTAGTCACCAACTAATTCTTTGTCATAGTCATCAACCTCAGAGTCACAGAGCCCTACAGGCACCGTTCCACGTCCTGGGCTCTCTGTTTTGTCTGATATTCTAGTGTTCAACTTCAGCACAACTGAATGAGTCGATAGCAGCAAAACCACTTTAACAGAATGGATGCCTTAAAAAGATGTAATTCTGGCTGGATGTGACACAAGCACTCCAATATTGCCACAAAGAAGGAGACAGCTTGCAAGTGCTTTTTTCTAGAACTGATGTAAATTAGAACATTTCCTAAGATAGGAGAGCCTAGAGTCATTTTCCAGTTGACTTGTCATATAACCAGGGGGCAAGCTCCCACGTCACCATGCAATGCAGATGGAAACCCCTTGTAATTTCTCTGGGGTTTTCACATTTGTGCATTTATGATGTGGAAAATCTTTAGTGTGTGGCTCAAAGTCTGAGCAGGCTGGTGGGAAGCTTTCCAAAGCTAAACCTGACATAGCAGGTGCTTAATAAATAGCTGTTGATAACCACTGTGAGAAATGAATGTCCTTCTCGTCACTCCACGCTCATATACTCAGCAGTTGCTTTTGAAATTTCAGTCCCTTCAGCAGCTCCAGGAATCCTGCTATATACATTTTACCGCCAAATTGGTGTGAATATAAAACTAGGGTTTGGGTCCATTTTAAAGAATTTTTTTTAAATAAATGAAGCCTTTTATTCCATTTGTCCAACATATATGTATTGTTTAGTATTTATCAGACTTTATGGCCTCCATCATCACTTAAACAGCCTTCCTATGTTTGGAGAATTGTGCTTCACTCTCAGCCTGACCTCCCCAAGGTGGAAATTAGTGTTGTATACATTTTCCAGCCTTGGATGTCAAAAATTGGATGCACTCACAAGAGGTGTCACTGTACAGTAAGGCGAAGAAGGCAAAACCAGGAGGAATGTTCTCCAGCCTGTGCTGGAGGAAATACTGTGATAAGTGGCAAAAGTGGCAGAGGCCCTTGCCTCATGTCCAGCATCAGGCTGGCATCTGGTATTTATGCCCAATGGAAGAAGCAGTGGGGTCTTTTCTGACCAACTTCACTGGATGGATAGGGATTGGACATTGCCCCTGAGTGAGTGGTCTCCAAGCCATAAATTCTGTGAACCCTGAACTAAAATATTTCATTTGTACATGTGCTTTAATTAGCTAGAGATTCAGATATTCCCAGTTAAGAATGCTGACTGCTATTAACTGGTATATAACTGGTCTGTAGCTCTAGTTTCCACCTTGGGGAGGTAGGGCTTAGAGTGAAGCACAATTCTCCACACATAAGAAGGCTGTTTAAACGATGATGGAGGCCACGTGGCTGAGACCACATTCCCACAAGGAGTGCTGAACATTGTGCTGAATTCCATAGTAGATATGGGGATTCAAAGACAAGACATGAGGGCAGCTTCCAAGATTCCACAGCCTAAAACAGGCACAGACTCGAAGGTAATACAGAGTGATCAGAGATGAGAAGTGGGCACACGGAGTCACGGGTACAGCAGGGCAGAGGGAAGGGACAGCGCACGTGGGAGGTGCACTTCCGTGAGCCTTAGCAGTGGTCCTGACGGAGCCTCAGGCCACAGAGCCTCAGGCCACACCCTTCTAGAGGGCTCAGTTCCACCCGGGAACATCTGGGATGTCAGGTACAGCAATCCTATCCCCTGTAGGGCTCAAAATTAAGCACGAGCCCAGCCCGGAGAAACCGAAGTACAGCCTCAACACCTGGGCTCCTCCCTCTATCTTGCTGTTGATCAGATCTGGGTTTTGGACTGGAACTTCATGTCTAGGAAAGCTGTGGCCATGGGGACAAACACAGCCACAGAGAACTCCAGCAGCTGAAGTGGGGAGTGCAGGGAGAGTGAAATTCATTGGCTCAGCCAGCTACTAACTGCAGGAGGAACGAGTCCTCGTTTGAACCTTTAGCGGGATGGAGCCCAAATAATTGTTTGGGGGTACGTCTAGCCTGCGAGGGCAGTGCCCTTTCAACATCTTCTTCTCAAGGTCTGACCATCAATGTTGCCATAGTGTTTCATTCTGCTTCCTTTAACATGTTTTATTTATTAATTTATATGATAATATTAACAACGCTATAGTCCCATGGGTCACAGGGCAGCACAGTAAGGAGCCAGGAGATAGTGAAAATGTGGCACCCAGGGATGAAGCCAAAATTAAAGGCAGAGCAGGAAATTTGGGTGTGTAGGGGCTGGGCAGAGGGGCAGAAACCCACCGCACAAGGGAAGGAACGAAGCTGGTAAGTGTGGTCCCCAGGATCGGGTGTGCTCGGATACCAACTCCCAATACCTGTGCAGCCCCAAATCTTTACCTCATTACCCTCCCCGGGTTGGGTCCTCCTCCCTGCTGCCCACAGGGGCACCTTTGGGCCTAAGGAGAGGTCTGTCAGTGCGGGTCAGAACAGCAGTGTGTGCCTTCTGAATTGCTCTGCCACCCCAAAAGCCTGCCTCTGCTAGTGGATTTGAACCTCCCAGCAATGACTTTGCCTAAACCACAACTAAATTGCTTTGGACATCATACGCAGCAACCCTCATCAGCAATAGTCACCAAACTGTGATTGTTCCCTAGAGTGCCTTCTCCGACCTGAGAGTAGGGGCCTCCCGAGGTGGGACCCCTCCCAGGCTAGACATCAGGTTCCTTTATGGTGTATATTCACGGTGAGAACACAGGGAACGCCCTGGCCGGTTCTCTTGCTGACGATCCCTTCTTACATCAGAGAAGCAGTCTCAGCTCAGGCCTGGTATGTCTTCAACACCTCCCTTACAGTTGTTAACCTTCTTCAATAACAAGAAAACCAGTCTCAAGCTTAGGACTTCCATGACAACAATAGCTAGCTGAAAGGTATTAATAATGTTTTGTTTTCATTCTATTTATACAATGGATACAAAGATACACATGCTTTATTATTTACCTACTTACACTTAGGGTAATAATATTGATATTAATTTCCCTTTTAATTTTTAAATATATTTTTAAAAATAAATTAATGCAACAGAGACGAAGCAAGTAAAATGTTTAAAAATTATGAGGACATAGAAATGGGAAGGCCCTGGAATAACTGGTTTGGTGAGCACACCCCTAAGATGTGGCTCTCCACCCGGCTTCTCTTTGCTTTCTGGCTCAGACTCAGTTCCTGGGGCAGGGTGGGGTGGGGGGAGGGGTCTCACCACGGGCAGCCAGCTAAAGCTGGGGCGTTTTTAAGTCGTTGGTATCTTTTCTCTTTTTTAAGTTGTTTTCATCGATGTTTGTCCTTCGCCACATTTCCCCATTAGGGGGCGGGTTCCTTGAGGGTAAACACACTGTTGCTCCTCTCCTTCCAACTTGCTCACAGCTGCCAGTTGCAGTACTGGGCACACAGCTGGCGTTTGATAAAGGCCACTGCTTGACATTCAACTCTCAGGCAACACCCTACATCCCCATTAATGCCAGACACGGGAAAAAATAGGTCATCTCTTTGGCAAAGGCAGCAGGATTCGTCAGCACAGGATCTGTGAATGGTGTAGATTAACAGCGACAACAAAAAATAGCAAACTCAGCCTTTTGGAAAAACTATATCTTTGTTGCAAAAATGTCAAAATGTCTGAACATGGCTAAAACCAGGGAATTTCCATAGTTGAGTTGTGTGGTTTAAATAATTAGACTTGAAGGCCTGGCATGAGATTACTGTGAGTGAAACATGAGCAGGTTCCAGGCTAAGTTTAGCCATGTGTAAAGAGAAGCCCCTTAGACTGACAGGCAAGGAATTAAAAGAAGGAAGAAGTCAAGAAAAGAAACTGAAGCCTAGAGAGCACAGAAAAGGCTTGTGTTATATGGGCTTGGCCTAGAGAAGGGTGTGCAGAAAAATCAGGCGATATGGGGAATATATTTGCAATTTTACAGAAAGAGTCCAGTCTATATTGCAGGCATTTCAGGTATTTGTTTTAATAACATTCTAAGTGAAAGCCTTGTCTCTGGTAATAGAATTTATTTCCATTTTTACAAAGTCAAAAATGAAAAATAAGCTAAAGCAAAAGAATCTAATTTGCTATAATAAGGTTTTGTTTTTAGTCACTTATATATATGTGAAATAATGGGACCTTGGACACCAGAAGGCATATGTTGATCATGGAAATGAAATAAAAATAAAATAAAATCTTAGACACCCACTCATAAATATTGACCTTCCCTTTTCCCTACCTCCAGCTCCCACCTAAAACTTCACACGTGTGTGCCCACACACACACATACATTCACACACCCAGGGAGAAATAACAACACTGGCTTTCAGAGGCTGTGTGAGAAAAACTGTGAGCTGACCTGTTCTCTAGATAGAACACATTTGTTCAATAAATTCATCACCTCTGCGTGGAAGTCCATGGAATTTGACACTGCTGCCAAATATGCTCAAACTTAGAAGTGGTCAGGAATACCACATGGTTCCAAGTAGCCCACTGGAGGCTTAGACTTTTCAGGGCCCCCTTGACGAGGGTCCATCAGAATTAAACACCAGATCCTTTCTCAACATGGTCAAACTCATCTTTCATCAGCCAAAGGTTATGGTCATATTGCAGGCTATGGAGCCAATACAATTTCTCAGTGTCAATTCTTTTCTCAATTCAACCTAAGCCAGGTACCCTGTAGCCTATTTAGCACATCTTTTGTCCATAATACTGCCAAGAAATGCTCATGAATCTTTGGCTTCATCAATTCTCCCCAGTTTTTCTTGTTCTTGAAATAGCAAAGGTATGACTCCCACTTCCTGTTTATATATATTTGAAAATGACATCATGAGTTCTGAGCCAAAGTCACCCCTCCCTTTGTTCCTTTCATTTTTGTATCTTTAAGATCACTGGTCTGCCTATTTCCAGGACACAAACTAATTTTGCATTCTTATCCTATAAAGCCACATGACTTCCTCTGTATTAATTGACAGTCAGTCTTACCAGTACCAGGAACAGTCATCAGTTATGCAAATTGGGTCAGATCTGTGGTCCATGTAATATCTTCCAGTCTTGGCTAGAGGACCTCTTCCTCCTCCTCCTCCTCCATTTGCTTCCTCCCTTCCGGAGGTCCTGCCTCTCCAATGCACCCACGCATTGACCGTGGTTCATAGACACATGTGGGAAATCTATCCTTGACCCCCAGAAACCTAGTCTAAATCCTTATCACTTTTTTCACGTTCCCCTGATTATAGCCTTTATCCTTTTTTTCCTACATGGGGCAATGTTCATCCAGAACCAGTTATTCAAAGAAGAGGAATTATTTTTGGTGACTCTTCTTTTGTTCTTTAATTTTTGGAATCTAATTGCTGCTATGAAGGAGTCATTGGAATGGTTGAATGAAATATCACTGTCTTGTGTGTGCATATTCATGTTTATACACATACAGAGCCAGAGCCATGGAAAGAGTGGGAGTTTATAGTCAGCCAGACCAGCTCCCCTAAACACATCAGGCACCATCATTGACCCTTATAAGCTTCAATTACCTGATCTGAAAAAAAGCAATGAAGATACTACAAGCTAGTTCAGTAAGTTGCTACAAGAATTAAATAAGGCCCTTTGCACAGTGTCTGAATGTAAGGTCTCAACAAATGCTAACAAAATGTTAGGAATGGTAATTTTATTAGTATTTTAGTTTTAGTATCAGAATTACAACTAGCAGTGGTACAGTACTGCTATTATTTGAAATCAGAAGACCTGGTTTCCAAACTAGCCCTGTGAATAACTTATTTTCCTAGAACAAATCTTTGAATGTTATTTATTCCTCTGCAATAGAGCATGAGGGTTAAGACTGTGGATTCCTATTCTAATTCGTCGTCGTCCTCTCCATTTATTAGTTTCAGAATGTTGAGCAAGTTCCTTAACTGCTGTGAGACTCAGCTTCTTCATCTATAAAATGTAGGTGATAATAGCACCTACTCCAAAGGGCCATTGTACTTATTAAATGAGTTGATGCATGTAAAATGTTTAAAAGTGCATGGCACATAGTAAATGCTCAAGAACTGTTTTTAAAATCTGTAATAGGATGTACTGACATGCACCATGCATGTTAGGGAGAAGATTTGAAATAATGCATGACAAGTGTCCATCCCACCCCAGCATCTGCTGTAAGTGGTTCCTATGCCAGAATTGTCTTGAATTACCTGAGGATATTTTAATGAAACTAATGCTTCCTTCTCATCCCAGGCCAATTACCACAGAATCTCTAGGAACAGAGCCAACGCATTAAAAAAAACTCCTCCATATGATTTTAATGTGTAACCAGGGTGAAAAATTGCTTATAACATACCATTTGTTCATAAGCATTTATTATTTAACATTATCTTCTTCTACAAGACATTATAAAAATTGATGCTTTTAGAAATGAAAGTTTAGGTCCACACATACATACATATCTATATATCTAAAGATGACCCTCATCTACCAAAAAAATGCTTAAAGTATTTCATATACTTTAGCTAGAAGGTGTAATAATATATATTCTAGGAAAAACTATTTAATATTTTAGCCTTTTAAATTATATGGACATTTTGTTAATGCAATCAACCTCTTTTCCCAACAGCACCCAGATGAATGAGGCTGGTGGCAATGGACTTGACAGGGCAGAGGGTCACCTGCAGCTTTAACCTCCTTCCAGAGGAGGATTTGGGTGTGGGCATACTTGCCCCCTCAGTAATTCCCAGGCAAGTCCTGCCTGCTAGTTCTTTGGCTTCCATTGAGCCAACCTTGAAATTAACTCTCACCTCCCTCATGGGCAGAGATAAATCACAGGAGGCCCTGATTTCTGGTTGGTTCCATTAGGGTTACTGCTGTTTAACTGATCTGCCAGTTCTAATATTATTTTTAAAGTCTCTTAGGATAGCCTATTATGTTACCCATCCAGGAGCCTTTTACACCTACTCCCCTACTTTACACAACCCCAAATTTTGTTCAGATTTTAAAGTACACAATCTCAAGGGATACCTTGTGTTTGCTTTTATGGCCATCATGGTAATCCATTTTTGTTGTTGTTATTGTTAGTGAATCGCCTTGTAGGTGGGCAAGATTTCCAAGTCTGGCTAATAAGGGAAAATTGGCTTGAAGGTATATTGGAAATATTTCTTACTTGGCTTAAAAAAAGATAGGGAATTCAAAGATAGTCCAGCCTCTTCACTCTCTTCCTTGAGTATTATTGTGTGTAGATATTTTGAGACTATGATGGGAAAATATTTTCTATATGCAGAGGTTGGAAGAGCAGAAGAAAGGCAAGAGCCAGGGTCCATAGTGAAATTATCAAGCTTTTGAATCGACTTTGAAATTGCCTACCTTTTGGCATCCTAGTCTACAAAATAATCAAATACTTTGTTACTTAGTCTACCATTACTTAAGAGTCTATTACATGTAATCAGAAGGATGTTAACTGGTAAATCTACTAACATAAAGGCCCATAGTTCCTTCTAGGCCAGGGCTTTCCAATAGCATGTCAATATTAGGTTTGGCTATATATAAGCATAGCTTAAACAAGTAAAAGTGAAAGAAGTTCAGAAGTAGGGACTCCAGAACTAAGGATGGGTCCACATTAAGAACTCAGGCTTCTTCTCTCATTCTATACTATCATCCTTAAGCTGCCATCTTCAAGACCTCATAGTCCAAGGTGGCTGAAGCTCCAACTATCACATTCACATTCCAGGAAAAATTAAGGGGAAAGTGTGAAAGAACAAGACAGGAGAATACCCTAGACCTGAGTCTCCCATAAGGAATATCCTGGAAGTACCATAAAACACTCTATTTATAGGTCATAGACTAGGATTAGGTCGTACGGTCACATCTTATTGCAAAGAAGGCTGGGAAATATCTTCTAGCTGAGTACATTGATGTGGGGCCCTATTTTTAAGAAAAGAGGTTAAAATGGATAATGCAAAGACAATTTCTGCAGACAATCTCTGCAACATAGGGGATAAGTCCTCAATTAATCTCAGTATATTCTTCCATTAAACAAAGGTGACAGAAGTTGCTTTATGCAAAGTCTCTCCAAAGAAGTTGGGCTGGTGGACACTACATGCATCAGATGTCTCCAGTGTGATAAAATGTTTGTGCCTTTTAAGATGGCACTTTTAAAATGGATAATGTATTTTAAAATGAAATTGAAATCAAGCTGTTGGGTTACATGCAACTCAGAAAACCAGTGAAAGAAACATCACTAGTGACACCGAGGTTATGCAGAGGATTCTGAAACTGCCCAGGTACAATTTGAGATGGGAAACCATCAGAAGAAAGAAATAGCACTGAGTACCACAGCTCTAATTATCAAAGACGGTTTTTTAACTTTAGTTTTTAAAAATTAATTCATGGGAAACAACTAGTATACTAACTGTGTGCCAATCAAACTTATTCTGAAGGAAAATTTAGGATAAAATATCTTCTGCTAATTTGGTTTAATTTAAAAGTATTCTGGGAATAAATAGCAAGTTACTTAAAATACATTTAACTTTTACTGCCCCTTATTTGTGTAAACCACTGTTTTCTCAAATCTGTGGCAGCAAGGGAAAAACATCTGGAACAAATTGAGTCCTGGAACTGATAAGACTGTGACATTAAGTTCTAATTTCAAATATTGCATATAATCAAAAGTCCTATTTTTCTCATTGTTAGCTTTATATAAAATAAATGTCAGAGATTTTGACTTACAGTATAAATTCATGTTGATAAAATACTATGTTGTCTATTCAATGTTGTGGAATCTGGAGTCAGATTTAATTTGAAAACAGAATTCTGCTGCCAAAAAATATTTGGAAGCAATTGCGAAATTGTTTGAACACTTGCGTCTTATTCTAAAACTGAAAGTCAGCCCAAATGTGGTTTATACTTCACTTCTGAGTTCCAAACCAAAAGCATAAAAACAAGCATTACAAATCTTACAATTGGATGGAAACCTTACCTGCAGCCATATCCTAATTTCTGCCTGGATATGACTTTATAGCCTATCTCAGACCGTATGCTTGGATTGTAACATCCTACCCCCACAAATCACCAGCGTGGCATAATTTCAGGCTAAATTGATAACAGGAACTTTCCCTTGAATTCTCCACCCAAACACCCCAAGGAAGCAGATATGTCTCTAAATCCACCAACTCACCATCATCTCTCTGCCAGTTCCATCTACCAGGCTGGCCATGCTCAGCGCAGCATCTTCTCAAGCTCTTTCTCCCAAGCTCTGCAAACACAGGCTCGTAGCCGCCGCTCCCTGATTAGTTTCCATGTTCTCACATCTATTACTCACTATCTCGTTGCTTGGTGGCTGCTAAAGGGTCTCATGCTGCATGACGCCCAAAATGTGTTATTATCTCACAAGATTTAGAAATCTTGCATGCAAGCAGAAATGGAACCGGAATTCTTCCTGTGGTTTTCAGTGCTGCTGCGTGAAGCTGCCTCAGTGGCTGCAGTGAGCCAGGAGACCTTCTCCTCCCCAAGAGCAGCCCCTCTTGGATTTGTCTTATGTATCAAGTTTTCACATAAAATGTCATCAGAACAAAAGCTGCACATTTATGTACAGAACTTTGGAAACCTGGTTTCCTCAGAAACGGCTTGCAGAAAAGCAAAGCGCTTGCTCTCCCTGATACGTGAAAAGTGCCAGCACTCATACCACACACCCACTGTTTTGAAGCAACGCATCCCTCTTTTTGTTCTAGAACAAGAGAGGCCACCTGTTTCTTGTCTTGTGAATTTGAAAGCATAAGGTTTTTGTGCATGTTGTCCCTATTATGGACTTAGAATAATATTCCAGTGCAGTCCTTAACCCTTAACTGAAGATTATTTTTAAGGATCAGTCCTCAGGGGAAAACCACTTGATCGTTCCAGCTGTACCTCTCATGACTGTCTTAGACTCAGCAACAGCTGTTTCAGGGACTGGCATCGGAGCTACGAAGACTCAGCACACTGTCCCTTCTGGGGCATTTGGTGGCATCCTGGCCCAGCAACACATTGTCCTGTACTATGTCCTACAGGTGACTTTCAGCCTGCCATGCTTTAAAGACTTCCTGTACCTCTTTACTTCTCAGCAGTGCTGCCATATAGCCTAGCAACTGAGTCCATGAACCCCGGCGTCAGACTGCCTGAGATTACATCCCCACTTTGCCACTTACCTGCTGTGTGACCTTGAGCAAATTGCCTCACCTTGCTAAACCTCAGCTTTGTCAGCAAAAAAATGCAGATTTCAACTATGTGCTACTTCTTCGTAGGTTGCTTTGATAAGGTGACATGGGAGCATGGCTCAGCCTGGGTCTGGCAATGCTTGGTCCTCATCAGCTAACATCACAAATAAAACTAGTGTCCATGCCTCCAGTAATACAAAAACTATGTACCAGGGGCCAGCTGGCTTATAGCCTTCCTAACAATTATGTGCTGAACAATGAAGGGACAGATCCATGAAGTCTGAACTCTCTTACAGAGTGTGGACCATCAGAAAGCACATGAGCTTTGCTGCCAGCTGGCTCTGAGTCCACATCCTGGTCTCTCTGTTCCAATCATTCAACACATGGCATCTTGGCTGCCTGGAATATTAAATGATGAATGTGTCACATTGCAGGATGACTGAGGATGAAATGGGGTCACTCTGGAATGTCAGAATGGACTTGACTGGGGTCTCCTCCTCCTCAGGGAAGGTCACCTAGAGCACAGGGAGTTGGGTGCAGCCCCTTTTGGGGTCCAGTGAATAGAGGCTGTTTTGGAAAGGAAATAGATGTATTCTTAGCATAACACAATCAGGGTTACAGTTCTTAGGAAATAGTGTTGAAACTATGTGAATAGGGGGTCTGTCAAGAGGAGTTGTCTTTGAGCTGTGAGGTTTGCTGCAGTTTAAACATTTTAGCCAAGAACAAGCTGCAGCCAGTGTGGAAGTTTGCTTTTTGGCCCTCCCTATACCCCAGGTGATCAGCACTCACCCTCTCTCCCAGCCCCCCAGGTTGGGAGACCCCGAAACAGTGCTTTACTGTCCACACTGAATGGCAGCAGAAACCGCAGAGGAGCAATGCCTCAGGTAAGTGGACAGCCAAAGCAGGGAAACACGTCAGATACAAGGGAGAATATGGAACTTGATGGTTTCCAAGGGAGGATAGATGGTTCCAGAAGTCTGGGGAGGGGACTCTAGGGAGGAAAAGGAAGATTAAATAGAGAGGAACTTGGGGATGGGGCTGCAACAGCTATGGAGGTGCCACTAAGAGCAAGAATTTCTGTCCAGCTACAAGAACAGCAGTTAGCTGATGGCCTCTAGCTGTTATTGCCTTCAGAATTTGTCTTGGCTGTTTTGCTGAAACCACACTCTTCCTGGGCATCCACCAGCCAGTGACAGCAAGACAATCTGACTATGTCCACCCAAAGCAGAACCTCTCTAATGGGCATCTTTGTTCCAAAGCTCTCTGCTGCATTGGCTGAGGTTGGTTAGACCTGCATCACAGCCTGAGGACTCCCCACACCATCTTGCTCTTCTTTCTCTTTTCATCTTTCACAGACATTATCTCTCCCCTGTTCCCTACTCCCCTTCCCTAAATATCTTGTGCTCCTAACTCAGTCTCAGTATCTGCTTTTTGGAGGATCCAACTGACTTGGGAAGAAGTATCATTAGAAAAGGACAGAGGATGTTCCTGGAAGGCCCTTGAAAAGCCTAAGAAGCATCTACCCTGAACATCCTTACGCAGTTAAATCCTGCTTCTCTGTTCTGGGCAAGGTGGTTTGGTGGCCAATTATTAGGATTAGGGCCGAAATTTGAGGATTAGGGCTCAATAGTCAACTGTAAATACCCCTCCCTCCCCCACCATGGTTTGTTTTGAGCATATTGTCTGATCCTTGATTAGAGAAACACTGAAATCTTCTGGCATTTTTGTGTTGGCATTAGGGCACAGCACAGGAACAGCCATCTACCACAAGGTCATTGACAGGCATCGAAATAGCATGACTGAGAACTCTGGGTTGTGAGGAGATCTCCTTCTAGAAAGACTGTATAATGCCAGTTTTATCAGCCCTGGCCATTCTCCCCCCAGCAATAGCTGGAGACATAATGGAAAGAAAAGGGAAGGAGTTACTTCAGAATGTCCAGGATGTAAAACATAGCTCAGCACCCTGAAAATAGTTCATGCTCAAAAATTTGTACTATCTTTTATCCATAAATTGATTTAATCCTACTTTTCCAAGCTAATCTCCTATGTCTGAGTTAGGTTCTCCTGCATGTAACAGGGCTCTCATTGAGAGTGACTTAATATAAAAGTTTATTTTCTCACTTTCATGAAAGACATCGAGAATTGAATGGTAGCTCTGTGGTCAGCAGGGGCTGAGGCACTGTGTTCCTTTTTGCTCTGTAATCCTTATCTTTAGTTTCCAGTTTCAAGATATGATCTCATTATTATGAATATGATTATCTCTCAAATCAACAGCACAGTGCTAGGCACTATTTTAGTTACTGAATGAACCATGTGCTAAATTAATTATACATTTTTCTAACTCATTTATTCTCTAAATAAAGTTCAAATTATTCCTCCTTACAGTGCACTCAAATGACATTTTCTTTATCTTCACAGAGTTGCATAAAGTCTTCCCATTGCTTATTCCCACTCATTTGGCATTTAATCTCACCAAGGGACTTTGTGTAAAAAGTAACCTGAAACATACACTATGTATATGCCCTCTATCCAATCAGATGCCCTACTCAAGCATAGATGTCTAACCTACCTTCAGACAGGAGACAGGGAGGCTGTCATCTTATGTCAAACACTGCTAACTGCCTGTGACATATCTCTTCCTTTCCCCACTAGCAGAACTCTGATTTGAAGTAGAGGCATGATAGAAGGCAGTGATGTTCCCAGCTTAAACAAAAAAAACTATCTTCCCATCCCACACAGCCCTAGCCAATGAGCTGGATAGAGGGCCGTGTGACACAGCCCTAGCCAATGAGATACAAATAGGAATTATTCAATGATGCCTTTACGAAAGCTCTTTTGACTTATCTGGCATTCACATTTTTGCCTTTCATCCTTCCCCTCTTGCCCAGCTGTAACACAGACAAATGTAAGTGGTGGAATAACCATCTTGGAAACCATGAAATATGCATGAAGATGAAAAACACATGGTAAGAATGGCTGAAGAGAAAAATAAGCAACTGGTCCTGCTGGCACAGTGGAGCTGAAGCTCTGGACTTAATGTGATAGAATGTTTAGTAACTCTTACTCAGGTCTCTGTAAAGCTCAGCAGAAAGCGGTGCTAACCAGTACTCCCGGGGGGCTGTGGGGATGTCCAAGCAGCTAAATGGTCTACCTAAGTAGAAGTCGCTTTTGGATTGGGTGCTCACGTAGCACAGTATTTTATATGCAGACTTCCCGGAGCTGTGCTCCTTTAATTGGAATCTGTGGCTGTGTTGGGCACTGTGCTGTTGCTGCCAGACCTTCCATAGACACTGTAATTCCTGTTCCCTTCAATTTGGCATAATGGACAATAAGTTTTCATCATTAGTGGTGCCCCAAATGTCAACAACTTATGCATTTTCATGAAGTCATCAAACAAATGAAGGGAGAACAGTAAGCCATGCATCATTCAGAATGCAACAGAGGGAAAGCTGATGAAAATGACATGCCATCCCAATTATTTCTTATTTATCAAGACTCACATTTTTAACCTGGTATGGCATACTTTTAAAAAAAAACTCTATTTTATCACATGATGCTTAATCTAATTCTAGTGTGTTTCAGGAGACAGCATAAATCTTTTGGCCTCACTAAATTCCAAGAAATATTTTTTTTTCTTAATCATTGTAAGTAAGTGTTAAGAAGACACAGTTGGCCCTTCAACTCTCAGAAAAATTCAACTCTCCCTTAAACAGCTTCACGGGGTGACCAATCAGTGGTCTCCATTTGCCTGAGACTCAAGGGTTGTGAGGATGCAGAAATTTGCCATTACAACCGGGTAAGTCCCAGAGATGGATTAGTCACCCTGCCATCCCAAGCCTCTCAACAAAAACTAGAAAGCGGTGGAAGGGTTCAGTGCTTCTCTTAAGTACAACTCACCCCTCAGGCCCTTTTCTCAATGTCTGTGGTAAGTCATTTAATGGGCATTTTTAACAAGTCTAGGTGCCTGTTTTATCACTCATGTTCCAGGCACCGGTCTAGGCCCCGGGGCATGCAATCATGAATAAGAGAGATGAGATCCTTCCTGCAACACCATTTGAGTAGGGAAGATTGCTAATAAATAAGTAAAAAATAAACAAGATAACTTCAGAGTAGGAAGAGTGACAAAGAAACACTAGAATGAGAGAGGAATTGCTAGAGAGAGCCAAGGAGAGTGAAGGCACCACTGCCCTTGGCCTTGTTGCGACCCCCTCAAAGCTTGGGACCTCCCGGAGGCTGGTGGGGGGAGGGAGGATTAGCGAAGCCTGTGGGCTGTGAGGACACCCCTACTACTGCACCTGCGCCCTCCCTTCGAGATGGCATGCCAGGAACCTGGGGCCCCACTGCCCCACCCCAGTGACCCAAACCCCTTTGCCCTCTGACTGCTGGTGGGCTCAGCAGATCAAAGGGCAGGATGAGAATGAGCTGGATGTTTATCCCCCTGACTCCCTGCCTAACTCACTGTCACAGGTTGGCTGAAAGGAACAGCTCCCGTCAGGTGGCCCTTTCCTGCAGCCATGCAATCTGGGTTCTGGAAACTGCTCCCTCTCTCATCCCTTCAGACTTGCCGGTACCTTTGTAAGGATTCTCCTTATTTGATTCTCCCCAGTTTCCCCATTTGAGTGTGACATTTGTTTCCCACTGAGTATGAATTCCACGCAGTATTAAAACATAGAGTATTTGCTGGAAAAAGATAGTGTATATCCTACATACCCCTCCTAAGGCAGGGAAGTTTCTAATGTATCGTCAGAGCACTTCCATCTAAGATGCAAGTGCTGCATTTGAAGAGGCAAGATTCAGTTGTCTGCAATATTTGCTTATATGCAACATTTTTTTTCTAAGACAGGGCTGAATAAATGAGTATTTTATATACTTTACAGGTCTCTTAATATTTCTCTTGAATAGTACTTTTCACAATTGAAATTAGTTATTTGTATTTTTTCTTCCCATCTCCTTATTAAACTCTAAGTTCCGTGGAGACAGTCCATGGAAATGGTCCATGAAGAGATCTGCCTCACTGCCTGCTGTATTACTAAGACCCAGAACAATACCTGAAATAGAATTTAATAGATAAATATTGTTTGCAGATGGAACTGAAGGAAGGACGACAAGGGGACAGAAGAAAGAGGAAAGAACGTGGGATTTAGAATTGGAAGATGAGATTGTGGACCCCAGTTCCCCAGTTACCTACCATTAGCTCTGTGTTCATACAAATCTCACTTCTCAGGGCTTCTACTTCCAGACCTATATATATATATACAATTAAGATAAGAACACCTTCCTACCTAATATTTATGGAGATCAAATGAGGTAATACTTATAAAAGTAAATGAAGCAGTAAATGAAGAGGCTGTCAAATAGAAGATGTTATTATTACAATAAAACATCAGTCAGGTGGGGCCGGGCCTGGTTCTTCTGCAGCACACATCAGCTTTTGCATGGAAATATATTATAATTTTTTACAGTTTGCATTGCAGAATAATACGGCTCAAGTGGCTGCAAACCTTGGAATCCAGTAATATGCATCTAGGTGTTCAGGAATTCAGACAGCTGTGTATAAAACATGACAAGATAACATGTGCCTTATTCTCCCTGGCTCCTAAAGCAGTAAAGTGAAATGAGATGCCAACAGACATAATCACTTCAAGCAGCTTCAGGTGCACGGTACACGGGGTGCCCTAACTCCATCACATCCAGAACACCGCTGCCAGAGGGCCACGTAGGAAGGCGTGGGACTGAAAATCCTAAGAAGCAGGGAGTTAACAAAAACAGACAACCCCCCTTCGCTATAGTGGAGTTAAATCTCTTTTGAAGGATCCTGAAACTAATAGCATATGTTGATATTGTGTATGGCCATAATCCATGTCTAAATCGTAGGGCCAAGTTACCGTTCAAGCTCTGTGGGCATGTCCCATGTCACTGCACCTTTCTAATAGTTTCTCTCTTGCTGGGTGTTCTTTCTTCTTCCACTTTTCAAAGTTCTGTTTACTCTTCAAGGTACTCACTGAACTTTCCCTAATATTGCATTGGCTTCCCCATTCCTTTTCCCTAATCAGAGTTAATTACTCACACCTTTGGGCTTCTGTACATAATCCCCTGTTCAGAGGTCTCAACATGGTCTGACCTACTTTATAGTTTGCTGTGCTAACAAAATCATAAGCTCTTTGAGAACAGAAACTAGGATTTATTGCTTTTTTTCATTCCCAGTAGATAACAGTGTCTAGTATAGAATAGGTCCATTATTTACTATTTATTTTGTGCATTTATTTGTCATATAATAGATACACTTAATTGGTATATAATAGATGCATTTATTTAGAACCCAAGTGGAGCTAGGCACTAAACCAATTATACATGCAGTACTTTTAACACATAGAAAGCCTGAGAGTTAAATATTATCTGCATTCTGCAGATGAAGACACTGAGGCTCAAAGAGGTTAACTAATTTGCCTAAGACCATATAAAAGCCTAATTTTCAGCCCAAATCTGACTCCACCACAAGATGCAAGCAATCAAATATCTTACTCATGACAGTGCAACTCCAAAACAAAAGACAGTACACTTACAAGAGGAAGGGCAATTGCTATTATGACTTTACTGTACAATCTTGAGAAATGAAAATTATCATTGTCTCTCCCTTGCCAAAACAAACACCAACACAGGGACATGATTTTGCTTTACAATTTTTACTGAAAGCAAAAAGATTGCATTTTCTCATTTGTATTATTGAATTGGAAATGTTTTATGGATTAATGAAGTTGAGGAATGAGTAGCTACTAAATCTAGCCATAAAAGGAGACATTCTGGATCATAAAGCATATTTTATTCATCTTGACAGTTTTAGTTTAATTTTAAGTATTTATGATATTACTTCATAGCAAATATGTCTAATTCATGGAAGCTAGGTAATAAGAAACCCAACTTTGGAAATTTGCTCAACCTTTTGCCATTAAAGCTATGTGTAAATGGATTTAGGACTAAGAATTATGGGTTTTATGTAGTAATGACATGAAAATTATCCATATTCCACTCAACTGTAAAAGCACTACTGCCATGGCTACTACTGTTACTATTACCAAGACAACGCTTGATTTTGTGGAGATAAACAACTAACATATCCTCTATTGTATATCGTTCGAACTGAATATGAAAAATGCCACAATGGGGAGTCATTATTATACTTTAAAAACTTTCACCACTTGAGCTTACTTTAAAAAATAAAATCATCATGCAGTGTAGATTTTGTAAGAATTACACATTCTTATGTCAACAATGTTTTTACTTTTAAAAGAAACAGGTGAGTCTTACAGAAAATCATTTTTTGATACTATACATTTGGGGCTAGGGAAAGAGCAAATGGGATTTTAAGTGATTTAAATCTTCATAAAAACCACAGCTATGACTCCACCCCCAGCTGTGTGGGGTCCGGGGTTCAATGGTCTGTGACATATTTGTAAAAGAAGACAGAGAACATAACCTGTGGCTTCCCTGAAAATTCTTGCATGAAAGATTTGGCAGTGATTTTGGGAATCACAGCAAGGAGGTGTCATAGGGGTTTCTGACCCTGCTCATGCTTATGACCAGTTGTTAGTCATAAAAACCCACCGAGACCCTCTCTGTTACCCATAGTTCATATTTTGGATACCAAAGAGGAGAGTGCCAGAGTATGGAAGAACTCTATTTTGAAAACACAGCAAAAATTAAAATAAGAGAAGACTTGAGATCCAGTTTCTACCCTGCTAAGGAGTGGAAGACAAGAGGAACGCCGGTCAGGCTGCTCCCATCACTGCACCTGCGAGCTCTTCTGCTCCAGCACGCTTTGGAGCTTCCAAAGTCTCTCCATCAATACTGTAGAAAAGTGCCAAGAAGCTTTCCTAGTATTTCATCATTGATCTGCGATGCAGGCAAATGGCACACCTGAGCTGCAGGGACGGGGGCAGTGAAGAGCTTTTGCTGCCATGGGAAGGCCCTGGTGGCTGTTGGACACTGTAGATTAAACTCTGCTCCCTTGTAGAAGCTGAATATGATAGGGAATGAGCAGAGGGTAAGAATGCACAAGAACAGAGGCATCCCCCCCAGACCACAAGGCAGACCATAACATTTTCAGCAGATACCATCTCAATTTTAAAAAAAGAAAATCCACTTTACCATGTAGCCAGAACCATTTGGGCCAGGCCTCCCATTCTCAAGGTGCTTTCAGATTTAGACTTTAGAAGCCATCTTTGAAAGAGGCTTTCATATAGTTAGTTACAGAGATACATGGACAAGATGGGAAAGTGGAGGTGAGCATCATACATTTTTAATTTACTGCCCACTGGCTGGATTCCACCAACCAACTTCAGTGAGCAATGAATAGATATATGGAATAAATCCCACGATTATCTTTTGTGTGTATATATATTTTTTTATCTAAAAATCAAAAAACGTAATGCTTTAAAAATCTTAATTTTTTAGCATACTAGAAACTTCCAAATGTGACACTCAAGAGAGCAACACCAAAAGTGAGAGAGAAAGGAAAAAAAGGGAGCCCCCTGCATGTCTGCTCAGATCCTTTCCATAGAATGTCCTTTCCGGTCTCAGTGCTACAAACCTACTTAACTCTCACATAGTCCTATCTGTTTCTGAGACACACTGACCTCTCCCTCCTCAGAATTCCCACAGCACTTCAGCACCTGTCATTCTGGTACTTAGCTATTTTGATCTTTCAATCTGATCAAAGAAACTTTGACTTCCACGTTCATTTCCTTCTTTCCTGGCAAAATTCTACTCAAGCTTTAAGCTCAGGCATCTCCTCCTGCAAGAACTCTTCCAAGGCCCACCTCGCTTGGGCCCCCAGCCCATTCATCATCCCCTATGTGCTCCTTTAGGGTACTTGGCACCCCTCTATCTCAGCCCCTGCCGCAGCAGAGAGATGGTGTTTAGGTGTTGGGCTCACTAGGCTGGGATCTGTTCTGAGTCAAGAATTCTGTCTTAAGGAACCTTCTCTCCCTGGCAGCCAGTACAATGCATGGTGCAGAGCTGGAACACAATAAATGATTGTTGAACTTCATGAACTACTTTGATTTAGTTATTCCAACTTAAGCCTTATCTCCCTTGTCAGTCTCTCTCTACTCCACCAGATGGGTAAGATGTGTATCTGATCATACAAACATCTCCAACACTTGGTGCATAACAGGACTTAATATTTGTTGAATGACTGAATGAATGTGTCCTGACCTTAGCCTCTCACTATAATTTCAGAAAAGAGAACACAAAAATTTCATCTGTGAAAGTATTTTTCTTATTTACAACTGATTTTTATTTCTAAATTTGCTGGTAAGAGGATATCATAGATTTTCTTTGGCTTTTGCCAGAACAGAACATCTGCTAGGGCCTAGAAGGAAGATATACCTGTGGTTAAGGGTGAGGCAGGAACTCGAGAATTTTCCAGATGTTTTCAACAAACCTCTGATATTTAAGTTATCTAGGGAAAGTCATCAATGAGGTCTAGCTCAGGTAAAATAAAAACCATTGCCAGCGTTCATTCAGTCATTCACGTAATTTGTCAACAAACATTTATTGAACATCTCTAGGCTAGGTGAGGCTATGTGCTAGCTGTCAGGGAAACAGATGGGTAACAGACAAACTCTTGTCCTCCAAGACTTCAGAGACTAGCAGAAAATTAGCAACAATCAAACTAGCAACTCCAATTCTGTGTGGTAATTGCTGTGTCAGCAATAAATGTGGGGAATGGGCGAAGCAAAGATTAGTTATTCATTCTGTACACTTGCCTTTACTTCCTGAATGGGCAGGATCCATGTGTGAGAGCAGGATGCCAATGGCTGTGTAAGGCTGGTGGTTACCCTGACTAAGAAGCTGATGGCAGGGCGGCCCTGGGGCAGGAGTGAGGGGGAACAGAGAGTTGTCTACATTAGGATCTTTCTTCTCCAGGCGCTGGGTATGCACCACGGCCTCCTAAGCTTTCTCATGCATTTGAACCATCTGGGAAGTCTGCTAAAAATGCAGATTCTCATTTGGTAGGATCAAGAAAAAGCCTAAGATTCTGCATTTCCAACAAGCTCTAAGGTGATGATGATGCTGTCTGGGAACCACACTTGGAGGAGCAAGAAGACAGAAGAAAGGGTTGCTGGCTTTCAAAGGCCAACAGAATTGAATGCCACATCCCAGCTCTAACATCTATTATCTTCATGGCTCTTGCTGAATTACTTTTGCTTTCTGATTCTCAGTTTACAGCATTTGTATAAGAGGATAATCAAGTCCACATCATAAGGCTGTCATGAGGATTAAATGAGAGCCTTTGGAATAGGTACTCGATAATTACTAGCTATTACCTGGGGGATTTCCATTTGTTCCTCAAAAGTCTTTGGAGATTATCAGAAAAAGCTCTGAATCTTCCATAGCCAAATAGGATCTTCCTTACTTTTGGTCTGTATTCTTGGTTTTTCTTCACATGGGTCCACTGTCTGTTTGGGATTTCTTTTCTATTCCAAACACCTCTCAGTTTCATATCAGATGCTATTCATGAACTAGATGGCTTGTTTATCTGGGTTATTAATGAAGTTGTTAAGTGAGGCTGGAGGGGGAAGCCAGAAGAATCCTGCTCTCTGCCTCCCCATAAATCACCACCCTGAGCTGAGGCAGCTTCTGCCCCTTGTCAGTTCCTATCATCCCACTCATCTCAGTGAATTTGAATGAATTTCATGATTAAAGTTTCACTAAATGCCACACCAAACATTCTCTAAACTTCAAGGTCAAACACTTCAACAGCACTTGCTTTTGTCTTCTCAGCTTCCAGTTTTATCACACAGAAAAAGCATGCAGGTGCATCTTACAGGATAGGAGTTTTCCTTTAAACATCCCCACTGCTGATTCCCCATAAAGCTGTTATCTCCTCGGTGTTGAGCAGCTTGCTTTCAGCCTCACCTCTCCACCTGACAGGTAACCAATTGGCTCTGCGTATAATATAAGCCTTTTACTTCAGTAATAAATCTTACAGCTATACAAACGACAGCCTGTCCATGGCTCCAGACCCCCACACATTCATGCTGCTAGACCCAGGCTGACATTTTCCTTCCTCCTCTCACACACACACAACCTCCTCCACATACAGTCATGTGCTCCCAGACCCATGAGAACAACTTTGCTGTGATTCTGACCGGCTTGGGTTCACATGCTACACAATAGAAGAATAAGCCTATTTGCTTTTGCAAATGGAAATAAAGTATTCCCCACCTGGAATCTGCAAGGCTTTCCACTATTCAAATACCTCTACATGTTAACATCATCAAATGAGTCTTCCTTGGGCCTCTCTGAACAATTCAGGATCAAGTGAGTTGATAGCCACAACTCCAAACTCTTGAAACACTAATGGGACTCTACAGAAAAGATCAAAGAAACCTCGATTCCCATTGCCAGGAGAAGGATATGAGGGGAGCTCAATGTGGTAATGATAACAAAAGTAACCAATGTTGATTAAGCTCCGCAATGCACCTGGCTTTGCACAAAATGCTTAACTCTTGTTCCATACTCATCACAAGCCTATGAGGGAGGACCAGTTATACAGCCTTTATGCAGGCAAGGAAACCAAAACTTGGTGTGGCCAAGTCAGGACCCAAAGGCAAAGATGTATGCACGGCCAAGCTGGCTTGCAGTGCAGGCAGCTGACTCTGGAGTTTGGCTCTTGGCCAATGTGCACTTGGTATCACAAGTCTCTTAAAACCACAAGACTCCACTCAGCTTCGATCTTTGCCAGGAGACCAATGATTTCTTCCCTGATGGCTGGATGCATGTGAAGATTCCTAACTGTCCATGAACCACAATTGTGCTCTTTTAATTTTTAAAATAAAAAGTAATATCTCTAAATCCTTTGGAGACAATGAGATAGAATATGGTTTTCTGGATTTCCATTTTTATTGCAAAAGTGATAATGCTTGTTATAAAAATTTAAACATTATGAAACTGAAATAAGTTAAAATTTTCTCTTTATTTCTTGACTTGGCCATACTAAGCTTTTGTTTCCTAATCTGCATAAAGGCAATAATGATTTGTCCTCCCTCACAGGCTTGTGAGGAGTATGAAGTAAGAGTTAAGCATTTTGTGCAATGCCAGGTGCATTGTGAGGCTCTGTCAGCATTGGTTCCCTTGGTCTTCACTGCCACATTGAGCTCCCATCATCCCCCTCTCCTGGCATTTGGAACCAAGGTTGCAAGTTGACCAAGTAATCTGAAGCAGCCAAGAGACCAGAACAACTAACTTAGAATGCTCAATAGGGGGTGTGAGTATGAATGACAGACTATGGCCAAGTAACTACCAATAACAAATGTAAGAGGCCCAATATATGAACACTCCCTGAAGTGCTACGTGCATTTCAGCCCCGTAAATCCAACCAGTGTTCATCATCTCCCAGAATAAGGGGACAGTTCTGTTCAGAAATGTGGTCTCTACCATCGTTCTCCTGAAATCTCTTAATAACCTTATAAGCCTTTCTCGTTTTCAAAGCTCCCACTCTTGGTTCATAGATTCTACCTTTTAGTTATGAGGAAGTGCTCAATGCAAAGCTCAATGCAAAATACCAGAAACTTTTTTTAAGGACAAAGGCCCGGAAAGTACATGTTCTAGACTTAATTGCCAAATGATTAAATGGTATAGTTTTGAGAAAAAATGTGTCAACAAATTATAGTCTGCCCCAATGTCTATCCTGCTCCATCTGCTTGTATGTGGGAATACATACACATTTACACATTTACACAGACACACACACACACATAAACAGTTTGTGACCCATGTTTTTAAAGACTATTTTGAAATACAAGTCACAGCCAGCTTAATAAAACATACTTGAGGCTGTGTTCTGTTTGTTCATTAAACTGTGAAGCATTTAAAATTACAATTAATTCTAGGTAAATTAAAGATATGACAGAGCCATGGTACCACTAGTAGAGCATTTTGTGCTAATATCTTGTTTTACACTGAATCATCCTGCTGAAAGATTTAACAGCCCTTCATATTTATAACTGCTTTCTAGATTTTTTTTTTTTTTTTGCCTACCTCAGTTGTCAAAGCATTAATGAAACTGGCTTTTGGGAAGAATTCCAATTCAGAGTTATTTTTCCATGAGGTACTTAAGACTCCACACAGCAGCTCGTGATTATGTTGGCAGTGGCTTTGCATAACTGTTGGTTTCCTGTAGCATAAATAAGTGAACAGTTAAGAATGCTAATGTTTTGCTTTGACCAAGAAAAAGCTCTCAATAAATGACAAGGAATTACCCTCATTGGACTACTTAAGTTTTTTTTGTTGTGGTGATGGTTCTTTAAAGGGGTACAATAAACCAAACCAATGGAGATAAGTGATTATATAATACATGCTACTGCCTTGAGATCATCCTTCAAATTAAAAAGAAAATTCATTCATTCAAATTATCTGATTCCCTAAGTCCTTTCTAGTTGACAAACTCAACTGGAAAAAGGCCATGAGGGTCTTTGGTGAACACCGATGCAGGCAATGTCCAGTTGTGGCAAAATGCAGTAGTACAAAGCCCAAGCCTTTGCCCTGTTGAGACTTAGACCAAAAAGGAAGAAAAAGGAGCCTGGGCAAGAAGAGAGAACAGACCAGGAGGTCAGGAGGGAGAGACTGCAGAGGAGAAAGCTTGGCAAGAAGGGAACATGCAGATGGAATTCTGAGGAGCAGCTCCTAAGAGAGGCTTGGCTTCACGTCAGTTGTCATGGTCAAGAGCTGTACAAGAACTCAGGGATGAAATGTTAAGGACTTTGCAAAGAGCAGCACACCTTTTGCTTCATCTACATCCTCCAAAATGCTTAGCACTAACTGTTCCCCAGACAGTCTCATTTCTCTTCACTCTGCCCTCTCATGCAACAGCCCAGCTATATTGAGCAAAAGCCAGGTAAATGTCCTCCCAGAGTGCCCTGCTGTTGTCACTTGCCTCCCACCTTCCCTTCTCCTCCTCTGTCCTGTGAGCTTCCTAAGGCTCATATTCCAGACAGGGAATCCTTTCTGTGCAGGATGGGTCCACAGCACGTCCTTGGTGCTGAGTCATGTCTTATGTGACTGCTATTCATGGGTTCTTACTTGTCTGTCTGCCCCACTAGAAAATAAGTTTCCCAGGGTAGGACCATGACTTAGATGATTTTTATCTTTAGAGTCTAGTTTAGTGCTGGCGTACAGTGGGCTCTTTGGAAATGTTTTTTGAAAGAAAGAACAAATTCATTAATGAGATGTGTGTGTCCATAGTTGTCACTGCCCTCATTTATGTGTTACCTGGTGATAAAATACTAACAAGTATTACCTTAAGTAAATCATTTAAATTGATTATTTAAGTACTTTTAAATCGTTTTAAAATACCTTTAAAAAGTATTTTAAAAATTAAATACTTTTTAATAACCTAGTGATTAACTAGAAAACATATATATCCCTATCAACCTAATGTTATAAAAAACATTACATTATATATCAAACAGTATTTATTTATATAGTATAGGTTCACACCAATAAGTTTCACAATGAATCATTTATAGGCATATGTTACCTTCTCTATCTGCCATTAAAAGAACTAGTTGAACAACCATTTTTTTGCCAAGAAAGAATTTTTTTATAATAGGCATGTCCTTCATACACAGAATGAGAGAGAATGGTATAATGAACTACATGAACTCACACCCAACAATTTTCAGCTCACTATATTTCAGTAGATATCTCTTAGAGAACTCCTTTTGAAATATAATATCAAGATTTCACCTACAAAATTAACAATAATTCCTTAACATCTAATACATAGTCAGTGTTCCAATTTCTAACCAAAACCTAAATGTTAATAATTTACTATAGTTTATGGAATCAGGATGCAAGTAAGATGCATATATTATGACTTTGGTAAATTCCTTAACTTTCTTTCAACCCATACATTCCCCACTTCATCTTCTTCTTTCTTACAGTTCAGTTGTTGAAGAAATAAGGTCTTTCATCTAATCAGATTCAAGTTTTATCCATTGCCATGACTACTTCAAAGAGAATGGTGTGTTCTTGGTCAGCTGGCACGTAAAATGAGGTCGATCCTCTTTTTTTTATTATTTTGGTATCATTAATCTACAATTACATGAAGAACATTATGATTACTAGGCTCCCCCTTCACCAAGATCCCCCCCACAAACCCCATTACAGTCACTGTCCATCTGCATAGTAAGATGCTGTAAAATCACTACTTGTTTTCTCTGTGTTGCACAGCCCTCCCCGTGCTCCCCCCACACTATACATTACATGGTAATCGCAATGCCCCCTTTCGTTTTCCCCGCCCTTGTCCCTCCCTTCCCACCCATCCTCCCCAGTCTCTTTCCCTTTAGTAACTATTAGTCCATTCTTGGGTCCTGTGATTCTGCTGCTGTTTTGTTCATCAGCTTGGTTCTTATACTCCACATATGAGTGCAGATGTACATAAAAAACCCTAAAGACTCCACTCCAAAACTACTAGGACTAATATCAGAGGTCGACCCTCTTTTTGTGATGCAGCAGTCACTCACGCTCAGTGCCAAGATCCACCCATTCATCAGCAGTGCCATCATGGTGATATTCCAGTGTTATCACCTCTTCTCTTGTTAGTTAGACACTTCTACAAATACAAATTTATCATTATCTACTATTTAGTTACTACAGTGGTCAGTTTGTATAGAAAAGACAAAATAAATATTAGGCATTTTTCCTTTAGTGTTCATCATAATGATTTGGTCCCCCAGCATCCTTCACTGGTGAGCAATAGGTTCTTCATCCAACATCATTTGAACTCACGGATTAAATTATGGTTGATGAATATCACTCCACTGCAATTAGTTTCCTTGTTTGATCCTCAAATTGTTCCATCTTTAACCAGTGGAGTCTGCTTTAAGTTGGCTCTTGATTCTTTTTGATATGAACCTAGTAGTCCATGACAGTCATTTTTAAGACAAATTAAAATATCCACAGAATAAAGAAAATTTTCATGCAGATAAACACCTCTCTTCTCTCCCAGTTGGTAGCATGTCTAACAAAAAGGCCTTGTTACCCACTGAAGTGCACTTGATTCAGAGACCCCCTGAGGAATGTTCCAGGAAAAAGACTGGAACCCAGGGGCTAGAGGAATGTCCTGTTTCCCTGCAATTTATTCTCCAAGTACTCAGGAAATACTAGTGTTTTTTGTTAACTCTTAGGAGGCTTACATTGTTGTTTTCTTGAAACCACAAAGCTCCATTTGAGTTGACGATTAGTTTGTAAGAGTATATAATTGCAGCAGTCGATTTCATAACGATTCCTTCCACAAGTAAAAATTAAATATAATGTAGGGGACACCCAAGATCCAAATGGCAAATGGGATTAGTCAAGGTGATCCCATGGGGCTTGACTTCTCTTTGACTACTTCCATCTAGTGGTGGGCAGTCTTCCCATCTCAGGACATGGCCCAGATGTCAAAGGCTCAGCAATAGGACAGCTGCAAGGGTACCAAAAAGGCACCAGCCGCCACTGATAAGTGTGCAATATCTATTCCTGAAAGTGCTTACAAACAATGGGAAAAAGTATTTGCCTTGGACGATTTAGGGTGGGTTATAATTTAATATAATAGAGTGGGTAAATCAATTTGGAAGTTCCTTCCAGCTCACGTGAGACTAATGTTGTCTGGCCAGTTAAACAGAAAATATAAATACATACATGATCGTTCTGTTTCCTATCAGCCATTAAGCATTTTTACTGTCTCATTCTCACTCCCTCAACACCATTTTTCTCATTCCTTCATTCCTTCATTTAATCATTTGTGCAATAACTAGGATTGAACAAATTCTATATGCCAGGAGCTAGGGATACACCATGGTGAACAGAATAGGTAAGATCTTGGCTTTTAAGGAGCTTTCTCCCTGGCTGGAGCACATAATCAAAATAAAAGTAAATAACTCTACAAGACAGTTTAGACAGTGACATGTGCTATGAAGAAAATAAAACAGAGCAAAATGATGGAGAGCTACTGTGGGGCTAGCAAAATGGCTGCTGGGAGAGGGCTGCAGATAAACTAGAATAAGGATTGGTAGGTTTTCTATAAATTGCCAAACAGTAAATATTTCAGGTTTTGTGGGCCATATAATCACAAATACAGATCTTCCTGGACTTCTTTATGATAGAGCTACCACAGGTAAAAAATACCCTTAACCTACCAAAGATCATAGTTTAGCCTAGCCCACCTTACACGTGTTCACACTTACATTGGCCTGCAGTTGGACAAAAACATCTAACACAAAGCCTATTTTGTAATAAAATGTTGAATATCTAAAGTAATTGAATGCCATACTGAAGGTGAAAAGCAGAATGGCTGTATGGGCACAGAATCACCAATGTATTCCTTGTTTGCCCTCATGGCTTGCTGCCACTCCCAGCATCACGAGAGAGTATTGTACAGCGTGTCGCACACTGGGAAAAGATCACAATTCAAAATTCCAAGTATGGTTTCTATTGAATGTGTATTGCTTTCACACCACATTAAGTAAAAATTTCATTAGTCAAACCACTGTTAAAACAGGGACTCTCTGTACTCAGCTCTGCCATTGCCGCATGAAAGAGGCCATAGGCAATATTTACATGAAATGGTAGAGCAATAAAACTTTATTTACAAACACAGGTGGATTTGGCCCACAGGCTACAGTTGGCTGACCCCTGAACTAGACATGTATTTCATTTAAGGCTTGATGGTCCTACTTGAGAGGCCAGTATCTTTCCAGAATAGTGTTTGTAGACACACCAAAGCCAATCTATTATTCTAACCACTTTGCAGAGAAAGTTGGAGGTCTTTAACTCCTACTTGGCTTAAGTCTCACTACCCAAGTGTATAATAACTGAGGATTTAAGATAGTACTCTTAGGAAAAGAAAGAGGATAATTAAGCTTGACTTGAGCCATTTACTGCAGTGACTGAAGCACTCCTCTGCAGGAAGTCCAGAGAAGCCACCCAATGTGTACACTTATTTAGCAATACATTGCACAAATCCTAATAGTTTAAGTCCACTGTCTCATAACCCTCTGCTTTCCATGTTGCCTCTTTCATTCTCTCTCTCTCTTTCCCACCACATTTGTCAACCAAGATTTACCCTTTGCAAAACCACAATGGCTAGTTTTTGTCAATTCGTATTTCTCCAGATGTTTTGTGATCTCATTCCTTCTTAATGTCTCTTAGGTCTGCCTACCTCAGAGGTTACGCTGGATGGTCTATAATTTCTCGTCCCCTGTCACTCTAAATGGGTCCCTGGCTAAGGAACAGCGCCTTTCAGTGAGGTCAGCCAGAGAGAGTCATGCATACCGTAAACATGCAGTGAGCTGTTCAGCAATAACATTCAGTGGAGTTTGCTTTCATTCAGAGGCCAAGGGGATTTGGCTGAAAAAATACACAAAAGGCTGTTCTATTGGAGCAAACTTGACAAAGTCAACTGCTAGAGAAAACTAGAGCCAGACTTTGGATATCTAGAAAAGGAAGAAAAGATACTTTTCCCATCCAGTTCTTTGATGTCCCAGGATAAGAAAACAGATACTATATGTGGTTGCCTGTCTGTTCATTATGACTTCACTCTTCTCATGATTCAACTGCAGTGTCAAATCCAAGTTCATCAGTGACCTGCCCCCAAATTATGGGCTTACCTGCTAGAGGCACAGCCTGCTCTGTGAGTGGGTCTGCCCCAACTACACAAACTGATGGAAATGTGCAGAATCTAGTGCTGAAGGAACATGCACTGCTTAGGAGCTTTGCCATATGCTCATTTCTGCGCCTTGTTTCTCATTCTCATCTTTTTTCCTCTGAGATACTAACCCAACCTGACAAAACTCAATGGTTCCTGAAATTTGCATCAGATTTTCCTTGCTCTTACAACCCTAATTCTAACTTTTACCCTTTGACCCTGTGTGATGCAGTTGTGAGCAAAGAGTCCTCTCAGTTTCCAATGCAACCCTGACAGAGCTGGGCCATCCAGGCTAGTGCCACCCAGGCTCCTTTGTAGAGATTGGAGAAGTGGGAAAATCATTTACCAAAAGCTGAAATACAGGAGCACAGGGATGAGCGGAAACAGAAACTGTACATGAACCCAATTCTGGAAAGTCACATTAGGCCCAGAGTTAAGGGCTGGTGCAGTTTCAAAGGGCATCAGTAAAAACAGCCTTCAAGTGTGCTTCTGGGAGGTGATCTAGGGCAGATAAAACCTGAAATATTGGACATCATGGCTGGAAACCCAACCACAGAGATATGGTGGCAGCAAGGTCAGAAACATGAAGGGAGTGCAGACCAAGACAGAGCTGCTGAAATGGGGCTTCTGCCTGTGGCCTAATGAACAGCCACATGGGGGTCCTTGAGCATGCAGTGCAGCAGGGACCAACGTGCAGCAGGCAAGACTTGGTCTTCAGCTGTCCTTGGCCTTACATTCAAATGATTGCAAATTCTCCTGTTGCAGCTACACAAAAAGGATTGAAGCAAAAGGTTTTGTCCATGTTGGGCTACAGTGTTCAAGAGGATGTAGCATCCCTCCCAACCCTGCCTAAGATGTAGCTGGTGAGGAGGTGGTACTGGGGTGGGGGAGAAGAGTGGAGATAGCCCCCAACTGCTTTCAGAGCCACCCTAGGCCATCTCAGTTTCTCTGTAAGAAAGAAAGCGGTTTTTTCCCAGTGTGGGAAGAATGTGGCGTAGGGAGTCTCTGTCAAGTAAGCGTGTGAAATCAATGACATCACCCATGGAGACAATGAATTGTCTTGAGTCACTAGCATCCTGGCCCCACATAGACCTCATGGTGTTGCAAGCCTGCTGGTTGAGATCGAAAGGACAGCCCGAAGTCATGAAAGAATGTTGACTGGTCCACATTAAACTGGAACTCACAAATGCTGGCCCACACCACTGAGCAATAATGACTAAAAGTGGCCTTTTTAATATGCCCTCACCCCCACTCTGTGATCTAAAATGTTACAACTATGCCCACCATTCTGCAGAAGGCTCGGTCACTGGTAAACTCAGGTGGTTCATTGTCAGGAACCAACAGAGGGGGGAAGTTTCCCAGACCGAGGCCCAGCTGTTTACACCAAAGCCTACTTCTCTGATCAGCAGTTAGGTCTTATCACTCAATGGAGATGAGCCACATCTAGCATACGAGCAGCACAGTGTGCCCAAGTGGGATGCAGGCACGCAGAGACGGCTGGAACTGGACACGCCTCTCTCCAGGCCTCTCCCTGCAGGGATGAGAGGCTTCCCGTTCCTGAGGTGCTCCCTTTGGTTCCTGATCTGCCCCCCCTTTCTTCAGGCCAGTTCTTGGAGCCTGCCTGTTCTCAGGCCTTTGCCTCGAACCCTGCTGGGAGGTGACACCAATCCAATCAGGTCATCCCTCAAGAGGTAGGACAGACAGACAGAGGCTCCCTTACCATTTCTTGCCAAGGAAACATTTGAATGTTCACACAGTCCTTCAATGGCTCAGCCCAGATAGTGCTAAGTGGAAGATGGGAGATATTCACAGGCCTTTTCGAATGTAACAGGAGGAAATAAAACACTGGATCATCACTAGGATAACCTGGTTTCAGAGCATATTATTCTATATGGTGTGGGGCAGATCACTCTCCCTGAGCCTGTTTCCCCTTCCCCTATCCTCTCTTTCTTTCTTCATAGTAACATATCAGTGAGCACCTTCTCTCTATTAGGTTCAAGAGTAAATTGAGAAAAATAATAACTGCTTCACAGAACAATTGTGAGAATTCAATTAGTGATCATCGATAGTCCCATGCGTAGCACAAAGGAGACATTTAGGAAATGGAAACTCCTAAGCTTCTCTGGGTACTGACAGCCTCAGTCAACTGAACTGGATACTCAAGGAGTCTCAGAAAGAACTTAATTGTTCATATTAGCCCTAGGTGGCCAGGCGTCTTTCTCTTCCTAGAGGTAACTGCAACATGCTAATGAGTGTTCTCCGCGGCCAGGAAAGCAAGGGGAAGATGAATAGTGTGAACTTTCACAGGTTGGTCAGAGGAACAAGACTTACACCGTATAATGTTGTTAGGGAAACCTCCCACTCTGTGTTCAAAATTCTACACTTAAGAACAGTCCTGAAAATCAAAGCTGAGAATTCAAGAGCTGATGATTACTGTAAAATCTCAGCCACAATATTCTAAAAATCCTTTTAAAATTTTCATCTGAAGTTCTAACAACATGAAAGTCAAGAATTTAATTAAAAAACATTTAGAGCGACAAAGGCCTTTTGGGATAACTGAGGCTAGATATTTGATATATAAAGAGACTGGGGGGAAGAATGGCCAGAGGACAAGTGTCTTGCAAATAGTTAGTGAAAGAGCAGGAATTACAAAGCACATCTCATGATGCCCAGTTTTCATATCCATCTGGTTTCTGCATTTCCTTGAAAGAAAAAAGAAAATGCAACCTGGGTTTCCTCACAAAAGAAAAAGGAGATACGTATGGCTGACAGAGCATGGGCTAAACATTCTGCTTATGCAGTGTAAGCCCAGCTCTGGCTACCAGGCTGGGTAGCTGGGTTCAGGTAATAGCACCATCTCCATGTTTGCGACCAGAAAGCTCTTAAGCAGCTGCCGAGAGCTTTGGCTCCTTTCCCTAACTCCAGATATTACAGGCATGCGACTCTCCCCACAAGAGTAATAGAACACCCAGTGTGTACTTGGCTAACAGACTCACTTCCAGTTCTTTTCCCCACTCTGTCCAAATAAAGGCAACTTCTCGCTGCCCATCTTTTGTCAATAGCGTTTTTGTGCTACCATCCCCAGGGTCACTGGTGGTTTGTTCTTGGACTGTTTTCTGGAAAGCTTTTTTTACTGCCATGCTGAGCCTCTGCAGTGAGCTTAGAAGAGCCTCAGTTACACAGGGTGCCTCAGAGAGAAAAGAAAAGAAAAAAGAATTGCAATATTAAGCTGGCCTATCCCAAACCACACAGTGGCAAGCTGGGCACGTGGAGGTATGCCTTCCTCAGACTCTGAAATCTTCTGCCACTAAGGCAGCAATGGATAGGTCAGGAAATAAGTCTTTGCTGGCTGAGACAAGAGGGTGAATCTTTGGATTTAAATTCCTCTCTTCACTGCCATGGATTTAACTCAACGACTATGCAGTGAGCAGCTGCTCTAAGCTCAGTGAAGTATTATGTCAGGAAATAAAAGAGAGACAAAGGCGGAGAAGTTATATCCCTGCCTTCAAGGAGACTGTGGTCTGGTGAGAACAGAATAGTGACCTCACACCCATAACACGAAGCAGAAAGTAAGTAACTCATTTAGCCATTTGAGTGTTCTTTCCTTCTGTAGACATAAGTTGTGGTGTCTGCTGTGTGTCAGGGTAAAATGCTTAGCACTGGCAATTCAAAGAGTAAATAAGCCTGGATCCCAGCCTTCTGGGAAATCATTGTCCCATTGTGGATATATATTTGTCTGGTGCCATAAGATAGTCAAAGGAATTCAGAAGGAAGGACTTTCATTATGAGGTGACTAGACCAGCCCCCAAAGCAGAAGTGACATGTAAGGGAGAGCTTGTACATTTCTTGTGCTATACTTAGAATCAGTTGTGTCTCCAAGGACATCTAAAAACAGAGGTGTAAAGGAAGGGTAGTCCAGGTGAGTATATAGCAACTATAAGTAACAGAAAGAATCATGCATTCATTCATCTTTCCAACGTGAAATGTACTGCTGGAACCCACACTTTAAATGAAGGGAAGTTTATCTTCATAGATGTGTTCCTGCTGATAAATGAATAAGGAATGAAGGAATTTAAAATATCACCCTTTTGCCACTTCTTATGAATGAATGGTTCTAAGCATCAATGACTGTTAAAAGTGAGAAGAGCAGATGTTATGTGCCTTCTACACCACTATGAGTTAGTCTTGACAAAAAATAATCTGTAAATCAAATCTGTAGATCTACCAATCAGTTTATAGGAAATACAAGGGACAAAGGAACATACCTAATAACATCACAAGGATACAATTAGCGACATCCAGACTGTGGGAAAGATCTGAGGACAAAAGAACTGGTTTCTTCAATGAATAAATTACAAGAGAAAGAAAAAAGAAGGAGAAATGACTAGAGCACCTATAGATTAGAAGACATTTAAAAATGTTATTGACTCAGTCCCAAATGTGGACTTTGCATGGATCCTGGTAGGACAAGCTGAAAAATAAAGCGATATACAACATAAGAGTATATGCTAATATTAAGAAACTATTGCAATTTTTTATTTTGAGCTGTAAATGACATATTGTCGTTATATTTCTTAAAAGTTCCTTATCTTTTAGGAATGTTTGTGGATGAAGGGACATAATGTGTGAGACTTGTTTCAGTATAATACAGATGGGAAGGATCCAGGTGGGAGTATTGTTGCTGATACTTGTTGAAGTCGTGATGAGTGCATGGGAGTTTATTATAGTATCTACTTTTGAAGGTGTTTTATTATTAAAAGGTTAATAATAAAATCAAAACAATAATAAAGCAATGGAGTACTGAATAAGGAACTGAGTAGAGAAAGGCAAAGACAAATGGCAGAGACATGTCTGCCTTGGCCTGAAGGGAAACCCAACCCTGGCAGGCGGCCCAGCTGGGGAGGTGCTCAGGCCCTGACAGCTCTTGGCTGTTTCTCTGTCTTGGCTCAAATTCTCCTTTGTTTGGATTCTCCTATCTCTTTTGAAAATCTTCTCACCTGTAATATTCTGGCTAAGCTTCACCTACTCTTTGCAGGTTTTCAGGAGCACCACCCCCTCCCCAGGCACTTCGGGCACCCCCAGCTCTGAGCTGTGCCAAAGCACCTCAAACTCTTCCCCCATACTGTCCACCTCTGCTGAGCCCAGGGACTGTATCAGAATGCATGTTTGTATTCCCCATGCCTAACAAAATGCTGGTCACACCACAGACACTGAAGGCATTAGCTGAACAGTGAGCGGGTGACCCCGAACTTCGGGTGGCCAGACGAAGGGAGATGCCATTTATACAAGCGAGGAGACCGGAGGTGTTGGACGGAAAAGTGGAGGATGCATTTCATTTCAGACATATTGGGTCTAAAGTGCAAAGGACTTATGCTCAGAAAAGAAAGTTGGAGTCAGAACTACATACTGGAATACTGGAAGGCCCCTACAGAAATGACAATGTAGGCCCTTGGAGTAGATGTACTCAGAAGGTAAGAGGAGCATTCAGTGAGAAGGCTTTTGAGGATACTGAGACTCAGAACTAAGAGGGTACAACCAAGGGAACACATGCTCAGAACTTTAAAAGAGAAAAGAGAGTGGTCCAAATTTTTATAAAGGAGGTGGGGTGTAGGACAGAATTTCACATGGATTCTCAGAAAAATGAAGCCCTGTAGACAGACTAAGTTATGCCAGGAAAGGAAGCCCCTGGTGCCCTACCAGTAAAGAAAAGGAGTGACTGAGGCTAGAAGCCAGACTCCAAGGGGCCAGAGATGTTGAAAAAGGAACATCTAACTGTGGCTCCCATTTCATGAAGCTGGTGATGAAGAGAGGGTAACAGGTGGCGGCGGCAGAGAAGGACTTGGTTTAGCATTGCAAGAAACAAGATTATGATGCAAAACATTCCTGGGAAAGACATGGGGAAATGAGAAACTCCTGACTTCCAACCTCTGAGTATTTGCTCTTTGTTTTCCTTCTGTGTCTGATGGAGATAATAAAATGTTACTCTCACTGTTTCTTAGAGCCATGAGCAAAATTATACAAAAATAGATAGCATTTATGTAGCAATTACCATTGCCATTTCTAAGTATTTTACTTGTATCATTTTATTTTATTTTACTTGTATTGGCTCATTGAAATCCCAACCCAACCCTTCCAGTAAGGTGCTAGTATTATCATCCCATTTTAGAGGTAAAGAAATTAAGGCATCAATAGTTTAGGCAACTTGAGCAAGGTCAGTTTGTGAAAGGGCGATCTGGAACTTGAACCTGATGATCTGGCTTAAAAGTCTGTATTCTTAACCACCACACTCTATGTCTTCTTATGCAAGGTGAGGTAAGTTTTATTATCTCCATCTTATGGAGGAGAAAACCGGTTCAGTGAAGACAAGTAATTTGTCAAACAGTCAGAGGCAGAGCCAAGATTCAAATCCATATCTTCCTGTGCCAAGAATTCTTTCCATTACCTACTGTTACCTTGTTTTGGTAAAGACACAAGATGTTACCTGTGAAAAGTGAGAGAAGATTCCAGGGAAACTGGGCACCTGCAGAGAACTTTTAAAAGAAAAAAGTTTGAAAGAGTTTTTGTGAATAATGCAATAATGAGTCAACAATTTCAGTGCATATGTTATAACCAAAAAGCACATTCCAACAGAAAGGAAGAAAAGTCATCAATAAATATTTGTTGAATAAGTGAATTAATGAATGAAACTGCTAGACAGCTCCTCCTCCTCCATCCATTGAACTCCAGAAACATAACCCCAAATAAGCTCTATCAATAAAAATAGCAGCTAGTACTCATTGAAGCTTATTGTATTCCCAGTACTGTATCAAGCATGTTAAAGATATAATCTCATTTACTTGCCATAACATTGCTATCAAGTACTATACTATTACTGTTACATCCATTTGACAGAGATGGCATATGTGCCTTACCTAAGGAAACATACTAGTAAATTGGGGCCTAAAGTTCATTTGGACAGGCTCCATAGCCTATTCTTTTTTTTTTTTTATTTAGATGTAAAATTTCCTTTATTTATTTATTTATTTATTTTTTGAGAGGGCATCTCTCATATTTATTGATCAAATGGTTGTTAACAACAATAAAATTCTGTATAGGGGACTCAATGCACAATCATTAATCAACCCCAAGCCTAATTCTCAACAGTCTCCAATCTTCTCCATAGCCTATTCTTAATCACTAAAAATGCTGGTCAGAGTTTTCCCTGTCCACAAGACTTCTAGGATACTTGGCCATGACCTCACCTATTCACATCTCAGGGCTCCCATTGGGAACTGTCTAATCCAAGCCCCTAACTTGGCTGAATTTAGGGGGTAGGCATTTAGACCAAGTACTGTTCCACTAGGATTTGATGTAAAAAGATGGGCTGGAACCATTAGATTTATCATGTGAAGATTCAGAATTGGCTAACCAAGGCTCTAAGAAGTTTGGAAGAAGAAATAAAATTGTATGAGCATGAGCAGGGTTGGACCAGACAGTCCCTGAGGACCATGTGTAAGCAACTGATGGAATAAGGGGAGAAGTCGTACCTTTCAGTCTTCTTGTTCTAGTTCCAATGAGGTCTGGAAGTTGTGAGTTCTTTACTCTGGGCCATTCTTCAAGAGGGCACCCAGTGGTCAGCCTGTCCTGGTATTCACAGCCCTGTGCAGCCTCCTCCCACAGGATTCGTATGTATGATAATAGAATATGGTAACGTGATGGTATGTCCCTTCTGGATCATAAAAGACTGTTAGGATTTAAGACTGGGATTAGGTCATAAAAGACTGTGGCTTCTGTCTTGGGTTTTCCCTCTTGGATCCCTCTGAGGGGGCCAGCTGCCACGTCATGAGGACAGTCAGGCAGCCCATGGACAGCTTGCCTGCAAGAACAGAGGTTTTCAGCCAAAAGCCATTGAGGGGCTAAGGCCTGCCAATGATGTGAGTCAGCTTGGAAGCCAGTCCTACTTTAAGGTGGCCATTGAGCTGCAACTTTCTAAGAGACCCTGAGTCAGAACCACTCTGTTAGGATGCTCTTGGATTTCTGACCCACTGAAACTATGAGATGTAAATATTCATTGTTTTAAATGACTAAGTTTGGGGGTAATTTGTTACATAGCGACTTGTCACTTAATATATTTTCCTAGCTCCTAGGAGACCTCTGTTCCATGTATCTATTGTCCTATATGCTTCTTTTTAAAAAGCACCCACTTCCTTGAAGTAGTTTGAATATGACTTTTTCTTCTGGCTGTAAAGTGCAGACCTGAACCCAAGCCACTGCATTTGGCTTAGAGACATCTCTCCCTGGAGCCCCGACAATTTTCTTTAATTCCTCATCCATTTTTATCCCATCTGTTTTCTCAAATAACTGCCTGGGTTTGGACCCATCTTATTTTCTTCTTGTATCTGCATCCACTGGGTTCCAGGCCAGGTGCCCAACTGTAACCTGACAGGCTTGTAACTTGACTCCCAAGCCCCAGTTAGCCGACCATCTGGGTGCTCCCCTGGCCTGGCTGGATGCAAGCCCAGCCAGCCTTCCGGTCTTCTTTCTGAGTCTCACAATACTCACTTTAAAATGTGTCTTCTCTTTCCACCATTGCCAAAGTCTCAGCCTTGAGGAGTACTTCTATTTTTGTTCTTCACACTGCTTTTCTAAAATTCACTGCCATGTTCACCTTAAACACACCTTCACCTATACCTACAACATGGCAGGTATTATGCCAGTTACTGGGATTATAGAGATGAAATGAGGCACAGCCCCAGTTGTCAAGAATCTTTCAGTCTAGTTAGAGAAATAAATAAATACTAATTAAATGAGATGTGAAGATTACCATAGAAATGGTGACATTTGAGTGGTTCAGAAAAGCCAAAACAGGAATTCTCTAATTAAAGCATGAGAAGGGAATTGCAGACAAAGGGAGCAGTAGAGGAACATTTTGCAAAACCAATGAAAACAGAAAATTCTCCTTAGAGCTTGCACTAGTTAGTTACTTAGAAAGTAGCCATTGCATACACCTGTACTTTGATCAAGTAATTCCAAGACTTTACCTTACAGATATCTGAGAGCCTAGCCAAAAATGGATCTTATGAATAAATTCAAAATGTAGTTGAAGACATAGATGCACAAATATTATTGCAACCTTATTTTTCATTAGAGGAAGAGTAAACAAGACCTAAATGCCCATTGGTAGTGGACGAGGAGGAAAAGATTGCACTGTGTGTGTACGTGCTTGCATTCTTGCTTATTAATTTATTCATTCAAAGGATATTATTTGTTGAGCTCCTTCTATAGGTGCTGCACAATTCTGGAAGCTAGAGATACCGTGGTGAACAAGATACCATGTAGAACACCCAGCTTCCCTTTTAATGCACATTATATGCATAGCCTACCTCCGCAATGAAAGGAGAAGCTAGTAGTAACTGCTGCCTGGGGCGGGTGCACTGGAGGGCTGAGGGTCAGGAGAGTGAGCTTCACTTTTCCTCTGCATAGCTTTTGGTACTGTTTGAAGTGTTTACAATGTTCAACAGTTATCTAGTCCCCTCTCAGTTTTTAATTAGAAAAAGACAATAACCACTTCACATCATTAAGCCATTTGCCTTGAGTCAGATTTACTGCTGTTTCAAAGCACTCATTGTAAACTCCCTACCCATTCAATTCTTTCTCTAAAGATAAACTCAAGCCAAGAAATGATTCTGGAAATATCTCTCAGACTGATGGTTTCTGGTCTGAGTTTATCTCTGGACTAGAGTAGGGTCAACTGTATTCAACATGTGTGATTTTTAAAGAAGAAATTCCCCCCTAAAGTCATGGAGAGAAATAAATTGATTTTTGTGATAGGCTCTGAGTTGGTTACTAACACATAGTCCCTCCTGCAAAAGAAATAACAGAGCTGGACATGATTAGTATCATTCTAGCCATTGCAACAACATAACTTTTACAAATGATTCCCAGCAACAAGGCAGGAAGAATGTGCCAAGATTCAAGTAGCAGCCCTAATGGCCGGGTTTTGCAATAGTTCTGGGAGGAGGGACACTTGCTGAAATATAAGACATAATGTTTTTGTTCAGGTCCTATGGAAACACCCAATGCTCCCTCTGCCAGCTGACTAGCTTGCAAGCAATATATTACCCTCATCTCAAACCAACATAATTCATTAATAATACTGCAGTTAGAGAACTAAGTTTAAGCATGCATTTGGATTAGGTGTGATCTGTGATGACAGAGGTTTCAAACTAAGCACAAATAACAAGAATGGATATATGCAGGCTAGGATGCTCACTGTGGCTATTTATCACAATTACAACATTTTCCTTCGAGGTGGAGAAATGGAAATAAGAACCCTGTGGATGAGCCTCAGAACACCTCTGACTGGTTCCAGCCACACAGAGGAAAGCACTGTTCGAATGCCCCCACCCCCACCCCCCGCCAGCACTCTGTCCTTGTCAGGGCTCTCCTGACATCCTACATCATCCTGGCTGGTCCTGTCAGACATCTGTCTTTAAACAGAGGCTGCGATTCAGACCTGACCAGATGAGAGTCTTGTGATACCTACCTATCCATGCCTCCCCAGAGCAAAATGAGGTCACTAAGTACCTGGGAGGGTCACCCCTGTGATTGGAGGCAACAATCTGACCTAAGATTCCAGAATTTGAGCCTCTATCTGCCAGACTCCATTGAAACTCCCTCTAACTTACATTGACTTCAATGTCTCTTTTTGTTCTTTTCCACAGCGTTTTATGGACAGTGGGTTCCCCTCCCTGCTGGATATGAGGTGTTGTAGCCTCCCTGGGCCAAAACCACTCTTGGCCCAGAAGGCTCATACTTGGCTTGCAGACAATCTTGGCAGATACTGCCCATGATGTGGCTCAAGGCCTGCTCTACAGACTTTTAAAGCAGTGGAACCAAAACAAGGAGACCTCAGAATGCAATGGCTAAACATTGCAGGTTCGGTTCGATTTACAGGCTAAGAGAAATATCACAGCCAGTGTTAACTGGATTGCATCTACATGTAAGGTATAATTACTCCTAGGGTCTATAGCATTTCAGTATCTTTGACATTCTCCCCTGGGTTTCACAGTATCTGGTGTACCCTCAAAAGCACTGTCACTGTAAGACACATATCAGTGTGAGCAAGGAGAGACTACTTGGGTATGTCCAAACCAGGCTATATGTCAGGCACGCTGAGAAGACGCTGGCAGGCACAAGCAATGTACACTGCCTTACTCCTCACCATAACCCTGGGTGAATAGGATATGGAAAACATCACTATCCCTCTTCACAGATGAAAAGCTAAGAGTAAGAGAACAGCAATGGTTTCCTCCAAGTCACAGAGCTAGGAACTCACACAGGCAGGATTTGGACCTGCTTTTATGACCCAGAGGAAACACTCATCCCACCAGCCTTGGTAGCACTAAGGCACTAAGGTCTTATAAGGCAGTTGAGTGTGTTTCTGGCACATGGAGACATATGCCCAGGAAACAGGCACAATTACATGCACAACTCCATGCACTGAGTCCTTTATTTTCCTGTAAGCAGCTGATCAGTTTGTTACCTCCATTCTACCAAGAAAAACCCAGGCAATAAGGGGAATTCAGAAAAAAAGGGATACAAAGTAACTAATGAAAGGGAGAATAGTTTAATCCAGAAGTAGAAAACATTACAGTCATATGACAAATAATTTTCAATTAACGATCAAGACATATCTCAGGGTGACTGTGTAGAAGTAATGAGAGTTGCCAGAAAGTCCCTCCACTGCAAGTTTCTTCAAGAATCTGCCACTTGAGCCTAAAAATTCCATTTCCTGCTTGCCATTCATTTGTATCACCTTATTAACCTTTAGTACCTTGTCACAGATTAAAACCCAGCCCTTGCATGTAAAAACAAGGCCCTACAGAGAGCAGGGCCATGCAGGAATAGAATGCGGGCTAGGTTTGTTTTAGACAGAGAGCAGCAGGTGAGTTCTGTGGGTCCGAGGGCAGCTAGACCAAGCAAGTTGGTGATAGGGTGATACAGTCTGTGGCATTTGGGGCAGTAGCAAAGTGACAGAGATGCTGTCAGTGGGGAGAGTAGCAGGGAAGCTGGTCATCTGGAACAGAGTAAGCTCCTTGGAGCACTGTGCATCCACATGAGTTTTGTGCAAGGTGGGTATACAGGTGGGACTTTTGCTTTAAACTTTATGCATTCATTTTAATGTACATAGAAAAATTACTGCCATCTTAGCAAGCCTGTCATTTTACAGATATTAGTGCTTACAACAAAGCTAGGTTTTTAAAACGCAATTTGATTTAAAATCAATCTGATGAAAAATGCTAAGTTAAATTTAGCATTTTACACAGGAACCTGAGACATGGCAAAAACTATAAAGGTGGCATCAAAATAACCGCAGTTTTGAAAACCCTGATTTAGACCCTGGCATGTTCTCAGCAAACATCGAATGCCTCCTGGGGTGCCTGCCTTCAAAGGGTGGTGAGACAACAGGGGTGTTACCAAAAATGTGCCACAGACTCTGGAGATGCACAGAGGCAAGGGACCTACTCAGGGAGACTGCCCAAAGAGGGGTGTGAGAGCTAAGTTCCGGAGCCTTTGTAGGCGTTGGACAAACAGACAAGCATGTGAGGGGCATGGTGCCCAGCCAGAGCCCATCTGCATCAAACCTCGGGCATCTGGAAGCAGCTACTTTTTCCACCGCCTCTACCTCTGTGAGCCTCTACCTCCATGGAGAGTGGCTGGCGGGGTAGCAGGTAGACAGGAAGGCAAAGTGAGAAATGACAGGCCAGCCAAGGGGGCCAGGCCCAGCAGATACTGGAGGCCCACCAGCACTCTCTGCTGGCTGATCTGATTCTTAGTCCCAACCCTATCCCCAGCCTTGGGTCTGGGCTTCCCCAGGTGCTCTGCCTGCTGACCTTCAGAAGCTCTGAACCCCCTTCCTGCCATTCAGGCTGCTTCCCCCAAATCACCAATTCTGACACTGTCAATACCACCAAGCCCTGCTCCCCTTTGTATGTGTGTTTGATTATTCAGCCTTTTCTTCCTGACTAGACTGCTGCACAAACCCAATGCCCTCCCTGCTGTGGGGAAGTGAGGGCCTAGATCCCTTCCCACAGGACCTCCTAAAATCAGGTGCATTGTACCCATGGATAAAGCCACATAGACATGAACAGACAGTTGATTGCCCTTTTCCTAAACGAGTGCCCTTCATTTCAGAAACTGCGAAAACGTGCATTAAAAAGTGAAATTCATTTAAATACCTAAAATCCACTGGCAGCGGCATTCAGAAGAGCAGCCAACTAAGAAGCAGCAGTTGGCACCACCACTGCCTTGGACTGCCCCACTGGGCCCTGCCAGTTCAAAGAGAGAGGCCCCGATGGCACCCGGGAGGCCAATAAAGGGCCATTTGCAGCCTTGAGATGCTGCAGGGAACATGCTGCTGGTACGAATTGACTCATCCAGCAATGACGTAGCTGGATACCTTTAATGAACACCCAAATACACTTTTTAAAAAGATTTTACAATCATACCTTTCTTGCAACCAATTTTCTATATTGTTCTACCCCAAAAGAAGGAAAAAAGAAAAATTAAGTGATTGGGGAATAATAGAAATATTAAAGACCTTTGCATCTCTTTTGTTCTTTGGTAAAAGAAGAGGACCTTGAGCTGAACATAAGTGCTCAATAAATATAAGTCATATAAGGTTATGGATCCAAAGAACACAAAAATACATTTGATCCCTTGCTGAGTATTTTCCCATAGATGTTGTTAGGAGGCACTGAAATGAAGGCAATACCAATATTTGTCACAGCCTGTAATAAGTGTGATATTCACCTTTGTTTTGTATCATTGTCTCTTGTATTTCCAGCCCTACACCCACATGGTCAGCAACATTGGGGGACCCTATTTCCCTTCCACAGGCAAGGAAATCGAGGTGTAGAGGAGACACTGCCACCTGGCCTGGTAGCTGACAGAAACAGATCCCCTGACTCCGATGGCTCCTCTCCTGTATCTTATTTCAAGTAATAATTGTGCCTCAACCCTGGTTCTTAATTGTGTAGAGATGCTTCATACTGATTTCCTAAATGGGAACAACCTGGAGAGCAAAGACTTTGAAGAAAAAACTGAATCTTATTTCTAAAGCAAATCTATTTTACAAAGAGTTACCAGGCACTCAACCAGTGAGTGAGCCTGTGTGCAGCCATCACACTCTGAAGAAGAGGGGGTTAAGGAAGGAGTGAGAGCAATTTCCTCAGCGGTGAGCAACACCCCTAATTCTAAAGGTGGATTAGCATGCTCAAAGAAAGATAGTTTTCACCTTAAAGTTAGAATCTACCATGGAGATGCGGTAATTTCAACAAGAGATGTCCTGTTCCCAAGGACATCTCTTCCCAACAGTCTTCCTCTCATCGCTGAACCTTCAGAGTTTTCGTGTTTCTCCTCAACAAATTCCCCCCAGAATTCCATATGTTTCATCAAACTATGTTTCTCTTTTCCATTTTATGAAACTTGAAATCCATTCATACTGTGAAACTTGCCATCATTAAGCCTGTTTCCCTTTAATCAGGGCAGTATACAGCCCTCCTGCAACAGGTACACGCTATACTTCGCCCTAAATTAGTTGGCATTGGCTTCTGTGTATCTGACCAAATTACAGCTTAGGGATGATGTTTTCTTTCTCCCCTTACAGTGTAAATTCTGCAGGGCAGAACTCAGAGACTCATCCCTTCTTGGTGTCCGCTTTCTCGTTTCTCTGCTCCAAAATGTCTAATTCTCTTGGAGATATTGTTGATTGAGTCTGCCTCCCTCTCCTCATAATCCCTTTCTCTCAAAAACCATAATCATTTTCTCACCTAAAGACGATTTTATCTGGCAGATAACAAAATCATAATTCAACAAACAACTCCCATGTGCTCAATGAGACAAATGTCATTTAAAATAGTATTAGCAGTTTAACTACACTTTATATTTTACAAATTACTTTCACATATATGAGCTCCTTGTTTGCGAATTCCAGGCAGTCTTCCTGACTAGAATTCCTGTTATCCCAAAGAGAAATCATGAAGGAAAGTATCTTCAATTGCTTAATTCATTTCAGCTATTTAGGTATGAATCTAATCCACACAGTTTTGCTGTTATCACTTAATAGCCATTTTTTTTTTAAGTTCAAAGATTCCATTTTTCCTGGAAAGAAGATTGTATTTCAGGATTAAAAAGGGGAGGGGAGTTTGGTGAAGAAATGATTGCTGTTTCATTAAGAGACCTAATGCAGCAACTTCACCCTTTCCAGAGGACTTTCACCAATTTTCTGCTTGCTTATCTGGATAATGATCTTACTGGGAATTAAGAAAACACAAAAAAGGTTTAAGCTGTTCCATCCACCAACTGTTTCTAAAGACTCTTAATTTAATCCAGGGAGGTACCTTTCTCACACCAAGTAATCCTGTTGGGAAACCTCTTTGTACTTACTGTGAGCAGCAGCTTTCATTCTTCTAAACCAACAATGAAGGATCTAAAACTGGGGGCACAGCGCTATCTAGTGTTCGAATGCATAGACCCGGAGCTTTGAATCAGGTGGCTCTGTGATGACTGTTGAGACCACTTCTGTCTGCATCTCCACCCAGAATCCGAAAAACTTAGTTGTTCTCTTCCATTGAGATATACAATATTGTTAGGACATTTGGTGAGCAGCAAATTCTTAATGACAAGAGTCTGTCCTACCTGCTTAATGACAAGGCTTTCTCTCCAATTATAGAAATACGGCTTAACGGCTTAGGTGGAGAGTTGCTCAGAACAGGCAATTAAGCATGGAGGATGGAGAAACCAGGCCTTCACGATAAGATATGGTAAACTCATGGACCAAAAAACCATTTATGGACACAAAATAATGTTGAGTCTACTCAGTTCTGAGAAAACAGGAATTTGGAGCATGATGATGACGGTAATGGTGGTGATAGTGGTGATGTGATGGCTAACATTGAATGCATACTATGTGCCATGTAAGTACCTGTAATAATGTATTAAATCCACCTGTAGAAAAAATGGAAGATCCATGGCCAGGATTCTCACCCGACCCTGGTCTGCTTGCCCCCTGACCATGCACTGTGCTCACAGGTGCAGGCTTGCACACATGTGGGCAATGACTTAATATTGACTCTGTATACGAGCTCCACCTGGTGTTCTGTGGTTGCAAGGCAGTGGAGAGGCCCAGAGCTTGGCTCGCTGCATGCAGACTTGCCCTAAGGCATATGGAATTCTAGCACTTGACCTGCAACCTCCAGAATAAAGATGAGTTTAAACAGTTTTACCCACAATGTTCTATTGTCATTTCTCTGTCTCACAGAATAAGCCAGAGTGAACTGGCCCAGGGCTGAAACCCTCAGACGAGACACTACTCACAACCCTGTGAGGGTCATTTCACCGTCGAGAAAACTAAGGCAGAGAGTGGCTAAGCACTTTTTCCAGGGCTCTACAGGTAAGTAAGAGGCAAATGTAGGACTTGAACTAAAACATTTCAAATCTGGAGCATGTGCCCTTAATAATGATGTTCAAGAAAGTGCTCATTTTCAAATTTAAAAAGTCATCTCCTTCTGTAGTATACCATCTCCAGAGCCAGAACAGAGAAGAAGAGTAGAGTAGCATCCAGGGTCCCACAGTCCACATTTGCAGACTTTGCTGTGACCAGGCTCTCTGGTTTCCTATTTATCCCCTCTTCCCACGTGCGCTCATAGTGCAAACTGTTGTGCTGACCAACAGAGCAGCCTTGATGTTGCGACATGGGCGCATGGGCTGGTGCTGTTGGAGCCGGAAGAGGCCCTGCAGATAACTTTGTTACAGTTTCCCCTCCATTTTATGGATGACAAAACAAGATCAAGAGATAGTTATTTTGCACATTCAAATTTATTAAATACTTATTGGAGACTTCATGGAGGAAGGCACATGTGTGCCAGACCCTTAAGGGTATATTAGTTTTTAACCAGTGTGGATAAAATGAGAGTTCCTGTGGCCAGGATTCTCACCTGGCCCTGGTTGACTAGCTCAATGGACACCTGTGGACAATACATGGCTGTTGACTCTATATAAAGAGCTCCACCCAGTGCTCTGGGCACGACACAGTGGCAGGGCTGCAAGGCTGCAGGAGAGCAGAGCAGAGGCTGGAGTGGTGGCAGTGCTGAGGACAGAGGCCCAGAGGATGGCTGTGCAGGCAGAGAGGCCCAGAGGACAGCTGTGCGAGATGACTGTGCAGAGAGGCCTGGAGAATGGCTGTGTGGGACAGAGGGGCCCAGAGGCAGAGACTGGCTTGCTGCCTGCAGACTCACTCTGAGTGAACGGGATTTTACTGACTGACCTGCCACCTGGAAATAAAGTTGAGTATAACCCTTTCACCCCAAGACTGTTTTGCTGTCATTTTCTTTGGTCACACTGAATCCATAGCAAACTTGCCCAGGGCTGAAACCCATTGGCAGGACAACCAGTAAATGGGGCTCAGTGTATTAATTTCTTGGGGACCCTCTAATAAATTACCAAAAATGGGTGGCTTAAGATAACAGAAATTTATTCTCTCACTGTTCTGGAAGCCTGAAGTCAGAAATCAAGGTTTCCTCAGAACTGCACTTCTTACAGGAGCACGAAGGGAGAAGCCACTCTTTGCCTTCTCCAGCCTCTGGAAGCTTGTGGTCCTCCCACTGCAAACACTGCCTCTCTGGCCGTATTGCCTCCTCTTCTGTCTGTCAAATCTCCCTTGGCTTCACTTTTATACGGATAATTACCACTGAATTTAGGGCCCACCAGATAATACAGGATGACCTCCTTACCTTACCTCCTTAATTAGACCTGAAAAGACTTTTTCAAAATCAGGTAATATTCACAGGGCCTGGAAATTAGGATGTGGACGCATCTTTTGGGTAGTGGGGGGCACCATTCAGCCCACCAGCCACAAGCAAGGGCAAGGGCAGCCAGAAAGCACATGGCGAGGCTTGGGGGCCAAAAGCCATCTGGCTTGGTTTCTGGTACATCCTGAAATCAGGCAGTCAGTTCCCCACCCTTGTTCCTCTCCTTCAGTATGTGTTGGCTATTCTTGGATTTTTACCTCTCCATATAAACTTTAGAATCAGTTTGTTAAAATCCACAAAATATCTGGCTGGGATTTTATTAGGATTCCACTGACTCTGTAAGTTACTGTGGGAAGAAGTGCTATATTGGCAGTGCTGAGTCTTCCTACCCCATGAACTGATTGAGTTTCTGAAGGTCCAGTGGAAAGTTTGGTGTGGCCAGGTTGTGCAGACCTTCCAGGTGGTGCTGAAGATGGTACACTTTCTTCTGTGAAGGAGAAGAACTGAAGAATTGCAGGCAGAGGAGTGACAAATTCAGATGATGCCTGAAGCATTGTGTAAGATGGCCAGGAGAGACACAAGGGAGGCCATCGTTTGGGGGGCCTGGGAATGGTCCAGTCCCAGTGCAGTAAAGGCCTGAGTTAGAGCAGTGGCCATGGGAACTGAAGGAAGGTAGAGACTGTGGCAGGTGGAGGTCATCCTCCCGCCTATAAAAGCAGTGATCAGCAGTGCACCCTCAAACAGGAGGGCTGGAGAGCCCCCAGCCGGCTCCACATGTTTCACTCACCATTTCTGGGTGAAGCTACCTGGTCCCCTTTGTGGTGAGAACAAGGAGTGTTTCATTCAAATCTCATCTTTTTAAATCTTATGGTGGTGTGAGTGGTGATGAGGTCAGGGCAGATGCCTTTGTACACAGTAGATGAAGGGCCCCTTTTGCCAGTCCACAGCTCTGGTACCTGGCCGGTGTTTAGCAATACACTATGTACAGTAAGAGATGCCAAAGAAAAAAAGAAGTCATTCTTATCCTCTAAGTGTTTATAAACTAGTAACACAAATACAATGAAAGTGAAGAGGATTTGCTTTTGACACACACTAGCAAGTCAGGTAGCCTGGAGTTGAAACTGGGGGGATGGAATCACAAAGCCCAGGACTGTGTACAGCCAGTGAAGTATACAGGGTATACAGGGTGAAAAGCTGTGTTCATTCATTAGGCAGCACAGTGTCTGGCAAGGGTAACTGCCCAGTAAAGCATGGCTACTGTAGAAATATGGGGATTTGCATAAATATGGGGAGCTGCAGGGGTGGGATCCCTGGCATGGGTTTCAGCTGCACCCACAGGGGAGGCAGGCTTTGGAAGAAAGAATAAAGGGAAAAAAGGAGTGGTTTGTAGGTGAGGACAGCCTGACGGAAGATGCAATGCTAGGGCTGCGTAGTATCCAGCTGTCCGTGTAAAGGTTCCTGCAAGGATCCGCAGGTCCCGAGCTGTCAGCACTCCCACCCTCTGGTAGGCTGTCCTTCTCTCTGTACGTCCTCTCTCCGAGTGCAGTGCCTCCTACGACTCCCATTACATCTCTCCTCCACTGCCCTGTGTGCCCAAATTTCCTGAGCATTTCATCTAATAGGAGTAATAAATGGACTCTTACTGAGGTATCCATGGCTAATCCACAGGTGGACATATATACATAAACACAAACCCACATGTGGAAATGTTTTTTCATTGAATTTTTTTGCATTGATTCAAAAGTGTGACTATAATGGTAGCAATTTCACATGTTTAGAGCATGGTATTTGAGTCAGAGCAGCCTCTGAAAATGTAAATAATCTTGGACTATATAGTTGCACCTACAATAATCCAATTGAGGATAAATTATTAACATATACATATGTCAGACATCTCTTTTCAACAAAGTACTCTTCTTAGGCTTTCAAAGAGTCCCTGCATAATAGGAGACTTGAATTCTGGTGTGAGTCCTGCCTCTGGGAAGCTGTGAAAATCCTTTGCCTCGGCCCCTTGCCTCAAACTGGCAATGCTCTTCGCACCGACTCTCTCCTCAATTCACCCATTGTATCCACTGTCCCTGGCTCCATCCTCTTCCCCGCCCCCGCAGGCCAGTTATATGGACCGAACCAAATGGTGTCCTTGCTCTCTGGCTTCCAGCAGTGTTTGGCTAATGGGAGCCTTGGCCAGGCAGCAGAGGAGGGGAGGAGAGAAAGTCCAGAGTGTCTCTTCTATGTCACCTGCTCTTGCTCAGCAGTCATTGTAAGCAGATTCCTCCCTCTATCTATGGAAGGGAATAGCTCCGGGAGGCCCTACTGACTCTGAGTTGGAAACTGCTCTCTGCCTCACCTCTCAGGCTTTCCAGACACAGGTACTGACTACCCCTCTGGTATCCCTATGCCCTGCTCACACCTTTGAAAGAGTCCCTTTATGAAACTCTCTTCAGTTGGTGCCATTTTTACTTGCTGGGGCTGCGAGTAACATGCCAGTCATTCCCTGTCTATTCATTGGCTCACACACTTGTCTAAAGAAAACTGCTTTGTCTAAAGCCCCACTCCCTAAAAAGCCAGGTGTTGTGCTATGTGAGTTTTCTGCCCACCCCAGCCACAGCCGGCTGGCCCAAGTGTGGTCACCTAACAAAACATCCCATCGCAGGCTAGATTGCAGCAGATGAGCCCAGCCAGTCAGATTCACCTCTTAGGAACTGAGAATTGAAGGACAGAGACAACAGGGCTTCAAGCTGCAGAAACCAACCCGTAGGAATCATGAGGCAGACTTGTGGAAATATTCAGGGTCACGTTCAAGTAAATGGTCGGAGGCAGCTGTGAGGAGAAAGAAGAGAAAATGGCAGATGTGCAGAGTGGTGTAGGTAAGCTGCTCCCTGAAGCTGTGTCATTGCTCAGTTATGACGTCTCACCTCCAGGAAGCCCTGCAAGAAACTGTTCCTGAGCTTGAACTCCCATGAGATCACTGTATTGGTAAAAAAACATTCCTTGCACTGTTCACCATGTAACTTATTCACTATGTAAGAATTTGTACTCCATGTAAGAATTTGTTCGTTATGCATCAGAAGATTGGAGACTGACGAAAATTAGGCTTGGGGTGGATTAATGATTATGCATTGAGCATTGACCCCCCTATACAGAAATTTATTGTGGTTAACAACTATTTGATCAATAAATATGAGAGATGCCCTCACAAAAAAAAAATATATGTATATATATATATAAACACACTTCCAATTGTAAAATAAATAAGTAACCGGGATGTAATGTATAGCATAAGGAATATAGTCAAAATATTGTAACAACTTGGTATGGTGATAGCTGGTACCTAGAATTATCATGTATATAAATGTTGAATCACTGTGTTGTACACCTGAAACTAATGTAATGTAATACTGTTGTCAACTACCCTTCAATAAAAAAAAAAAAAACATTCCTTTCCTTGAACAAACTGAGCACCTCGTATCTGCCAGGCACTCTTCTAGGCCTATTGAGAATAGAGGTGAACAAAACAGACAAGGTCCCAGCCCTCGAGAGGCTGACAGCTTGTGGGTTAGTGGTGACAAAATGGTGTGTGAAATACACTTGACAGGATAAAAGTTAAATTACAAAGAGTCTTAGAGACAGTAGTGTCTCCTAGAGAATGGACACAGATGCTAAAACTATTGAGTAAAACTGTGATGAGAAATGGGATATTTATAGTGTCAAAATATGTCCTCATTAGTTACTTACTAATTAAGAAGGGAAATGTCATTGTTTTACAAAAGGGAACCCTGGAAGTCACCATCTTACCAACTGGTCCAAATCAATGTCACCATTGCCAGGATGTGGCCATCAAGTGCCTCCTGATCTGGTGCATAGAGAAGGATACAGCTTCCCTTCCATGGTAGTCCAGCCAAAAATGCAAAACCTGAGTCTAATCATCGAAGTCAAAAAAGATGCGTTAAGTCTTCCCTGTTAAACGAGACCAAGGAAATATGATAACAAAATGCAAAGTCTGACGCTGCATTAGATCCTGTGATTTTTTTTTAACTGTTTGTTCAAAGGACACATGGAACACTTACTGATGAGCAAAATGAGACCTGGAATACTTACATAAAGACATTGGACCAGAGCACACACAACCTGCTTCTCAAGTTATGAGCTTCCCAGTCTATCCTACTGTCTCCCAAAAATGTAAATTCAAATTCTAGTTTTTTATATTATTTCTATATGCTCATCAGCTCACCCAAAAATAATGTGTAGCCATAAAATCTTAGCAATGACTCTCCCTCTGGTCTCAGGACTCCTGATGCCCGGAGAAAATTCTGTCCTGCTGTTCATACCTATTAAATGACAACCTGTCATGGAGCAAAACCTGATAAGTTGGATGAATTTCCATTTCTGTTCAAATCCAATGTCTGATGATGTTTCAAAAATAAAAATCCAAGTGATCAATGGTTTCATTGTGGCAGTATCAGTTCCTGCTGAAAGGTCTATATTTTTGGATTTAAAAAGTATTTCAAGGGGCAGTGAATGTTTTGAAAACTCTGGGAAACTGGGAAAGAAGTTCTAGGTAACAAATGTCTATTCAGGGACTGAGTATAAAGCACTGATAGATGGCTTAGGTTTGGTGTCAGAAAAGATAAAGGAATAAAAGGAAAACCTTTAGCTTGCTTGAGGCTTTCTGGTGGGCTGCTAAAGCTTAATTGAGACACAGTGAGCTGTACAAAAAGGTGTATGTTACATAATAGAAGCTTAAATGAACAGGCATCACCAATGAGAGAGAAAGAGAAATGAAAGCAACTTTTTGTACTGACAGACTTGCTGACTTTTGGAGCTTTTCATTTTTCTCCAAGATAAAAATGTACATTTGATCTTGGTTTTGTATCTATCATTTTTATTAAATATGGGTGTCTCTCCCTCCGTGATGAATTCCCAATTTCCAATATTAGAATGTCCTCAATTGCTCAACATTTGATTTCACTCTGTGTGTTTTTTTAATTAATTATTTCCACTCAGTAAAAGTGCTTTGCCACTTGCTGAAGCATTAGACATGTATAGTAAAAGCATGGCTCTGCTGAACATTTCATCTTTGACCTGGAAGAAGAGAATAAAGGACAGGTCCACTGAATACAGTGAAAACTCTTTTGAGTGCACAACACAAAACTGATCTAACAAAATAAACTGTGGTTGGTAAGAAGTCACTTTAAATAAGCCAAGAAGTGGGAAAAAACTGAAAAGAAATGTTTAATAAAGATTACTATATTGCCAAGATGAAACAAAGATACATATTGAATAATCATCATATTAGCAAATACTGTGTGTCATGGCATAATTCTAAACACACTGTATATAAAATGCACTATATATTAGCATAATGAACTAACATGCATTAACTAATTTAATCCTCACTAAAACCTTTGAGGTAGGTACTACTATTAGCCCCATTTAACAAATAGGAAAACTGAGGCACAGAGAGAATGAGTAACTTGACTATGTTCTCACAGACTGTGAGTATCTGGGGTTAGATTTAAACCCTAGCAGTCAGGCTCCAGCATCCATGCTCCTGCTCACATTCAATCAGCCAGTAAGTATTTCATGACTTTCATGAGTACTGTGTTTTCAGTACCACCTAGACTGTATTAATCAGTTTTTGCTGTAGGAAGAGAAAACCTCATTCCTAGTGGCTTACTGCAATTACTTCTTGTCCACATTACATAGGGCTTTGGGTTGACTGTGACTTTGGTTAGCTCTGCTGGGCTGGGCTGGGCTCCATTCAGCGAAGTCCCATGTGTCTTCTCCTTGTAGTACCAGGATAAGGGAGGAGCCCCTCTCTGGGACATGCAGCGGACAAGAATTTAAGAGCAGTAGAGAGAAGTTAAGCAGAGTACATGTTTACTGCCTCTGCTTGAACATAGCAAATGTCCAGTCTGCTCACATCCCACTGGCCAAAACAAGTCACATGGCTAAGCTCCAAAATCAACTAGATGAGGCTGTCTGCTTCTCCCCTGGCTGGCATGGGCTAGTCATACAAAGGAAGTGAAGGCTGAGAACAGTAACTCAATAGCTCAAGGTCTCATTATCCTTCCCAGGTGATCTCACAATTCAATTAAGAAAATAAGACTAGCATAAAAATAACTAGAGAACCATGCCAGATATGGGCTATCCTTACTTTTCATGGCCCCATGTTAAATGAAACTTGTTCACATAGGAAACATGTTCTTGCTTTGCAAGATTCTATGGTAACTGAGGTTTGAGCATGTAGTACCATGCAAAGAAAGGATGCCTGTACTTAATAATAATACTTAATAAATACTTAATTGTGAAATGGTACCTTAGTGCAAGTTCTCCCCAGGGCATTTCAAATGAAATCCAAACCATGCTCGCAAGGCCCCAAATCATCTATCTTTTGCCTACCCACAGACTCCATCTCCATCCATCCCCTTTTTCATAATCTAGCCCTAGGACTTTGGCACATGCTTTTCTCTGCTGAGGGCCCTTTCTCCCAGATCTTCACAGGGCTATAGGCACTGAAGTCTCACATGAGAGCTGATCTCTCCAGAACTTTCCTGGACAGTAACCTAAGTGAGCCCTCCACCACTCTATCTTTTCCAAGTCTACTATCCTGATTTGCTTTCAATATAAGCCTTTTTACCACTTGAGACTCTTATCAATATATGTGCTTACATGTTAATAGCTTATTTCTTTTATTGGAATGTAAGCTCCAAAGAGCAGAGAAATTGTCTGACTTGTCATCATTCTAATCCTTATTGCCTATGTCACTGGTTGGCACATGCTGGACATGCAATAAGAATTGTCAGATAAATGAACAGCTGTGGATGGGGACCAGATCATATAAGGACCTGTGATCATGTTTCGGATTTTAGTGCAAATGCGCTGGGAAAACTTGCATAATTTTCTAATTATACATAGTCATATACAGGTTTCCTAATTGTCCCTTGTGCTTTCTTAATCCAGTTGTGTCATTTCTGGGGTAGAATCAACACTTCCTAAACTTGGTCACATTTTGGAATCAGCTGGGGTGGGGGACAGGGGGCAACTTTAAAAAAGTCCTGCTTCTTGGTCCCAACCCCCAACATTATGATCTAACAGGTCCAGGCTGAGGCCTGGGAACAGGAGCTTTAATGATCCCTGATATTCAACCACATTTAGGACCCACTGGTTCCAGGGGCACTGAAAGTCCCAAATTGCTTTTTGGCTTATTGAATGTGGCTGATTTGAGCACTTGGCTTAATTTTGACAATGTCTGACACATAGTAGGTGCTCAATCAAGATTTGTGAATTGGCTTTCCAATAAATATTTAATGAAGGAGTAAATGAATAAATAATTTACATGCTGCTGAAGACAAAGTTGAGAGAAAGAGAATGAATTTGTAACTAATTGTTTTGTGTTTCCTCCTCTCTTCCCTTCCCTTGACTTTTCAAATGCCACACACCATAAAATTCCAATAGCTAATCTCACCCCACAGCTGTGCCACGTCATTAAAAAGTGGAAATTGAAATTCTAGAGCAACCAAGTCTTCCAAATCTACTATATTTTCATGCCAATTTCTAGGAATAAACCAGTGGAAAATTAAACAGAGTAGCCCTGAAATGGGGACTAGCCTGGGGCTGGTCCCTAGGAAAGCTGCCTCAACCAGTCTACATCTTTGAACACACATTTTGCCCTTTTGATGGGGCAAAAGCTGAATTCCTTCATTCCAGATGCCAGGATAAGCAACACCAAGAATAGTCATGGCACACAGCTGCATAGCAGTTACCCTGATCGAGATGAAAGTTCAGAAAGCAATAGAAACAAAAGAGCTCAAGGCAGTAGAAGAAACAGGTGTCTCCTTTCCCTGGCTGGGAGGAGTCTTTGAGGGCTCTCATTTGAAACATACTGCAGAGCACAACTGCTTAAAGATGGCTGCCTGGGTCTGTGGCAGGTTTTTTGAGGTTCGCCTAAGTGAAGTCAAGCTCATTTCTGTCTTGGAAAAAGACAAGGATGTAACATGCTGTCAAAATTTCAAAGAATCCAGAAGTGTTTCAACTGAAATCTGGCTTTCACTACTCCTCCCCTCCTCTGTTGCTCTTGTAGGGAGGCACACTTGCTACCAGCGCCTCCTACAGAAGCCAAGGAAAAGAACAAAACCTGAATTACTCATGGTTGTTTGTGAGAACCCTAGGAAAAGACCTGGGGCCTTTGTCCAAAACGGCACTTGAGAATATCATGTACACATGTCCTCCCCTAGCTACTAATGTATCTTCTTACTCCCTGGGTAGAACATTATGACTCAAATTATAACATGAAATGGTCAGACCCATGGTCCAGCATTCCCAAGAAAGGATCCGTGTAAAGGAACATGGAAGGTGTCCTATTTATAACCTTTCTTCCTGAATGCCTAACCACTCTGTGATGCTGTGAATCAATCCTCTAAGATCTATGTTTGCTATCTTTAAATCTTTTTAGAACTTAATATTTTCAGTAAATTGTCTTCAACATGTGTACCCTTTGAAGAACTAGTTCCACAGATTTGTTTCTTTCCCTATCTCACTTCTTTAATTAGATGAAACTTGGGACACTGGATTAATTAACAGGACATAGTCCTTAATAAAACAGTGAAACCGAATATAACAGGAGGTACTTTAGCCACTGCATAGGGTAGATCATGCATCTCACCTTGAGACTAAGTATTTCCTTCATTTGAAATAGCTGAGCTCCTAAACATGGCACTTACACAAAGTGTATAATTTGTCATGAGTTTTCAATATGAAAACTGTTTCTCTCAACAATTGAGGTATGTAGAACAAATATTTTCATCCAACATGAGTATCAAAAGGTTATGCAAAGATGCAGGGAAGAGACAAGTGTGAGAGAAGCATGGTAAAGTGGGAAATTAGCAAATGTGAATTTCAGCACACACTTTATACCTCAGCATCAAAACTTGATCCCATAACTTGGTAAATATATGGCATTTTATTAAGTAGTAAGCCTCCAATGGTGGAGGCTCAAGAATCTGACATTTTTAAGCTTTCCTTATCACCTACCATGGCCAGAGTCAACTTCTCTTTACAGGCCCAAACCATCCCAGGCAAATCCCTGCTTCATAAACACTAGCCAGGGCTTTGGGGCCAAAGTTCAGTATGACATCTACCCAGTAAGCTGCCTAGGCATGGAGGCATGTGGGGCCAGTTCTCCTAGACTAGAAGCAGAGGTGGGCCTCAGCAGTCTACCCCTTGCCCACTTCTCCAGGCCCACCCCAGTTCTTCAGCTTTCCAAGGGTAGGATCATCTAACTAACTACCCTGGAATGCATACTAAGGACGGGAATGCCATGAAAGCATTTACTTAACAGTAAACCTTAAAATTCCTCATCATAAGAAAAGAAATGTGTAACTATGTGTGGTGATGGATGTTAACTAGACTTATTGTGATGATCATTCCATAATACATGCAAATATCGAATATCATGTTGTATACCTGAAATGAATATAATGCTGTATGTCAATTAAATCTCAGTTTTTTTGAAAAAAGGGATTTGCCCCTATGGTTTCATGTATATTTGTTTCTTTCTCCTCCTCCTAAAAGGTTTTCCCTTAGAGAGATAGCCTCGTATATATCACCCCTGAGCATGGAGTGTGTCCTTAACCCACACCAGAGCTCCTCTCCATGATGGAGCTCCTGGAAGTGGGTAGTCACCAACAGTGATATCCCATAAAAAGACCTGCAATAGTGACTTGAAAATTAATAAAATTTGGTTCACCCAAACATGATTAGACTGCATTTTTTAACCAACCATCATACATAAAACATTTGGAGTAGTGCAGAGCTTTCTGAGGACTAATTGCTTTATAAATGTAGACATGTTGTGATCCTTCCAGAAGGCACAGCATAAAAAACCAAATCAGAAACTAGCCTCAATCATAGATTTTTCAAATCCCTACAAATTGATATCTAGCCTTCAGGCTGAGAAATATTCTGCAGAAAAGCAGCCTTTCTTATAATCTTCTTTGCATAGAGGTTGGTTTGCCCACTAATGGTAACAGGTGGGCATTTTCAGTCTAATTTTCTCATTCAGTGGAGCCAGTTACAAAGCCTTCCTTTTACCAAAGTGTTTCTCCCTGATACTTATCTGATGCAAATGTTAAGAATAGACTAATTAATGTAGGAACCTCAAAGGGGATCTCAAAGGACAAAAATATCTGACATGTCTGAGGCTTGTGCTGGCCTGGTAAGTATGCTGATAGTCCTGTGAGTGACAAGCATCATTGGACATTCCCCAGTTGAATCATTTCATTCAGGCAGATGGAGAGGACCTTTCAGAAGGACAGACCACTGATTCTCCATAATTTAAAGGAGAGAGCCACATTATGCAGCCCTCTCACTTGAATTATATAAAACTTAGAGAAAAGCATTCCCTCTCTGTGATAGGAGTGGAGGCCCATAATAGCCATAGAACTAATTTCCTGAAAGAGTTCTCATTTGCACACTTAGCAGCTGCTGGGAGAGACGTGAGCAGCCAGCTAGCGTCTACAGTGAGCCAGATTCCCAAGCTCAGAGGAAAGACGACGGAGGCGTGGCCAGTGGGGAAGCTGGTCACTGATTAAACACCAACATTAGTTTTGCTGTTAGTCTCCAGTGTTAGACCATTAGTTCCAGGACCCTGCTGAGACCCAAATGTTGCTAGAATGGGAACATTCTTAAGCATTCAGTCTGAGAGGAATGGTCACAAATGTCATTTAGGGTGACAACTTTTTCCTACGTGAAAACCAGAGCAGCAGTGGAAAGGCAAGTATTTTGTCATGACATCAGCTAATGTGTCGACTTCTGACATGGCAGCAGAGCAGTGTCCTCACTTGTGTGTCCAGCAAGGATGTCAGAGGCCTTCCTGGGTACTCAGGTACAGAGCATCCTGAGGGAGCTGCAGGGCATGAGGACCCGGTACAGGCATGAGGACACCAGAGCGGCATCACTGCTGGGAGGCCAAGGGGTCAGATGTTCCATTTTCTTCCTTTTTCTCCTGTCCAGCCTCTAGTAGGAAAAGGGCAAAGTAAAATAAAAGGGAGTGAGGAGCCTGACAAAATTTTGGTTAGGAGGGCATTGATCCGAGATTGGCCCACAGGAAATAAATATGAAATGGACAGGGAGCAAGGGGAGCCGAGGGTGCTAGGAACCAAGTCCACGAGCTGCACTGATGGTCACAAGTGGGTCAGCTGAAGTCCGTCACACTGCAACAAGGGCACTAGCAAGTGGGAACCTAAGAGCAAAGTCCGGGGTTTGAATCAGAAAGAACAAAGACTGACAAGAAAACCACCATGTGCGTAGAAGCGGAGAGGAGGACAGGTAGGCGATCAGAAAGACAGGCAGGGCCGAGGCCTCGTGATTCACGGGCACTGCAGGCTGCGCCCTGCGTACGGGACATGGGAAGATAGCATGAGACAGCACCAAAAAAATAAATAGGTGATCATATAAAAGTGTCTAAAATCCAAAAAGAATATGAATGGGAGAAGTTTGACATTATAAGTAGTCGATTATCCTGAATAATCATTCAAAACCAATAGCTAGGCACTTTTCATCTTTCCAAAGTGCTACAACATTAATTATTTGATTCTCTTAAAAAATTCTTAGTGAGAAGATAGTTCTGATGGTTAATTTTATGTGTCAGCTTGATTAGCCACAAGGTGCCCAGATATTCGGTCAAACCTTATTCTGGGTATTTCTGTCAGAGTGCTTTGGGTGAGATTAACGTTTAGAAGCAGGTTGTTCTCCCTCCTGCGGGTGGGCCTCCGCCCATCACCTGAGGCCTGAAAAGACCAAAAAGGCTGACCCTCCCCGAGTAAGAGAGAATTGGTCTTGCCTGACTGCTTTCAAATTGGGACACCAGCGTCTTCCTGCCTTGGACTTATACTGAAACACTGATTCTTTCTCGGCCTCCAGGTGGCTGGCCTTCAGAATGGGACCACGCCACCCTCCCTCCCGGCTCCTTAGCTTGCTGGCTCACCTGCAGAACTTGGGACTTTCAAGCCTCCATAATCAGGTGAGCCAGTTCCTCATATATGACACGATATATGATATATGCATAAAGAGAATAAAATATACCAATACATTTGTGTATATAGATAAATCGATTTGTAAAAAAATTACATACAAATATATAGAGAGATTTGTTGGTTCTCTTTTTCCTGAAGAACCTTGGTGAATATGATAGTATTACCACTATTTTATAAATGAATAAACTGAGCTCTAGAGAGATTTAATGACCACCACAAGGTCACAGGAAAGTTAACAGCAAAGAAGAGCTTGAACTCAGGTCTCCTAACTTAAAGTTGTGTTGACTTGCTCATCCCCATGCCTGGGATAAGGTCATGGGTAGATACATAACCCATAGCTTTATTTTTTAATCAACTGACTTTACTTTTTTAGAACAGTTTGAGATTTGCAGAGAATGGAGCAGATAGTACAGAGTTCCCATATACCTCCTGCAACTCTTCCCCTCCCCTATTTTGACATCTTGCATTAGTGTGGTACTTCTGTCCCAACTAATGAACTAGTAATGATATATTTTATTAACCCATGTCCATACTTTATTCAAACTTCCTTAGTTTTATCTGATGTTCTTTTTCTGTTTCTGGATCCCATCTAGGATGCCACATCCCATTAGTAGTCCTATCTCCTTAGGGTCCATTTGACTGACTATTTCTCAGATTTCCTTGTTTTTGATCACTTTGACAGGTTTAGGAGTATTGGCCAAGGATTTTGTAAGATGCCCCCTAATGGAATCTGTCTGATGTTTTCTCATGATTGGACTGAGGGAGGTTATGAGTTTTAGGGAGGGAGATCAGAGAAGCAAAGTGCCATTTTCAACACATTGTATGAAAGGTACATACTACCAGCATGATTTATGACCATTGATGCTGACTTCGATCACCTGGCTTAGGTAGGGTCTGTCAGGCTTCTGCACTGTAGGGTTACTCTCTTTCTCTGTACTCTTTGGAAGGAACTCATAGTGTACAGCACACACTCATGGGGAATGGGGAATTATATTTCTATAGGATGAAGTATGCACATAATATATTTGGAATTGTATACAGGAGAATGGTCTCTTCTCCCAATTTATTACTAGATTCAGTGATTTTTTGGGCTCATAAATATATGTATTATACTTTGGATTATGACCAATGTTATTTGATTTTATTTCACAAATTATTCCAGCTTTGGCCATTGGGAGCTCTTTCAGTTCACCTCTGTGTCCCTTTGACATACCCCACTGATGAGTTATTCTTTGCTGTGTTTTTAGTTTGTGCACTTCCTTACTTTCTGGTACTACAAGATGATCCATGTTCGTCTTGTGTATTTTGTTCTCCAGTCCTAGAATCAGCCACTTCTCCAAGGAGCCCTGGTGCCTCTTACTGGAGAATGGTATTAGAAACCAAGATCTGGATATTAGGTGAGCTCACTGCTGCTGGGGTGTCATTACTTCTAGGCCTTCTCAGTGACAGAGCAAAAAACTATATTTGTATATACCACTATCTATAAACATTTATATATGTAGCCATCAACATCTACATTAATAAACATTCATTCTTAGTGATGTCTCCAACTCTAATCTACATTGATCGTTCTTTTAAACTATTTTTATTTTATTAAGACATAGTTGACATATAACATTATCTTAGTTTCAAGTATACAACAAAGTGATTGAATGCTTATACATATTATGAAATGATCACAATAAGTCTACTTAATATCCATCATAACACATAGTTATGCTTGTTTTTCTTGTAATGATAACTTCTAAGATAACTCCATTAGCAACTTTCAAATGTACAATACAGTATTATTAGCTATAGTCACCATGCTGTTCATTACATCCCATGACTTACTGATTTTATAATAGAAGTTTATATGTTTTGGCCACCCCACATGGATCATTATAACCTCCTCCCCTTGCTTATCTGCAAAGTCCAACTCCAACAGTGAGAAACCTTGATCCCACCATCAACCATCCATTTGCTAACTTATACAATTCCAGTATACAGAATTGTTAACCTGTACCTTTTTGGAAAACAACTTTATAAACTAGAATACATCTCTTAGTACAGTTCCTTTTGCATTTAGACTTACAGACTTCATTAATTTCCAAACTCACTTAGGGCAGCACCTTTCCCCATCCCCTTCAGTGGGTTGTTTCATATATTTATAATACAATTAATTCTCTTGTTACAGTGTACATTCTGTCCTGAAATTCCCTGATTTCCTAAACTAGTTTGTAATTTGTGTGCATTAAGTTTCACTCTTTGTGCTATAAATTTCTATGGGTTTTAACAAATGTGTAACATCATATCCAATATTATAGTATCGTACAGAATATTTCAACCCCTTAAAAATCCCTTGCACTTCACCTATTCATCCCTCCCCCATCTCCCTCTGGCAATTGCTGATCTTTCTACCTCTATACTTTTGCCTTTTCCAGAGTGTCATATAGTTGGAAACATGTAGTTTATAGCCATTTCAGCTGGCTTCTTTCACTTAGCAATATACATTTAAGATTACCCCATGTCTTTTTGTTGCTTGATAGCTCTCTTCTTATTGATGAATAATATTATTTTATGAATGTACTACAGTTTATTTCTCCATTGACTTATTGAAGGACATCTTGATTGCTTCCAATTTTGGACAATTATGAATAAAGATGTTATAAATATTTGAATGCAAGCTTTTATGTGAACATTAGTTTTCCACCAGCCAGGTAAATATCTAGGACCATGATTGCTGGATTATACTGTAAGATCATGTGTAGCTTTGTGAGACACTGTCAAACTATATATCTCAAAGTGGCTGTACCATTTCATATTCCCCTTAACAATGAATGAGAGTTCTTATTCCACATCCTCATCAACATTTAGTATTGTTGGTTTTCTGGATTTTAGTATTTTTAATAGGTGTGTAAGGGTATCTCATGGTTGTTCTAATTTGTAATTCCCTAATGACAAATGATGTTGAACAGAAGATTTTTCATATATTTTAGGTACAAGTTCTTTCTGAAATATGTTTTGCAAATATTTTCTCCCAGTTTGTGATTTGTCTTTTCTTTTTCTTAACAATGTCCTAGAAAGAGAGCAAGGTTTTTCATTTTAATAAGGTCTTTTTTCTTTCATGGGTGATGCATTTGGTATCATATCTAAAAATTTGTTGCCAAACCCAGAGTCACCTGGATTTTCTCCTGTTATCTTCTATAAGTTTTACTGTCTTTGAATTTTATATTTAGGCCTTGAATTCATATTGAGTTAGGAAGGACATGAGGTCTCTGTCTGGATTTTTTTTTTTTTGCACATGGTTGTAGAATTTTTCTAGCATCATTTGTCAAAAAAAACTATCCTTTATTCTTTGAATTGCCTTTGTTCCTTTGTCAAACATCAATTGACTGTTTTTATGGGTCTGCTTCTGGGCTCTTTATTCTTGTCCATTGATCTAGGTGCCTATTCTTTAATACAATGCTTTCTTGATTATTATAGCTTTATATTAAGTTTTGAAGTCAGGTAGTATTAGTCCTCCAATTTTGTTGTTTAGAATTGTGTTGACTATTTGGGGTCTTTTACCTGTTCATATAAACTTTAGAATCCATTTGTCAAGATTCACAGAATAACTTTCTGGGATTTTTAACTGAAATCACGTGGAATTTATAGATAAATTTGGGGAAAATCGACACCTTAACAGTAATGAGTCGTCCAGCCCATGAGCACAGAATATTTATTTAGATCTTCTTTGATGTTTTTCATCAGCATTTTATAGGTTTCTGCATATTTTGAACATATTTTCTTAGATTTATCCCTACATGTTTCCTTTAGTGACATAATAAAAATGGTATTATATGGTTGTTTTTATTTCAAATTCCAATTATTCATCCCTGGCATATTGGAAACCAATTGACCTCTGTATATTGACTTTGTATCATCTGACCATTACTATAATTGCTTATTAGTTCCTGGAAATTTTGTTGACTCTGTGGGGTTTTCTAAATAGCCAATTATGTCAACTGTGAGCAAAGCAGTTTTATTTCTTTCTTTCCAAACTTTATACCTCTTATTTCCTTTTCTTGTCTTAATTCACCAACTATGACTTCCAGTATTGAATAGGAATGGTAAGGGGATGTCATTGCCTTGTTCCAGATTTTAGGTAAAGGGCAGCCAGTTTCTCACCATTAAAATGATGTTAGCTGAGGTTTTAATCAAGTTAAGAAATTTCCCCTTTATTTGTAGTTTGCTGAGAGACTTTTATGGTGAAGGGGTGTTGGATTTTGTCAAATACTTTATCTGAATCAATTAATATGATCATATGATTTCTTTAGCCTATTGTGGATTGTAATAATTGATAATCAAATTCAAATTTTGAGCTAGTCTTGCATATCTGGACTAAAACCCACTTGTTTGTGGTGTATAATTCTTTTATACATTGTTGGATTTGAGATTCTGTAGCTTGTTAAGACTCAGAAAATAATGACTAGTCTCATTCTTTGAGGCATTAAAATATACACTATCATTTAAAAACCTTTTTCTTTAGAATACTATTTAAAAATGCAATACTATTAATAAATATTAAACACTAAATCAACACTAAAAAGTAAAATACTATTAAAATATTTAACTTTTCATCCTATTTAGAATTTCTTGCCTCTCTGGTTTGTTTTGCCTCCTTCTCTAGACTTAGATGCCAGCAGCAGGGATGGGAGACTTGGTAAGAAAATTTGCTCTTCTTCCCACCACCTCCTTCCTGACTCACTATCTGAGATTTTTGACCACCCCTGGGATGGCTTAGGCTTGGGAGGAAAGGAAGAAAACACTTTTCTACATGATTAGCACAGCTGCCATGCGCCTTGAGCCTTGTTGATGTGTCACATTGCAGAAGTGCCGAATCTCTCATGAGGCATATGGAAAATTCTTCGGAGGACCAGTTCCACACTGGGGCTGGGGGCTGGAGAGCCCTCCACCTGCAGGTCCCCTGCCATGAATGATGTCTCTTCTGACTGTCTGCTTCGGATGCTCCACTCAGTCTCTGGCTTGCTGTGGTTCTCCCTTCTAGTGGGGATCGCATCACCTCTCCAGAGGGTCCCCTTGAGGAGGCCCCTTTATAAGGAGACTAATGCCTTCAAAGGACCCACATTAGGCCCACATAGGAAATACATCCATACACATCTGCACCTCACCAGTCCAAGGATACCTTGACTTTCTGTCTATGGGGTGCAACTGTAAGTTTTACCAAGTGTGAGTTAGATGCCTGTCTTTATGTGTCCAATTCCAAGTGATTATAGCAAGCAGTCCAATTACCTTTTTTAATGTTTGACCTAAGGTGAGGGAAATCTCCATATCCACTCCTGCCCCACTTCAACTTTTCCCTGGGCAAGATGTGGACAACATACCAGGTGCACTGACCACTCCCTCCTCGTGAAGTCCTGGCTCCCTTGCAGGGCCTGGAGGTGAGTGATGAGCTGACAGAGGCAGGACCTCCTCTCTTCCCCCCAGGTATGTGGGTATCTCTTATTCATAAATGGCCCTCTCCAAACCACAGAAGCCAACGAAGAAAAAGAGGTAATGAGAAGCCAAAAAAAGACCACAGACTGGAGGCAGTTTTCCCCCAAGGGAAGTGAAAATTCCTATCATCAACCTTCCTAGAAAGAAGTCAATCTCCTGGCAGGAAATGAAGACCCCTAGAGTGGACCTTAGACCTGGGGAAGGGGAAAATTTTGCTCTCTGGTCCTCAGAGCTGGGGACCAGAGCTTTAAAGGGCAGACACCACAGAGCACTGCCAGGGTAGGGGTGAGCTGGCCCCCTAGCATGTGAGGCAGGACCCCAGCCAGGCCAAGGAGAGCTCTGCTTCTCAGTGGGAAAGGCATTTCTGGTGATGGTGCCTTAGAGAGGGCTCTGGTCCCATAGGAATCCTAGTGCTTGTGGAGGTGCATGACCTCCCTGCTTTCCAGTATACTCAGCCTCCAACTTACTGCTATCCAAGGTAGCCTGGTCTTGGCTGTGCAGCAGGGAATCTAGGGAAAGACCTGTCCCTTGCTTGGAGAAGAGTGCTAACAGGGAAAGCCATGACCTCTCTCTGCCCACTGCTCCCTACTTGTGCCGGATAGGTGGGGGCAGCACAGGCATGGTTGAGCTCCAGGATGAGAAGGCTCGACTGGGAGCCATGAGCCTGCAGTGACCTATTCCCAAGGTCCCAGAGACAACACCAGGGAGGATGTCAGTACTAGCCTGGGAAGGTGCAGGCTGGAAGTCAGTCTCGCCTTCATCCGGGTATAATGAACAGAAATGTAGCCTTGTTTTTAAGCAAGTGCAGGGAGGCTCAGACCTACCAATTATAGGAACAAAGCAGTCAAGAACTTCAGGCCAGAGACCAAAACTGCATAGAATATATTCTGCTTGTGATTTCCCCAGTGGAATTGTTGGTCTTCTGTATGTCTTTTCTCTAATGAGTAGCAGTAAACTCTCAGAGCGAAAAAGGTTATAGTTTGTTTTGGGGGCACAAATAATAGGTGGACAGAAAATTAAGGCAACAGACATATCTGTTAATCAGCTTTTCAGGAAAAATAATTCCAAGGCATAGGTAAAGTGGGGGTTTCATCACAGACGAAAGGGAAGTGGTACTTAAGGCCAAAAAGGAGTGTGTGTAGAAGGGCTGGGCTTGAGAAAGCTCCTATCTCCTCCAACAAAAATTGGAAAACACCCTCACTCCTCTGCAAAAAAATCTGGGTTTTGCAACCTAGCACTCCAGAGTTAGCCACCTGCCCCTGAAGCTTATGCGTCTTTGGGAAAATTGTCTCTGAGCCTCAGCTTCCTCACCTTTAAAATGTAGCTAACACTGCGTCTACTTACTTTTGGCTTATTGCAGAAATTAACTGAGATAAAACATGTAGAACACTTAAAACAGAGTAAGCACTCAGCCAAGTTTTTTTTAAAAATCTTACTCTACTCAATATGCCATAGGGAGAACCCTGACTTCCACACAGTGCATTAATGGGTGTTCTTAGTGAAGATATCCTGAGATTTTGAGATAAACTTAGAAGTTTGGCACTGGAAGTCTTCAGTCTTCCAGAAAATCCATTTATTCAGAAGGTTTTTCAAAATAACCACAGTCATTTTGACAGGATTAGGGTGTGTGTCACCCTCCTCTGTATCTTCACAGCCTTATAGCTGCTTCAATGGATAGACCCTAAGACTTTGGGTCACCAAAGGCCATGCAGCTGACACCTACTCCTCTTGGGATGCTCACTCTAGGGAAAGTTAGCTGCCATGCAAAACATCCAACTGTCCTGAAACCACCCTTCTGAAGAGGCCACATGGAGGCCTTCAATCAACAGCCATGGCCAGGTGACCAGCTCACAGCCAGCATTAAATCCCACCCTGAAAACAGCCATCTCGGACATCCAGCCCATGGAGCCTGCAGATGACAACAGCCCCAGCCAACCTCTGGTGACAAACATGAGAGGTCCCAAGTGAGCACTAAGCCAGGGATGTTTTTAATTTCTGACTCACAATTTGGTGAGCAAAATAAAATGGTTGCCACTTTACGTGCTGAGTTTTGAGCATGTAAGACATGCTATAGAAACAAGAGCATTTGTGTGGAATATCCCATTAGCCTGTGATGAAAGGTAGGCTCAGTGTGGCAGTACTCTCCTCACACCACAGAGACAATTCACCTACACAAGTAAGTGCCCCATGAACGCAATGCTTCTAGATTCTTCCCATTTCCCTAATGCCTTTTTGGTCAGTGAATTCAGAATCCTAGAAATAAAAAGCCTTTTTCTCATCCCCATCTCTGCCGCCTGCCTGATCATTTTGATGCTGATGCACAATAATTCTGTGTTTCTTACGTTCCTCCTAGTGTAATGAGTGACTCTCACGCTCCAAACCAGGACAGAGCACCTGTGCCCACTGCAGGTGGGACTGTAGTCGGCAGGAGACCAGCAGATGGGCAGGCCCCGCCCTCCCTTCAGCAGTGCGGCAGCCCCTCTGTCAGCATCTGCCTGTGTGGAAAATAAACCATTGTTGGTGGAATTTGTGAGCCACCAATTTGTCAATAGTCATGCTTTTGAAGGGAGGAGGGTGAGGGTGGTGAAAAGAAATACAAATCCTATTTTTTGATCCTCTGGGGTTTCATGTCTGTTTCCCTGCCATTAAGATTTTTGAGAGATAGAGTATGCCTGGGAAAAATACCGTGGCCAAGGGAAAACAGTACAAATTGGTTCCCATAGCAACTCCTCAGAGAAGAGGAATGGTCCCAGCCAGCCTAGAGAGAAAAGTAATAAGACGAAAATATGCTCAAACTTAACACTTCGTGACTATTTTTCATTAAGTGTTTCATTTTATGTAACTTGCTTGCTGCACATAATATGATGCTGACCATGGAGTGTTTCCCTGTGATTCCCTGTTTCTGAGGAACTCCTGAAATGCAGAACTACACTCTGAACTATACTATGTATAATGACATAGTCTACCTCGTTAAAAGAATAGAGCGTAAAATGTATAATGTAAGAGAACCTTAGAGAGTCCAGCCCCCAGACCTAACATGCCCAATGTCATTCTTGATTGAATACTTGAAAGTTTACCTTGTGTTCACTTTACTTACCTAAAAATGGGTTCCTTGGTGTCTCCCTATTTCACAGGGCTGTTGTGAAGATTAACTGAAACACAGTATAGAAAAATCTTGGTGCAAATCAAAAATACGGACACAGTAGTAGTAGCAGCAGCATTAGTAATAGTAGGAGTATTAGTAGTATCATCGGGGGTATTGGCACAACTAGAACAGAGGTGTCTTGAGTATAACACTAACCTTGCTTTTATCTGCCACTCTCCCAGTAATGGAGTCAGAGCCTCTTAATGAAAATATAATGGAACAGTATCCATCCAACCAAGAGTCAATCTCACCCCGGTCAGACCCAGTCAGGGCTTAGGTGATGTGACAAAAGATAGAAGAGTCAAAGTATAGTGAGGTTCCAATCACATCTCCTACCATTTATTGGTTTTTTTAATTGGTTCTCTGTCCTGTTGTTGGCAGTACTTGCCTCTTCTCACAGGGGCATTTTAAACACCACAGCTGTTATGACCCAGGGAATGTTAAATGGATTGGGGGAAAAGAAGAATGAGAGAGAAAATGAATGCCAACCAGACAGAACAAGAAGTTACAGAAACATTATTTTGGCCAACAATGAAAACCTAAACCTTATATTTAAAAACAATTTTGAAATAAATAAATGCATATTCTTTTGTTTTAGGTTTTTCTACCAAAATCAATACAATATTGGCTCTCAAAGTAATACACCATGAAAGGCTGTGGTTTGCAGTGCAATTTTAGCACTGCTATTTAAAAAATGACCTTTGAGCTAGAAATTAAGCTCTATTACTTCAGAATTTAAAACTGTTAGTGATCAAAATTGTGTTATCTCTTCTATTCTCTAAATCATTTCCCAAGTTGGCCATGAATTATTTTTGGTTGTTTCCAGAAATCACACTCACCTTCAAAGAACAAAAAGTCACCACCACTGAAGATAAGTAAAAGCTTGTGTTCTGAATGCAATTAATTCCTACAGAGGCTTGAAACTGCTCTGGGCAATAAAGATATTGTGGAAATAAGTCCAAGATGATTACTTTGCACTAGAGAAAAATATGGCTGTAAAAGTCCCAGTATATTTGGTTCTAAAAATTAATTATATTACTTTGTAATTTGAACTTGAATCATTCACATATTCATCAATTTGTTCATTCAACAGATGCTCATTTTCACCCCTACAATACAGGTACTGAATATTAAGCTAAATATAAGGTAGTCTTACCTATATACTAATGATTTCCAAACTTGTATTTCCACCTCTAACCTCTCCTTGCATTTTAGGTCCATATTTATACCTGCCTTCTGGAACCTCTACCTTGATGTTCCTTAGATAATTCAGACTTTATATATGAAACTTTTTGTCTGGCCATATCATTTGGGAACAAAAAAAGCTTCCTTTTGTTTTTCTATTTAATCATTGTAGCACCAATTTATTCTTACTAATAGGAAGTCCAGATGCTCCTTCCTAAGGCCAATACTTGCCCAGATTCTTTGAGGTCCTACAGATTTTTTCAGACCCAAGGGGTCAGTGTGATTTCAAAAGCCAAACATAGAACTATAAGGCTCAGTTTGCCCACTACATTCTTGAATATAATCACAGAATGAACACTAGCCCCACACAGGTCAATGGTGTTTTGCCTTGACGATATTCTTGAACACCTAGACCATGTTCTACGCACTGAAGAGATGCTCTTGGTCATTCCAAGGCATGACCACCCCAGTATGGCCTGCCCGTGTCTACTGGCCTCGGCCACACCCTGCTTCCCTCACATGTAAACCCTTAGGCAGCCCGGACTCCCCTCCTGGTGGTTCTCTCTGCTGTGATGTCACTGTGTTTTTTCCCTCACTCTCCTCTGTATTAAAATAAAGTAAAATATAAAAAATACATAAATGCTAACATAAAAATGCCCATGTCAGTGTTCTGACCTACACTATCACTGTACTCATAACTAAGAACTTTGAGGACCTGCTATGTAGCGGGCACAGATACTGAATAAGTAAAATCTAATCACTATCATCAAGAAACCTAGATTTTGGAGGACACAACCAACAAGCAGAACAATCCACAATCATGCTGGGTGCTTCAGTGAATAAGGTGCTGTGAGAATCAAGGGAAGATCTTAGCTACCTCAGAATTTATGAAAGGTCTGACTCTATTGCTCTTCTTTTGGTTCAGACCTTTAGGCTTTTGGTTTATGAACAAGGCAGTTTCAGGAAAATGATCTGATACATCAGAGTTGTTTCTATAAATCAGCAAACTTACAGGGATTCCTGTAGTGTCCCTGAGAGAAAAGGCAGCTGCTATGACCTTGTTTTCCCCTTTCCCACAACCTTCAATGCTCCCACTTCTAGCTCTTTTCTTTCCCCTGTGAAATAATTTAATCTTGTATGTGCAAAATGGCTTGTCAAAAATGCAGCATGTATGGGGCTGATAGCTCCAGAGGGGGATTGTACACAAGCACAGGACCTACTAGTTATGCACAGCAAGTGGGTTAGAATGTCTATAGCCATAAACAGCCTCTGAATCAGCAAGTTCTGAATCCTCAGCTGTCAGGCAGTGGAATTCCAATAAAGTGGGTGAGCACAAACATCAGCAAAATGAATCTGAGACCTGAAGTTGATGACCATCTTAGAAAGGAAGGCTACCCCTTCATTTATTTCATTCTGCAACTCGCTCCTTTGGCCACATTCAGATTTCCAGAACACAGGTAGCTTAGGCTTAATACACAGGTGCAAACACATATTGGTCTCTCCCATGCCACCTTCAGTGATACCAGAGGACCCCTTCCAGTGTTTTCAGGAGGGTAAGGAACTCCCCCTCCATTCACCAGCCATGAGAGCAGAAGTTCAGTACAGAACTACCACGTCCCAGGCACCTGTGATGATTGGGAAACGTTGAAGGGATAATTTTAAAAAAGGGAAAAATGGACAAAAAAGGGAAAATGGACTGATTAAGGGGAAGCAAAATAAGGATGTACCACAATTAGGCAACGTAGACTGCTGATTGCAGCATGTCACTTATGAGACGCCCAAGAGTGTACTTAACTAGACACACTAGTCAACAACTGGATTGCTGAGGAGGGCACCTGGGCAAGTCATTCCATTTGGATTAAGAAATGAAGATTATTTATCTGCAAAAGCGCCAGGGCAGGGTAACACATAACCCAGCTGTACACACTATTGCATTGCCATGGCTTGCAATGCCAAGTTACTTAGCCAGTCACTTAGCAGGACCTTGAAGAAACAATGAAACATGTAGGTCATCTTCCATGACAGGAGGAGACAAGAACTGGAATGTGGTGGACAGAAAGGGAGGTAACCTGAGGTGTGTCAGCTCCTGTTCAGCCACTTTTATGCAACAGTTTCTAATGTTTTACCATGTTCCAGGTACCATGTATGGGAATATGGAGAAGAACAAAGCCCTCAGAGAAGGGATGTGTGTGTGTGTGTGTGTGTGTGTGTGTGTGTGCATGTGCACATACACACATGTGACTGTGTAGGGGAAGAAGCAGGCCCACTAATAACCAGTTACATTACAATGTGAAAAATGCCATAAGAGAAAGACATTGAAGACGAAGGAACAATTAATTCCGCCTTGAGCAGAGAAAATGGCACAGGTCTAAGAACGTTACTAAGGGAAAGACTGACTTAAATGCTGAGAAGGTTGGGCCAGTGGACTGCTAGGACCAAACTCACTTCCCAGTCAAGGAAGGGGGCTTTGATGCAACTCCCCTGGCCCATTTCCACAGAAGACAAAACCCTTTTTCTCTCAACAGATTTCCAATCAGAAACACATTTGCCAGACCCACCCATCTTCACGTTTACAGCTCCACCTTTTAGCTGCAACACATGGGAACCCGTCAGTCTGGGTATGGGGAAGTTGGGGTTTCTATGGCCAGGATCCTCACTGAATTTAAACCACCTGATGATGTAATGGGCCTGTTGCTAGGCTACCACTTCCACACCTTTAGGCAATAAGCCATTATTGTGCTATAAAGAGAACTCAGTCCGTACTCTGGGTAGAGGCAGAGATGTTAGTGCTCAACCTACCGCCAGTGAACAAACTGGATAATAAACCCTTTCACCCCAAAGAATGTTCTGCTTTTCTTTGGTCACATTGAATCCATAGCGAACTTGCCCATGGCTGAAACCCATTGGCAAGACACTGGGGATAGGGACGCCCCAGGAAAGCAGTGCAGATGCTGCCAGGCCATCAGCTCTTGGGCAGGCTGGTGGCTGGAATAGTCCCTGGAGTCCCCTGCCTGTCAACCCCATGCTGCCGAGAGCTTCCAGGCCCCCAGTCCCTCTCTTGACTCTTGCCCCCCTAGTTTCTATAGACTGCCCCCAAATTTGCTGCATAGACTTTGGCCAGCCATCTAGCTTTGCATTCTGACTTTTGGTCTCTTTACTGTCTCCTGACTGACTGCCACCTGGAAGCAGGAGGTCCCCTTCCACCATCCCAACAGTCCTCTGGCTGCAGACCACAGCTAGGCTTGGTAAAGAAGTTGATTCTTCAGGGAGCACAGCAGGAAAGCTCTCACACTGGCTTCTCTCCATTGGTCCTTCTGGATGGATGGTTCTTCTGTGGCAGAGACAAAGAGAGACTGTCTTCCTTCTTGGCCCAGCACCTGTCTGTGCCACAAATCCTTTCTGAGCACTGGGATCCAGTAGTGAACAACACTGTGGAACATCCTGCATTCCTGGGGTTTGCATCTAATGGACGGAGAGAAACAATAAAGTAAAAATTACACCATGTTAGATTATGGTACTTGCTACAGGGAAGGGGGCAGAAGAGGAAGGACAGGGGAACAGAGTACCAGGGGTTCAATTTGATATAACATGGCCATGATGGACTGACTATATTTCTGTGTGCTACACAAGATAAAAGAAAATCCCAACTTCAAAAAATGTGAGAAAATTCATTGTGAGAAAATTTTGACTAGCTGGTTGAAGGCAACAAGTCAGGATTTCACATGCCGTTATGTTTAGAGAGAACCAAAATAAAAGAAAACCAGAACTGACAATAAGTATTATAACAAAATAAATATTTAAGTACTTTAAGAACTTTATTTACCTGACTTTGTATCCCAAGCCAAACAACACTTTATTCTAAGATATGGGGAGAACAGGAAAATTTATCCCCAGAGATAGGCATGAAAAAATTAAGAAATTGCTATTTCAAGAGCTAGTTCAGGCAAAATGATTTTTCTTTCCTTTACATTTTTTTTCTCCTGATAAACTCTTTCCTTCCTGTCCATTTTAAGAAGATTATAGTCTGTCTTTGGTTCATTGCTTCAAGGGTGGTAATGTGTCAGGGAGGAAGTGTTCAGTGGACCTTATAGGATTTAGATCATAACAAGATGCTTTGGAGAAGCATTATTAAAGAGAGCAGCCCCTCTGTTCCCCTCTCCCTTCACTGCCTCCAGCACCAGGCAAGTACTCTCATAAGAAGAGGCCAGGGAGGGTGGGGTGAACTGGACAGCTATGCTTCCCTATGTGAGCAAATGATATTCAGGTGCACCCAATCCTGCAGAAATGAGGACCCAGCTTGATCCGATCTTCCATTTTTCAAGAGTACCAGAAAGCTGAATCTTCATATGACATCCCAAGATTTTCAAATGCTAGCAGGAAAATCAAATGTCTGTGTATCACACGGAGCCAGTTAAACAATACAACTGTGGACTGCCTTTGTTTTCTGGCCAGATTTAGCTTGACCACAAGTGTGGCACTTCTGCTTTAGAGGGAAATAAAGGCAAACACCAACATTGGGTAACAAGGAATAGAACTCTTCCTTAGCCCCAATCCATCAGTACAGAAACAGTGTGTGCAAGAGATGTTTGCAGAAGACAGCCACGGAAGTGAGTGGCATTCCACATCTGAGATGCTGGGTTCAGAAGAGAGAGAAAATGTAGGACCATCAAAAGACCAATCTTCTCAACTACATGGCAGACACAGGAGCTCAGAGCCCCCTGGAAAAATCAGAGCAACCCTGTCACCTAAAATCTGGAGCAACGTGGGCCCCACTACACAGTGATAAGGTGCAAACCAGTTTGATTTGGAACACAAGGACGGGGTGACTCAACTCACAGCCAAATTATCTAAGAGGAGGACACTGTACTCAGAGAGGTAGAGGGATCTGCTGGGTTTGTACAGTTAAAAGATGGTATTAGCAGTCAGAAGATTGGAGACTGTTGAGAATTAGGCTTGGGGTTGATTAATGATTGTGCATTGAGTCCCCTATACAGAATTTTATTGTTGTTAACAACCATTTGATCAATAAATATGAGAGATGCCCTCTCAAAAAAAAAAAAAAGATGGTAGAAGCAGGAGCTGAGTGCTGGTCTAGCTTCCTGGCAAGGAGATGTTCTTTCAGTAACACCACTATGCTGGGGTTTGAGTTTATTCTCCTCAGTTCTTGTCCCCACTGCAAAAAAGAGATAAAAAGAATTGAAAGGCAAAGACACAGTAGTGAAGCATAGCAAAAGTTTTATTTGAATACACTCCATGGGAGGAGCAGGCCAGAGTCAAGGTAGACAAAGACAGGTTTACTTGAATAAAGCAGAGAGGTAGGAAAAACAGAGGGAAGAAAGGGAAGCTCATTGAACTCCTGCTCAGCATTGGGCACATCCCCTGCCAACTCCTAAAGCCAGGGTCACCTGGCATCGTGTCTACTTGAATCTTCGCAGCTAAGTAACTAAGTCCCTACCACTCCAGGATTTGGGAAGCTGCAGAGCACTAAATGGAGTGAGATAGTGTTTCTGGGAACTTCCCAAAGGCAAAGAAGGCAGATTTTCAAGCTACTGAAAAGCACAATAGTACAGCTGCAGTTCCATCTGGGTCACCCAGGTGATGGGAACTTGCAAGCCCAAATCAGAGCTCCCAGCAGCCCCTCCTTACTTATCTGGAGCAGGACAGAGAGAGTGAAGACTTGTGCTTAACGTCTGGAAAGTAGAATGAAATAGCAAAGGGACAAAGACACCACTGGAAGAGGACAGAGACAAAATGTAGTAAGCTGAGCAGTAAGAAGCCTTTTAAAATTACACAGTACAAGAAAGGGGAGTATGGGCAACCTCAGAGAGGAGGTGCCCCTAAGGGTTTAGGGTGTGGGGTTTTATATGACTTTTGGGGTAAGAGTCAGCATAAGGCATGATGTATACAGTTGATTTATAATCCTTTGAAGTTTTGACTTAAGAATAGTTTTATTTAGGTGACTGTATTGGTTTGGACCTCAGCATTCTTTGTCCACATAGGTTTATTTACACTTTGGAGGTCCGTCTCCTGCCCTGGTTGCAAAGTTCCTTGATTAAAGGGCTGGGAGAAGAGGAACGTAGGTTAAGTTAGAGAATAAGTTGGGGCTTTTAGCAGGCTCAAGTCAATTTTACAATGGCATGATCTAATTGGTATAATGAAGACTCAGGCTGCACTGGGATACTTTGTTTTATTTGGAGAACATCCAGACATTCCAAGTTGCTTCTGGCCTTCGGAACTTCAACTCATTAACTCACTAACTCTGTGAGTCCCTCTGGCTCTCTGGTTTTTTCTGGTCAACTCTTTGAGCCCCTTTCAGTGGGCTGTACTGGCCCTATTCTTCCTCCACCCAGTCACATCTATGTTTCTGCCTAACAACTATGAATTCCACAGTTGGCAGATGCATCAATCAAGGAAGACAAAGAGAAAGCAGAGGAGGAGCAGGAAGAAGAAGAGGAAGAGCTTTAGAGGGATGGAGGAGGAAAGAGGGGGGGAAGGAATAAGATAGAAGCAAAGAAAAGAAGGAAGAAGAAAAGGAAGGGAAGAATGGAAAGAGAGGGAAGCAAGCAGGAAAGGGAAGCCAGAGAAAGATGGGATGAAAGGGAAACGGGAAGGGACCGGGAGGGAAGAAAGAAATGCTGCAGAGGGAAGCGGACAAAGCAAGCGGAAACAGACTGTGGCAAGGGCAGAACTTGAAGGGAGCAAGAGGGAGACGAGGGAAGGAAGCATGATGAGGAAGGAAAGGCGAAAGAACAAAGGGGAGGAAAAATGAGGAGCAAGGAAAGGAGACCAAGAAAGAGGGAAGGCGGAGGGAAGGATGATTCAGACGCCCATAAAAAAGTGAGTGACCACTGCCCTTTACACAGCCTCTAAAGGAGGTTCCCCCCCGCCTCTCTGGGCTCTAGCCCGGCTGCAGGTGAATCAGATAGAAATGGGAGAGGAAGGGAAACCACAGCAAAGACAAAATTCCTTTGCCTTCTGTGCCTGGGGCAGTGTGGGGAAAGGGCTTGGGCAGCCTGAGGCCAAAGGGAAGCCCAATTTAACGGATGATTTTTGTACTGAGAGCTAGGTCTAGCAATAGCAACTCCATACACTGAAATCTTTGTTATCAGAGCAGGAAAGAATGAAGGCATTTACTACACCATTCATGTTTCCCCAGGTGGTCATGCTCTGCTCGCCTGCCCTGCCCTCAGAGGACGCGAGGGGCCCAGCAAGGCTGGACAAGCTTGGAAACATTCTTTACTCCAAAGCTGCAGCGGCTTATGAAGAAGGTGTTAAGGTGTTCCCCAGGATGTGAAAGACAAGGTTGGTACTATTTCCACCCTGGTATTAGGCACCTGGCCACCCACTACCTCCAGCATTCACAGGGAAAGAAATGGAAAACAAAAACTAAAAGCCCTTTTCTTGAAGGGCTAGGCTCATGGTGGACGCTGCCAAGGTGGAAAGATGGAATGTTACTCTCTGAACTTAAAGTCCTGTATTATCAACAGATTCCAGCTGTGATTTCTGGTAGTCTCTGGAATGTTCTGCCTCATTGCTTTCTGAATCTGGGAAATGAGGACACCATCCACATCAATGGAGGATGAGCAAACCTGCTCTCCTCTTTTTACAAAAGAAACGGAAAGGGGTGGATGAAAACCATCATTTCTTAAGTTGAGCATGGAGAGTTTTAATGACTTCATCCTTACAGGTAAATGAGTATCTTGTACCCCCCCGTGATGCCTAAACCCTGGCACAGCATTTGCAGGTTGCAGATGTCTGCTCAAAACTGAAGTAGAGTGGTGCATGGGAAAGAGCTCAGCACTGTTTTCCCCCGCTTTGACAATAACCAAACATAAGTCATCAGCAAGTCACTAGACAGCTCTGGTTGTTGATTTCTTCATCTTCAAATTAGCACACTGATTTGGTTTAGGGGTCTCAAACTGGTGGCCCTGCAGCCGCATCTGGCTAGCAGACATGCTACATGTGGCACAGGCCATGTGACGCCAGGTCTGCCTGGCTCATGAGTTGCATGGGTGACATCCTGCGGGTCCTTACTGTGATGATACAGCACCCATTCCCCCAAGTGAGCAAACAGGGTGGTACCATGCCACTGTCCTTCCTGCCCCTGCCACCTGCTTTCCAGGCACCTTTGGTGGCTTCACTTCCTCTGTCCACCTCTTCAGTGTGGAGGTTCCTCAGGGGCTTCATCCTGCCAGTATGCACAACAAACTCAGGGTGCTCACTTCAGCCCTCAGTGCTTCCAGGGCTGAGTAGGTGATGCCCCAAACTACATTTTCACCCCTAGTCTGCTCTGCTATTTCTGAGCATCTCCATTTAGATGATGTAATGCACTGCAATCTCAACATACCCCAAATGCAACCCATGCTTTATCCCTTCCCTTCTCTATCAACCCACACCCCAAACTCTGCCATTCCATTGCTTGGATTAACAACTTGCACTTCTCTCTTTGCCCGACAAACTCCTGTCCTCCAGATATTGGCCTGCTTTCTCAAAGATGCCCACTCTGACCACCAACACTATGCCTCTCTGTAGTTTCATAACTCCCTGGATTATTACCTCCCTCACAGCTGGGCAGTCATAACTTATTCACTCATTTACTATCAGCTCCAGAAAACAGGCTCCCTGTCTTGTTCACCGTTACTTCTCCTGTATCTAACACTGTACTTGACTCAGTAAATAATGTTGAATAAGAAAATTAAATTGAGACAGACACTTGCTCCTCTTTCCTAAAAATGTATAAACAACCCCCAAGGATCCTTTTGTTCATTTTCTTCTCCTAAGCTTAGCTCATAAATCAATAACTTACCATGATACATTCTTCTCCAGTTATTGTCCAATGATAAAATTTGTTCACTGAAGCAAAAACTATTGTCTGTCTGAATTCTCTTGCATTTAAGTCACTGTCTCTGTGATAGCAGGATAACCACTAAAATAGAAATGTTTGCCAAGGATTGGAAGTTTACCACTTAATTCAACATTGGGTAGATCTGGTAGAAATGAATTCCACAGTACATTAGATGTCTCTTGCTGGGAAGGCCTTTCTGAGCCTGGATAACATGCATGACATGTTTCTGGTGTTAACAGAGACTTGGTCCAACTTGCACGTTTACAGAAGATGGGTCTCTATCCCTCTCATCTCCAACCTCTGACCCCTTAACACTCATTGCCACTTCAAGCAGCACTGGCATGGTGATTGGGTTTTGTGCACATGATAACACATTTGCAATTCACCTGCATCTTTAACTTGACCTTGGCCATAGGACTAGGTGGTTGAGGTGAAGATTAATGAGACATTATTTTTACACGGAATACAAAGAACCTGACGTGATTGTGTTAGCAGCAGCCATGGCATTTGTTGCTCCTTAGTGACTAGATTTTGCTCCTTGAATTCTGAGCAGTGGAAAGTCAATGCAAACTGTTTTGAGGTAATCACTTATAATGGAGAAAAGTAAATTAAAATAGTTCTTGATATCTTTACAATAAACACTATTAAGAGTGAAGTCTCTTGAAAAACAGAAGGGTAGAGTAGAAAAACCTCAGAACAAGGGCTTAGCACCACCACTTCTAGTTCTGGGACTCATACAAGCCATTTAAAAACCTCAGCGCTTCTGTTTCCTTATCAGCAAAATGGGAACAATTATTCATGAAAAGGAGGAAAAATGAAAAATCAGTATTTAATGTAAGAACCAGCTAGAGCCACTTTTGTATAAATTGGGAATTCAAATCTGGGAGATGGCTCTTTATTTAGGAAAATACCGTAATGAGGTTATTTGAAAACAAAAGGTGAGACGGTCCAGAGCATGGTCTGAAAAAAAGAATATTAAAAAACAAAAGCAAACAAACAAAAACAAACAACAGAGAAAGGAATTGTTCTGCCAATCCAAGTGAGAGAAAATATAAGCCCAGAGGAAAGGCGTAGCGAGTCATCGGAAGTGAGGAAAGAAGAGGCCATGTGGGCAGCAAGAGGGCTCCTACAGTGTGGCAGCAGGTGTGTAAGGCACTCCCCATGTGAAAAGTGCTTAGATGTCCAGGAATGGGAACATCTGAATGGGATGTGGAGTGGTTTTCTGCCTATGGGTAATTACCTCCCCTTTTCCCCAAATTTTCAATAAAGACTGTAGCACACAACAACCTGGTGTGCGAGGTGAATTGCCAGGATGAGGAAAGGGGCTGACAGGACACAGGGACAGGAGGCACAGTGCGTTTGCAGGTCAGGGTGAGACAGCGTCCTGAAGCAGGCGGCCAGCCAGCTGGTAATGTGGCTGAGCAGGGGCTGTAACCTCCCTCTCTATGTTCCATCCCCAGCCCCAGGCTTGTCTCCTCCAGAAATTCATGGAACCACTGGGGGCTCCTGCCCATATCACCACAGAAGGGCACCTTGAGTCCTTTCTTATTTGGACATTCAAAAGGAAAGGGACCCCAAAAGCCTGAGGGACCTGGATGCATGTGGGTTTCAAAGCTGTCCTGACCACCTCATAGAGATGCAGTAAGGACCACATCAAATAATAGAAGGGAAAGTAGTTGCACAAAAACTACTTTTCAAAAGTAAAGCACTTATTGAAAATAAAGCGATTATTATAAATAGTTACAACATACAAAGTGAGGTACTACCGTAAGTAGTAAGAATTGAACTATTAGAGCACAGTCTGCGATAGACCCAGATAAACCCACTTCTCCCAAGCAAAGGCAAAGGACTCTGCCGCTCACTCGGGTTCATTAGGAAGGCTCAGAGCAAGTTAGATCTTGCTGTTGTTACAATAACCAAACACAAGGCTTCCAAGCATATTTTATTAGTTAAATAACAGTATTTAATAAGCAATATGAGAGGTATACAATGGAGGGATTAATAAAAGGAAGCATTATTACATAGCCGCTGAGTACAGAGGTTTAATGAAGATTGAAATTCACAGAAACTTTGAGAACAAGAGCAAAGTTGGTCAGATGGACGTTCCAAGCCCCAGTCCAGCACAGAGTAACTGTAACCTTGAACAAATCACTTAGCCTCTTTCGGCTTCTTGTCCTCAGCTGTCAAGGAGCAATAAATATGCCTGCTCTGTCCTATTTACCTCTCAGCATTGTGAAAAGGATAGAATGAGACAATACATACAAAAACCTCTTAAAAACTATGAAATACTGAAAAATAAGGCATCATGGTGAAGAAATCTTTTCTGAGTGTTTATTTCTTCATCACTTTATATCTGCCTGGTGTTAGGTGAACTTTGCATTAGGCTGTGCTTGCTGCATAAAATGTCTGATCTCTTTAAAACTACTCAGTGATAAATCACTCACCCAGCATCCTCAAGGGGCTTGGTTCTACTCCCCTCCCATATGCTGGAGAACAGAAGGGCAGAGAGCAGCCCAGAGGGAAAATGATTCAGCTCAGGATCACCTTCTGGTTGTTTTTATATGCATGACAACTGGGAGCAAATACAAAATACCAGAAAACAGTAACTGCATGGGATAGCAGAGTGAGATTGCAGGTCCCTTTTTTATGCCTTCAGTGTTTCCTTTTTGATAGCTGTAATGTTCTTGTGCAATAAATAAAAATAAGGAAGAAAATCCCCTGATATACACTTTGCAACACTTAGCAATTTACAGAGTGCTTTCACAGATAGCAGTTGGATTCTCACTACTGCTCTGTGAAGTGGAGAGAGTGTTTTTATTGACCCCAATTTACAGCCGAGGAAACTGAGGCTTGGAAAGAGAACACAGGATGGAGGATCAATATGTTCTTTCCATTATTGGACTCTACTTGCCAGAATAAAAGGAAATAGTGCTCCAGGGAGGAGCTGATAAGAGGAAAGGAAAAGGGGAGATATGATCTAGCAGAAGTTTCCTCAGGAGATTGTTCTAGAATGAACCAAGGTCAGGCTGTGACTCAGGGCAAGACTACTAAAGGCTTTGGAAGATTGGTGAAGATGGTCAGAGACATGTAAGATTGTACTGATCTTGCCTATGAGAAGCAAGCTCTGTATTTTCATGAATACAAATGAGCAAGGAAACCCTTCTCTCTCCCCAAAGGAAGATTAAGCCCCAGTGCAAACACACATGGTTGGGATATTGGGGGTATGGGCTTTTTCATGTAAGGGTTTCTGGAGGTCACAGATTTTTGTTGTAATTTAATGACTTTAAAAGTCTGTCAAGATTTTATAGAACAGACAGTTGTCCAAGAAGAGTTGCTGTGAGTCAATAATATTAGCAGGCAGTGTCTTTGAGGGGGCAGCAGGTCTGAATGGTAGCCGAGCACCTTGTGTCCAGGCTCGTAGTGGATCCAAGCTGAGGAGACACACAGGTTTGGACAGCACTGAGCAGCAGGACACTGAGTAAGGCAGTGGTGCGAAGAGGCAGCCCATAGACCAAACCTGGCTCCTGGATTGCTGTTTGCAGCCCCCAGAGCTGTTATCACAGGCAGTGGTGGTGTTTGACACAAAAATCTACATCTCTAACTTCTTTTGAAAATAGCAAATGTTCTGGCTTCCTGGGCCCAGGATGCTGGCATGGAGGCAGTTTGCTGGGACACTCTCTGCTCTTTCCCAGGCACCCCTAGTCCAGGGCCTTCATGTACTTTATCTGGATGGGCCCTGTAGGCAGTTGAGTTCAGGACCCTACTCTAGTGCTGAAGCAAAGATTTGGAAGACAAGCCCAGACAGCTCCAGGAGGCAGCTCCCAGAACCCAGGGTAATGCCAACTGGAAAACTTTCTTTGCCTGTGTTGCACAGGCTCTATTTTTTCAGTTCCTCCCATGTCCACCTGCCTGAGGCACCCAGACTTAAAGGTTAACTGTCTTCCTCCCTGAGGAGAAGCAGAAACCAAAGCTGAGCAATGGCAGAAGCCCAGTTGCAATGTTTACCAGGAGACCCCAAACAGAACAGATGGGCTCAGAGCCAAAAAGCCTTTGGGAGCAAATAAACAGACAAGCAGCTGCAAGAGCTCTGCTGGAGGATGTCTGGAGCAAATCTTCTCAGCTTGGGTGATTTGAACCAGCATGCCTTTTGAAGGCTCTGCACCCCACTCACACGGGGGCGCTTTTATCCCTAAGACCAAAAATGGGAGTCTCTGAGTTCAGTCCTGACTGAAGAGGAGGAGCAGGGGAGGGTGAGGCTCTGACTAGCCTGCTGCCTCCATCAGGATCAGCTGCATGCCTATCACAATGAAGACCTGCAAAGTTATCTAAGAAATAAATGACTGGATCAAGTCTGCATCTCTGACGTTAATGGTGAGACGGCGCATTGGTGCGACCGCGGAGGACAACATGGCCATTGCTAGCAAAACCACCAAAGAATATAAACTTGGCTCCATCAGTCCTACTTCTTGGAATTTATCTTAAGAGCAATGTACACACAGGTACAAAATGGCATGTATATGAGTTCATTCATTGCAGTTTTGTTTATGCCAGAAGATTAATTATATCTTATGGTACAACCAAAGAATGGAATACTATGCAACCAATTTTTTAAAAAGAAAAATGTGGCTTTAGGTACTAATGTGAAAAACTGTCCCCCAAAATGAAGTGATAAAAGCAAAGTCTATAACAGTAAGTGTAGCATATTATCTTTTCTATGTGAAAGCAGGAAAGATTTAAAAAAATCTATATTCATGTTTGCCTTTTAAACTTCACACACACACATATAAAGAGTAATAAAAGCAGAGATCTATCTGGGGCAGGTAGTAGAATAAGGCAGATGGGGGATGGAGTCTGGGGGGAGAAAGCCTTTTCACTGACACCTTAATTGTTTTGCATTTTGAGCCATATGGATGTGTTGCTATTTAAAACACAAAGACATTTCTTCTTGAATGTCCAGTCAGCAGGTGGAGGCATCAGTGGGCCTGGGTCCCACCAGAGCACAGCCTGGGTAAAGCCAGGGAGCACCGTAACCTCAAGATCCAGGGCTAGATCTTCGAGAGCCTGCTCTGACATGCCCTTCAGTTCACCTGGAGGTCCGTAAGGAAAGTTAAGGGCCCAGAAGCAAACTCAACAAACTCATTACTCAGGATTTGGAATAGCACCATTGTGGAACATGACATTCTTATAATTATTAAAATATAACTAAATGTTTATATATACTGACAACTGTTAACATTCACACAAGTAAATCCATCGAATATGAGGGAACAAAAGAGATGTCCCTGAGGTGCTGTCTGTTTGTGCCCAAGTGTAGGTATGTGATGACTTTTTCTAGAGAATTTCAAATATACTTCTCACCCTGCGACTCTCCTTGCCACTGGGGCTTTCAGGCCATGGAACTTGACATTTCAGGAGGGGTCGACTCCCAGTAGAGCAAAGTCATAATAGATGTTGGGCTGACAAGAAGTCTAAAACCCAGCATGATTCAGAAAGAAAGGAGTATCTAGATTTTCTTAGCCTCTTAGGAGTGAAGCCTGGAAGATCCAGACGACATGAAAATGGGGTCATATGAGGACACAATGAGAAGGTGGCCATCTGCAAGCCAAGGAGAGGGGTCTTACCAGGAGACAACCCAAACAGCACCTTGGTCTCAGACATGCAGACTCCAGAATTGTGAAGAAAAAATTTCTGTTGTGTAAGCCACCCAGTCTGTGGAACTTTGTTCGGGTGGTCCTAGCTCACTAAGACACACCCAAGAGCCCCGTGAGCTGTTGTTGGGTGGGATGTCCCAGCAGGTGCAGCAGGAGTTGGCACTGTGTGTTCCCCACGTGTGGCACATAAGGCCTCAGAGGCCCTAGTGGGGGTCTAGCTGGTGCTGCAAGCCCAGCAGAAGCCTGGGGTCCCTAAGGATGGATCAGAACTTTGAAACTGGATACAAAAAGTGGAAGCCAGTGTCTGCAACATGAACGACCCTTTATCAAACTATCTGGACAACCTCATTGGCTCCCCATTGGTGGCACCAATCCCACACATCACAGTCCTGCCTCACTGCACCAGAGGCCAGGGATTGCCCAGAGCATGCCCAGCAGATGCCATGCAAGGGTCTCCATCTTCTCTCCACTGCCCTCAGGTGACCTAGCCACACACCTCCTCCTCTCGAGTACACAGGGACCACTTTGTTCAAGAGAAGGGAAGGAGGCAGGGAGGGGCAGAAATAGGAAAAGCAGCATTTACTCCAAAGAAACCAAATTACCTAGAGACACTGTTCCAACTATTGATTTAGCTAAGATTGCCAGACTAAATTAAGTCCCTCCTGAGATTCCACAGCTCTCCTAGGAAGGGGCCTCATAAGGGAAACCATATCAGTAACAGTGAAGGAAGGAAAACATTCCCCTGCACATCTGAGTGGGAAGAGTAATCCATTAATCCACTTTCGTAAGTAATATATCTATATGTATGTGCAACACCTCTGATTTGTGAAAGACCATCTAGGGCCTTACAGCTGAGCACTCCACTCAAAGGAAGGACTGAATGCTGTGTAAATTTTAGACAAACTTTCTTTCTGATTTAGGATTGCCCAGGGGAGCCTCTGATAGCACTTTTCTGGCTTTGTCCAAAGCATGTACCATCTGGGCACATGCCCTGATAGACTACAGCCTTAGAGTACACTCACACTTCCAGCCAGCAAAGCTGCTCCTCTCGTCTCCATGAACCTCCCTACCGCCCCTCCACAATGGAAAATCTCATGGCCTTGGGGCCACACTGCCCATATACTGAGGACAAATGAATGGGATTATTCATCTTACTGTTTACCTTTCCCACAAAACACTACACTATTGCTGGATGTGGAGATACCATGGCTCACGACCTCCCTGAAGGTCAAAAATAAGGAGAGGAAAAACCAGATCGGATGGACAGCTTAGATCCCCACCCTGCCTTTTTTCTGGTTTTGCTTTTTCAAAGCAACTGCATGTGTCTTATAGCTGAGAAGCAATCCAAAACAAAGCAGAAATGCCTTTTCAAATAGGTTTTTATCAATGGCGAGCAATCAACAAGTATTTATGGACTCCTATACCTACTGGAGGAGGCAGACAACCCCAGAGTCCCAGGCACTTGGCAAGATCTGCCCTGGCTCAGACCCCAGGAGGACCCCAAGAAATCAGTTCTCAGGAAGCACAGTGAGAAACTCACAAGATATCAGAAACTTGAGCGAGGTCTTAACGTGGGAACCGAGTGGGATGGTCAAAACCAGGAGACATTAATGGGGTAAACAGGATGGTGGAGAAAGAAAAGTGCTGCTAAAAAGCAGAAGAAAATGAAGATGAAGTGGGGCAGAGGAAGGGTACAGTGCAGTTCAAGGTGGGTTTGAGACCCATTTCACAGGCCTTGGCTTATGGTTTTCCTGCTTTGTTTTGGCCTGGTTTGTTTCTTTTTCCTGTGTTGCCACAGGATCATCCACACCTTTACAGTCCAGGGGGACACAGAGTGTTGACCTGAAGGATGAAAGCTAGCTGTGTAGGGCATCACACACACAGGGAACCAGAAAAGAGGCACAGATGACGGCCTGCCCAGAAGCGAGGAGCATCGCACCCAGAAGTCCAGGGGAGGCTTTCTGGCCTACAGACTTGGGCAGGGCTGCACAGATGGGAGCCAGTGGATACACTGCGACTCTGCATCTCTTGACCCAGAGAAGACCTGACCCTCTTCTTTGTAACCTCAGCCGAGCTCAGAACACCTTGGTCCTCCAACCTATCTCTCACAGGATGGTCCAAATCTACTCTGTCTGATATGGTAGCTACTTGCTGCATAGGCTATTGAAATTGAAATTAACTTAAATGTCATTTAATTTGAAATCTAGTGCCTCATGTACCATGTAAAGACAACACAGAAAGTGCACATTTCTATCTAGCATCACAGAAAGTTCTATTGGACAGAGCTGGTCCAAAAAATATTTCATAGTCAGTGGCAGTCCAGTAATATCAGTTTAGGCTCAGAATATATGGAAACTTGGGGTTGGGAAAATACAAAAGTAATTTTAATCTAAAAAAAAATCTTAATGTAAATAGTTTAAATTACTGAATAATTAACCAAAAAGATTATCCCAAGAAATTTCAAGTCCAGAACTAAGATTCCTACAAAAAACTAAAAGGGATTTCATTGATTTTCCTTGATTCTTTCCTAATAATGTTTCTGACAAATATGGAAAAAGAATTATGGTCTGAATGGTTTACAGGAATCATAAAAATTTCATCCCACTCACCAGGGAAATTTTGAAAATTTATGCTTTTTTGTCTCTGCCCACACAGTCACTTTGTGTAGAGAACACAGCTGTTCGTCTATAAATGATCCGTGGTGTTTGGGTGACCTCTGGGGTGGTCTGCAGACATTGTGCCCATTAGCAACCCTAAATATTTTGATAGATAACTAAGGCAGGCAGGGCCATCCTATGGCCCCAGATAAAGACCTAGCATGTACCTGTCACATTTTGCATTCATAAATCAGCCAAAAAGGTTTCAAAACCTCCACCTTGGAGTAGCAAAAATATGTAATGGAAAATGATAAATGATCACGTAGCTGCTCAGAAAGTCCCCTGCAGCTCATGAGCTGCCTTGGAAAAAAGCTCTTCAAAGAGCAGCCTGGTTGATCTCAGATCAAAGAAGAAAAGCAAAGGAAAAAAATCCAGACAAGTCATTCACTCCATTGTCTGCTGATTTGCTTTAAAATAAAAAAAAAACAATAATAATTTACCCAATGACAGTATGGCCATATATTATGTACTCAGTCTCTTTAGACGACTCTCCTTTAGTCCTTCAGTCATTAGATCCAACTCATGTGCATTTTGTCCATGAATGAAATGATTCATCTTTTTTAATATGATTCTTTCCCCTTGTCATGAAGATGCAGAACAGTGATCGATTCTGAACTCTGGGGTCTGGCTTGGCTGGGGTGCTTTTTGTTGTAGCTCACTAGCAAAAAACAGTAAAAAACTGGAGACACTCACTTGGATTTGCCCACAGAATGGTGGTTATGATTACTACCTAATGCTTATTAACTGCTTACCATGTGCCTGGCACTAGGCTGAGCAGGATTCATGTGTGCTCTTATTTGACCTTCATAACAGCTCCACAAGGAGAGGCCACTAATACCCACGTTTGGAGAAGACAGACTGTGAGGCACAGAGGCACCCAAAGTTAGCCACTTGCAGAGCGAAGACTCAAAGCAGGTGTGTCTGGTGCCACGGCAAGGCTCTTACCCACCAAACTGTACCAGCCTCCATGAAGCTGGGAGACAGTCTCCTCCAAGAGAAGAGGGGTGCACAGAAGACAAAAATGAATGTAAACCAGGCCGGAAGTTCCCCAGGGGGTGTCTCAGAGGATGCCGAAAAGGAGGCTGGAGAACAGAGACCAGCAGCCTTTACATTTCAGTTGGGACAATGCCTACCAACCCTTTGGGGGTCATCCTATAATTATATAATTTATTAAGTAGTTCACCTTTTCATTTTTCTCTGTGGTATAACAAAATCAAAAGGATTTTGTATTGTTTTGAAGGCAATAGGATGAGAAGAAATTTGTTACATTCTCTGCTTGGGTTTCATCCAGGGAGGGGTGGCCATGTACCAGGACCCTGCAGGAGAAAGGGGGATCAGACCTCTCAGAAAGGCCTCAGGGGTAGTAAGGAAAGTTTTGTAGATGCATACTCCCCCAGGACACATCTCTGGGCAGAGTGGGGCTATAAATGTGCCGATGTCTTACAGATCAATTAAACTTTGGTTGATCAGTTAATCTCTTTACCTAATTTACTGACACCTGAAATCCTGAAATGCCACTATTAAGACTTTCCATTTAGTTTAAGATGTTACTTTCTAGTAAAATTAAATGTGACAGGTAGAGTAATTAGATTTTAGGCCAGGAATAGTAAAAAAGATTATCTGATAAGCAGTCTGTCAGTGAATAGAAGAATCTGGAAAAAAAGAAAACTGGGTATATATTTTGGCTCCATCACTAACCAGTTTGAGATTTGGAGCAGATTACTGAGTCTTGTAGGGCTTCTGTGTTCTCATCTGTAACTATGGATTCTACCCACTCTTCATCATTTTACTAGGAGAATCTCTGACTTAACTTGTTGAAGATGCCTGGTCCACAGCAGTGCTCTTACTGTTTCGGCAGGAGAAGCAACATGCATTTATTCAAACCTACAATGTGCTGTGTCCTTTCACATAAGTTTTCTTCCTTAATTTTCATGACAATCCATTTTACTGGGAAGGATAGAACATTGGAGAGATTGAATAATTTGCCCAAGGTCCTATATTTAGTCAGTGGTAGAACCAAAACTCAAAGCTGGATTTGGACTTTGAGTTGATTGTCCTTTTACTTTAGCATATAATCTCTCAAGAAGGGAAAAGGAAAGACTGGGGAGAGGTCCTTGCCCTTGATCTTATCAAGCTATGCCACACAGGCAGCCATCTTCCCTACCCATGGACAGATTCTACTGCAAAAACTAGGATTAAGTTCTCTTTCGTCACGTGGCAGACCGGATGACCTCTTGAGCTTCTCTGCATTTCATGGAAGCTTTGCTCCATGCCAAGCAGGTAGTATTGATTACATTATTACAGGATAACAAGCAGATCCATGAAGCAAGCACCAGAACTGATTGGGCCCGGTTTGCTATAGATTCAAGTTTTCTGGCTGAGCAGCTTGTGAATTGAATTAAACCAAAGCCATTCCTGTCTTCTTTGGGTCTTGGACATTGGTATATTCTTTGAGATCCTTCTCCGGGCATTCTGGGTCATGAACCAAAGAGCTAGAATGCTCTTTCCAGTGCACATTGCAATGGTCTTCCCTACTGACTCGAGGGGAAATATAAGGAATGGGACACCAACAGAGAGGAGACAGAAAGAGAAGCAAATTACTATTCTTTTGATGCCAACCATGTGGTGGGCAATGCATCTGTAACTTCTTTCCATCATCTGCAGTAATTTGTATTACACCCTTTTAACACAGTGAATAATTTGGAACACTAGCATTTCTAGCTCAGCCTTTGATCTTATCAAATGAGTCCAAGAAGGTCAAATATGGAGGGGACTCAGAATGACTTTTAGCTAGGATTCAGATAGTCTGATAACCTGGTGAAGAAGGCCTGCTGGAACTTCTTGGCATTAAGTCTAAGGAGCCTCCTGGCAGACAAATGTGCTAAGATAGTTGAGTGAGAACAGGCACATGTTCATTGAGTAACTAAGATCTATTCCCCACCTCTTTCTCGTTAAAAGAATCCGATTAGTAGTAGGAATACCAATATGCTTAGCTGAACATTTGCTTTCCCAGCATTCCTTGAAGGAAGAAGTGATCATTATTACTGAGTTCTGGCCAGTGAGACACGAACAGAAATCTGCATAGAGATTAGGGAAACTTCTACTTTCCAAATAAAAGGGGAGAAATGGAAGTGGTACCACCTTGTCTTTTCCATCTTCATTCTGCCTTTAAGTATGAATATGATGTCTGGAGTGGCAGCATCCACCTTATGACCATGAGGCAACAGTACAGAGGAAGCAGTACAAACTAGACCAAGAGGTTGGCAGAGAAGTTGACCTGATATTATTTCAGTATCTACCTCCAGACTGTTTGTCACATGACAAAATTATATCCCTGTTATTTTAGGCTTCTGCTGTTTGATTTTTTTCTATCACTTCAGGCCAAATATATTCTTCACTAATACGCCCAGCAACAGTCTGTCTCTTTTTCCACATTAGACCATTGTCAAAGTACTGAGGAAAGCAGGGGACTTATGGAAAAAATAAGTTAACAGAGCTCCTTCTCTTCAAACACTATACCCTTCCAACATCTCTAGCTTGAAAGGGGGAGAATGTAGTATGGGTTAGAGCCCTTTAGATTTAAAAGTGACAGACAACATCCATAGCTGGCTTGAGTAAAATGAGGAACAAATTGGCTCACAAAACTATCAATCCAGGGGATGGTCATTCTTCAGGCACATTATACCCAGGGTCTCAGACAACATCATTGGGCCTGGATCTGTCTTGATTTTTCTATTCTGCTCTTCTTTGTGCTGGCATCTCTTACAAAGGCTCTCTTTTTATTGCAGCCTACTAATTCCAGGCTTGTGTTTTCAAAAGTTCAAATCCATCAGACAAGGAATGCACCTTTCCTGGTATTGCCACAGAAAGTGGAGTTTCATTTGCCTGACTTGGGTCATATGCCCATTGCTGGAACTTGGGGAGGAAGTGGGCTAATGACGCCTACACAGGCTACATGGACTGATTATGGGCATGGGGTGGTTTGCCAAGGAAAATACATTCCCCAAAGACATAAGGGGTTCTTGGCAGGCAAAAGCAATGCCATTACTGCAGAGATGCTCTTCCCAAACCTATTACTTAATAATAATAAAAGGCTAGGCACCAGAAAACTCCATAACTTGGCTGTGGTGGGAACAGTGATGCTCCCTGAATATGGAAAACACCAGAAAATTCCAAGAAAGAAATCTCAGACAGTAATGGTGCCAGAAATAGACTTTTGGGGGTAATACATTTAAGACATCACCCAAGGTCATTATTATCAGAGTCCAATGTCTTATGTCAGTAGATAGAGTCTGAAGCCTGTTTTATCTGGATTTTCTATTACTATAGGTTTTTTGTACCCAAGGGTTAGTAAGAACAACAGATTAGACCCTTATCTAACAACTACTTTGAGCCCATCTTGTGCAGAGTAGTTAGTGGGCTGGGGAATTGTGAGGGAATCTAAGACTACAAGACATGCCAGCCCTCAAAGATTCTACAAATATATTATTCAAAAATAGCTAATAGTGCAAAGCAGAATATGTGGAGAACTGGGACTACTTATACAGAAAAAAAAAAAGAGTGAAGGCTGAACATGTCAAGGAAGAATCCATGAAGAGAGAATGAGTATTCAGGCTGTGAAGAGATATTTCCTTGCTATGAAACAAATACTCCTCTACAAATCAAGGCTTTTCTCTTTCCCAACATCTCCAAATCAGGAGTGCAAAGTCCATGTTTGGCTTTCCAAAATTTACCTGCTCCTCAGGCCTGACCCAAGGGAGGGCAGGTGGGAGTGATTTACAAGCACCCTGCAGAGACAGAGCTGACCACTGTGGGTGGGCTGAGATGGTCCCTTCCAGGCAGGTCAAAAGCTCTCGGGTCATGCAGGCAGCATGTGGAGTCAGTCCACAGGCCATCCTGCTCTCATCTGATCCAATCAAATAAACAGCAGCTGTGGGAGACAGAGGGGGCCATGCTCAAAGGGCACATGGGGTCAAGGGGAGGGCACTTGTCTTAGGATAGAGGAGACGGAGGACATTTCACTGCTGAGGGAAAGGCTCCACATGAAGGCAGACTTGTATACACAAGAGAGATAATTAATCAGAGCAGGATTCCTGGGGAAGCAAGAGGGTTGTCGCAGGGCAAGGAGGAGATTAAAGATTAAACCTAAAGATTAAAAGGAATTTAAAAAGTCATCCCATTGATATGTGTGGACCTTATTTGGATCCTGATTAAATAAGTAACTCTTAATAAACAATGAGACACTAGAAATTCTAAAACAAACTGAATGCTTAAAATATTTAATAAGCGTTATCAATTTTTCAGAGGCCTGGCTGGAGTTAGGGTCTCTGGAGGCCGACTCTGAGACAAGAATTCATATGTCAGTGCTTTTTTATGGAAATGCCTCCAGGAAAACATGGTAAGGGAGCTGGAGAAGGAAGACATGGAAGAAGGAGGCACAGGGCAAGGGTGCAACTTGAGGCAAAGTCCCAGCCTCAGCCTGAATCTGCAGGGAGCGCCAGAGTGGAAATTACACTGCAGAGATTGTCCCGCCAAGAGGCAAGGGAGCTGGGCTTTCATAGCTAGGCAGCAGTTACTGGCTATGGGAGGAGAGGGGACAGGAGGCACTACTGGCTCTCGGTGGGTCTGGGATTATCACATACTCTACATCACCACTTCTGGAGAGCACAGTCTGATCTTAAATGTGGACAGGCCTGACAGTAATCTCCCCCAAAGCCTAGGGCCCTTCATGCAAATCAGCCCCTGGAGCCAGGCAGGAGTGTCTCCAAGCTCCCTGAAGCACTTATGCAAATCTGGAGCTAAAAGTGACGTTTCCTTAAGCATTTTTAATGAAAATCCTACCATGTAGCACATCATAGCACTAAGGTCAATGAAGAAAGTTTACTGAATATAATTAAACTGTTCTAAATGACTTACAGTGACTTAAAATATATCCCATACAAAACAAGTTCCAAAGAATGCTATAGGTGCTATGCAGAGAAAATTTTCCTAACCCACTATGTCTGGGAGAAGAGAACTCACTCAAAGTTAAGTAGATGTCTTTACTGCACGACAGGGCTTTTGGGAGTTGTTAACATGCCGATGAGCAGTATAGGTCTCCCAAAGGTAAGGATTTCCCAAACCAATAATGTATGTCATCAATTCTAAGATGCACATCTTTTCCCCCATTTAAACATTCTGAATCCAGATGCATCTTACAATGGATCTTAGGAAATAGAGATAAGAAACTACAAAACTAAAAGTTTTCAGTGTACAGCCCAGCTTCCAGTCTAAGTCCATCCTAAACAATCGCAGTATGAACAGAAAGGGAGCTAAAAGGCCTACTATGTATGCACTGAAAGTCCTACTGTGTGCCTGGCATAAGTGCTCAGTTTTCAAACTGTCTTCCACAAGACATAGAGGGACTGATATCTTCTCTCCCCACCATAAGGAATTTGGAGTTTTGTCTGATTTACTGGTCCCAGACATTGGTGAAAGTCTCAGCTCCCCACTTGGTCCAGAGCACCCTCACCTGCCTAAATAACAAGAATTCCTCACCCAGGGGTTCCACCAGAACAGACTCCTCAGCCTTCACCACTGGCAGGCTCCCGCCAACAGCCTGTCCAGGCAGCCTTGTGGCTGTGCCACACAATTTATGACTCAATACTGAACTTTCTCAGTGGTCTTGACTTCTGCCATCTTCTCAATTGTCCCTTTTCCGTTCAGATATTTTTGTCCTGCTTTACAAGTCCTTGTTTTTCATCTGCTGCAGGCTGAGTCAGAAAACCAAATCTGCTAGAATAGAGCATCAACTGTGAATCAGAAAATTCTGAATAAAGGTCTAAGGGCGTGATGAGGGTTCCAGACTTCACAGTGAGGGCTCCAGGGCTTCACGGTGTGACCAGTGGGGAGGGAGCGGCTGGGATGGTGCAGCAGGGGCCAGGAAAGCCAATCACTCTTTCAGGGCACCCTGAGGTGTCCATTTGCAGTCACCCAAGGGAGTGTCGCAAAGCTGGTCTTAGTTCAGGCAGATGCTCCTCTGAGGAGCTTCCACCCAGGGGAAAGATACTACAGACAACAGGGAATTCCTGAGTTCTTTCCTGGAGGAGTAGCAGGTTTGAATGGTCAAGAACTCAGTCCACCTATAGCCGGAGACCAAGGTGGACAATATCCCTGCCTCAGGCTGGTGTCGGGAACAGAGAATCGGGCCCTGCAGGGTGCAGGAGGCTCAACAAGAGGACAGAGGCCCCGTCCTGCAGTTTGGGCCAGCTCAGCTGCCCCTCAGTGATAATCACAAGATTCAGGGTCTCGTCCACATGAAGCTGGGCCCCCAAAGGCCCACAGAAGCCAGGTAAGTCCCCTGGCAGCCAGGCAGTGGGTCAGTTGGCAGGTTGGCTGAGAGAATGAAGGCAGCGCTCACCACTGAGTTGAAGGGCATCTCAATTTGAATTTTTGAAACATGCTTTGCAAGACAACCACAACCCCTCTTGGGGAGAGCACGGCCTGAGGGAGGCAGACTCCAAGCAGGAGAGGGCCCCAGCGAGCACCCCACGCAGGTCAGGAGGCAGGAGGGCTGACAGAAGGCCTCGGCTGCACAGGAGGCAGCCACCTCCCTCTCTCAGGGCCTCCTTTGTTCACGTCCTGAGACCTGACTGTGGTCCAAACAGCAAGCCCGAGGGTGACTTCAGTGAGGAGGGGAAATTCTGCCTAAGGCTCTCCAGGGACCCAAACTGCCTTGCTCGAGGCCTGCCCTGGGCCCACAGTGCCCGCAGTTGTCCCTGAGTGAGGAGGCTCTCGAGGACTGCGGGTCCACAGGGCTTTCGGGTCAGTCTCACGTGGTGAGTCAGAAGGCCACCCATGACTCTGATCTCAGATGATGGCCAGGTTAAGGGTTTGAGGGAGTCATCTTCCTGAGGTGACATTGCAGTTGAGGTGACAAGGAGAGAAGATGAGATCAACATTTGATCAAGTCATTCAGCCCTTGAGGGCCGACAGAACTCTTTCCACAGAAACCTTACCGAACTGCCCTCTTTTCCTCCCTTCTGCTTCACGAAAAGATGTGCAAGCGTCGTTATTCACTCCTGTATGAGCACCAGGCAAACAAGCACTCCCGACATCCTGCTCTTGCACTGCACAGACATGCCTGACTCGTGTGCCCTTTCTCTGAATCTTACTTTCTCTATGGCCCTCACACTCCCACACCCCCTCAGGATTAGGAGCCAACCTTTGGTGAGAGCACAGGCATATGGGCCAGCATCTGTCTGTTCAGTTAAGAAACAAGTGTATTTCCCTTACCATGTGCTGGGCACCAGTCTAGTTATTTTACAAATACTAACCCATTTAATCCTCATGAGGTGGGTACTACTATTATCCCCATTTTCAGATGAGGAAACTGAGGCACAAAGAGGTAAAGTGATTTGCCCAAATTTCCCCAGAAGCCAAATCTTGCATGCTGTATGTTCTCACTAATTATTGACCAAAAAGAAATCCTACTGATTGTGTATGTGTGTGTGCACACGTGTGTGCATGAGTGCCTTTGTAAGATGAAAGAGAGAGAGAACTCACATGTGAGATACACATAATAGCTCCTACACTATTATAAACAGAACATAGTTTGTGCATAGAGCCTTCCTTTGCTAAGCAATGTTCAAATATATCCCCATATTTTTTCTTTAGGTCTTGCCTCTTTAAAGAGGGGTCTCTCTTGTTTGCCGAGGGGTTTGCTGAAGGCAGACCAGATGACATCTTGAGGTCTTTCTAAAAAGGTACTTAATGGACATGCATGGTGTGCCAAGGACCAAGCTGCAAACTTTCCCTGCATTACTTTATTTAAACCCTCAACAATCCAAATGTAGTCTTTTTATTATACCCATTTTGGAGTAGAGGAAACTGAGATTTATGGGGATTAAGTAACTGTCCCAGGATCCTATAAACATGGTCCTTCTGACTGCACACCCCAAGTTCATAGCCTTCATGTTAGATGGTAAGGTAGTGAAGGATGGGGGTTTATTGGAAGTGAGGATAGGAGTTTATGGCCTTTATTGGTAAATATAATAAATGCACTTACCAAATCTGACACAGTGAAAAATAATAATCTGTAACTCTTGGGGAGAGTTTGGGGAAACAGTTACTGAAATACCTCTTGGGAGAGAATTAATTGGTACACATTTTCTGGAGTGCAATTCAACTCAAAAGCCCTTAAAAAGTGACTATGCTTTAATTCTGTAATCTCATTTCTAGGCATTTTGCCTAAGAATATAATTGGACAATTATACAGACATATGTGCAAAGCTGTTTATTATAGAAGTTATTACAACAGTAAAGATCTGGAAAAATCAACCAACAATAGGCTTATTGGTATATACAATGTAAGGATTTTATGGTTCCTGGGTTAATTTTTCTTCTTTATATCTTTCTTATCCATGTTAACTTCCAGGCCAGAGCTGGTTAGGTGCCATTTAGCTTCCAAATAACTTACTCATCCATGGAAAGAGAACAAATACAAATTCATGGAAAGTTCTGCTGCCAGCTGATATACTGACAAGAAATAACATATATGATTTTTTTGGTTGACATGCAGGTTAGAGACCAAAAATAATGCTTTTTTTTCTTGAATAAAAGCTGGAAAACAACCCATCCAAGGTGTTTGTAATGGTTGTTTCTGATTAGTGAGATTTTAATAATTTTTGTTTCTTGATTAGCTGAATATTCCCATATAAAATAGTAACTGTGCAACTTTCTAAAAACTAAAAAATATTTTAAAAAATAAGCCCTAGAGCAAAGAAAGAGGAAGTCGCTGACATGGTTCTGAGAAGTAAACAACAAGGTCTTATGTCCTAAGTCCCCTCAGGAAATCGTACACCACACAGCACCTAAATGCCACTGGAACCAGTTCTGGCCTGAAGTTAAAGTGTATGAGAAAGATATAAAAAAGACAAATCAAGTCAACCAAGGAACCATAAAACCCTTGGTATTAACTAATCATCAAAGCAAATGTAGCAGAAATCATTTGAGAAGAAGCTTCTTATCTTCTACCCTTGAAAATTGATTCTAAAGCAGTAACTGCCTCTCCAGCGGAGTGGCCTAACCTCGGAGGCCCACTGCAGGGGAAGGGGACCGTTGACAGCATTGCCTGCATGATCTCAGGTCAGGGACCCAGCGCCTCTATGGACAGACCATGGGGAGGCGCCCTGCCTTCCCACTCAGCCTGGGTTCTTGAGTGACTTCCACACCCATGAACTGTGAATAGTCACCCCACCCCCACCCCAATTCCCTTGGGAACCCCACTCTCTTAGCAGCAGAGAGTGTATACCTCCTGGGATACTGGGAGGTTAGACTCTGAGAATGCCAAGATCCCCAGGGACCCACAAGGAAAGATTTCATTTCATATCTTCAATATCTGGAAATATGAACTGTGACAGCCTTTTGTAAAGCTATTTGGAAACATCTATCAAAACTAACTAGCTACATATCCCCACCCAGCAGTTTTACTCCTGAAATCCATCCCACAGCAAGATGCAGGGTCACACAGGGAAGCAACAGAGTCCATCAGGGGGCAGAGGCAGTGAGAACATGTGGCCAAGAGTCTTCACTGTGGTCCCCAAGGGAAGGGACAGTGAGGCAGGGCACACGGCGTCCAATTGGCTAGTTTGAATACTTTCAGCAAACAGGCTCAGGGGCATAGAGGCTGCCCCTAGCTTCCTAGTACCTGATCCAGGTGTGATTCAGGCAGGACGGTAGTGGCCCAGAGTGTAAAAGCCTGATAGAGGAGGCGTGGAGCATGGACTCTGGATTGGATTGCATTTGAAAGGAGCACTCCTAGGCAGGTCCTTTCCAGTCTATACGAAGTGGTTAACTAACCCTGGGAGGGGCAGTCTCAATTTACAGCTGACCAGGCATCCCATGGTTCACATTTCCCCCACCCAGGGCCAGAGAACTAGGAGAGTCAACCAATCAGGCTGCAGAGAGAGAATCATAACAAGGCCCCAGTCCTACAGGGACCAACACTGCAAGGGGAGAGAAAGCCAGAAGTGCTGTCTGGGTGGGTGAAGTGTCAGTTGTACATGGGACCCTGTAACTCCAGGGGAAAATCCCAGGGCAAAATACCTTTGAAACTGAAATCAGTCAAAGGGAGAAATAAAGTTTAAGAAACCCATTTATTTCTTAGAAGCAGTAGTCCTACATCTCTCTCAACCCCAACCCAGCTGCAAAAGAAGTGAGAGCTCCAGCCAATCACTCCAGTCCAGATAAGCCCTGCTAACCCATGTTAATTACCTACTGATGTGGAGATGGACTACTTCTCTCCACCCCTTGGAAACACCTATTGATACGGAGATGCACTAAAGCCAGGCGAGAGATTCTGGAAATATTGCAATTTTTACCACAGACCCTCATAGGCCACAGAGCACATGCAGCCTGTTGAAGACCTTCACTTCTAAATTTGGGATTATAATCTAATTTCAAGGCCCAGCATAATGTGCTGCATTTCTCTCTGGGTGATATTCTGCAGAGAGAAACTGGAGACTGAGGAGCACCTGAGTCCCCCAGGGGAGTAAAGAAGCCAAGGAGGGGGAGAGACTCTTTCCTTCCCTTGTACCAAGACCAAATTCCAAGACATGGGTGGCCTTGATCATGAAGTGAAGCATGCTCCAAATGGGAAGTCTGACTTCCAACGGTGCATGTGCCTATGAGGAAGGAATGGGCCATTGCTTTCAAACACGGCTCACTTGCATCCCCCACCCAATCTGGGGGAACTGTGGCACCACCTCCTCACTCCATCTACTTCCTAAACAGCGATTACTATTGCTCTTACTCTAGAAGAAGGGAAACCAGATTGGACAATACTCCTGCACTAGTCTGGGAATTTAAAGGAGAGAAAGAGTTTGTCTTCATCTCAGCCAAAGCTGGGATGGCACCCTGCTTTGAGCTCCTTCTCAAAGCTCCTTCTCAAATTATTTAAATACTTAAAATCACTTGTGACACTTGCACAGAGGCAGATATTGATCTGATATTTGTAGTGGTCAGGAAAAGAATGGGAATGACCGCTTTGGGCAACCAATACCCTTATTTAATGAGCGCAAAAGTCTCCTAACCAGGAGGGCTGTGACTTCCCTGCTGTCTCCAGCTAACCCAGCAGCCAAATTGTCTCACTTAGCACCTAGAATCCCCGGGATGGTCTCTGGGCCCAGTCTGAGGCAATATCTGAGCCACTTGGCTATGGGAAATCCTTGACATCCATGGGTTTTGCCTGACAAGGCTGGATGTTCCCAGCTTGGACAGCCCTCCCCCACTCTCATATAAGGAGATACCTTCTGACTCCCGGTGGTCTTGGGCTGCCTGAATTAATGTGTTTGTGCTGAGACACATTTCTTTTTCTCATTATTAAATGCATTTTGAATTTGGCAAGATTTTTTATTTTTACAAGACGTGTTTAAAGACATTAATGTGACTTCTTGCCCTTTCCTACCACCTTTCCATTTAGGACACTGCATGCTCGCTACTCACCAGAAGAGCTGTCTTTTTCTATTTGTCACTAATCCATACTTCAAGCCCTAAAATGGCAGATATGTAACCCCAGCCTGTTATATAATGAAATGGGCAGCCACCCCCCTACCAGCGCCTTTTTTTCTCCTCAAAGGCAGACTGTAAACACAGGTCCTGATGACTGATAATAATATGCCCACCCCAAGAGGCAGGCCCAGCCCTTCACCATGTCACCCCCTCCCTAGTGGACTATGAGCTATTGGAGCCAGCTTTTAAAACTGTCTCATAGGGCTGCTTATCTCAGACCTAAAGAACATACAGACCCCACAGGGATCTTGTTAAAATATAGATTTGATGCAATAGGTCTGGTGAGACCCAAAATGTTGCATGTCCAACAAGCTCCCAGTGCTGCTGAAGCCCCTGTTCCACGGACCACACTGAGTAGCAAGGGCATAGGGAACATACCGCACTGAGCTTCGAACACATGCATACACATACGGGCTTGCTGAGGCAAACAGAGACAGCTTACAGGGGGACACTGTAAAAATGGTGTGTTTGTCTGTTTCTGAATTAGACTGCTTTAAAGATCTCTAGATTCTCACATGGCTTCAAAGGGCTGTCATTTTGAAAACACAAACACGTCTTCTAAAAACAAAATCTTGCAAATTCAAAATGCATTTAATAATGAGAAATAGAAACAACTGAGAGAGAGAGACAACTTTGGGCCTCTTGGTAAGTCCCCAGTTGCTCAAGGTCCCAGAGGAAAGCACTGACTTACGGATGTGGAAATTGAAACTGAAAAGGCCCCAGAAATAAGGGCAGGTAGCCCCCGGCTCCGGAAGCCCGCAGCTGGGCTAACACAGACCGTGCTTGGGCTGTAGGAGGCTCGCTGCGCTCACTTAACGGCAAGATGGCTGCTCCTGAGGGTCCACCTGTATTTTTGCTGATACCACTGTAGAGGACAAACCTTAATGTAATTTGACCAAAAAGAGTTTTGGAGTTGGATGCTTTTTCGTTTTCTTCTCTTTTTTCTCCAGTTTTGCCTCAAGAAGAGTATCACTTGGAGGTGATACTTGTTTGCTGTCCTGAGGCTTTTATAGACCGTACACATCCTACTCCTCTTTGTATAGACTAAATATTTAAGTAATACAGGATGAGATCACCGGGGAGAATTCACAGAAGGGTCCATATCCTTCCAAACTATTCAGTAGCCAACCTCTCCATTTTCAGAAGGCAACCTCACCTTTAAACAGTCTGCGCCCTTCGAAAGCACTCAGGTCACGACTCGTCTTAGGAGGGCTGCGTGTCAGCCGCCTCAGACTCACTTCAGAGGCCCCGGAATTTAATGCTTAAATGCTGGCAGTGCCGAGGTCTGTCCTGGGATTCCTCCTGGCTGACTGGCGCCTGAGCTGCTCTGTTTGCTTTAATCTCATTAGGCTCCCTCCGAACTGTTTCTAAGCTCTCTGGCGCCATCTCCTGGAAAACTGCAGACATGGCAAAAAGGCCAGTTTCCCGCCGGAATCCCAGGGAAGAAAAGAGCACTTCAGGCCATTTGATGGGTGTTCCTGCAACAGCATGTTGCCTGTGTTCCTACCTCTAGTAATGTAACCATGTACATACCGGCTCTGAGAATTATTCATTTCTCTGCCTTCCCAACAAATAAACACTATATTTTTCCTTTCAAAACATTTGTTAAATCTTTGCCTTGTGCCAGGCCCAGTGTTGGAAACTAGAAATGAAAGATGAATAAAACATAAATGCTCCTTTTAAGGGGGAGGGCCATATACAGTGCTCAAAGCTCTGGAGCCCAACTCCCTAGTTATGAATACCAACTCTGCCACTCAGTATCTGTGGTCATGAGCAATTATATAACCTCTTTGTGACTCAGTTTTCTCATCTGAATAATAGGCATAGTAATATCTACCCCATAGTGTTATGAAGACTAAATGAGGAGAGTGACATCATCAACTTGGAAAAATTAAAATTTTCTATCATCTTCCCCACAAAGAACACCAATTTTTACAATCACCATGGACAAGAGGGACTTTGTGGAAATCCAGGAGTGTAGCAGAGAAGTTCCAGCACATGGTTGGAGCAAAAGGACATCTAAGACTGGACACGATGAAGAGGGTAAGAGATGAAGAGGGTAACAGTTTCCCTTAGCTGCATCTCCCCTTCCAAGTCAGCACAGCTCAGCACCAAGAGAGAACTTCTTGGCCAGTGATTCTTCCCTCAGGGAGAAGTGAGAGCATGTGAGTGAGTGCCTGGCTTCCCCACCTGTTCAGACACTGCCAAGAAAGTCCATTTGTCTCTTGTCCCACCCAGAAAACTGAGTTTTGAGCTGCACAACTGGGGGATGCTGAGTGGCTGAGAGGACAGCAGCCAGGGCTCCAAACAGAACATACAAGGGAAGGCAGATCCTCCTAATCACACCAGTGACTCCATGGGAAGCCCACCCATGAGCCACTGGGGAGGCCTCACCTGCAGGTCCCCCCACCGGGTAAGCAGGCATCCTCAACACTTGGTACACTTCACCCACAAACCCCACTGCACCCTATGGCCGGTTTTTTGTGTATACTACCAATGGCACCAAGAATAAACCTTTGCAGATGGCTAGTGAGCATGTGCAGAAAGCAAGCCTGACTCCACAGGACTGAGAGAAAACACACAGAGCTGAGAATGTATCATGACCCTACGAAAAGCAAGCAAAGGGAAGCTGTCAACACCCAACCTAGCTTTGCAGGCATACAGTCTTACTCTTGAGGTCAATCTTAAGAGTCATCCCTCAATAAAGAACAAGAAGAGTGGAGTAGGTGTATACATAGAAAAGATCTGAGAATACTCAGAATCCTTAACATAGCTGAAGGAGGGTATTTCTCTCCAAAGCCAGTCAGTAAAGACTAGAGGAAGTAAATGTTTCTTCAAATGTGAAGACAGCACGGTAAAATTTCAAGGAACATGAAAAATCAAGGAAACATGACACCACCAAAGGAACACAATAATTTTCCCATACTGACCTCAAAGAAATGTAGATCTGTGATTTGCCTAATAAAGAATTCAAAATAGTTGTCTTAAGAAAGTTCAATGAGCTACAAGAAAACACAGAAAGACAATTGAGTAAATTCATACATGTGCAAAATGAGAATTTTAACAGATAGAAACCATAGTAAAAAAATTAGCCCCAGAAATTCTGGAGCTAATGAATGAAATGAAAAATGCAATAGAGAATATCAACAGCAGGCTGGGTCAGACAGAATAAAGAACCTGTAAAGTAGAAGACAGATCACTTGAGATGATGAAGTCAGAAGAAAAAATAATGAAAAAGTGATGGGGACGGCCTTTGTCTTCTCACATGTCTGAACGCAGAATGGGAAAGCACCTTCCCCCACATCTGAATACAGCATGGGAAAGCACCGGTTTGAGAACAACTGGTGCAGTCCTTGGACCTTATCTGCCCACTGAAGCATATCTTGTCTTCGAAAATGAGCCAAAAAGCCTCACTCTGAAAACAGGGAGACCTTGAGGACGTGTGAAAACACCGCCCATGCTTACTGGGCAGACTTTAAGAAAATCAACAAGGTGCTCTGGCCCGTCCCCCCTGAGAAGAGAAAGATGAGTATAGCACTTGGCTGAGGTCCGAGAAAGGCAGTATAAAAATAAAGGTGCTGTGCCACATTAGGCTGCAACCATTGTCTGTCTGTCTGTGTTGTCTGTGTTATTTGTTCTCTCATTTCACCCAAAGAAAACGTGCGGCACACTACAAAAAGGATAAAGAAAGACTATGTGACTGTCTTGCCAATGGGTTTCGGCCCCAGGCAAGTTCAATATGGATTCAATGTGACCAAAGAAATTGACAGCAAAACATTCTTTGGGGTGAAAGGGTTTATTACCCAGCTTGTTGTCCCGGCCGTAGGTTGAGCACTAATGTCTCTGCCTCCGCCCAGAGCACTGGGCCGAGCTCTCTATATAGTACAATAATAGCTTATTGCCTAAAGGTGTGGAAGCAATAGCCTAGCAACAGGCCAGTCACATCATCAGGTGGTTTAAGTTCAGTGAGGATCCTGGCCATAGGAGCCTCAACTTCCCCACAGTGACCTATGGGGTACTATTGAGAAAAACAGTCTACACATTATTAGAGTCCCAGAAAAGAGAAGAGACATAGAAAGAGGCAGAAAGCTCCTTTAAAGAAATAATGACTGAGAACTTCCCAAATCTGAGAAGAGATGTGGACATCCAAGTTCATGTAGCTCACATTACCTTTCCCAATAATTTTAACTCAAAAAACACATTATAAGAAAGCTGTCTAAAATCAAACACAATGAGAATTTTAAGAGCAGTAAGAGAAGAAAGATTTCTCACATATAAGGGAACCCACGTAAGGCCATCTGCAGATTTCTCAGCAGAAACCTTGCAGCCAGGCCTTGAAGATTCGGATGATATAGTCAAAGTCTTGAAAGAAAAAAAACAACCAACCAAGAATATTTTACCCAGGAAAGTCATTCTTCAGAAATAAAGAAAAGATAAAGACTTTCCCAAGCAGCCAAAGAGCTAATAGAGTTCAGCTCCACCAGAACTGCCTCACAATTAATGCAGGAAGGAATTCTTCAAGCTACAATCAAAGGATACTAGTAACAGGAGTCCATATGAAGATATAAAATATGCTAGTAAAGGTAAGTATACATAGTGTACTTAAATATATAAGTATATAAGTCATATTCAAGATGCTCTAATACTATAATATGGTGGTGTATGAAGGACTGAACTATCATATAAAGGTTAATGGACAAAAGTATTAAAAATAACAATAGCTACAATCATTCATTAATGGATCCAAAATATAAAAAGAGGTAAATTGTGTCATTAAAAAAACACAAAATATTGGAGAGAGAGTAAAAGGGTAGAGTTTCTGTATGTGATTCAATCTGAGTTGTCAGTTTAAACGGGACTGATATATCTGTAAGACATTTTATGTAATTCTCATTGTAACCACAAAGCTAAAATCTACTGTTGATAACACAAAAGATAAAGAGAAAGGAACCAAAACATACCACTGTGTTAAATTACCAATTTACAGAGGAATAAAAGAACAAAGGAATCACAAAACAGCCAAAAAACAATTAATAGTCAGGACATGGAAACCAACTGGTGATGGATAAATGGATAAAGAAGATGTCACAGACACATACAATGGAATATTATTTAGCCACAGAAAAATGTTAACCCTGCTCTTTGCAAAAACATGAATGGATCTTGAAGGCATTGTGCTAAGTGAAATCAAGCCAGAGAAAAACAACTGCTGAAGGATCTCATTTATATGTGGAATCTAAACAAGCTGAGTTCATAAAAATAGAGAGTAGAGTGGTTAGTTGACAAGGGCTGGGGGCAGGGGGAGAGGGAAGATGATGGTCAAAGGGTTAAAAACATCCAGTTAGAAAATGCATAAGTTCTAGGGATGTAATATACAGCATGGTGATTACAGTTAACACTGTATTATATACATCAAAATTGCTGAGAGTAAATCTTAAATGTTCTCACCACACACACACACACACACACACACACACACACAAAAGTAATTAGGCGTGGTGAAGGAGGTATTAAGGAGGCTTATGTGTATCATTTTACAATATATGTATATCAAATCACAGCAGACATCTTCACTTACAGGATGTTTGTCTTGCTAATGGGTTTCAGCAGCCCCGGACAAGTTCACTATGGATTCAGTGTGACCAAAGAAAATGACAGCAAAACAGTCTTGGGGTGAAAGGGTTATACCCAACTTTATTGTCACAGTGGCAGGTCAGTCACTAAAATCCTATTCACTCAGAGCGAGTCTGCATGCAGCAAGCTGGGCTCTGCCTCTGGACCCCTCTGTCCGCATTGCCGTCCTCTGGTCTCTCTGCACAGTTGTCCCACACAGCCGTCCTCTGGGCCTCTCTGCACAGTCATTCCGCACAGCCATCCTCTGGGCCTCTCTGCCTGCACAGCTGTCTTCTGGGCCTCTGTCCCTGGTGCTGCCACCACTCCAGCCTCCACTCTGCTCTCCTGCACCCTTGCAGCCCTGCCACTGTGTTGTGCCCAGAGCACTGGGCGGAGCTCTTTATATAGAGTCAACAGCCATGTTTTGCTCACAGGTGTGCAGTGAACTAGTCAACCAGGGCCAGGTGAGATTCCTGGCCACAGGAACTCTCATTTTATCCACAATGTTATATGTTGATTATATCTCAATGAAACTGGAAAAACCAACAACAAAGATTAAACATGTTTGTAAACATTCAGAAGAGTTAAGACATGAAATGTTTTTAAATAATGAAGTAAAGAGGCATAGGATTCAGAGGCAAAACCAGCCCTAAGGGGGAGGTCAGGAAAAGCTTCCCAGATAAGACAGCGAAACTGGTCCTAAACCTGAATCTAGCAGCATGAGCAGGGGCCCTTCCAGGGAAATAAAAGAGAAGCAGAGACCCTGTAATATTCAGGCACCTAAGCTTCCTTTCTTTGTTCGTCTGCTGTCTCCATCTTCTCCAAGGTTCTCCGGAGGGAAGAAGAGACAGGCCCAAAACCTAGAAGTCCCCATTGGCTAGGATGACAAAGGAGTGCTCCTGCGTTTTGTTTTCAAAACCTCATCTTGGATTGGCCCGTCCTTGGACAATTGGTCAGCCAGTCTCCTAAATATAGTCATGTTTCACAGGTGTCCTCGGTGACTGGGCCAGTTTCAGCCAGAAACGTGCTGCAACGGAGATTCCAAGTGGATAATGTGAAAGAGCTGCGTTTTCTCTGGGTTGGAAGGCCCTGCGTGAGAGAAACGCCGAGCAGAGCAACGTTGGGGGGCGGATGGAGGAAGACCAGCCCTTAGTGAAGTCCAGTCTCCCCTGGCTGGCTCTGCAGAGCTTCCTCCCAAAGAACCCGAGCCCAGCCCGAGAGAGAACCCAGTCCAATTTGTACTGGACAGTAGAGATCAGAAACCTCCCCCGTTTACTTCTGTGTGCCTGGTAAAGAGAATTTTCAGGAACAAGCAACAAAAGAAGGCTCTCACTCATGAAATTCACACCCCGCAACCTCACAGGTAAGACGACTCCAGCCTTCTTCTCACCGCAGAATTTTTAAGACAAGAACTCTGTGAGCGCCCTCCATTCCAGCTCTGACTCTTCCCCTTACCATAGTTCCCTTTGCTGCCCAGGTGTTCTTCTCTAACCACCCCATGCCAATTAACTGATGTCCCAAAGCAGATACAGAGGGGAAGATGGGCATATAAAAGAAGCCTGCCCATTATTGTTCGGCTTCCTCTCCCAAAGGCAAGTTCCCAGAGCTCAGTAGTTGACACCCAACAGAAAGAAGTGATACTGAATGAATTGCTCATCAGGACTTCAGTAATTACTGAGCTCCCAGTTGGAACTTGCTGAGTGTACCTGTGGAGCATCTGGCCTAGGGCACTGCAGATTTCCCACACCCACAAGTAGAGGGTTTAGTTGTGTTATAGCCAACCTTATTTATGGAGTTCCCCAAATGCGTGTGCAGTATAAACTCCATAGCTATAGCATTAGTGCCTTGGTTCGGTGTAGCTCTGAAATAGCCTTTTATTTTTCTTTTAAGCTGAGCCAGAGTCACAGAGGAAAAAGCCCTCAAAGCCTGTTTTCCATCTACCTTGTTCTGGAAGCTGGAGAACAGCCTCATGCATGGCTGGCACCCATTCTGTCCCATGAGCATACGTCTTGCCAACTATAATCCTTAGTCCTGTGACTCTTGAAATGTGGTCCCCAGACTGGCAACAGCAGCATGAGCTGCATGGGACTTGATAGAAATGTGGAGTCATGGGCACCCCTCCCTCCATACCTCTTGAATCAGAAACTCTAGGGTGGAGCCCAGAAATCTGTATTTTTCTTTAAGTCCACCAAGCAGTTCTGAGATGCATGCTCAGGCCTGAGAACCACTGACCTAGTTTTTGCTGTAAAGGACCAAATCACACGTATTTTAGGCTTTGTGATACATGTATTTTTGTTGCAACTACTCAGCTTTGCTGTAGTACTGTGAAAACAGCCATGAATGCCATGTAGGATAGATGAGTTCAACTGTGCTTTAATGAAACTTTACTTACAGAGATAAGCAGGAGGCCAGATCTCATCCCCAGGAAGGTAATTCAGTGACCCTGAGTTTCTATGGTGTTTGCCAAAGATTTTTTTATTTCAGCATATCTCAGATTCTGGGTTCTTTTGAAGTCCTTTTTGTTTTCTGAGGTTTTTTTTAGAAATTGTATTTACCCACAATAAAAAAGAAGTAAAACTATACAGACAAGTAAAAAGCATTATATCTTTTCCAAAGGCCTGGGAATTATGTAATAGACCCATTTCACAATGAGGAAAACGAGGCCCAGATAGGACACGATCAGGGCCCGCCATGCTGCACAGTCAACACTGTGCCCCTTGAGCACAAAAGAGGAACTGTGTCCACCAGAATTGTGCAACGGTGACCCGGACATATACTTACATTCAGCCCAGTGCTGATCCCAACCGAGCGGCCCCTAGAAACTCAGTCTCACTCTCTCTGATTTAGACATCTACACTACTCTACCTCCTCCTATTTGGGGCCACACAAACAAGAAACAATGGAAGTGGACGAAGTAGTTAATTATTGGCCCATGTATTTCCCTAGACTTTATCAGCAGATGATCCTATTCTGTCTACAGGCAGCTGAACCTCTTTCCTCACCATTATAAAGTACGAGCATTTTCAGCAGGATGGGAATAGGTTTGGTCTAACCAGAATGGCACCTAGCTCTCATCTGAAGAGTTTTGGCTAATGTGATTCCTCCAAAATTGGGGGAGGGAAGGGGGAAGGCTTCAGTCCAGAAACATAATTATCAAGAAAATTGTAAATTGACATGCTGGGCTACCTCACTAAAAGCACAAGTGAGGTGTTGTGCATAGCCTGATGATAACGGAAAAAGTGTGAAAGGACTTGTATTGTTTCTCATTGACTTTGGATTAGGGTGAGATTATTTTACGGTAACAGCCCCCAAGTTTCAGTGGCTTTAATGCAACAAAGGATTGTGGGTGATGCAAGTCCCTCTATAAGGCAGCTTTCCTCCTATTGCTGCTCTGGGGACCAGGTTGTTTAAACCTTGCAGCTCTGCCCCTAAAACAAAGCCTCCTGTAGATCACACGGCCTAGGAAAGATGGGCATGGCTTTCTACTGCCTCTGCTCCCAGGTGACTCAGACCTAGGCACATGGCCTACCCACTCTCAAGGTGGCCTATCTCACGCATGCCTGGAAGGGGAGAACTGCAGATGATACTAGCATATCTTTCCACAGCACCAAAGGACATCAGCTAATGCAAAAGCTGACCACAGCTTGGAGGAGGGTTCCTAAGAGCCCTGACATGTCATATGTATATTTAGGCATTGTCATTCCCAAGCATCCATTAAACATGGACCCCTGATCTCACAGTTCTCAGCACAGGCCTATACCAGATTTACTGTGACTGCTTCCCCACTTTGTAGGTCAGATCAGCTGACAATACAGACAGAAAGGGTATCCATGAAAGAGGGCAGACAGGGAATTACCACCACTAACAGCAAACACAGAAGTGGAAACCAAGACCAGACAAGCAGTGAGGTGCCTGCTGTGTCTGTCTGCTTGACTCTTTCCATTCTCCTTGGCTGTGGACACAAACCCCCCTCTAGCAGGACAAGTTCCCCCTCTAGAGTCTCTTGCTTTAGCCCACTTCAGTATCTCAGGCTGAAAGGTGACACTGGATAAAGCTCTGAAAGATAAGGGCCTAGGACTCCCCTTCCTGTGCTGATCCTCTGCCTGCCCACTCCTCATCTGTCCAGTGTATGTTTCTTTCAGAAATACCCATTGTGTGTGAGGCACAGCGATAGGAGCTTCATATGTATTCTCTTATCTAATACTTCAATAGCCCTGTGAGGAGGATGTTGTACTCCTTTTGCAGACTAGAAAGCTGGGAATGAACTAGGTTCAGTCAGTCCTATATGAGGGTACACAATGAACAAATGGCAAAACTGGAACCCACACTCAGGAATGACCATTGCAAAGCCAGATTAGGGTACATCTGCTGTGCCATGCTGATTTCCTAATCCTGGCTTTTGTTTGCATTTGTCAAACATCCAGAGGGTGCCTACAATGAGTCCTACATTGTCACAAGATCGACATGGCAGAGAGAGATGCCCTCCGGTTGCTCGCAGCCACAAACGTAGTGGTAAGGATGTGCACACAATGCTTGGGGACCCCAGAGGTGAAGTTGTAATCCACCTGGAGAGGCTGGAGAAGATTTTAGAGAGAAGGTAACTGATTGTTCTGAGGAGGAAGACTTGGCGGCTGAGGAGGTGGGTAAGAGGGAGAATTGGCACTGGCACCCACTAGTGCCCTTTGAATGTCAAGGTCCCGGTGGGGCAACAGCAGGCATGTGGGATTGGACTTAAGTTACTTTGGGGGGAACACAGATCACACACCCTCCCAGTTGCCCATGGCGACCCCCACACATCCGGAACAGCCCCTGGATTCAGGCCAGCAAAGCCAGGTGGTAGGACTGGTCACGGTCAGCTCCTCATACGAGCATCCATATGAGGATGTGGTTAAGGCTGCTGAGAAAGGACTAGAACTGGCCCTGGGCCCTGGGCAGGAATGGGTGGTCCTTCCAATCTCCCAGGTAGAATTCATCTGTAAGAGTCTCCATGTTAGTGGAAGTCTGGCTCTAGATGCAGAGGAATAATGTAGCCCAGTGTTCTCAAAGCATGGGGGCCAGACAAGCGGCAGCATCAACTGGAAACTTGTTGGAAATGCAGATTCTCAGGTTCCATCCCAGACCCACTGAATCAGTTTCTAATCTGTGGAGAAATCCCACTCCAGAAATTCTGTTTCTCTTCCCAGAAGACACTTGGGAGCTTGAAGGGCATATAGGGGTTTGTCGTTTGACCCTTGCATGGGCCTGTCCCTCCCGCCCATCATCTCTTGGACCAACCTGGGCCACCCCCAGAGAACCACAAGCTCTCACTGCCTTCAGGCATCGCATGGCATAGAGCAGTGTGAGAGCAAAGGAGGAATGGTGGGGGTATTGACATGTGGAGTGATGGGTTGGTTGTCCAGGGAACAGCCTGGAAGGGAGTGAGGGGGCACTGGACCTTGAGAGGGAGAGAGAAGAGGTATGCTGGAGCTGAGACTATAGACTATTAATGGTGCCACAAGGACACAGCTATGCTGTGGGCATTGTCCCAGGTGCCAAGAGGAGGGGCAGGAGAGAGAAAATATGGGATCCCCTCAACAAAGGAGCAGTTAGAAAACAGAGTGCTTCAGTTTAGCACACTGTTTATGGAGCAGGTACTCTGTGCCAGGCACTATGAAAGCAGAGGCAATTCAGAGAAGTGGTAAGAATGTGGACCCTGCAGCCAGACTGCCTGGGTTTGGATCCCCATGGTGGGTGATGCTCAGCCAGGAGCTGAATAGACACGACAGCTTTGTGTTCAGATAGAGTCTGTTCTGAGGGGTCACAACCTTGCCTCTGGCTGGACAGTGCTTGAATCATCCTGGTTGTTATGTCTTTTGACTGTCACCTGTGATGTCACTTACAGAGTGAACTTAACAAGTTATTAAGCCTCTCTACATCTCCATTTCTTTATTTGTAAAATGGGAAAAGTCACAGTACCTACCTCAAATAGGTACTGTTATGAGGATTAACTAAAGTAGCATAAGGGCTGTGTTGAAAATGCTGCTTGGTGTATAGGTTCTTGTTAAATATTAGCTATTTTATTCTTCTCAATTAATTCTAGCTAAATTAATTCTCTCCTAACTATGAATAGTGCCTGAGCAAAGGCCTGCTTCCTGGAGTTAAGATGTCCAGACAGAATGGCCTGAGATGTTAAAAACAAAAACTTGCTTCCAATAGGGACTTAATTCCAGGGCTTGACACCCACGGTCAGCTCAGAGCAACAGGCGACAGCTGGATGACTACAGCTCGTGGGGGAGGGACGATGACACCAGCGCTGGGCTGTAGACAAAACAGAGCCACTGCACATGCTAACAGCCTGTTCTGCTCCAGAACATGCAGGTGTTCTGACCCAAGGACTGGAACAGACCCTTGGAGTCCATTCAATTATGGGGGAATATTTAGATCCAGTTGAAACCACTCCAGATTGTTGGCTCTTATTTTAGATAAACAGGATAAGCAAACAGCCTAAATAAGAACTAGTAATAAATACTCTTTTCCTGTCTTTGTAATTCTTCAAGGTCAAATGCTCCAAGATTAATGTCTCATGGGGAATGTCTGAAGGATTTTTGGAGCATTTGCTTATTTGGTTAATAAAAATTCTTTACATCATACAGACCTTTCACATGTGTGTGATGTGCACAGTGCAGCAGAGAAGAAAGGACAGGTGGTCTTATCCTCATACTAAACAACTGGAAGCTGAGGCCCAGTGAGTGTAGGTGGTCTGTCCTGAGGCTCATGGGCATTTCCCGTGGAAAAAGGGACATGAAACCATCACTCTAGAAATAAACAACCTTTCCTCCTCATTGACCAGTTGGATTCCTTTCAGCACACTCCTTCCCCAGACACTCACCCCAACAGGTTTTCCTGAAGATGTCCATGTACACACATACCCACACACATCAACAATAAAGAACATGACTTCTAGCGGGGAGCAGAGCCTCTCATCCCAGCAAAGACTGGACACCCCTGATCGTTCAACTACTACCACCACCTCCCTTGAGCCTAAACTACTGAAAGTCAGTTCTACACATGTTTTCACTCCTTCTGGTCACAAAAGAGAGAGGTAGGTATATATCTTCTGTATCCTAAAATAGGCATTTTGGGGTATAGCAGAATGAAGTATTTTAAAAATATTTAAACTACATACATCTCTGCAAGAGAGATCACCAACTTCATATACAAACAGGATACTATGCAAGAATTAAAATAAGAAAGGAACTGATGTGGTAACTTACAACTTTTCAAGCAAACCTGGGCAGGAAGACATCACTTGCAACCATGGAGAAGAAGAACTAGACAATCTAGTGTTTATTATGCCATCGGTTCAAATGTGCAAATATATTCAATGTATTTTCAGGCTCCAGTCTAGCAAAATAAGCTCCACAGCCTTACAGAAATAATAAGTAAAATAAACATTCCTTTCCATCATGAGAAATCATGAAATCAGCTAAAAGACACCAAAGTACTTCTAGCCTGTAACACACTTGTTAATTTAGGCCCAATAAGCGCTACTGCTATTTTGTGAGTTAGACAATAATTTCATGAGAGATGCCTAATATGCATGTCTTTATGTTGGTCCTTCTCCACTGGAGGCAGGGAGAATGCCCCACACAGTCAGAGCTCGGAGCTCCTCCATGAGCAGTCTGATCAACATCCAGTTCCAGCACATGACGATGAATGAGAACAAGGCGTAGAGCCAAGGACCATCAGTTCTTCAAATAAAACGAACCCCTATTTGGTCTTCTGATACTGCCCTGAATCCTAATCCAGGGCCCCCATCCTCCCTGCCTCACAGCCTGACCAGTCCCCAGCCTTTCTGCTTTTGGTTTCCTTGAATGGACGCTGGCCAGATTAATTTTCTGCCTCCAGACATGAACAAACCGTTGAGCACAGTCAAGCTGCTCAGTCCCAGGGAGTCATCTGCACAGTCTGGCCCTGCTACACCTCGGCCACTCCAACCGTTGCTCCCTGGCAGAATCTGCCACTGCAGCCAGAAGAGCTTCGACATGACGGCTCCATCCTCCTTAATCCATCCAAGAAGCTCTTCCTTCCTCTTCCTGACCTGTTCCAAGTTCTTCAAATTTCATCACTTTCATAAGTGTTTCATCAGTGCCACCCTCTAGTCTGAAGGGTTCTCCTTTCCTGATCACTTTGAGAAAAGACCAGTAATTACTAAAGTCTGGCATAAGATTTTGCCATGAGCCAGCAATTCCAAAAAAATCCAGGGCATGTATGCACCAGGAGAGACACTGGAAAATTCGTGGCTGCACTAATCGTAATAGCCGCATACTAGAAACGACCCAAATGTTCACCAGCTGGAATAAATAACTTGAATGAATGAATACAATGACTTAAAATACAGCAGTGTAAATGACATGGGCAAATCTCACAAACATAATGACAAAAGAAAAGCCAATGACAAAAGAAATGGGGGAGTGGTTAGAAAGAACACAAAAGGGGTTCTGGTAACAACCTGTCAATGGATCTGGAGGCAGGCTAATGGATGTGTTTATTTTGTGAAAATCGATTAAGCTGCATACTTCTGAGAAGTACAAATTCTCCTGTACATGTTATATAAAACTTACATTTAAGGTGTGTGTATGTGTATAACAGAGAGAGAGATACTCCCAAGTGGAAAACAGGGGGAGAAGGAAGTAGTTCAGAAACCATAAATGAGATCCACAAGCACAGAGGGCTGGCTTCCTGGGCATGTAGTTACCTCACACAAGGCCCTGCGCTGATATGGTCCATGGTTCAAAGCTCTGCTGTCACTGTCTTACTATTCTTCGTAACTTTGGAACCACGGACCTGCATTTTCTTTTTACCCAGAGCCCTATGGATTCATAGCCAATTCTGAGTACAGGTTTATTGCCAGCTCCCAGTATCCAGGAGCTCTGAGAGCAGGTCACTGAATTAAATAGATTTAATCTCTGAAACACTTTTGGATGCCTTTTCAGGGAAACTAGACTGCAGCTGCCTTGCTTACCATAAATCCCAGGGAAGTCAGTTGACTTCAAAGCCTATAGTAGGTCAACAAGGGGTGGGGGAGGGGCTAACCAGAGGGCGGAGGGGGCCGCTACCCTCTGAGTCAGTTCCTGCACGGCCCAGGAAAACCATGTGGTTCAGCCAGCTGCTAGAGGAGAATACCGAGTCCCCACTCTGCTGATTACCGCATCTCTGGCCTCTTTTCCCATCAAGCCGCTGATTGATAAATTTGCGAATGGGTCGTGCTTATCTCAGCAACCCCTTCTCCCTCTAGGGAATGAGCTGGCCTCAGATTGCCGGTGTTTCTGACTCTCCTCCAGGGGAGGGTCTTTCCACCGTGCGGAGAGAGGGACTGCCATTTCAAGCGCCATAAGTTTCGGTCGGGGGATGGGCATGCCTAATTCTGGGGGCACTGATAGACCTAAAGCCGTGCCTGCCATCCTGAGTTCTGCTAGAAGTGAAGGTGACATGTGGCTTCTACCTGCCTCTCCTCTGTCTTGGTTCTCAAATCATTCAGAACTTCGGCGGGGAAAGAGAAATTCAGCAGATTTCTGACCTTCTAGAAAATTACTGTGCTTTGCCTTCTCTTTAAAAATAGCATCAGAACTCTTGTGCAAGAGCTACCCGCAAATCACCTACAAAGTCCCACGACTACATCCACATGATGAAAACCAGCCTCCCTACTGGCTGCTGTGTGCTTGGCTTCCAGCACGAAGCTCTGCCTCTCAGATAAAACAACGCTGTCCTCCCTCCAGACGCTAATGAGCTTTCTTCTCCGTTCTCCTCCTTCCCACTGCCTTTGCGGACAGGAATCCAGCCTGTCCTCACTGGGCAGCCCAGCCACCAAGGTTACTGACTCTCCTTCAGTTCTGGGAGTCCAACCAGATAGGCTTCTTACCCTGAAAATCACTTCCTGCTGAATTAAACCCAATTCCACACTCTGGGCTGAACAGCTGATACAACAGCCTGACCATTATCTCTGTTTTCCACCTGAATTTTGTTCATAGTTCATCTGCTGAAGGCCCAGGAGATTTTCTGGGGTTATTTCACATGAAAGGAAGAGCTCTCTGGTTTTCAACTGAGAATCGATAAAACTCCCAGTGTACACCTCAAATAACGGCTCCTGCTGACTCCGGGTAACCAGTCTGATGGCTGCACTCAATTTCAATTAGCCTAAGGAAACCTTTCCTTCTCATGTGACAGTAGCAATAATAGCTTTTTTTTTTTTTAAATCTGCTATCAACTGACAGAATTCCAAATATGAGCCACACATTTTTACCACTCGCTCATCTTTGGAGCATCTGTCCTTCTGCGACTCCTCTATCCACGGGCTCCCTCACCTCAGCAATTTCACATCACCATGCGTGCATGCATTCATTTGTTCATTATCTGCTTATTCATAGCACTAAGTAGGCATTCATCCCTCTGCCCTACTCTCTTTCCACAAACTTTGCTTTGTGTTCTTCCATTAGTACCATTCCCAAAATGTCTTCCTTGATTAAGTCCATTCTCTTCTGAACAGAGCCCTCTGACTGTTCTCTTCTGTGTCTACTCAGTATTAACTGCCTAGTCTGCTCGTGCTAAACTCAGTCCTAACCCCCATGGCTCCCCACACACATGTATTAAGCTGTAGTCAATGAAATAGGGAGGAGGATCTGGAGTGAATCAATTAAAGAGTAGGCCCTTAAAGGTTTACAAAAATCATATCCAATATTTCACTGTATTTCAAATAAGAAATATTTGTATGGATTTTTGTAATACAACCTATGTGAAGTATAGCTTGATAAAATCTCCCCGATCTGGGGGAATACAAAGAAAATATAAGGATTGTGAACGGGGACTTGCCCCTGTAAGAAATGATCTGACCCTTAGCCAAGGGAAGGCAAAGTCTTTCTGTCAGTCTGTCCTAGAAGTATGGGATTCATCTACGCCCCCAAGACAAGACTCATGTTTCATAAACCTGTGTTCAAACTCTTTTCCCTGCTTGGAAGGCCTTTCCCTCTCCTCTATAAAATCCATCTGCTCTCAGTGAGCTATTGTAAATGTAATTTCATACTTTAGACTTTCCTGGGTCTACCAATAGTAAGTGGCCTTTCTTCTTCTGAATTTCCTAAAAGATGCCTCACTATGGCCCTGATTATACTGTGGCCAATATTAACACCCATCCACCCTCCTGACAGTAAGTTCTCTGATGGTAGGAACCACGTACAAGTATGACTGTTATGCCAGATCCCTAAGGTACAATAAAGATGTCTTTATTCTTTCTCTCAACCAAATTAAATCAGTGCTAAGCTCTACCATCTGGCTGGAGACACATTAGATTTCAGCCTTTGGTGGGCTCCCTCCAAATGTCTGCCTTCCTGCCACCGCCATAAGATGGTACAACAGCATCAGGTTTACGTAAGACCAGGTTATATGGACAGAGGTCTCCTCCTCTGAGTAGAGTGGTGTCAGCTTTGGTGCTCACTGCCCAAGCTCACATGGTCAAGTTGAAGCAGGTGGCTCTACCGCCTCATGTCATCTCCAAAGTCTACTCTAAAGCCTACTCCCAATGAGGCCTTCCCAACCCTTCCAGCAGGATAGATCTTTCTCTTCTGAACCCTGTCTCTTCACCCCGTTTGTGACCGCCTGCATCTGCCTTGGTATCTATTTTGTACACACCCCCTCCAATTAGTCCTACCCTGGGCTCAAGAGGAAGAAATTGTCCTGGTCATGTTTGTATCTCCTACCAGAGTACCGCTAGACTACAAGCTCCATGAGGTCAGGCACTAGTTCTGCTCACGCTCTGTGTCCCTGCCTAGAAGCCTGATAACTGGTAGCCGTTCAAAGAAATATTGACTTAAATAATAAATACCTCCTCCCCCTACCATCAAGGTGATTCGCTTTTAGCTGTGTTTTTATTTTCTGAAGTTGGAAGATGCATTCAAAGTCATAGGGTAATAATTCTCCCCTAAAGTAAAAGCAAAGGCTCTTCCCCAACCAGGACCTCCCTTGAAAAGCAGAAAGTGAAAATCAAGACCCTCATCTATTTAGAAGGCACATTCTACCACCTCCTCCTCACTTCCATGCCTGTGGTCCTGTTACAGAAGATCCTTACCCCTTTCAACTTTCCCTTCTGCACAAGAGAAATTCAAGCAAACATGAGCAGAAATTAAAATTCTCTCAAATATCTACATGGAAGCCCTTCTTAGGGGCCATTTAGGCCATTCTAACTAGTATTTTCACCTCTATAATGGGCGGCAATAAGATTTCAATATGTTTGCTTGAAAAGAGCAAATAATTCAATTAATTTGATGTGCTAGGCAATCAAGAATTAACAGTGTATAATTCTAAGTGAGAATGACGCTGATGACTTTGTGGATGACCTTAGAGTACTGTGAGGAACCTGGTTCTCGGTGCTGATGGAATCATCATATTTTAGCTATTTAGGTTTAAATGGGCCTCTTCTAGTAGGATCTAGATCTGCACTTTCCCATACAATAGCTACTAGCCACCTATGGTTATTTAAATTTAAATTCAACAAAAGATTTAAATTTTCTGCCTCATTTGTCACATAGTAAGTGCTCGAGAGCCACTTGCAGCTAGTGGCCACCATATGGAATAGTGCTGTATCACATATCTATCAGTACAGAAAGTTCCATGGAATAGCACCTTGGAAACACACCAAGTTGAAAAATCATCTCAACAAAAAGACTTGCACTTAAATAGGGAATGTTCAGTAAACCATTCTTTTTACTACACGCCAGATTCTATTGTATGTGGTTCACACACAGTGTATCATTAAATCCTCACAATTGGGAGATACATAGCATCACAAAGTATCACAGGCAGGTGACTCTACGTGATACAAAGTTGAAGACCAGTAAAATGAGTCAGATGAATGACCCTACTTACCCACTTCATTTTTCTTCCTCTTTACCCTCCTGACCATAAAGCCATAAATGTCTCACAATGGGATGTGTCCTAACTCCACACCCAGAGAGATGGTAAAGGTAATAAATCCCTAGCACAGATGCATGCCTGAGAGGGCTGCCTCCCAGGGACAATGGGCAGCTGTCTCACAGGGCAAGGCTGGTGCACTGAGGCACAGGAACACCATCATTACCTGGTGGGATTTTTGCATTGAGATATACTAATTACCAGTATGATGGGCAGGGAGTAAAAAGCACCATTTCTCTTCCAGAAAAATTAAAATAACATGCAGCCGGCTCTCTGTTAACCACAGAAACTGGAACAATGAGAACACAGGCTATTGAAATTCACAGATAACTCCAAAGCTTTTCTCTAGCCAGTGACAGCAAATGAGCTCATTTTCAGAGGTTTCAAGGCCAATTCTAATGCAAAAAACAGAGATAGGAATTGTGTGAATGCCACACACATATACACACATATTATACATATGTGTGTATATGTATATATATATATAGAGAGAGAGAGCTTGGGAGGAACCAGCCCAGATACCCATTCAGGCTCAACATGGTTCTGCTAAGCCTTAAGGCTTCATGTTTATAAACTCACCACTCATTCAGGACATTTGGGTTTAATGCAAATTAACTAAACTGCCATGCAGCTCATTTGACCATTATTGAGGTTTTAAAATAATTAAGAGTGAAGGCAACTGATTAAAGCCTTTCAAGGCTGCTGTAGCAGTTTATGAGTTATATAAGCGCCAGATTTAATGTGACTCCTCTGTGACTGTAGATTAGCTGGGGGGATGTTCATTAAGATGGAATAAAAAGGCAACAGTAGCCTTTTGTTTCATGTTCCCTGACAGCATTCCAGGGCGCTCAATGTGCAGCCATAAATAACATACTATATTTCTATAGCATTTTACAAACAGGATATTATTATTTATCCCATTTGTTCCTCCCACTAATCCTATGAGCTTGGCGAGGCTGGTGTTATTCTCTTTGTTTTACAGTAAAAGAAACTAAAGCTCAAAGAAGTTAAGTGCTTGACACAGATAGAGAGGGAACAGAGGCAAATTGCCTAGGCCTGCCAGCTCCCTATCCAGTGTTCTTGCGGATGCTATGGTGCCTCTCTTTCTTAAAAATCATGCTTCTCCAAAAGCAGATCCTCCCTCCAGTCTGAAATTTCTAAAGAGAGATTCATTACTTTGGCTTAAAAGCAAAGATTTGTATATTAAAATAGAGAAGGATTTTTCACCGAGATGGAAGAATGAAAATATTTTTGTTATACTCTCTCCTTACAACTCCATTAAAACTATAAAAAGAAAGAAAAGAGAGAGAAATAATACTATTTTAAATAAAGTAAGGAAACAAGCACACAGCCAAAACATAAACAATGGAGCGTATCTGCCAAATACCACAGAGCTGAGTGTAGTTGAGAGCATATGGTGAAAGCCAACTCATCAGACCTCACAGAAGACGCAGATTTTCCCCAAAATGAGTGTCCCTAAGAAAGAATGTCATCCTTCCATAAATCCTACCAGAGACTTTGTTTTAAACAAAGGGTTCTTGCTAGCTCATTTTATGATTTATGATAATGTGGCACTGAAAGCAGTGGGGAAAAGACAGTCTTGTCACTAGGCATCACTGATCAATTAGATTTCCATATCTAACTGAAAGAAAACCAGATCCCTACCTCTTATTGAGCAAAATAATCAATTCCAGATGAATTATATATTGAAATATGAAATGTGAAACAATGAATCTTCTCTAAGAGAAAAAAACAGTAGTATATCCTTATGACCTTGTAGTAGACAAAGATTTCTAAAAGACATGAAACCTACCAACCATAAAGGAAAAGATAATAAATTAGACTAAAATAAAAACTTCTGTTCATCAAAAGACTCCATTATGAGTGTGAAAAGACAATCCACAAAAGGAGAGATTTTTAACAATACATATAACTAAAAGGGACCCATATCCAGACTATAAAAGAACTCCTACCAGTACATATGAAAAAGATAACCCAATATAGAAACAGGCAAGGAATGGCCAATAAACAGAAATTATGTCTATATGTATATCTTTTATATATAGGAAGATGCTCAACATCTCTAATTATCAGGGAAATGCAAATCAAAACCACAATGAGATTTCACTTCACACCTGTTAAGATGGCTACTATTTATTTAAAAAAGAAAAAGATAACAAGTATTCATAAGTTATAGAGAAATTATGACTTTGTAAACTCTTGTCCTTTAACAGGAGAAAGAAAATGTGGCATGTACATACAATAGAACATTTAATCTTTAAAAAAGAAGGAAATTCTACCATACATGACAACATGGATAAAACTTAGGACATTATGCTAAGTGAAATAATCAAGTTACAGAAGGACAAATACTGCATGATTCCACTTATATATGTAAAATAGTTGGATTCATAGAAACAGAATAGAATGGTGGTTGACAGGGTCTTGGGGGAAATGGGGAGTTGCTGTTCAATGAGTATAAAGTTCAGTTTTGCAAAATGAGTAAGTTCTAGAGATCTATATAGCATTGTGCCTATAGTTAACAATACTGTATTTACATTTTGAAAAATTAAGAGGGTAGATCTCATGTTAAGTGTTCTTACCACAATAATAATAATAATAGTAAAAGACCAAAAAGGAAAATATGCCCAGGTTCATTAAGGGAAGTACATATTAAAACTTCAGTGAGATACCACTGTACTACCTTTTGCATGGATAAAATTTAAAAGCCTGTCAAAACCAAGGGAAAACAACAATCTACAGCAACTGAAACTCCCATATGCTGCCTATTGGAATATAAATTGTACAAACACTTTAGGAAATTGGCAGTAGGCACTAAGTTTCAACATATGCACATTTAGTAACCCAGGAATTCCTACATATGTATCTAACAAAACATTTTTTTTAATTTAAATTCAAATAAAGTCAAAACATAGAGAAATTCATGTTTATGAGCACCAGAAAGTTATGTACAGTAAAGTTCAAACATCAGTATTGATAATAGCCTCCAAACTGGAAACAATCCAAACATTCATCACAGCAAAAGAATTTTAATAACTTTTTTGTGGTATGTGTATAAAATGAATTCACTACAGCAAAAAAATACTTAACTATAACTGCTTGTAGCAACATGGATGACTCTCACATGATAATGTCCAAAAGAAGCCAGAAAGTAAAGAGTATATAATGCATGACTCCATGTGTTAAAGTTCAAAAATGGGCAAAACTAACTTATGGTGTTGGAGGTCAGGATTAAAGTTACATTGAGGAAAAACAGAGGTGTTATTGGATGGGTAGGTACACAAAGGGTAATTTTAGAATGCTGGAAATAGTCTTTCTCTTGACGTAGTTAATAGGTGTATTTACTTTGTATACTTAGTGTTGGACTTTTCTGAGAGTTATATATCAATAGAAAAGTACATTTCATTACCATAAAAGTCATAGCCAGTGATCATTACATTAAAGCCAATGATCTTTCCGTTAAAGATCCAGCATCAAGGAGTCATAGAATAGGTAGAGGAATCTCTATTAAGACAGAATTCAATTCCTTACAGGGACAGGAAACAGAAATCTGAAAGAGAAACCCCACCAGCATCCTATTTCTATTCTTTCTTTTTTTTTATTAAGATATTATTGACATACCCATAAAATCACCCCTCTAACATGTAAAATTCAGTAGTGCAGCTATCACCACTATCTAATTCCAGAATATTTTCATCACCCCAAAAAGAAAGCCTGTGCCCGAATCACTCACACCACCAACACCCTCTCTCTAGTCCTTGGCAACTGCTAATCTACCTTCTGTCCTACAGATCTGTCTATTCTGGACATTTCATTTAAAAAATTGACACATTATATGACCTTTTGTGGCTTCTTTCACTTAGTATACTGTTTTCAAGGTTCATCCATGTTGTAACATGAATCAGTACTTGATCCTTTTTATGGCTGAATAATATTCCATTGTATGGCTATACTACATTTAAAAAATTTATTCAGTAGTTCACATCTTAGTTGTTTCTGCTTTTGGACTATTACAAATAACTGTGTCATGAACATTCATGTGCAATTTTATATGGTTTTATGTTTTCAGTTCATTTGGGTATATGCTAAGGAGTGGAATTACTGGGTAATATGAAAACTCCATGTTTAACATTTTGACCAACTGCCAAACTGCTTTCCAAAAGGCTGCACCATTTTATATTCCCACCAGCAATATATGAGGGTTCCAATTTCTCTGCACCTTTGTCAACATATGTTATTATCTGTCTTTTTTTATTCTAGCCATCCTAGTGAATATGACATGGTACCTCATTAAGGTTTTATTTGCATTTCACTAATTACTAGTGATGATCATCTTTTCATGTGTGTTGGGACATTTGTAAATCTTCTTTGGAGAAATATCTATTCAAATCATTCAAGTTTACCCACTTTTAAATTGGGTTTGTTGAGTTGTAAGAGTTCTTTGTATGTGCAGTCTGTAAATAAATCCGTTCTCAGATGTATGATTTGCAAATACGTTCTTTCATTCTGTGGGTTGTGTTTGCACTTTCTTTATGGAGTCCTTTGAAACACAAAAGCTTTTGGTTTTGATGAAGTCCAGTTTAATCTGTATTTAATTTTGTTGCTTCTGCTTTGTGTCATATCTGAAAAACCATTACTTGATCTAAACTCACAAAGATTTACAGATGTGTTTTCTTCTAAGAGTTTTATAGTTTTAATTCTTACATTTAGGTCTATGATCTGTTTTGAGTTAAGTTTTATATATAGTGTAAGGAGTCCAAATGTATTCTTTTGCATGTGGGCATCCAGTTGTCCCAAGATTAATTGAAAAGACTATTTCCTCATTTAATTTTCTTGGCACCCTTGTCAAAACTCATAAATAACTGTAAATGTAAGGTTTTATTTCTGGACTCAATTCTATTGCATTGATCTATATGTCTACCTTATGCCAGTGACACACAGTCTTGATTCTTATTGCTTTGTAATAAGTTTTTAAATTGGCAGGTATAAGTTCTCCACCTTCTGTTCTCTAAATTGTTTTAGCTATTCTGAATTTCTTGCATTTTCATATGAACTCTAGGATCATCTTGTACAATTCTAAAAAAGCAAATGTCAGTTGGGGTCTTGATAGGTATTACACTGCATCTATAGGTCAGTTTGGGGAATATTATCATCTTAACAATATTAAGTTCCCATTCATGAACATGGGATGTCTTTCCATTTGCTTCAGTCTTCTTTATTTCAATAAACTTTTTAAGTTTTCAGTGTGCAATTTACACTTCTTTTGTCAAATTAATTTTTCAGTACCTTATTTTTTTGCTGCTATAGTAAATGGAATTGTTTTCTTAATTTCATTTTGGGATTGTTTACTGACAGTGTATAGAATTACAATTGACTTTTGAACATTGTTTTTATATCCTGCAACCTTACTGAACTTTTTTATTAGCTCTAATCATTTTTTATGGTGTGAAATCCTTAAGATTTCATATATAAAAATCATGTCATCTGCAAATAGAAATAGTTTTTATTTTCCTTTCCAATCTAGATGCCTCATATTTCTTTTTCTTGCCTAATTGCCCAGATTAGAACCTTTAGTACAATGTTGAATGTAAGTGGTAAGAGTAAACATCCTTGTCTTGTTCTTCACCTCAGGAGGGAATAATTTCAGTTTTTAAACATTAACTGCGATGTTGATGGTAGCTTTTACATAGATGCCCTTTTTCAAGTTGAGAAATGCCCTTCTATTCCCAGTTTGATGTATGTTTTAACATAAAAGAGTGTTTTATTTTGTCAAATGCTTTTTCTGCATCTATTGAGATGATCTTGTAGTTTTTTTCCTTCTATCTACTAATACTGTATTATGTTAATTCACCTTTGTATCTTGAAAAAACTGAATTCCTCGGTAAAATTCCAGTTGTTCATAGTGTATAATCTTTTCTTAAATTGAGCTATTTGAAGTACAACATTATATTAGTTTCAGATATACAACATGATTTGATATACTGTGAAATGATCACCATAATAAATCTAGCTAATATCCATCACTATGTCACTATAAATTTTTTCTTGTGAGAACTTTCAAGATCAAATCTCTTAGCTACATTCAACTATACAGTATAGTATTATTAACTGCAGTCACCATGCTTTTCATTATATCCCTATGACTTTTTTATTTCATAACAGAAAGTTGTATGTTTTGTCCACCTTCACACATTTTGTCCACCCTTCACCCTCTGGCAACCACCAACCTTTTCTCTGAATCTATGAGTTCAGGGTGGTACTTGGTTTTTGTTTTGATTTTTTTCAGATTCCACATATAATTGAAATCATATGGTATTTTTCTTTCTCTGTCCAACATACTTCATGTAATAAAATGCCCTAGAGGTCCATCATGTTGTTACAAATGGCAAGATATCCTTTTTTATGGCTGAATAACACTCCATTATGTATATGTGTATGCATATCCACATCTTCTTTATCCATTCATCCATCAGTGAGCACTTAAGTTGTTTCGATGCCCTGGCTCTTGTAAATAATGCTTCAGTAAACATGGGGGTGCATGTATCTTTTAAGTTAGCATTTTCATTTCTTTCAGATGAATACTCAGAAGTGGAATTACTAGATCATATAATAGTTCTATTTTTAATTTTTTGAGGAACCCCCATACTGTTTGCCAGAGTGGTTGCACCAATTTATGTTCCCAACAATAGTATACAAGTGTTTCCTATTCTCCACATCCTTGCTAACACTTATTATTTCTTGTCTTTTTGATATTAGCCATTATGAGTGTGAGGTGATTTTGATTTGCATTTCCCTGATGATTAGTGACATTGAACATCTTTTCATGGGTCTGTTGACCATCTGTAAGTCTTCTTTGGTAAAATTTCTATTCAGGTCCTTTGCCCTTTTTTTAATTGAATTGTTTGGTTTTTTGCTATTGAACTGTATGTATTCTTCATATATTTTGGATATTATTCCCTTATCAGATATATGATTTGCAAATGTTTTCTACCATTTGATATGTTGCCTTTTCATTCTCTTGATGGTTTCCTTTGCCATGCAGAGGCTTTTAAGCTTGATGCATTCCCACTTATTTTTGCTTTTGTTGCCTTTGCTTTGGTGAAAAATCCAAAAAATCATCACTAAGATGCATGCCAAGGAGCTTACTGCCTTAGTTTTCTTCTAGGAGTTTTACGTCTTTACTTTCTTTCAGGCCTTACTTTCAAGTCTTCTATCCATTGTGAGTTATTTTTTGTATATGGTGTCAGATGGTGGTCCAATTTCATTCTTTTGTGTGTGGCTGTCCAGCTTTCCCAGCACCATTTATTGAAGAGACTGATCTTTACATTGTATATTCTTGGCTCCTTTGTTGCTAATTGACCATATATACATGGTCAATTATATATTATAAAATCATTATACAATTTATATATATATTGGCTCTTGATTATGTTCCATTGACCTATGTGTCTGTTTTTATGCCAATATCATACTGTTTTGGTTACTATAGCTTTATAATAATATAATTTGAAACAAGGAAGTGAAATGCTTCCAGTTTTGTATTTCTTTCTCAATACTGCTTTGGCGATTGAGGGTCTTTTGTGGTTCCATACAAATTTTAGGGTTATTTGCTCTAGTTCTATGAAAAGTGCCATTAGTATTTTGATAATGATTACATTGAATCTGATATGTTGCTTTGAGTAGTATGGCATTTTAACAATATTAATTATTCTAATCCATAAGCATGGAATATCTTTCTATGTATTTGTGCTCTCTTTAGTTTCTTTCACCAAATTCTAACAATTTCAGTGTACAGGTCTTTCACCTCCTTGATTAAATTTATTCCTTGATTATTGTATTCTTTTTGATGTACTGAAAATGGGATTGTTTTGTTAACTTCCTTTTGATAGTTCAATATTAGTGTATAGATATGCAACTGATATTTGTATATTGATTTTGTATCCTGCAACTTTACTAAATTTATTTACTAGTTCTAATAGTTTTTTTATTGCATTCTTAAGGATTTTTTATTTATAGTGTCATCTGTAAATATTGAGTTTTACTTCTTCCTTTCCAATTTAGACAACTTTTCTTTTTCTTACCTTATAGCTGTGGTGAGGACTTTCAGTACATTGATACTGTGACAAGTGGGCATCTTTGTCTTTTTCTTGATTTTAGAAGAAAAGCTTTCAGTTTTTCACCACTGAGTATGATTTTAGGTGTGGGATTGCATTAGATAGCTTTTATTACACTGAGGTATTTTGTCAAGAGCTTTTTCATAAATGGATGTGAATTTTGTCAAATGCTGTTTATGTATTTATTGAGATGATCATATGATTCTTCATTTTGTTTATGTGATATAGCATCACATTTGATTTATGGATGTTGAACTACCCTTGATCCTGGAATAAGTCCCTCTTGATTGTGGTATATGATCTCTTAGATGTACTGTTGAATTTGTTTGCTAATGTTTTGTGGAAGATTTTTACATCTATGTTTATCAGGAATATTGACCTACAATTTTCTTTTCTTATGGCATATTGGTTCAGATTTTGGTGTCAGGGTAATATTGGCTTCATAAAATGAGTTTGGAAGAGTTCCCTCGTCTTCTATTTTTTGAATGAGTTTGAGGAGAATTGATATTAGTTCTTCTTTGAGTTTTGGTAAAATTTACTAATGAAGCCATCTGGTCTTAGACTTTTGTTGGGAAGTGTTTTTTACTGATTCAACCTCATTATTAGTAATCAGTCTGTTCAAATTTTCCATTTCATTGTGATTCCATCTTGGTAGGTTGTATGTTTCTAAGAAATTATCTTTTTTTTCTAGGCTATCCAGTGTTTGGGCATATAATTGTTCATAGTAATCTTTGTATGTAGTCACAATCCTTTACATTTCTATGGTATCATTCATAACATCTCTTTCATTTCTGATTTTACTTTTGAGTCCTCTCTCACAGCCTTATGATCTTTTTTTCCCTGTAAGGTTACTAATGAAGTTCCCTCTTTTGTTACTGACTTCATTAATTTGAGTCTTTTCTCTCTCTTTTTTTTTCATCTGTCAAGCTAAAAGTTTGTTAATATTTTTGATCTGTTCAAAGAACCACAGGAGTAAACAAGAAGAAAGATTTATTTACTCACATTGCAAAAAATCCCAATGTAGTGAGGCTCTGGGTAGGTTAATTCAACAGTTGCAATGTCATTGAGAATCCAGATCACTTCCATGTGCCTGCCCTGTGATTCTCATGTTGATCTGGCCCTTGCTTGCCCCATGGCTGCCACATCTGCAGGTGTCCGTGCAGATGTGGTAGTGTCCAGTAGGAGAAGAGTAAAACACCAAAATATTTTCAAGACTTCCCTATAGACCCTCCCCCACATTTCATTGCCAGAACTAAGTAATATGCTCATCCTAAATCCAGTCTCTAACAAGGCAAATGGGACTATAATTATGGTCATAAATTATATATAGGATGAGGCCTGAGCAAAATTATAATAAAAAAGAAGCAACTCAGTAGATACTGCCTGAACTTGGAACAGGTAGTTAAATGTAATGACTCTAATTTCTGACAGTTTTTCATATATTTCTTTATGAATTTTAGAATGTTTTTTATTTTTTTAAAGAAATTGATGTGTCTTATGTTGGAAGAAAATTATTTGAGATTTTTTTTCTATGTTCATATCAATATCAATACTCTATTTAATCAATACACATACTATAATCCCAGTTTATAAAAATGGAAAACCTCATAAATGGTAGCTATTTTTACTAAAACATGACTGGAAGAGTTGTCATGTAAATGTAAACAGCCTATAGTTATTTTTTTATGTCATTATCAGCCATCAATACCTTTGTCAAAATTAACCCAGATTAATTTATCTGTCACATTGGAAAGCAAAACAGAGTACAGCTTGGGACGAAAAAAGATTTCAGAAAATGTATAGAACTGAACGGAATGTCATGGTGGGAGAAGGCATGGGGATCTTGAGCAGCTCTCAGATAGCAAGGCAGTGCTTGGAGCCATATGGGAGGGCACACAAGGGCTAGACAGTTGATTTTCTTGTATCTCCCCCTCCTAAATGCAAAGAAAGTCTCCTGTGAAACATTGGAGGTCTGAACCACAGTATCTATTTAATATTGACAATATGGCCTTGGGCCAGAAGTTGATGATACAAGGATGACTATGACTCAGTTCCTGCCCTCAAGCACTCACAGTCTAATGGGAAAAATGAACTCATAAAAAGCAATTTTGAGTGCAACAATGGAGGCTGGGTGGTATGAGGTACAGCAATTGCCAGAGGGGGAGAGTGATTAATTCAGTTTCAAAAGCAGAGACAACTCTATAGAGAAAAAAATAAAAATCAAAGGATGCATTTGAGTTCACCAAGTATAAAACAGAAGAAAGGACTTCCCAGAAACTGGGAACGGAGATTTGAAGCAGCATGGCCTGCTTGAGGAAGCACAGGCCAGAGAACCATCAGGAGAAGGATGATATTGATGCAGTGTGACAGTGAGGGAAAAAGCCAAGAGGGGAGCCGGGGACCTGACCTCAGAGCACCTTCTTTGCCTCACCAGGAAGAGTGAAGCTTATCCTGTGGATCATGGGAGCTACTGAAACTTTTTAAGTAAAGAAAGGTACCACCTGAAATTTTTAGAAAAAGCCCCTTGGTAATTCTTGGTAGTTCTATGGAGCACATATCGGAGCAGGCCAAGACGGAGGGCTGGAGAACCATCAGGAGAAGGATGCAGGTAATAGGTGTTGGTGCCTGATGAGGGAAGTGATAATAAGAAGAGACAGAAGTAAAAAATAGTCATTGACTGTTTATAAAGGCTGATAATGAGAATGCAGAAAAATAAGACATTCAGGCCTCTGGCTTGAGCAACTAGGCAGGTACCTACAGGAAGTGAGTTCACACCAAGGACACTGAGCTCACTCCAAGCTGTTGGTAGGACAACCCAGTGAAGATGCACATTTGGCGGCTAGACACAGGTCTTGTCCACAAATGTTAATTTAGGAGGCTTGAGCTGCCATCCTCTACAGCTACATGGGGAGGTCAATTGGCCTGGGGAGAGAAGAGAAGATAGGGAGGGAAAGTAGGGGAGGGGAGCCTCCACAATTCAGGAATGAGTGAGTCAGTCTCCTGACCAGGACAATCAGAGAGGTCCATGGAGAGACAAGAAAAATCAGGGCATCTGAATCCAAAGGATGAAAAAAATTCTCTGAAGGAAATAATAATCTCTGTAAAAGCAAATTTAAAAAGAGGAGGAGGAGACATACTCAGGTATCACTGGCAGGGAATGATGGTTACGCATCCCAGAACTGCACGGGTTTCCGTGCCTTTTCTCCAGGGAAAGGTGGGGTGTGATCAGGTGGGGCCTGTGTATCCAGGACCCTGCAAGAGGGAGCAGCAGAAACCTGTTCCCGCAGGAACCCTTCTTCTCCACCCACCTGGCCTGCCACAGGGGAGCTTCCTTGGTCAGCTTTGTGGAGAAAGTGCAATCTCATTATGAGGGAGTTTTCAACCTACATATGCTTCCATCTCACCCTCTTCTCCCATCTGACATCATGAGAAGGAAAAACTCAGAACCCTCCAGGAGGCAACTGAAGAGAAGCCTGAGCAATTGTATCCACTTTGGTTTCTTTCAGCCATGGGCCACAAACTGAAGGTGGAAGATTTCCACATCCTGAAACTCAGGCTGTCAGCCTGCTCCCTCTGCCACCCGAAGGTGGACAAGTCTGTTTGGAGACACACACACACAGCCTGACAGCACAAGGACACCATCCACATCAACTCCTTGGGGAACAGGATAGAAACAGACTTTTACCAAGAGCCAACTCAGTGCCAGGTGCCAGGTTAGAGCTACGTGTCTGTTAGCTCACTACGTAGGGGCTGAGGTATGTGGTTTCATGCCTGTCAAAGAAACTCAGGCATGCACCCTCCCTAAGACCACCTGGCTATTAGTAAATAGAACAGTCAGGGTTTGGTACCACGTCTTCATGATCCAAAGTCCAGGGGTTTCCCTCTATAAAGAGTTAGTTTCTGTTAAAATGTTTTTAACATGTTAATGGCTCACTATTCTTCAGATTCTAATACGCAGATGAGTTTCAGAGAGAAAGACATGAGTCCCTGTAATGTTGTATGTAACTGAGCTTTTGTAACTCAGATAGTATTTCAAGGATCTTAAGTTTCATGACAAATCCACTTTCTACATCAAAGCACCCTTTCACGAGCAAGGAGCCATTCCCTAATCTATCTCAAGTTTCATGTGTCAAATTTCCTTAAAGCAGAGCCCACTTCTGCCACTAAAGAAACCAGCCACCCCGAAAAAGCACCAAATCTAAAGTCATGCTTTGTCCGCAGTGAGAGCAGAGGGGCAGAGCTGGGAAACCATCCTGGAGGAAGACCCCAGTGTTCCCACCTTGCCTCCACAGACACCCTTCTCCTCACTGAGACGCTGGTGAGACCCCAGGACCTCGAAGCCCACTCTGTCAGGTCATAACAGACTTTTGTTCCTATACATTCTTGGAACTTCTGCCTGACTCAGCACAGAGTTGTCCTTTCCCCTGGTCACATGAACCCCTCAAACAGAGATAGACTCCGGGGAAACTGAGGTGCATCACTTGGATGCGTCTGTGAATCTCTGACTCCTCTACCCCTTCTTAACTTCGTAAGTCTATAGGAGTTTCCCACTGCACTGCCCAGGAATTAAACAGGCTAATTCAAGGACAAGTGTGGATAGTTACTTCCATGCCCTCCCTCTTCCTGCATCTGTCCTGAACTTATGAAGAAGTTTGTGCAAATCCTTGTATACCAAGTGGGCTGAGCCTGAGGTTACCCAAACAGAGACACTGTTCTCTTAGCTTGGACTTAAACTCTCCAGCAGGCTCATCTTTCATGCTGGTCATCTGTGTCATCTACCAAATGTTCCCAGGTCTTCTCCTGGACACAAGTATGATTACCCTTCCCAGCCCCTTTAGAACTGATCATGTGGCTCACTTTGGTCTATAAAATGTGAGAAGTGACATGTGTCACTTCTAAGTGGAAGCTTTAGGAGACAGTGTGATGGTGGAGACAAGCATTGAGATGAACCTGCTGTCAGCCTCCGTCCCTAAGAGATGATCCTGAATAGAGCTGCCTGTCAAACCTCAGGAGTCATCAAGGAAAAAAAGCCCATGGGAGTCCTTAGGAAAACTCCTCACAGAAGAGGAGGCTGATTGGGGAAGACTTAGGGAGGTTGAGCTGGTGCTGCATAGGAGTGGAGGCTGAGTAGGTGGTAATCAGGTAAAGGGGCTGATGATACGGAGCAAGGTGGAAGGATCATTGCAAGAAAATGAAACAGCATGTGCAAAGGCCCAGGGGATCAACAGCCAGAGAGTGAGGAGGGAGGGAGGAGGGTCATCAGCTGGCTTACCTAAGGACTCCTTCTTCCCTGGTAAACGCTGGTACCACCCAACCCCAACCAGAGAAAAGGAAAAGAGAGTGAGAAAAAGAAAAGGTATAGTGGAGGAGAATGAAAAGAACAGATAAGTGGATTTAAGAAAAAGAGGGCTTAAGGAGAAGAACAGGAAGCCCAGGAAATTCAGACTAGAGGAGAAACAACAAACCCTAGGCAGTGGATGGGATAATGGCCCCAAAAATGTCAAGTCCTTGCCCCTGGGACTTGTAAATGTGACCTTATGTGAAGAAAGGGTCTTTGAAGTTGTGCTTAACTTAATGACATTGAGATGAGAAGACTGCCCGAATTAATGGGTCCTAAATGCCATCACAAGTATCCTTATAAGAGAGAGGTAAGAAGCAGCTCTTACAGGGAACAAAGCCGTGTGACCACAGAGGCTGCGACTGGAGTTTTTGCCACCAAGGAACACAAGCCAAGGAGCACCTGGTACCACCAGAAGCTGGAAGAGGCCAGGAATGGATTCTTCCCTAGAGATTCTGGAGGGAGCACAGCCCTGCTGACTCCTTAATCTCAGACTTACAGCTCCAGAACTGTGAGCAAATGCATTTCTGTTGTCTGGGCCACCCAGGTTTTGATTTGCTCCAGCAGCCACAGGAAACTGGTGCATGAGATGCCAGAGAATAATTCCTGCTGCTTCTTGGTAGTCACCCACCCCTACCCCCAACACACACACACACACACACACACAACCCCCCCTTCCACCCCCTTCCCCACCCCACACACACCCCTGCCTTAGCCTCCCAGCCTCCATTAAGCACTTCTTGCATTTTCCTACCTGGGTTATTCACTAACCCCACCCTCCCTTTTCCTTCCTTCCATCCAGCCAGGCCCCACCCCTGCACTCGCTCCCCCGTTCCCCTTCTCCAGCCACCCATCTCATACTCCCCCAGCCCTGTGCCAAACAGAACCACCATGTTGTTGGCTGTGTTTCTCCCCCACAGATGGATTCTAAGCTCTTGGAGACAAAGATCTATAATGAGGCCCAAGTATTCTGTTCAGTGTCACTCACTGCACAGATTTGAATGCATGAAAGGCAATTGATAAATATTTGCCATTTGCTGATAATTTGGACTTGGTTATTACCACTGTAGTAAATAACCATTTATGAAGTGCCTGTTAGGTTTTAGGCATTAAATAATGAGAATAATAGGAAGAGCCATTATAATGAGCTGTTATCATGTGCTGGCTACTGTGACATGCACTAGAAATGCATTATTTATTTAATCATCACCACCATATTTTGATTATTATCACCTTTATATAGATGAGTGAGCCAGGCTAAGAGAGGTTAAGTAATTTGCTCAATGTCACGGAGCTAGCAAGCCTCAGAGCCAGAGTTCAGATTCAAATCTGACTGGCTCTCAAAACTATGTCTAAGTAGCATATTTTGGGGGAGAAAAATCCAGATTGCCCTATGCAGCCATGTCCTTGGCCACTGTTTTAAGGTGCTTTCATTTCTGAAACATTTTGGGGTATTCCTTAGACAATGTGAATCCAGGTTAATCAGCTTGACATCCGAGTCTCAATTCCAGGACCTGCAATCAACCGAGTTAGCCTCTAGGTGGCACCAAAAAAGTGCGTCTGAGACAAAAGCCGCCAAGCCAGGGAGGTTTCTGACTCTGAGGTGTTCCAAGGGGTGAGCTCCAGAGGCAGGGAGGCAAAGCCGCCCAGAAGGAAATAAGCCAAAGGTCAAAGAAACGGATTGAAAAACATGTTTCCTGAGGTAGGGAATGCTGACTTGAAACACCAGCAAATCCACATGCTTGTATTTCAGTGAAAATCATAATCCTGAGAAATGCAAACAATTTAAATACATCTGTTTACCAGAAGCACACAGAAATCCCGTGGGTGCTCCAAGAAAAGAAAAATTATAGGCACAATCACCGGTAGTTAGGATGTCCAAACACCTTTAAAAGTCCTTGTTGAAACGGCAGTTCTTAAATGATTCAATTGCCTTCTAGCCAAAACACAGAGCAACAGCCATAAATACACTATAATTAACATCACACTCAGAGCAAAGGAAACTTTGAAAATATTTCATTTAGCATCTCAAAGAAGTCACTGATATTCTTCCCCATGAATGAGGATATTGTCAAATAATTTATCCAGAGCCAGCTGTGATTCTCTGGGCTGTAAAATACCTAGAGATTGCTATGTATTTAGTAGGAAGAATGACAGCTCATTGGACAGCACCACATTCCTAAATTCAGGCCCTGCTGGAGGGCTGGATTCCTGCAAGATGTCTTGTCCTGCACCACTGCTGCACCAAGTGGTTCACAGCGTGCTTCCCATCTGTGAATTTTTTGCAACGAGTACATGAGGAGGAAAATACAGCAAGAGAGAGTGGGCTTTGAAAACTGTGCAGCAATTTGATCTTGCCATGATAGGCCAGGCTGTGATTAGTTCCACAGAACTGGAAGAACCAGTTGGGATGCTGCCAAATTGCTGGTGAGTCATTTGTGGCAAGAGATATGGACTAATCCCATGCAGCAAGCCCTCTTATTGATCTGAAACAGACTGGAAATGAACTGGCCCCACCACAAGTAGTTTGGCAGATTTCTCCAACCCTGTCCATCCAGTGCCCTGGCCTTGAGAAGCAAAGGTTGCTAGGTGGGTGGTGATTAGAAGGGTGGCTTTCAAAGTCAGAGGGAGAGAAATCCAATTGTCGCTATTAATTACCAGTGATGTGGCATTAGGCCCTGACTTTTTGGGTCTTTACTTTCCTTAATACTAGGAAGGGGCCAATAAATACTTTGTAGAATTGTTGAGAGAATACAAAACGAGATGGAGGTGGTAAGATTATGAACACGTAGATGGTTTTCACACCTCCTCAGTCTCCCTCTGTCTGTCCATCTCTCTCTCTGCAAATAACACCCTTTATCTGTTTGGAGAGTTTTTGAAGAGGAAGCCCTCTTGGTCCTCAAGAAAACTGCATTATCAATACAATTTTGAGAGACCCTTAGAACCAAGTCTCTGGGTTCAGTCACTCATCATATCCTCTTGTGAGAGAGGAGAAAAATATAGATTAATGGACAGAAGTGAGAAAAGAGAAGGGGCTTAGGAATGGAGTGAAAGGGGCAGGAAGGATTCTCTTGTGTGGGAGGACAAAAGGATGTCTTAAGACCTGACACAGAGGCAGTGGGAGACATAAGCTTGATGCTGATTCTGGAGGAAGGTTCCAGAAGAGATGGCCCACTGCTTGGAAAAGTGGGAAGCACTCACAGGCCCTAGAACTCCCGGGACAGCCTGGTGCACTGCTCAGAATCATGGGTGAGCCACCACCCCTTCCTCCCCCAGGGCCATGCCAATGTCCCGGCTCTATTCCCTGGAAGGCCTTGACTTTGTCCACACTACATCCAGCACCTCACCTTGATCACCTGGAAAGTGATGCCCATCCAGGACATATCACCTTGCTGTCTCCATCTTAACCTGTCACCCCCAGTAAAATCTGGAGCCCTGCTAAGTGCCAGGCACTGCTTCAACAACGGAGATCCAGGAGCCAGCTCAGTCCCTGCTCTCCGGGAGCTTGTTCTCCAGATGTGGTGGGAAAGACTAAGAAATATCAAGTAAGTGACAGTCCCCCATCATGGAATAGTGGTACCCTGTAACTGCATGCAGCATAGACAGTGTGCTCTGAGTATTTGACTTTACACTCTGGGGCAGGGCTTCATGCTGAGCCATAGATGGAACCCAGATCTAATAAAAACATTACATCTTTATTCTCACTAGCCTCTAACTAAACTTAACATTTCCTTTAAATATGAAAGCAGACAGCCATCAAAGCTCCTCTGATTCTGTAACCAAAAGAAATTACTGACACTTGCATTTCACATTACAACCATTGCAGGTGTTTGGAAATATCATTTATGCTTATCACTTACGGTAGTTTGAGACCACTCCCAGATCTTAACACAATAAAAAAGAGGCACATACATTACTGTATCACATATATCGGGTTTTCAAAGCTTCAATAACTATATTCAGTATAATTTGCGTTCTCCATTTAGAAACATTACTTGTAAACATTACCCTGGAAGGATCAATGGGGTTTACTAGCCCACCTAAGAGGTCCAAGGCACAGAAAAGACAAGAACCTTTGGTCTAGGGCTGCTGTTTCTTAACATCTGAAGGACCCTTATCAGGAATCCAACCTCCAGGGATTGTTAGCTCATGAAAAACCCCCATTAGTCAGGCACACCCCAGAGCTCTGTGGTGGCTTTCCCAATCTGGCAGTTTTGATCAGTGCTAGAGGGCTTACACATTCGCATCAGGGTTACTAAAAGCCATTTATCTTGGTGGAATAAGTGGTGTTCAATATATGTAGAAAGAATGTAAATATTGCACAGGAATATTTGTATGAACAGGGATATAAGAATTCAGTGAACCCAGATGCCTAAACCTTCTCAAATGGGACACAAGGCCCTCAAACTCCCATTTGATCACATGTTCAGATATTTAGATGAAAATTCCAAGAGGATACTTAAGCTATCTTGCCTCTCTTGTCTAGGTGTTATCTCCTCTACCTCTGATTGATTGAAGTTCTGGGCAGGGAGTTATGGAACTATTGAGGGAACTGAGTTCCATAAACCTACAGAACAAGTTTGTATGACTGTTTTGGTGCTTGCTTGTAACTCTCTGTTTGTATGTGTGGCAGTTCTTGAGACCTGCTTCCCTTGTGGCATACTACCTGGTAGCACGGTTGTGGGAAGGAGACCACAGAAATGACGGAGCCCACCCACCGAGAACATCTCAGAGCTCGCTAGAGCAAGGGAGTCAGCCATCATCCCTGGCACTGGGAAGAGACTCATTGGCAGGCAGAGGAGTGGGAAAGCTTTATAGTGGAAAAAGGAAGACTTCTAAGAACAGGTTGCTGGTGTAAGGAAGCTGGAGTCAGGCCATCTAGGAACAGAGAATTGCATACAGTTGACTGGAGAAGCATATTTGGATTTCTCTGCTTGGTCTTGAGTTGGAAGCTAAAAAGTAGGGAAGTTGGTTTGGCCTCCTGGACTAGGTTCTCCAGAGGCTGTGGGCCACTGTTGTATTGTCGTATACAGCCTGGCCATTGTGGCCATTGCATATTCCATCTGGCAGGGCGTCTAGCAGTGAGCTCTTAGGGATGGCTGCCCCGAAACAAGGTTTTGACTGTGAGAGGCCAATCAGTTCAGGTCTGTTCACAAGACGCACACACGCACACGGGCATCTCCAGCCTAATAAGGTCTTGGATACAGGGCATCCAAGGTAATGACGAACCAACTTTCACATCTGTACCTGAAGCAGCTGCAGTAAGCATGATTTACTCCCCCTGAGCTGATGTGGTCGATGATACTACTCCATAGGTAAAGCTCTGGACACAGTGCCTGATACATAGTAAGCACTCAGGAAAACACTTATTTTTTTAAGAAGAGGTAGCATTTTGCTAAGGAAGTAGACTCCATTGCCAGTGCTTCTCAACCAGGAGCAGTTTGAGCTCCCACGGAATATTTGACAAGGTGGAGACACTTGATTGTCCCAAGGAGTAAGGGATGCTCCTGGCTTCTAGTGGGCAGAAGCCCAGTTTGCTGCCGAAATTCCTGTGATGCACAGGACAGCTCCACAACAAAGAACTATCCAGTTCAAATGCCAGTCATGCTGAGGTTGGAGGAAAATGGAGGAGGTGTGGGTAACAGAGGGCTATCCTGGTGGCAGTACAGCACAGTGATCAAGAGAGTGGGCTCTGCAATAAAAGGGTGGTTTGCACCCTGCTTCTGCCACTTCCTGATGACTATGGACAAGTTGCTCGACTCTTCTAACCGTGGGGCCTCCCTCGTGGGGCTTATTGTGAACTGACTTAAGTGAATTCCATCTTGCACATTTCTTAGGTTCCTTTAGGTGGTAGATACAGATAACCTAAGAGGGTTGAGGTAGGGGAGGGTTGGCCAACTCTTCCTCTACAAGATAGCCACCAGGTTGCAAAGGAAGGGATTTTCAAAATTCTGGCCCACATGTAGATATTTGTTAGCAAGCAAATCCGGAAGTACTCAAGTGCCTGTGTGTAAGCTCTTGGAGATCTCTATTTCCCCACTGAAACCCATTTCTAACAGTTACTACACTACTTTACAAGCCACCAGTTTCACCAATCAAATATTTCCGACATTCTCTAAGCTAACAGAACGTCTGCTCTTGATGGAGATGCAGATACCAGAAGCCTGTGTTAGCCCTCTGGAGAGGGTCCCTGATTAGAGTGCTAGCTGACCAGTCCCTCGTGTTCAGAATGCCAGCTGCACCTGGGTGACTGCCTAACTGCCACTCACACACAAGAACACATTGTCTGCTTCAAAGGTTTAAAATAAGTCACAGACCACATAAGGGAGCTCAGAGACATAACCTATGCAAAGCATTTAGCACTCTTCCTGGAATATTAGGAAATATGCAACACATGTTGCTATTTGTGTAATCGTTTTTTAAAGCCTTCCTCCAGCTCCTTGAAGAAAGGAAGGAGAGTTTTAATACCCAAGGGGAGTAAGGAAAGGAAGGTGATAGCATTTGTTGAGCACCTACTGCATACCAGGCACTTCATTGCTTCGTGGCATTTAACTGCACAACCGTTTGGCTGGGTGGCTTGATTTTCACTGATTCCCACATGAGGAAGCTGAGCCTCAGATGGCACGGGTACCAGGCCCAAGGCCGCACAACCAGATAGGTGCCTGAGCCAAGACCGAAACCCTTAGATGGGAAAGGCTGCCAAGTCCCAGCTGTCTTCACAGAATTGCACTTTGAACTCCCAGTGATAGGAAGATAATCAAACTCAAGTATCAGGAAGATAAAGCTGAAAAAGTAGGAGACAAGTGGGAATTACACAGAATCACTGCCAAAGGCTGCCAGCCAGCTCTCCACGGGGTGGGGACGAGGGGACATGGTCTGACATAGAGGGGGCTAACTGAGTATTAGCCACCCAGAGTTGTCACAGGGTGGCTTCTCCCAGAAGCAGACTTGATTCGGGGGTGCAAGACAGCAGCAAGAGAGTAGGGGCAGGCAGCAGGAGAGGCAAGGGGAGGAGAAGGCTTTTGTGCAACTCACAGGCAGCTTTGGGGCCCTGGCTCCCAGGCAGGCCTTAAGCTCCATAGGCTATTCTTGCTCTTCCAGTTCCCCTGTCAGGGACAGCTCCAGTGTGCTTTGGCAGACCTCTGAAAGCACACAACAGCCGGCCCCCCGGAAGCTCCGGACTGGGTACCAGCAGCGTGTACAGTGGTGGTCATGGCCAGCACCCAAGGGTGTTCATCCTTGGACATCCCATAAAAGCCCAGTCCTTCCCTGGGCCCACATGGCCCCCGGATTAACCGTGTTGGGCTGTGATATTGAGGCTTAGAAACAAATTATTTTTTAATAAGTAAATGAGAAACAGAAACTTGATGTTTTAGTTGCTTTTACAACTTACTGAAAGATGCATAAATTATTTCTACATCATTTTAACCTTCTTTCAAGATGCATCATTTACGTCTCAGTAGTTTTGATGCTACCTAATATTTACTCAATACTAAATTCAAATTATAGCAAATAAATATTAAATAATACCTTGAAACTCATATGAATACATGTATTTGAATTAAAAGATGATGTCAGACTATTTATGTCACCAGAGTCAGATTTAATTTGATTTAGCGAAAACAAATTGATGGAGATGTCTTTTAAACTGCAGGTTCCTGGGCCCCATCCCAGGTCCACTGACTCTGTGGTGGTAGGGCCCTGGAATTTGCATTCTTAATCAGGCTCCACAGAGAATTCTAGTCTCATCTATGAAGTCTGAGAATCCCTGTGATGTCTGCCCTCAGGTGAGCGGGGATGTAGAATGAGCAGTGAAGGGAAGGGGGAGCTAGCACCCTGGCAGCCTCATTCTCCCAGGTGCTTGGTAAGGGACCATGTGATAAAAAGCCTACCTCCCTTTCTCTTAGACGGTGAAAAGGCTGTGTTCCCTTCTGGCCAAAAATACCACATCTCTAGAGGCCTACTGAGGTGGTTCAGCAGCTAAATAAACCAAGTTGGGGGAGGCAGGCTGGATTTCACAAGGGAAATGAGCTGGAGAGGAAGCAGAATAAAAATGATGGGCCTGCCAAGTAAAGCAGGTGAACATTAACTAAGGGTGATGCTGCTCAAGCTTTCTTTGAGATGCAGTGGAAGGAGAAAAGAACTTCTTTGAAAGCAGTCAGCCCCAGAGTTACAGCCAGAGAACATCTCTGTGGCTTCAGGGAAAGAGTATGTGTCTGTGACGGAGAGGCTGTGGGTTCAAGGCCTAGCTAGGCCGCTCATTTGCTCTGTCTCTCTGGGAGGAGCAGCTCACCATCCTGTCCGTAGAGCTCCTCACCTATAGAAAGTGCACGATTTCCCTCCTTTCCCCATGCCTTTGGAAAGGTGGGCTGATGGAGTGGGCTGTCTGAGAGAAACTCCTCCCCATGGACAACCATGCCTACAGTTGTGCTCCACAGGAGGGAACAGGAGCACCTCTGCCCCCAGTTTCCAGCCCCACAGTCTACTTCCCACCGCTTGACCACAGCTGGTGCTCGCCCACCAAAGACTTTGAACTTCCTCTTCTTCCTACCTAGTCCGGTCTTTCTCTCCACCTCCATGTTGGCTTGAGGTTCTTTTTTTCGCCTAGGACATTCTTTTCATCTCCACATGCTGCCTTCTTATCATTCAGGTCTCAGCCTAACTATCACCTCTTCAGGGACACCCTCCCCAGCCTCCTGTTCCCGTATTTTTCCCCCTCTCTCCTCCCCAGGCCCTCTCTATTATGTCACCCTCTCATGTCTTTGTCTCAGGACTCAGCACGCTCTGACACCATCTCTTTCCTCCATTTGTTCATGGGTTGACTGTCCAGGCCTTCACGGCGTGTGAGCTCCTCAAGGGTAGAAGGCTTCCTTCCCATGAGCACGCCCCTGGGGCACGGTAGCCGCCCGCACCTAGCCACAGAACAAAGGCACACACTGACTTGTCCCTCTCTTGCTGCCTCTGAGCCCACGTGCCCTCTGTTCCACTACCAGCTCTTCCCTTTATCTCTTTTGGTCTTTGTATCTCTGCCCTTCCCCCAGCCCCCACCTCATCCTCTAGGGCCCCCGGCTGGGACTGAGACAGTTTCCCCTACATGGCACTGGAGAGGAAGGTGGTATAAGCCCTTCCACTCCTTCCAGGACACTGGGCTAAAATAATCCAGGTTCAGCAGGAGTCACCAAAGACCTTCTCTACCTAATGTTGCTAAAAACATGGCTCTAATGTATCATTCTGCCCACAGTTTCTCCTTCTCATCAAAGACAGTCTTACAGCTGCTCAGTTCCAGAAGGGTGGGACTCGGAAGGTGGAGGGTGAGAACTCCATCCTGGCACGTTATCTGACAGGCATTGGTGATGAGATATGGGGGGGTCCAAAGTGAAAAGCCCTCCACGGAACTAGAAAAGGAGGAAAGTAAGATTGCCCCCCAACAAGCAAGCAGGAAACTGACCAAGCTTGTATCAGGACTGCACACTGGGGCACGTCTCAGTGAAGGTGCCAGCATTTCTAAAGGAAGACTCTCTCCTGGACAGAGGGGTTAGTTAGTCCTGGAATTAGAGCACATTTTTATTAAGCCTCATTAACTTGCCAAACACCTCACTGAGAGATATCCTTATATTAGTGCCTATAATCTTCCCTGCAGCCCTTTCTTTGCTGTAACTGCTCTTATCAAGACTAGATTACTGAAACCCATGGGAACAGGAATTCTTTTGTTTCTCCTAATTCTTTTGCTTACAGTTTTGTCCAAACATCACAGCACACACACAATACTGGAAGGAACAACCAACATTGGTTGATTAATTCCTCTGGCCAGAGGTGTTCCTCCCTTGTGAAAATAACCTCCTCCCTTTGCTTCTGCACTTACCGTGACCGATTCCTTGCTCTTATCCTGAGGTCTTTCACCTTTCTGTTCCTTCTGTGAGGAATGCCTCTTTCATCTTTGACAGACACCTCTTATTTTAAAGCAAATAGCCTGGCATATGGCTGAGGGTGTTCAAAAGCTAAAACTTCCCATTAAAAAGTAAGTCCTGGGGATAAAAGGTGTAGCATGGTGACTACAGTTAATAAGACTATATTGCATATTTGAAATCTTCTAAGAGAGTACATCTTGAAAGTTCCCATCATAAAAAAAAAAAGAATGTGTAACTGGCAGTGGATGTTAACTAGACTTAGTGTGATCATTTCACAATATACATAAATATCGAAAATCATGTTGTCCACCTCAACTAATGTAATGTTATATGTCAGTTCTCTTTCTCTCTAAATATGTGTGTATATAATGTATATAAATGTGTGTATAATATATAATATGTATATAATATACAAACACATATATTTAGCTTGGTGGCTGGGCAAATAGACATCTGAAAGTAAGACACCCATGTCTGAGGTACTGCCACAAATAGCCATGTGACATTGGGCAAATTAACCATTTGTGTCTGTTCCCTGCATTGAATGGATCTAAGAAAAGCTAATCCTACAGCTATTGTAGGAGTTAAAGCATAAGGAGCTAATTATTACAATAAGAGTTAAAATGTGATTAAAGACAAAGTACAGTACCTGGAAGGGAAAGACAAGCTGGAGGGCATATTTTGGTGAGACGGTAGTAAGTGCTGATCAAATGATACCTGGTAGAGGTTTTTGGTTTGCAAGCGAAAGAAATTGCATTTGACTAACTTAAGTGCTTTTTTAAAAAGGAGTTTATAAAGATCTGGAGCACTAGTGGGATCAAAGAGTAATCTGAGTGATCAGCCTTGGGAAGGATGGGCCTAGAGGGAATCTTCACCTGTTGAAATTCTGGGTGTTGTACTGAGACGATTTAGCTCCAGTTGCCTTCCATTCTGATCCGGGTTTCAGTTCCCTTAAAACTTAAATTCTGGGATAGAAATTCTGGGTCAGGTTGTGTGTTTTCTTCTGGGGGGAGAAGGAAGGCAAGAACGGTGATTGGGAGTCACCAGGATCATAAAGAATGGGGCCCAGGTTGAAACTGGTATCAATTTCCTGTCGCTATCATAAACTACCACAGCACAGAAAAGAATAGAACCTGTGTTCAAGGCCTGCTGCTCCTTACATCTGAAGGGCTCTCATCAGGAATCTACCTTCCAGGGACTTACAAATTTATTATTTGTTATTTTATTATTTTACAGACCTGGAGATCAAAAGTCCAAAATCCATCCCAGTGGGCTAAAATCAAGATATCAGCAGTGCTGTTACGTAACATAAGGTAATCATGGATTTACTGTTGCTTCACCTTTGCCATGTAAAGTAACCTGATCAGTGGAGCAATAGCCTATTATATTCCCAGCTCTTGTCCACACTAAGGTGAAGGGATTATGCACACCATCTGTAGGTCTGAAATGTACCTTTTGGTAAGGTGAGGACAGACAGGTAATCATATTGTGGTACAGCAAATGAGCGTTGGCACAAAGGTGTGATTGAGACCTTATGGGAAATTATGAGCAGAAGTGTCTGGAGAAGGTGGGGAGGAGAGAGGGGTTCAGAAAGGAGGCGAATTCTGAGCTGACTTTTGATGGATGAGATTTGGAAGCTCACTTTTAAAGCGAGCTTCACATGTAAGCCAGGGGAAATCAAATACAGGTTTCTGGGTAAAAGACTAATGCTTTAATCTAGACCACAGCTGAATTTTAAAGAAAAAAATGCCAGAAATTAAATCCAGGCAGAATTAATCATTTAATCAGCCAGTCAGGCCACCTTGACTTGCTCTGGTGATTTAAGAGGGCTTAGACAAAGCATCTGGAGCCCATTTCTAAAGCTTGCCGCATCTTGAAATTCTTCTCATTTTAGGATTCCTAGTGAATTTTCCAAATCTTTTTGCTAAAAAATGCAAGAAAAGAGCAGACATATGTTGAGTTGCTGGGAGCAAAAAGAGTCATGATACCATCTAGATAGTATGGTAGTTGAATTCACCAATCAACCAGTTGCCCTGGGCTTATTAGTCTCTTTTTAATCTTATATTGCAATATAGAACTGCAGGATGGCGTGAAATGTGAAAAAGAAAAGGGAGGGAGGAGGAAAGATTTTCAAAGCAAGCACAAAATTGAAAGGGAGCAAGTAGAAAGCAGGGCATGAAGTTCCAGCTGGCTAGCAGTGATTGATCACAGCTCCATTTGCTATTAGAGTTGGCCATGGCGAGGGTTTATTCCCTACACATTCCTTTTTCATCAGTTCCAGGGGTGGCCCAGCCTAGAGTTAACCAAGCCTGAAGTCTTGGAGAATTCAAAGATTTTTTTTTTCATATTTGTAAATTTTTATCTAAGTAGCACATGCACAAATTTTTTAAAAATCAGATTTTACAGAGGGATTTGTAATGAAAGACAGCAATGTCTATCCCATGCTCTCCTCTCCAAAACCTATTTTCAGTTGTTTGAAGAGTTCCTAGCCTACCTGCAAATGATGTGTTTATGTCACTCTTGTTTGGTGCACATTTTAAGAGAAGATCTCCTGACTCTCTTCAGTAAACATAGATTTAGCTTCCATGTGGCATCATAGCAACCCCTCACTTCCATAAAGTTTTATTACTTTTTGTACTTCCTCTATTGATTATTGTTATCACTTTAAATGATATTCCATAACCTCTATTTTTTGTTCCTTTGTCTGTAAACAATAGGGCCTTTCTTCCTGCATTGAAAGGACTTTTTAACAGGTGATGCCAACAGGTGAAAGTAGTTACATCAGTTGTTAATAAATGGGCCACTGAAAAGGTATTTCCTGTGTAAATAAGCTTAAGAAACCTTGAGTAAATAGAACAAGTTTCTCTGTAATGGCTCATCTCAGAGGCTTTGATGTGCAAATCTGTGCTAGGATGCCTCAAAGGGCATGTAATGTGTAGCATTTCCCAAACTTTTGATCATAGGGATGTTTTTTCACAGAACATCTATTACTGTCTTAGGGAAATGCTTGTAGAAAAGCAAAGGAGGCAATCTCCTCTTTGATGTGATAGGAGGAACATCAAATCCCCTTTTAGCCAAATGGGAGTAGTCCGCTCCCGCACCGAGCCCTTGCTAGCTACTGGTGCTGCACTAAAAGCCAGCACTGTGCACCCCATGAGCTCAGTACTAGTAGTATCTCCATTTCACAAAGAGGGAAACTGAGGCATAGCAAGGGTAGTTTGCTCAATGTGCCACAGCTAGTCAGATGGTGGGGTCAGGATTCAAACTGAGGCCTCAGGTTTAGAGTTCCCAAACCACACCATACTGTCTTCCCCATGAACTGCTGCGCTTTCTGAAATGAGGGCAATGCAAAAGGACTTTTCAAAGACCTTAGGCATTTTAACTAGACTCTGTTTTTTCTCTAATCATCATGCTGTCTCTTATCTCCACAGAGCAATTTATAATATTTTATAACAGCATGTATGTTCCCTATCCCATTTGAGTCTTCTCTCACCCAACCCTGTTAGTCAAGCTGATGAATATATAGAAGTTCAGGGTACTGGTCAACTCAACGTAGCTAATCAAGGATTTAAACAATCAGGAGTTTGTCTTCTTACTGGCTATATCCAAGTGAGTAAGTTTCCAAATTTAGCAAAGAAAAACTGGCTCTGGTTACCTTAGGATTTCATGTAAAGAATGAATTATTCTTTTAGTATAAGTATGTCTGCAATATTTGAGGCACACACTAAAACATTATCCATTGTTTATCTGTAACTTTTATCCACATATTATCTGGCAGCCTTATGAATAAGAACAGAATTCAGAACACAGGCTTATGTGAGAGAAGAGCAGAGGAGGCTCAGGGACCAGGAAGCAGTGTGAGAGTACCCTAGTTCTCTGAGCTTCCTTGCTAGTGTGTGCCAGTGGTGTAAGGTGGACAGGGAGATACTGACTCCCTAAGCCCTCCTTGCAGCTATGGAAGCCTGGACTGGCAGAAACACAAGTGGCAACTCTAGCCACAGCAGTCTCCTCCAGGGCTCTGTGAACGGTGTCCCGGTTGGCAAGGTCTAACCGTGCGCCCATGGATCTCTCAGGCGGTATCCAGAATAGTTGCATGTAGACCTCTACCTCAGCAGCCAGCTGCAAAATGCTTGGCTGCCCATCGTGGGCAAGGGACCCATGGACCCACGAGAGTTCATATTCCAAATGCCCACAGAGCAGGGCTCACAGCCCAAGCCACAACTCATTGCAGTCAAAATGCTCAGGGATCCCTGGCAGGCACGGCTCCAGGCAGCGTAGGCCCACACAAATCTCTTTCAAATATATCCGTTAAGTACGGCTTTGTGGCTGATGGCACCTACTAGCAACCCCACTAGCTTCCCAGTGATGGCTTTGCGTGCATGTTCTACAAATTGGAGTTTCACTGTTAGTTTCCAATACTTAATATGCAAAAGATACTTGTCATTGAACTCTGTTTGCAGTTATAAAATAAAATTTAACATACCATTCATCAATAAAAGAAAAGGAGGCCTATTAAAGTCTAAATATAACTAACTCTTGCAAATGTTTGAAGGGTCATAAAAAATGGTTTCGAGTCTTTTATCATCTCTGTGTGAAACTGTTTTCAATGCTGATGAGAACGTGAAGAGAACATATTAAAAAGTCAATTAGGATTTGCTTGTAACCATTAAGACATAAAACTTGATGGGAAAAGCTATGTTGACTTCCACTTTCACTGGGACGTAGAAAGTCCCAAGAGAACATTGCTCCCACCCTAACAACAAGAACAAGCCAGGTGAGCTATACAAAATCACAATTTTTTGAAAGCCTGTAGGAGCGTTCAGGTTGTAAAGAAACCTAATGAACCAAAATCCCGAAAGTGACAAGGACTTCCTAGGAGAGATGCTTTTATCCTTGCCAGTGCAGTGAACGGAAGAGGAAGCTGGTAAGAACAAATAGCTGAACCTTCAGAGCAATTTTAAAGCGATTTAGAATCCCCAGGGGCTCAGACCCCGAGGCGGTCTGTACCTAGCCCCTGACCTTTTCCCAGGGGTCCTCCATGAGTGTGCCCAGGACAGCACTGGGGGCACAGTGAGACCGCGGAGCACAGCTGTGCCTGCTGACTCCGAGCAGGACTGAGAGAGCTGGCCCAGCTCTACGGTCATGGAGCTGAACATGAGGCGGCAACTGCTCACCCCTGGGTGGGGGAAGGGCAGCCGGGGATGTCATTTGACCCCAGGTGCAGGTGGGCGGGGCCTGCGGGAGTCCCAGCAGGAGGCCGAGGGAATCGCTCCCGCGTTACACTAGGTTAGGGCCTTCTCCCTACTGGGGGAAGGGCTGCAGAGCCTGCTGGAGTCCAAGGGCAGAACAGGGATATTGGGAGAAACCCCCAGGCCTTGCACTGAGCCCAAGGCAGGGCTTGTATATCTGGGAGAGGGCAGAACGCAGACAGGCAAGACGCAAAACCAGACAACACCTGCTAAAGCCCAAGACTGAGAGAAGAGTTGATAAAATCCCCCAGGGCCTTCATGTCCCAAGTCCTGTTAAAGGGAAGGTTCTGATTCCCCCTTCAAATAATGTGAAGCCCTTGGTGAACTGAATCTAACTAAAGCAACAACACTTTAGACCAAGATAACTTTAGGGTGTCTCAAACTTTCTCATTCTGCAAAACAGAAAAGGTCTGCCATTTTCTAGATAGGACTATTCTTTTCTTCCAACTCCACTATTCATTTGTAATTCATGATGCCTGAATTTAATCAAAATCAAATTAAAAGACACATGAAAAAAAATGGAAAAAGTTACTCTTCCCTAAAGAGAAAACAGTAAATAAAACCAGACCTACAGAGTAGAATTGTGGGAATGATTTAAAATATTAATAATAAATATAGAAAACGATAGAGTGGAAAAAGTGAACAGATGGACAATTTCAGAGCCAAATGGAAATGCTATAAATGAAAAATATATCAGATATAAAGAATTCCTTCAGTGAGTTTATTAGCAGACTGGACATATCAGAGAAAGGAATCAGAGAAATTGAAGACAATCTGAAAATTTGCATTTGAACTCTATTTGCATATATGCAAATATATACGTTTTATATATGCAAATATATATAAAATCAAACACATAAAATATTCAGATGGTCTAGAAATTTTCTAAAATATATAAGACATTAACCCAAGATTCAATAAATTCCAATCCAAGGAAGAATAAGTACAAAGAAACAAAGATGTGTCTAAAGAACTCTTAGACAATTCATAATCAAACTGCTGAAGAGCAAACATAAAGAGAAAATCTTAAAAGCTGCCAGAAAAAATAAGACATATCAAGGGCAACAACAATAGAAATTATAGCTTCTCCTTGGAAACACTGGAGACAGAAGACAGTAGAATGACATCTTTATAGTGTTGAAAGGAAAAATATCAATCTAGAATTCTAGGTCCACTGGAATTATTTTCCAAAAGTGAAGGTAGGCAAAACAAAGATATTTTCAAAAAGTGATGGAAATTGTCTCAAATGAAGCTCTACTGTAAAAGATATAAAATAAATTATTTAGGTATTTTATTTCTCAAAAAGAAACCCACCAGATAGAGACCAGTTCTTCAGTAAAGAATGAAGAAAATTAGAAGGAAAAAACGTTAATAAATATAAAGGGTATTCAACACACACATAAACACACATATACACACTATAAAGACTACTGATCTTTTACAGTAAAAATAATAACAATGTAATATAAGGCTCTGGCATATTTAGAAGTAAGGTTTTTTGACAAGAGCACAAAGGGTAAGAATGGTAATTAAAATACATTGTGAAGTAGTAGAATAATTTTTTATTGTAGATGTGACAAGTTAGAGATGCGTATTATAATCTCTAGATCAGAAAAAAACAATTCTGTACTACAAAAAAAATACAAAGACATAACCAACACAGAAAATAAAAATTAAAATGAATACCTAAGAATACTTAATTCACACCAAAAAGAGGCAGGAGGAATTAAAAAAACAAAGAACAGAAGAAGCAACATAAAATATTACTACAATTGATTAAAACCCACATATATCAATAATTGCATATGGACTAAAGAGCCAAATGTAAAGCCAGAGATGATAACATGGACTGAAAAAAAGGAAAAGCCAGAGATTATCAAAATGGCTTTAAAAAAGTACATTGTTCACAAGAAACACACTTTAAAGACACAGAAAGCTTAAAAGTGAAAGAATGGAGAAGGATATAACATTCAAATGTTAATCATTAAAAATCTACCATTGAGATATTTTATAACAAAGCAGAACTTCAAGACAGAATATCACCAATATAGACATTTCATAATAATAACAGAGCTAAGTCATCAAGAAAATACAGTGATTTTAAGTGTTACAGAGCTGAAGAAAAGTATAGATAGATCCAAAATTATTGTTAAAGAATTTAACACCTATCTCTCAGCAATTGATAGGACAATTAGACAAAAAAATTAACAAAGACATGTAAGCTATAACTCAACTTATTTGACAGTTAAAGAACACTACACCCAACAACAGAAAAGAATTGTGTCATCATTTTAAGTGCACATAAAAAAATTCACCAAGATAGACTGTTGTCTGGGCCATAAGGCAAGTCTTCATAAATTTCAAAAGTCAAAATTGTACCAAATACGTTCTTTGGCTATAACAGTACTAAATTAGTAATCAATAGCAATAAAATATTCCAACAGAATTTTCTGCAATGATGGAAATGTTTTATATCTATACTAACCAACAGTAGTCACTATCCACGTGGGACTACTGAGCACTTGAAATTTGGCTTGAGTGACTTCGCAAATTAATTTTTAATTTTAATTCATTTTAATTAAATATCCACATATGGCCAGTGGCTATTATGTTGGACAGTAAAAATCTAGAAAGTCTCCAAATATATATCACACACAAAAGATTTTAGGTGAATCAGAGATCTAAACCTAAAAGCTAAAACTATAAATCTTATAGAATAAAACACAAGAAAATATATTCATGAACTTGGTATAGTAAGAATTTCATAGAGAAACCAGTAACTGTAAAATAAAATACTGATAAATTAGACTTCATTAAAACTAAAATCTTCTGCATGCAAAAAGTTACCATTAAGAAAAAAAAACTTAAGTTCTAGTTTGGGAGAAAATAATTGTAAAATAACACCTGACAAAGGAGTTGTATCCAGCATATATGAAGAGTTCTTAGTACTTGAAACAAAAAGACAAATGAACAAATAAAAGTGGGTAAAGGTTTACCCAAACACCTCATAATGGAAGATTTATAAATGATCAAAAAGCACATGAAAATCATGTTCAACTTAATTATTTATCAAGAAATTGCAAATTAAACAATTAGATATCACTACCAACCAAGCAGAATGGCTGAAATTAAAAACACTGATACCACTAAACATTGACATAGATGTGTAAACAACAGGAATTCTACTGGTATAACGTGATACCATTTAGAAAACCAGGAATTTTGTATAAAGCTAAACGCACATCTACCATATTACCCCACCACTTCACTCTAGGTATTTATCCATGGAAAATGAAAATATATGTCTACAAAAGGACTTGTGCAAGAATATTCATAGTAACTTTATTCATTAATAGCCAGAAACTAGAAACAACCAGCTAGTCATCAACAGGAGACTGGATAAGCCATATATGGCTTATTTATTTATGCAATGAAATATTAACCAGCAATTAGAAGTAACAGATCGCCCATACATGCAACAAGTTGAGTGAATCTTAAAAACATTATGCTTAATAAAAGGAGCCAGACACAAAGGAGTACACATTGTATTATTCCATTTCTATGAAGTTCTAGAATAGGCAAAACTCTAAGAGTCCAGATCAAATAGCTGCTTCTAGGTTCCAGGTGTTGACTGAGAGCAGGCACAAAGGATCTTTCTAGAGTCATATAACTACATTGTGACTGGGAGGTATGTTTTACTTGTCAAAAATGACCAAAAGTATACACATTTAATCTGTGTGTTTCACTGGATGTAAGTTAAGCTTCAAAATACATTTCTAATATATAATGAAGCTATGTTCAGGAAAAGCAGGCTTAAGTGTCTCATTAAAAAATGCAGAATACTTTGGAAGTATAGTGCAAATTCAATATTTAATATCTTCTACAATATATGAATTTTATTTTTCTTATTTTATACACACACACACATATATATATATATATATATATATATGATTTTTTTGCACCCAGCCTTATTGAAATGCTCCAGAATGTCCTGCTGTTTGTTTCAGCATGTCCTGCAAATGTAACACTTTTCCACATGGGCCGCAATGGGAAATGCTGAGAAGTACCACTCCGCCTGGAGTTGAAGCAGAGATAGGACTGGGAGAGAGAATGTTTGGGAGGCAGGATGCACAAAAATGTGAAGGGCTGTCTATGTCATAGGGCTGCTGTAATGATTAAAGTGAAATGGAGGCTACAGAAGTAAAATGGTATCATATATCTAATGTTCTTGGCACAACTCTTGGTTCCATAGCAGGTGTTAGTAAATATTATCTCCTCTCCCCTCTTGGGTTCTATTGTTTTGGAGAGGTGTGGATTTTCTCTTTCTATATGGAAACCGACAAGTTGTATTTAAGGAAACATTTTTTAATACCTTTTTTCCTACAAAACGTTGGAGTAGTCAAGGGATCCAGTTTGGGTGGCTCTTCAGAAATGGGCTAATTTGTGAAAAAATATTCTGAGTCTTCATAATTGCGGTCTTAAGCTACATGCAAATAAGTAATTCAAAATTCATTAATTGGTCTTGATGCAATCATGTGAGTTATGAAAAGGGTAATATTTCTGCAAAACTGAAACTTTGTCATAATGAAGATGTCAGTAGGGAGCTTTTCAGAAATATAAATTGACTTCTTTCCAAACAATAGGCAAATACTTAATTTAAAATATCAAAGTTAGAAATTAATTTATTTGTTGATACGCAATTTGTTTATTTATTGGTATGCAAGATGAACCAGGAAAAAAAAGTTTCTTCAAATAGTCCTTATCATTTAATCTCTCAAGTTAATTTAGGAAGAATATGTCATGGATGAAAATGTCTTTCAAGGCTGTTTTAAGCCAGTAAATTGAAATAAAGGGTTGGTTTTTAAGTGGTACTACTGTTTTAGACTCAGGGTAATTATCAAAATAAGGAAGGTGCTGGGTTTTATTTCCTGCTTTGAACATGAGGCCTGAAAGCTAGGTTTCTTTTGGGTTGTAACATATTCTGTATTTCTCTAACATTTGACTTTTATTTTATAATTTTCAAAGACATGCATGGAGCACCCATGGAATGCCAGGTCACACACATTTCTGCTTTTACCTTTTCATACCCTTCCTTCTCCCATTTCACAGTTGGTGGAGTTGAGGGGCATCACAGGGTGGTTAATATAGCTACCTAGAGTCCACAGCTGATAGAAAGCTCAGCTGGGATTTAAGTCTTATGCCGTCTCTATTTCCCAGCAGTTTCTATCATCCCACCCTGACTGTGGGCACCCATAATCCATGAGGGAATCTGACGGGAAGAGGCCACTATGGCGTCAAAACACCCTCAGCCTTCTGCAGGAGCGTGTGTCAGACAGGAAGATCTCAGAGCAATGCGGCCGACGGCAGAAGCACCAAGCCGGCAAACGCAGCTTACAGGGCTCTCCTGGGGTCTCTCTGCCCAGCCCAATCCCCCAAAAGGGTTTCAGTGATGTTTGGTTTTCCCCACCTGGGTGTGCTTCAGAGCATCTCTGGTCTAGGATCCCGGCTCCCCACGCCCCAGGCTACTCACAGCAAGCAGATCCCAGCATCCAACAAACACTCATTTCTCGGCCTGCTAAGGACTGTGAGGATGAGTATTGGCCCCTTGCATGTACAATAAACAGCACCCAGCTACCCTGGTGGATTCAAGAGGCATAAAAGGCACACTTTTGTGTGATGTGAGAAAAGACATCACAGTCTGTTGCAAAGCTATGAAACTCTCACCATTTTATTCGCCTCCCAAGGGCCTTCTGCAATCGTTTCTCTTTTAACTAGTTTAAATTATTTTTCTTATCTAAGTTGAATGCCTCAGCTAACTCAGGAATTGGTGAACTTGGTTAATAGGACTCCTGAGGAAAGCAAAAGATGAACAGATTTGTCTTTTTTATATTGGAGTTGTTCTTGCCAATGGGTTTCAGCCCCAGGCAAGTTCACTATGGCTTCAATGAGACCAAAAAATGACAATGGAATGTTCTTGGAGTGAAAGGGTTATACCCAACTTTATTCCCATGGTGGCAGGTCAGTCACTAGAATCCTGTCCACTCAGAGCAAGTCTGCATGCAGCAAGCTGGTCTCTGCCTCTGGGCCTCTCTGTCCCTGCAGCTGTCTCAGTCTCTGTCCTCAGCGCTGCCACCACTCCAGCCTCTGCGCTCCTGCAGCCGTGCAGCCCAGAGCACTGGACAGAGCTCTTTATATAGAGTCAATAGCAACGTATTGCCCACATGTGTGTAGTGAGCAAGCCGATCAGAGCCAGGTGAGAATCCTGGCCATTGGAACCTTCACTTTCTTCACAAGTTGACATTTCGTCCATATATCCATATAAGTCACAGGCAAAGCTTACATCCTTCCTAACATGTACCTTTTTGTTTGCACTTTATATTGGCTTCAGAAATTGGAAAAATGAGGATTTGGAAGCAATTTCCCTCATAAAACAATATTATTGGCATTAAGACTCCTTATCTGTACTTTTCAACAGGTTAATATTTATCCGCAATTACCTGAGACTTAGTTATAGCCTTTAGGACACTCTTAACTTTTGAGTGACCATTCAGTACCAGGCACTTTAGATATGCTTCTCTAATGATTACCCTGTAATAAAGATATCACTTCTGCATTTTACCAATAAGGAAACCAAGCCTGAGAGATTAAATAATAACAAAAACAGCAATAAAAGGGAAAGTTAATAATTAGTAAGCACCCACTAGGTAACAAGTACTGTGCAAAGTACTGTGTATATCCTTGAAAACCGCATCCCATTTCCTCTTCACAGCAACACAACGAGCTTGATACTATTATTACTCCACTTCACAGATAGAAAAAAGAGATTAGAGAGGACAGGTAACTTGCCCCAGGTCACATAATTCGTGAGTGGCAAAGCTGGGATGCAAACATGGGTCAGATTGACACCAAGTCCACACCGTCACTCTACTTAACAGTTGGATTCCAACCCAAATCTAACTCCAAAGCAGATACACTTTCCACTGCCATGTTTCCTAGCAAGAAATACCAACACCCTTCCGTGTTTGGAGCACATGCTTAGAGTTTGTCAGACCCATTCCTCCACTGCCTCCTATGGGCTGAGTGACCTTGTAGGTGTTACTCAGCCACTCTGAGCCTCCATCCCTGATACCTTAAATGGGAGAAAAATAGTACCCACCTTTGAAGATTGTTGTACAAATTAGATGAGAAAATGTTGAGAAAATCTTGGCATTTGGTAGATGATTATAAACAATAACTGCTATTATAACATACCAAATAAAGATATACCAAATAAACAACATATTTAGGAGCAAAATATCACCCATGTTTTCCATCATAATCTTGTCATTACCTAGCCTGGTGACTTTGATAAGTTACACTGAGGTCTCTTAACCTCAGTTTATTCATGGATAAGATGTGAACAAATGGCTAGATGTTTTTTAAGTTACCTTCAAACTCTAATATTTGAATATATGAATATGTATGAATTGCTTTGTAATTTAGAGATTACTATAAAATTTACTGTATTATTACCATAATCACCTTCTTGATCACAGAGCTGAGAAAGAGAGCAGAGTTGATACCTATTGGCAGGCACTGTATGTGTGTGTTCTATTCTATTTCTTCCTCAGGTGCCTCCAAGGGGTTGGTATTTTGAAACAAATGTTACAGGAGAATCTGAGGTTCAGAGAGAGAAAATGACTTGCCTGAGTTTGGACAGTCAGACAAGAGGGGATAGCTTTCAAATTCACATCTATCTGTCTACCACAATCAGCCTTGGAAGTGTCCTCTGAAGATTCACCAGGCTCACTGGGAACTTCAGGACCAAGGGGACATATCTATCTGTAGCTTCAACAAGTACCTCGCCATGTGTAGGGATTTTCAGGCCTTGCACCTTTCCACGTATCTCAGCCACGAGGAGCAAAGGAACCACTGGGGAAAGGGAAGGGACACAGGAATTACAAGGCTCCTCTCCCTACTGCTGGGCAACCAAATGCAGAGCACCCTCTCAGAACTCAGAGTAAAAATGCTCCTTGAAAGAATTTGCTATTTCCCCCCAAAAGCAGGGATGTTAAAAAAAATGTAGGTCTACAGTTTATACTGGTTCAATTTGAATTATATATGAGGGGTAACTATAAATTTTTAATTTATAATTTGAATAATATATTGAGGTGGGGCACTATAAACTTTAAAAAATAGATTTTCTTTTTTTGATCATTTTTAGGCTCACAGCAAAATTAAGCAGAAGGTACAGAGAGTCCCCATGCACCCCTTGCCCCCACATGGGCACAGACTTCCCCATTATCAGCATCTGCACATTTGTTTCTATCCAACCTGCACTGACACATTATCAACCAAAGTCCATGGCTTACGTCTGGGTTCGCTCTTGGTGGTATAATTCTGTGGGTTTAGGTAACTGTAGAATAACATGTATCTAGCACAATAGTATCATACAGAGTAGTTTCACTACTCTAAAAATCTTCTGTGCTCAACCTATTAGTCCCTCCCCACTGCCCCATCAGTTCCTGAACACCACTGCTCTTTTGACTGTCTGCATAGTTTGTCCTTTTCCAGAATATCACGGAGCTGGAATCGTCACACAGCATGTAGCCTTTAAGATTGACTTCCTTCACTTAGTAATAACACATTTAAGATTCCCCCATGTCTTTCTATGGCTTGACAGCTCATTTCCTTTTAGCACTAAATATTATTTTAATATTCTGTAGTACCACAGTTGATTCACATTCTAAAGAACATCTTGGTTGCTTCCAAGTTTTTAGCAATTATGAATAATCACTATAAACATCTGTGTGGGGGTTTTGGCATAGACATAGTTTTCAACTCCTTTGGGTAACACCAAGGAGCATGATTGCTGGATTGTGTGATTGATGGAACAGCATGTTTGGCTTTGTAAGAAACTGCCCAACTGTCTTCCAAAGTGGCTGTCCCGTTATGCATTCCCACCAGCAATCCTGTTGTTCTACATCCTCACCAGGATATGTTGTCAGTGCTCTCGATTTTGGCCATTCTGATAGGTGTGTAGGGGAATCTCGTTGTTTTGATTGCATTTCCCTAGTGACATATGATGTGGAGCATCTTTTCATATGCTTATTTGCTATCTACATATCTCAAATGGTGAGGTGACCATTTGGCTCTTTTGCCCATTTTTAAATTGGGTCGTTTTTTTATTGGGTTTGAAGAGTTCTTTGAATATTTTGGATAAGAGTCCTTTATAAGGTGTGTTTTTAGCAAATATTTTTTTCCCCAGTCTGTGGCATGTCTTTGCATTCTTTTGACCCTATAAGCTTTTCAAGTCTTAAAGCCTTTAAGGTTATATCCCAGGCTTAACACCATCTCCAATCTGTCTGAGGCTGGGGAAACTGAAAGGACTATATTGCTAACATGGATGCCTCCCAGCCCCCAAACACCAGAAGTGTTAGCAAGGAAAATTACCTGAATTCAGATCCTATGCTACTATCTACCAATCCACGCAGACAACCAGGTCCACTTTATCTCAGATGTGGTTACAGAGGAGCCTTGGGAACATGGAATGTGCAGACTGCTCACTCACAAAGCACAGAACCCCGCTCCAGAATTTCCAGTCCATCATATCAGGGGCTTAATCTGAGCTCTACCTCTGACAGGGACTGTTGCTGGAATTACAGGTAAGGAGACCCTGAAGATCAAGTTTGACAAATAAGCATTCATTAGTCTTTCATTATAATGAAATATTATGTATTATACATCAAGTGACCCCTATGTTTATGACATAAATTAGTTATAAAGACATACACATTTCTCAAGTTAATTATAATCTTCTGGGCACTATATGACACATATAAATGTGAATTGCTTTTCAGGTAAGAGAGGCAATATATGTTGAGAATTACTGTGGTTTATTGTATCCATAAAATCTTAGATTAGGGAGAGAACTTAAAGTTCATCTCATCTAACGTTCATTTCAGTACAAGTATCAGAAAAGCCTCGATGGGAACTCTAGTTCCAAATAACTGGCTTTGTGACCATAGGCAAGTTGTTTGATGTCCCAAGGACTGTGCCTTCTCTTCTGTAAAATATGTATACTAAACTTCTGGTTAGACATGGCTGATGGAACACATGTGTTTGTCTCTACTCTGTCCTGAAACTCTTTTAAAATGACAGCAAATAATTTTTTACCCATGAAAAACAAGAGAGTGGGAGAGGATACATTCATGGGCAAACCAGTTACTGTCCAGTGATTCTACAACAAACAAGTTTGTTTCATGTCACACTATTCCATTATTGTTTATTTTTCATTATATTTTAAACCTATCTCTTATCATTTAAATATTCAAAAATATTTACAATTAAAGTATAAATATTTTGCATAATCATATTTGTGAAACCATGAAAAACATGATGTTTATGTGAATATAACAGTATTTCCTTGACAGTTTTATCATTTAACTAGTGGACATCCAATGATCTCTTGGTTCCTACCATATTCACCCCCTTATGATCATGACTTATATGTGGTCTTTAGAATAAACCACAGCATTCTGAAGACTTTTTATATATAAGATGTATTTTATATAAAAAATTTCATTTTTACTCTGATTCTTAGAGTAAGACTTAATTATGTCAGTCTTTCTTATTGTAAACTATAGGAACTCTAATATAAAGTATCCATAATAGAAATACAATTTATTTCTATTTTTCTACTATTTTTGTTATGAGAATAACTTGTTCTTGGGACTTGAAAGAAGCCATTCCAGAATGAAAAAGTTCAGAAGTGTGGTTACTTCTGCAAGATCCAGGTGGGGAAGGATGATAGGATGTAGAGGAAACTCCAGTACATTGACACACAGCTATTCATTTGTGATATTATTAATATTGCTTGAAATAATTCTTTAAGAGGCTACTTCCTCATTCACCTCTAATGTACACTTAAAGAGCAACTTGTATGAAATAAATTTAAGTAATGATAGTACCATCTTGCTTAACATATCATATGTTTGCTTTCATTTGATTGCCTTCATTTGATTGCTTTCCAAGAGAGCAGCCACTTTGACAACAGCAATATTCAATGCCTGCAAATGTGTATCATCCACACACCTGTGAATATGCATCTTGAGCACCTATCAGCTATCTGTGATGACTTGTTTCACTTGTGTTAAGAAAACATCTTAAAGTGCTCGGAACTCATTAGTTTCTGCATTATCATATAACATGGTCAGTTCATATACTGCAGCCAGTTATAAAAGGCACCCACCTGAACCTCAACTATGAGAGCTTACAGTACAAGAAATACAATATATTTATACCCACTCTATTTCCACTTTAACAACCCATATGAAGAAAAGTTGATTAATTATTACCAGTCTGCAGGAAGTTGGAAACAGGCTTAATATTACACTGTCTCTAAAACGTAAGTAAATGATTTTCTCCTTTAGCTGATAAAGGTTAGCATTTTTCTTAAGCATTAATTTTGAAAAGAAATTTTACAGATTGCAGTAATGTTTCCCTTCTGTATACATGTGAATAATGTAACTTAATTACATTTTTATTCTGATTCTTGCATTCTTTTATTAAATAATTTTCTTCAAATGAGAACTAGTCCCTCTAACTCCATCTCTGTAGCCATTATAAACATGTGTTCCTTTGTTAGGACAACTCAACCACCTGGTGCTGAACATTTAATTTGAAGAGAAACTCCAGCACCTGGCATTAACTAACTGTTAGTCTCTCTGCATCTATTTCAGCTGTGATCTTTGTGTATTTGTGTTAGTCATTTCACTGACATTTTATAAAGAAAAAGAATGCAGAAAAAACTAGGAAAAGAGAACAAGTAATAGTAAAGTCAAAATGATATGATGTGGTAGGATTTTCGGTAAAAAAATAAATGCAAAATTAAAGAGATGGTTATAGTGTCTTGCCAATGGGTTTCAGCCCCAGGCAAGATTGCTAATGATTCAGTGTGACCAAAGAAAATGACAGCAAAACGTTCTTGGGGTGAAAGGGTTATACCCAACTTTATTTCCAGGTGGTAGGTCAGTCACTAGAATCCCATTTACTCAGAGCAAGTCTGTATGCAGCAAGCCAGACTCTGCCTCTGGGCCCCTCTGTCTGCACAGCTGTCCTCTGTGCCTCTCTGCACAGTCGTTCCGCACAGCTGTCCTGTGGGCCTCTGTCCTCAGCGCTGCCACCACTCCAGCCTCTGCTCTGCTCTCCTGCAGCCTTGCAGCCCTGCCAGTGTCGTGCCCAGAGCACCAGGCAGAGCTCTTTATATAGAGTCAACAGCCATGTATTGTGTGCAGTGAGCTAGTCAACCAGGGCCAGGTGAGAATCCTGGCCATAGGAACTCTCATTTTATTCACATATAGAAAGTCTTTTAAAGCTGAAAAAAATATATTTTAGAATTTAGTGTAATAGGTAAGATTTGCTCATTTTATAAAGAGTGTGGTAGGCGTCTTGCCAACGGGTTTCAGCCCCAGGCAAGTTCACTATGGATTCAGTGAGACCGAGGAATGACAAATGGAATGTTCTTGGGGTGAAAGGGTTTATTACCTAGCTTGTTCTCCTGGCCATAGGTCAAGCACTAGAATTACATCTGCATCCAATAGTCTGCAGGTCTGTAATCCTCCTACTGCCTGAGCACTGGGCAGAACTCTTTATATAGTGACTCAGTCAATAATAGCTTATTCCGTATGGGTATGGAAGCAGTAGCCCAGCAGCAGGCCAGTTACATCATCAAGTATTTTAGGTTCAGGTGAGGATCCTGGCCATAGGAACCCTAACTTTCCCCACAGTATAATAATTCCTATTTCATATCATTTTTATGAAGATTAAATGTAAATATACATAAAACACATGTCAAGCATGGTGCTTCACACATAGAAAGCCTTCAATAAATTATACCTATTAGTTGCTCCCTATTTATCGAATGCCCAAATAAGCGGGTATTCAAAATCTTAGTTTGAATTGAAATATGATTGGCATACAATATTATATTGGTTTCAGATGTACACCATAGTGATTCAGCAATTATATACATTGCTAAATGCTCACTATAAGTAGTTACCATCTGTCAACATACAAATACATTACAACATTATTGAGTTCATTCCCTATTCTGTATTTTTATCCCTGTGACTTATTTATTTTATAATTGGGAATTTCTGCCTGTTTATCCCTTTCAGCTATTTCATCCATCCTTCTACCCCCTTCTCTATGGCAAACACCAGTTTGTTCTCTATGTTTATAAGTCTATTTTTGTTCTGTGTGTTTGCTTATTTGTTCATTTGTTTTGTTATTTAGATTCCACATATAAGTGAAACCACATGTTTGTTTTTGTTTGACTTATTTCACTTAGCATAATACCCTGTACATCCTTCCATGTTTTTGCAAATGGCAAGATTTCATTCTTTTTATGGCTGAATAATATTCCATTGTATTTATGTACCATTCTTCTTTATCCATTCATTTATCAGTGAAACCTTAGGTTGCTTTAGTATATTGGCTATTGTAAATAATGTTGTGATAAACATAGGAATACATATATCTTTTTGAATTAATGATTTTGTTTGCTTCAGGTAAATTCCTAGAAGTAGAATTGATGAGTTAAATGGTATTTCTATTTTTAGTTTTTTGCAAAGCCTCCATACTGCTTTCCATAGTGGCTGTACCAATTTATATTCCCACCAGCAGAGTAAGAGAGTTCCCTTTCTCCACATCCTTACCAACACTTATTTCTTATCTTTTGGATAGTGGCCATTCTAACTGGTGTGAGGTGATATCTCATTATGATTTTGCACTTCCATGATGATTAGTGATGTGGAGCATCTTTTCATGTGTGGGTTGGCCATCTGTGTGTCTTCTTTGGAAAAATATCTATTCAGGTCCTCTGCTCAATTTCTAATCAAATTATTTGGTTTTTTTTTGGTCTTGAGTTATATGAGTTCTTTATATATTTTGGTGGATATCCAAGTTCTCATCTGACCTTCCCATTAATAGAGACCTTGATACTTCATTAGGTCATCCATTCCATTCTTAGACAGACCTGATGCTTAGAAAGGCAATTTTTATATTGAGTCAAAATCTGCATTCCAACTCTCTGTTGTTGGTATCAGTTGTTCATTGAAACAACATGTCTACCACAACCCTTTCGACATTTGGCAACCTTTAAACATTTCTACATGGCTACATTCTCCTCCTCCAGGTCTTCTCTTTCTTGACAGTGCTCTTTAGGAAGTTGAACCTGGAAATGACCACAATAGTCCACACTAATGTAGCCAGGCCAGAGCTTAAGATTAGTGTTACCTAGAGATTTGTATTTTATGATTATCCCACCCTTCTTCTGGGCACTATAGTTGGGGATTATGATTATATATTATTACTTAGAACATTTTGCATTGTAGATGACAGAAAATTAGCTTGAGTTAAAAAAGAATTTATTATATTCTATCAGATGATAGAAAGAGAGAGGAAGAATGCCACCAAGCCATGAGGCAACTGACCAAGGAACCTAAATTCAGACAAAGGTCTCTCTTTCCATCTCCCACTTGTCATCATCGCCTCTCTCCCCAGGCCAGATTCCTCTGCAGTCACAATGGTGGATACATGCTACCTATAAACCCAAAGCTTTACCTCTTAGAACCCAGGCTTCCAAAGAGAAAGTGACCTACCATTCTCTGATTTTAAAATTTTTAATTAATACAAACTTAATACTTATTAAGTGAGAACCTTTAAAAGTGCCAGAGATGATTTTTGGATATTTTTCCAAAGAAGACAAACAGATGGCCAACAGATACATGAAAAGATGTTCCATATCACTAATCATCATGGAAATGCAAAATCATAATGAGATAATCACCTCACACCAGTTAGAATGGCCACTATCCAAAAGATTTTAGAATCGTCAGAGATGGATTTTCATTCTTGAGTCAAATGTCCACCCCTGAAGCCATCAACTGCAGCCAGGGGACCAGGTCATGTTGTGGCTTAAGTGGTTTTATTACAATCATTTAGATTAGGTAAAAGGGAAATTTTTAGAAAAGCTGTGTTGGACAGACAGGCCTGCAAATGTTCACACTGGAAGATCCATTGTTTTGAGTTTCCCTTTTGTGGGACTGGCAGTTAGTTAAACTCCCACATCGTTTATATTTAAAACTCAGTGTTGTCTCATGTGTCCCGTTCTACACTTGTAATGTTGGCTACCTGAACCTATGATATAATTTACACATACTGAATTTCCAAACATATTTGCGGCCTATTGAATTGTTGTATCATAATTTCTCATAAACATATGTTCCTAATGAATTTCAATTGTTTACTTGAAGTCTGGCTTTCATATCATCATGAGTGGATGAGAAAATGAACAGTCACAGACAGAACCTTGTTGCAGTCTATCAGAAATTCCTTTTGGAGTTGACTTAAATCCATTAATTAACACCTGCTGGGTCAAATTATTCAACCAAAATGCTGTCTTAGAAATTAGTCTTTCCAGAAGCACATGGAAGTAAATGTCAGACACTGAGGTTAGAAGATCCATCATCTCCTGCCAGGGGTAGAAACTCTTTGAGGAGCAGTGTTTCTGCAACACTGAAAAAAAGGGAGAAATTCTTACACAGTGACCTGAATTGCTGATTTTCCCCTAACAGAAGAGGTGGCATACCCTGTAGCATTGTACAGATCATTATCTCAACAAGTCACTTTTCTCATGAAAAGCAAGCTCATAAAAAATTTTCCAAGAAATCCCAGTGCTTACAGGAAGGACAGAGTCTGTAAAGCCCCAGATAGAAGGAGTTGGGCAGATACCTTCTGTATGATGTCCAGATGTTGGGCCCAGGACAGGTACTACTCTAAGCTGCCTCCCCACTGTGCTCTGATACCCTCAGCACTCAAATACGAAGTCATGCATGGAAAGTTCGGATTTCCTTGAATATTCCCTCAGCAGACTTGGCTGGCACCATTTCATTTTCTAGGTACTTCTCAGTTTTTAACTGGTGTGTCAAATTGTGTTATCAGTGCAGTGAATGAATTATGCAATTCAGTTACAGAAAGCTTCAACCCAATTTTGATGCTAAATATTCAGCTTATTCATTTATTCTTCCATTCATTTAACAAATATTAATCAGGCATTTAGAATGAGTCAAGCTGTGGAGATAACTTAATTCATAAAACATAATCCCTAATTTTGTAAAACTTAAAAGCTCTACTTCAGCCAGACAAGTCTGCTCGCTGACCACTGAATCTTCCAGCACTTCCCTGACCAATCTTTTAACCCAGAGTTCTTTCCATGCCAAGGTCTCATGTTTTAATCCATCTCAGAGGGTGCCTGCTCCTCCACAAGGCTCCCAAATCAACCCAGCCTGTGGTGCTCTTTCTGCTGAGCTCCTGTAAGTGAATTGCTTGTCCACTCATGGGCAGCAATCAGCTCCATTTGCTAGAAAGAAAGGAGCTTTGGAGTGATCCACATTTATGTCCCAGCTCAGTGACTTACTAGATTGTGTATTCATAAATTATTATCATCTAGTATTTATGAGCCACATGAGTAGAGTGAGTATAATGCCAATTTAATAGAGAAGTTCTGAGTAATTTATTCCACATGACATGTTTTTTTAATACAACCACCCAGTTCTCTAGCAGTGGTGTAAAGAGAAGAGAATACAACTTGGAGCTAGAGGAAGAGTGAGTGGCTCTGTACTTCTTGGCTTTGCTCCCTTGGAAATAACATCATTGCAATATCTGAGTCTCAGTTTCCAGAAGGGCAAAATAAGGATAATAATTCTTATTTCAATGACTGTTGTGAAAAGGAATCAGGAGAATTTATAGAGAGCTAACATTTTATGAGCTAGAAAGTACAAAACTCATGGCGTATTCTGTCTTGGTGACTGTTAGGGAAGTTTCTCTGTCTTGGTGACTGTTAGGGAAGTTTCCTAATGGTAACCAGTGTTAACCCAATTGCATCAGTGACTATATCTTCCATTTCTCTCCTGAGCCTCTTCTTTTCCTACAGAGCACAGAGACAGTCAGCAACCCCAGCGCACGAAAACACATAGATGCAGACACACATACACATAGACGTGCATACACCTCTTCACATTCTGTTTTACAAACTTTTTAAAAATATATAATATACATGCAAAAAGTATACAAATCTTAACATAGTTTGATGAATGTTTTATAAAGTTTACCCAGCTCAACTCACAAAACATTACCAGCAACCCAGAATCCTCCACCTCAGAATCTGTCTCACACGGTTGGCCACCATTCCAACTTCCATAACCAAAGATTAGTTCTGCCTGTGTTTTTATACTTAATATAAATGGAATCATACAACGTGAACTCTCATCTGGGTGCAGGCTCATTTCACTCAGCCTGAAGTCTAGAGATTCACTCTTTGTTGCAAGTAACAGTTTGTAATTTTGTTGCAAGGTCATTATTTTCATTGCTGAATACTATTTATTGTATGACTATGCCAATGATCATTTATTCATCCTACTGTTGATGAACACATGTCTTTCCACTTTGGAGATACTTCAAACAGTATGATGAACAGTCTTATACTTTTTTGGGTACACTATGTATTTCTATAGTGTGAATACTTAGGAGTGGAATTACTGGCTCATAAAATGCACATATGCTCAGCATTAGTAGAAACCACCAAACACTTATCCAAGGGAGTTGCACTGATTTGCCCTCCATTTGCTAGCAGTGAATGAAAGTCCAGTTGCTCCACTCCCTTGCCAAAATTTGGTTTTGTCTGTCTTTGTTTTGGCTGCTCCAGTGAATGTATAATGGTATCTCATTGTGATTTTGATTTGCATTCCCTGATGATTGATGAAGCTAAACATGGTTTGATATATTTATTGGGTATTTGGATATCCTCTTTGATAAAATTACTATTTAAATCATTTGCCTAGCTTTATATACTTCTTAACAATTTTCAGTTCTTTATATATTCTAGATATGAGTCTTTTTTATTGAAATATTATTGATATACAATCATATTGGTTTCAAATGTACAACTAGTGGTTCAGCAGTTACCCATATTATTAAATCCTCACCCCCTCTAGTGCGGTTACTATCAACATAGAAAGATGGTACAGAATCTGGATATGAGTCTTTGTATATGTACTACCAATATATTCACAACATTGAATGTGTTGTGTGGCTTATGTTTTCCCTCTCTGAATGGTGTCTTTGATGACTAGGAACTTCCTCATTTTAATAAAGTCCAAGTTAACATTTTATGGTTAGTACATTTTCTATCTTATTCAAGATACTTTGTTTACGTGAGATAATCAATATATCCTTGCCTTTTTACTGAAAGCTTTTCTATTGTTTAGCTTTTACATATATAACTCTATAATGCACCTAGAATTGGTTTGTGTAAGAAAAGGATAAAGATTAATTTTCTCAGGTAGATAGTCAAATAAAAACACCATGTATTAAAAAGATCTTCTTTCTAGACTACATACTACACTATACACTTTTGTCAAAGATCTGGTAACTGTACAGATGTGGGACTGTGTTCTTTTCCTTTGTTTCTTTATCTGTCTTTATGTAAACCTCAATATGTCTTAATTTTAGTAGCATTATGGTTGTCTTGACATCTGATAGTAGAAGTTCTCCAGCTTCTCCTTATTAGTGATCGCCTTGACCATTTTTGATCTCTTACGTCTATATATGAATTTTAGAATCAGCTAGTCAATTTCTACACAAAACCTGCTGAAATTTTAGTTAAGATTGTGTTTAATCTAAAATTAATTTGGGGAGAATGTACATCCTAATGGTTTTAATTCTAATTTAATTCTAACCCATGAAGGGTAATTCTAATTTAATTCTAACCCATGAAGAGTAACTCTCTATTTAGGCTTTTTAAATTTCTCTTGGCAAAGTTTTCAGTGTAGAAGTGTTGATCATCTATTATTAAATACACTCCTAGATTTTAGAGGTTTTATACTAATGAAAATTACGTCTTATTCATTTTAATTTCATCTGCAATTTTTTATCGCTGGTACATAAAAATACAACTGGTTTTATAACATTGTACTTGGATCCAACAACCTAGATAATTCGCTTATTCATTCTTGCAGTTTGTAGATGTTTAAAAAGATTTTCTATGTACACAATCATGTGTCTGAATAATCACAGTTTCATTTTGTCTTTTCTAAACCTTATGACCTTTCTTTTTATTGCCTCTCTGCATTGCATAAGATCTCCATTTTTCTTTTACTAGAAATAATGATAACAGATGTCTATATCATGCTACTAATCTCAGAAAAGTTTTAATAATTCACTCTTAAATTGACTTCTCTTCCTGATTTACTAAGAATTTATATCATAAATCAATATTTGGTTTTATCAAAAGCTTTTTCTGTAGTTATTAAGATAATCATTTGATTTATCTCCAGTTCTCTGTGGATGTGGTGAATTATGTTGATTATTACTGGTAAACTATCCTGGAGCAAACTTCAGTTGGTTGTGATGCATTATCTGTATTATATATCATTGAATTCCATTTCCTGGTATATTATTTAGAATTTTTACATATATGTTCATGCTACATATTAATGTCTACTTTTCCTTATAATATTTGTAACTAATTTGACTATCAAGGTTACGCTGGCCCCATAGAAAGACTGGAAAAGTTAACTTCTTTTTCTATTTCCTAGAAGAGTGTCTATAAAATTAGAGTTACTGTTTTCTTTAATATTTACAAGAAATCACCAAAGAAAGCATCAGGGCCAAGAATATGCTTTATGGACAGTCTAAAATAAAATGTCTAATTTCTTTTGTAGATATATGTTATTCTGATTACTCTTTTTTATTGTGTCACTTTCAGTAAGTTATACTATTCAATGAATTTAATTTAAATTGACAAAGTTATTTATAATGTCTTCTTTTACATATCTATAAGATCTATACTAATGTCTCTATTCATTGCTGATATTAGTTTTTTGTTTTCTTTCTTTTTTTACATCATTGTTGCCATAATAGTTTTATCAATTTGATTAATCTTTTTCAAGAAGCAAACTTTTGATTTTCTTTATTGAATTTCATTTTCTATTTTATTTTTACTCTTATAAAAATAAATTTATAATGTGCTTTTTAAAATTATTTCCATCTTTGAAATAACTTATTGTAGGTAGTATTTTGTTTTCTTTGTTTTAAGATGGAAACTTGAATCAGTGAATATATAGCTTCTTATCTTCTAATATATACATTTAAGAATATAAATTTTGTTTGGTTTTACTGCATGAATTCTCTGTTTTTGTTAATCGGAAGATATGTCTATCTGGGTTTTATATTTGAAGGATTTTTTTATGATAATTGAGTTCTAGGTTGGCAGTTATTTGCTTGATCACCTTTTAGCTGTTTTACACATATTATGACTCACCACATTTTCACTATCATTGTTTTTAAATTATCATTTAGTTTAAAATATTTTCTGATTTCCATTATGTTTTTCCTTCTTTGATTCTGAGTTACTTAGAATTTTATTGCTTCATTTAAAGGAATCTATGCTCTTCTAGTTGGCTTTTGTCACGGGTTCCAAGAACACTTTCACTGGACTCAGTCATGCTCCGAATAATTTCAGTCTTTCAAAGTACACTGTAGGTTGCTTTATGACACAGCATATGGCAAATTCTAGTAAATGTTCCATGTGCATTTGAAAAATGCTCTGTATTCTGTCATTGTTGGATGCAGTGTTCTATGTTAGATATTTAGAATAGCTCCAGGATTTTTGCTATTATACATCTTACTGTATGTGTAATTTTTGTTATTGCTGAAATATTTCCTTACAGTAAATTGTCAGCATCACAAGGTCAAGGGATTAAGAATATCTTTAAGGCTCTATTTATACAATACAGCTTATTAAAAATATTGTATCTAATTACAATGTCAGTCAGAAATGCATGAAATCACCCAATTCCCCACAGTGTTGAATGTTGTAATTGTTTTGTTAATAAAGTGGATACTAAATTGTAACTCAAAGTTGACAGTAATTTTCATGTCTTTGATAATGAGACAAGATGGATGCTTTTCTAGGTGTTCGTTTACTCTTTCAATTTCCTCTCATATAAATTGCTATTCATCTGTTTTCTAATCTACTGGGATCTTGGTACTTCTAGAATAAATTTGAATGAGTAAATCTACAGTAACAGCAGTTCACCCTTGGCTTACATATGTGGTGCCAATGTTTTCCCAATCTATTATCTTTTTAATTTTAGCTTTGGTATTTTTCACTATATAATCATGTTCAATTAGTGCAGATTTGAATGTGTGACTACTCCTATCACTTCAAAACTATAACAATGTCTGATTCATTACCATCTTCCTATTTCTTTTTTCTTATTCTAAAGCTTTTATTAATGTATGGTTTAGAACAGCACTGCCCAATAGGAATATAATGTGAGCTACACATGTGATTTAAATTTTTCTATTAGCCACATTCAGAAAGTAAAAAGAAACAGAAGTAATTAATTTTAATTATATACTTTATTAAATCTAATATCCAAAATAAGGGCAGATTTTGCTTTGCATGGTTCCAATATGCATGAATTTCAGTTACCATTGCTTAGTTAAATAATACTAGTTTTCCAGTAACACCTGGTTCAAATTTCAGTTACTATTGTATATTAACTGTGAATAATTTTATAGAGTATAAACTTTGCTGCTAGAACTTCAGTACACAAATGACTACAAAAACAACACGTGTGCCGTCATTGTCAGTGACCAGTCATATCATCAAAGACCGTTGGTGAACTGGTCACTGCACATCTCTTACCGAGTTCATGCATAGATAACCCAGTATGTAGTGGTACTGCCTCCTTGTCTCTCCGTGTGACATTTTACAAACATGGAAAACCTAAACAGGGAATTGGCCAACAGAAGTGAGAGGATGACAAAGAAACAAAAAATGATACTGTGGAAGCTGAAAGTAGTTACGATGAGAAGAATGAATGACTGTGGGAGGATCTCACTTCTGCTGCTGAAGAGACTCTGGATGTGCAGCCAGAAGAACTTAGTGAAGGCAAACTTATGGCAATAAATGAATATTTTGGTCATGATGAAAAGAATGCCAATGGCCCAGATGAAATGACACCAGCAAAAACCTTCACTTTAAAGAAATTTTCAGAGATATTTCATGACCTTGGGAAAGCAAAAGATAAAATGTTGGGATCTGATCTCTGAAAGGAGTATGACAATTCAAAGCTTAGAAAAGATGCCTGCTCCATACTCTAAGTTACATGACAAGGAGGCAGCAGGCACTCTTCAAACTACTCTTGATAAGTTTATTACAAAGGAAAAACAATCACTTTAATCTCAGTGTTTCTAATATTTAAATGACTGTGTACCAAATAAATTAGTTTTACTACTATATTCATTTGTGCATACATTTATAACTGACAGTAAGAATTATTCATGTTTGGACAACAATTTTTACAAGTCACACAAGTATCATAATTTCTTCCCATTGATTAGTACAATCATTTGTAAGGTTTTGGCTTGCACAATCAGGTTTATGTTTCTGCACCACCACACAAAGCAACGACTGCCTGTAGCAACCAGCATTTTAACATAGAATCAGTATAAAAGTGTGATATATATTGAATTCTTTTTTTTATACTGTCTTTAAAATGTAATACGTATGCATTTACAGAACGGTTCCACTCAAACTAGGCACATTGCAAGTGCTTAATAACCACACAAGCTCATGGCTACAGTATTTGACATCATAAGTCTAGAGTTTCCTTTCTTCTCAAGCCAGAGTTGAAAAGCATGTGCATTGGTGTGAATATGAGTAACTGACTAGTAAGTGGCTGACCCGACAAATCAAAATTTAATATGGGGAACAGCATGGAAATACGCTGTCTCCCTCGGTGATAATGAAGGCAGACATTACTTCAGCCTCCTCTGGAAGAAAAGCTGCGAAAATCAGCCTTGAAGTGTTCTCATAAACTCATTGGAATCAGCCTCGTTGGCACATAATGGGGAAGAAGAAAGAACTGGTCTTCTAGGGAAATTCTGGCTCCTCAGTATCCCAGGTGAGCTGAAGCAGCTTGGCTCATTTCAACTCTGAGTGATTTGCAAGAGCTTTTTGGTTAATACATTACCTCCAAAATATCACTTAGATTCTGAGGGTCTCTGAATAGGGAGTAATCTGCTTAGAATTTTGAAAATACCTCTGCAAGTTAGTGCAATCAGCAAACGATTTATCTGATTTCCTCCTCAGTCCCACATTCTGGGAACTCCCAGCAGCCTAGTAGGAATGGCAACACCACCTGCTCGGCTGTTGGTTTGCAGGCATCTTCCTGCCTAATATTCCCCCAATGATTACTCTGCCTATTGTCCCAATATCTCTAGATTTTTCTTTGGTGAACAAGATTATAACATCTACTCCACTTTCTTATCCTAGCTCCACCTGACAAGTGGCCCATAAATACTTGTATACAGTTAGCATCTGAAGTTAGATGCAAAATGTGTGTGTGCACACACTTTCTTTTTTAAGCCACTGCACTTGACTTTTCCATTTAATGAAACTTGGAAATGTACCACAGTTGCCTCATTCTCTGTAACAGCTGTATTGTTTTCCATTGGATGGATAAAACAAAATTTATCTAATCCCCTATAGATAGACATCTAAATTGTTTCAATATTTTATTAGCAAAAGTGATGCTGCAATAAGTATGTATATATACATATACTCATGTTTCTGTAAGACAAATTCCTAGAAATGTAGTCATTAGATCAAAGTGTAGGTAGTTTTAATTTTTGTAGATTTAGCCACATTACCCTCCATGAAGGTTTTGCTGAGTTATATTCCCACTAGTAATACAAGAGAGTTCCAGTTTCCCCACACACTCAGTCTGCATAGGTGATTTAAATTATATGACCTTTTCCATGCTTTTCTTAGGCAGAGCAATCTCAGCTTATTCAGTACTGTATCACCAGTCACATGACCTAATGAAAGATTTTTGTCTGTTCTACATTTTCCTCCAGTGGAATCTTTGCAATCTACCTGGCAGCATTTAGGCTGTCTTTTCTCCATGGCCCTGAACCCTCAACCCTCCTTTTCATCCTCTGTGCTCACAAGGATCTCTTCCACAATGTCCCTGGGGGTGCATTGTCTGAGTCAGCCTTCTTAAGTCTGGAAAACCTCCAACTGGCCTGGGAGCAAATGGCTTGGGTAAGAGTGGAATTTTCATCCCCCACCCAGAGTCTGAAGCATTTGTCATGTGAGGTACACAATGTCCTTCACTAACTCCATTTCCTTGGTGAGTTAGCCAGATGCTGTTGACTAAATCATGTTGCATTTTTATATGGGAATACCATACATCCCTGAAAAATGAACAGCTGCATGTATCAACATAGGTGGATCTCAGGGATGTATTGAAAGCAGAAAAACAAATCACAGAAAATGCTCTATTAATTAGTAAAACAAGCAAACCAAGTGATGTGTTTATTCATATACACACGCATGGTAAAACTATAAAGATTTTGAGAGAATGACAAATACAAAATTCTAGATTGTGGCATCCTGGGGCAAGGGGAGGAGGCAGGGTGATCAGATCAGAGACGGGCCCAGGGGTGCTTCAGTGGTGTGGGCAATGTCCTGCTGCTGAAATTGTATGTGGGGTTCTGGTTGCTCATTTCATTCTTCTCCGTAATAACCTCCATGCTACTTATGTACTTTTGTATATACAACTATTTCATAATAATTTTCTGTGGAAATCTTTGGAAGAAGTATAAACTAGAAAGATAGTCATAATATATTAAGTAAGGAATAACAGATAAAATGGTATGTACATTATGATCCTACCTCAAGCAGGATACATACACAGACACACACTATATTCTATATCAATAGTTATTAAAAAGATAATAATGGATATCTGGATTTTAGAATTATAATTTTTTAAACTTTTCTTATTTTTCTGATATGGATTCCCAATTTTTCAACATTATTTTTTCCTTTTGTAAAGAGAAAATATTTTGAAATATGTAAAAATAATCTAACAGAGACAGTGCTCAAGATGGCAGCATGAGTAGGGCGAGAGAAATCTCTTCCCAAAACCATTATATTTTTGAAAATACAGCAGATTCACCTATTCCTAAAAGAGAGACCAGAAGATGCAGTACAACAGCCAAGCTACATCTACATCTGCGAGAACTCAGCATCTCACGAAAATGGTAAGATACAAAGCCATGACCTGGCGGGACCCGAGCACTTCCTCCACCCCAGCTCACCAGCAGGAGGAAAAGAATCAGAGTAGGGAGGGAGGGGAAGCACAGGACTGCTAAATAATGAGCCCTAGTAATCTGCACCGAGAGCACAGACACACATTGCATGGTGTACTGAATATTAGAGAAATGGAAAAGTAAAATCCCAGAGACTGCAAGCGGGTCCCCACAGCCAGCTGCCATGGGACAAAAGAAAAGCTGGAGCTTTAAAAGTCTTAAAGGGACAAGGGTTTAACAGGTGGACAAAATCATCCTGGCACACTCAGCCCAGCAGGCTGGGAATCTTAAGGAACTTCAGGTGCCCTAAACTCCTGGGTGGCAACGCAGCTCTGAAGTCCCTCATAGTGATATCATCCTGCCATTCATTCCCCTCTACCAGCGCTGCAAGGAAACTGGCTGACCCCCACCAACTGCTGTGGTGCAGCTAGGGAGCAGCCCCACCTACAGCAACCACACAGGGTCTTCTACCAGTGCACAGATAACCAGGCCAGACCCAGAGGCTGCCGCCAGCACAGAGCTGCCTGGCACAGGCAGAGGAAGCTGGGGCAGGATCCAGAAGGCATGAAGGGGTGCCATTCTCACAGGAGAACACACCCGGAGCATCTGAGACCCCTGCAGTGCCCTAGGCTATTCTGAGGGCTGCCCCACCCATGGAAGCTCAGGGAATTGACCCAGAGACTGCTCCTGGTGTGTGGGTAACCAGCACAGGCAGCAGAGATGGGCAAAGCAACCAGCAAGCAGGAAGGGACTTTGTTCTCCCAGCTGACACATGTGCCACCTGCCAGCAATCACTTCTATTGTCATGAAACGGCAGAAGAAGTTGGTCCAGTCAAAAAATCACTCAAACAACCCCAGAGAGAGGGCCAGGTGAGAAAGATATAACCAATCTTCCTGAAAAAGAATTCAAAATAAAAGTCATAACCATGGAGCTGCAGAGAAATATGCAAGAGCTAAGGGATGAAGTCCAGAGGGAGATAGCAGAAAATAAACAATCAATAAAATGACTTAAGAGCAGACTGGATGAGGTGCAAGAGACTGTTAATGGAATAGAAATCAGAGAACAGGAATACAGAGAAGCTGAGATAAAGAGAGATAAAAGGATCCCTAGGACAGAAAGAATATTAAGAGAACTGTGTGACTAAACCAAACAGAGCAATATTCACATTATAGGGGTACCAGAAGAAGAAGAGAGAGAAAAAGGGCTAGAAAGTGTCTCTGAAGAAATAATTGCTGAAGACTTCCCCAAGCTGGGGAAGGAAATAGTCTCTCAGACCATGGAAGCCCACAGATCTCCCAACACAAGGGGCCCAAGGAGGACAACAACAAGACATATAATAATTAAATGGCAAAGATCAAAGACAAGAACAGGGTATAAAGGCAGCCAGAGAGAGAATAAAGATCACCTACAAAGGAAAACCCATAGGGTTATCATCAGACTTCTCAACAGAAACCTTACAGGCCAGAAGAGAATGGCATGATATATGTAATGCAATGAAACAGAAGGGCCTTGAACCAAGAATACTGCATCCAGCAAGAATATCATTTAAATTTGAAGGAGGGATTAAACAATTTCCAGATAAGCAAAAGTTGAGGGAATTTGCCTCCCACAAACCACCTCTACAGGATATTTTAAAGGGACTGATCTAGATGGAAATACTCCTAAGGCTAACTAGATGTTACCAGAGAAAATAAAATCACAACAAAGAAAGCAGACCAACCAAATACTAACTAAAGGCAAAAAATAAAATCAACTATCCACAAAAGCAGTCAAAGGAAACACAAAAGAGTACAGAATAAAACACCTAACATATAAAGAATGGAGGAGGAAAAATAAGAAGGGAGAGAAACAAAGAATTGCCAGACTGTATTTATAATAGCCTAATAAGTGAGTTAAAGTTAGATGGTTAGATAGTAAAGAAGCTACCCTTGAACCTTTGGTAACCATGAATCCAAACCCTACAATGGCATTAAGTACATATCTATTGATAATCACCCTAAATGTAAATGGACTGAATGCACCAATCAAAAGACACAGAGTAACAGAATGGATAAAAAAGCAAGACCCATCTATATGCTGCTTACAAGAGACTCACCTCAAATCCAAAGACATACACAGACTTAAAGTCAAGGGATGGAAAAAGATATTTCATGCAAACAATAGGGAGAAAAAAGCAGGTGTTGCAGTACTTGTATCAGACTAAATAGACTTCAAAACAAAGAAAGTAACAAGAGATAAAGAAGGACACTACATAATGATAAAGGGCTCAGTCCAACAAAGGATATAACCATTATAAATAACTATGCACCCAACACAGAAGCACCAACATATGTGAAACAAATACCAACAGAATTAAAGGAGGAAATAGAATGCAATGCATTCATTTTAGGAGACTTCAACACACCAGTCACTCTAAAGGACAGATCAACCAGACAGAAAATAAGTAAGGACACAGAGGCACTGAACAACACACTAGAACAGATGGACCTAACAGACATCTACAGAACTCTACACCCAAAAGCAGCAGAATACACATTCTTTTCAAGTGCACATGGAACATTTTCCAGAATAGACCACATACAAGGCCACAAAAAGGGCCTCAGTAAATTCAAAAAGATTGAAATTCTACCAACCAACTTCTCAGATCACAAAAGTATAAAACTAGAAATAAATAGAACAAAGAAAACAAAAAGGCTCACAAACACATGGAGGCTTAACAACATGCTCCTAAATAATCAATGGATCAATGACCAAATTAAAATAGGGATCAAGCAATATATGGAGTCAAATGACAACAACAGCACAATGCCCCAACAACTGTGGGACCCATTGAAGGCAGTTCTAAGAGGAAGCTATATAGCAATCCAGGCCTCTTTAAAGACGGAAGAACAATCCCAAATGAATAGCCTAAAGTCACAATTATCAAAACTGGAAAAAGAAGAACAAATGAGTTCCAAAGTCAGCAGAAGGAGGGATGTAATAAAGATCAGAGAAGAAATAAATAAAATTGAGAAGAATAAAACAAAAGAAAAAATCAATGAAACAAGAGCTGGTTCTTTGAGAAAAATAAATAAAATAGGTAAACCCCTAGCCAGACTTATTAAGAGAAAAAGAGAATCTACACACATAAATAGAATCAGAAATGAGAAAGGAAAAATCATGACAGAAACCACAGAAATACAAAGAATTATTAGAGAATACTATAAAAACCTATATGCTAACAAATTGAATAACCCAGAAGAAATGGATAATTTTCTAGAAAAATACAACCTTCCAAGACTGACCATGGAAGAAACAGAAAATCTAAACAGACCAATTACCAGCAGTGAAATTGAATTGGTAATCAAAAAACTACCCAAGAACAAAACCCCCAGGCAAGATGGATTCACCGCTGAATTTTATCAGACATAATATCCATTCTCCTTAAAGTTTTCCAAAAATTGGAAGAGAAGGGAATACTTCCAAACTCATTCTATGAAGCCAGCATCACTCTAATAGCAAAACCAGGCCAAGAACCCACCAAAACAGAAAATTACAGACCAATATCCCTGATGAACATAGATGCAAAAATACTCAACAAAACATTAGCAAACCGAATTCAAAAATACATCAAGAGGATCATACACCATGACCAAGTGGGATTCATCTCAGGGATGCAGGGATGGTACAGCATTCGAAAATCCATCAAGATCATCCACCACATCAACAAAAAGAAGGACAAAAACCACATGATCATCTCCATAGATGCTGAAAAAGCATTTGACAAAATTCCACAAACATTCATTATAAAAACTCTCAACAAAATGGGCATAGAGGACAAGTACCTCAACATAATAAAGGCCATATATGACAAACCCACAGCCAACATCATACTGAACAGCGAGAAGCTGAAAGCTTTTCCTCTAAGATTGGGAACAAGACAGGGATGCCCACTCTCCCCACTGTTATTCAATATAGTACTGGAGGTCCTAGCCAAGGCAATTAGACAAAACAAAGAAATACAAGACATCCAGATTGGTAAAGAAGAAGTCAAACTGTCACTATTTGCAGATGACATGATATTGTACATAAAAAAACCCTAAAGACTCCACTCCAAAACTACTAGAACTAATATCAGAATTCAGCAAAGTTACAGGATACAAAATTAATACATAGAAATCTGTTGCTTTCTTATACACTAACGATGAACTAGCAGAAAGAGAAATCAGGAAAACAACTCCATTCATAATTGCATCAAAAAGGATAAAAAATACCAAGGAATAAACCTAACCAAGGAAGTGAAAGACCTATATCCTGAAAACTATAAGACACTCTTAAGAGAAATTCAAGAGGACACTAACAAATGGAAATTCATCCCATGCTCTTGGCTAGGAAGAATTAATATTGTCAAAATGGCCATCCTGCCTAAAGCAATATACAGATTTGATGCAATCCCTATCAAAGTACCAATAGCATTCTTCAGTGAACTGGAACAAATAGTTCTAAAATTCATATGGAACCACCAAAGACCCCGAATAGCCAACACAATCCTGAGAAGGAAGAATAAAGCAGGGGGGATTTCACTTCCCAACTTCAAGCTCCACTACAAAGCCACAGTAATCAAGACAATTTGGTACTGGCCCAAGAACAGTCCCATAGACCAGTGGAACAGTATAGAGAGTCCAGACATTACCCAAACATATATGGTCAATTAATATATGATAAAAGAGCTATGGACATACAATGGGAAATGAAAGCCTCTTCAACAGCTGGTGTTGGCAAAACTGGACAGCTACATGTAAGAGAATGAAACTGGATCATTGTCTAACCCCACACACAAAAGTAAACTCGAAATGGATCAAAGACCTGAATGTAAGTCATCAAACCATAAAACTCAGAGAAAAAAATATAGACAAAAATCCCTTGGACATAAACATGAGCAACTTCTTCATGAACATATCTCCCTGGGCAAGGGAAACAAAAGTAAAAATGAACAAGTGGGACTATATCAAGCTGAAAAGCTTCTATACAGCAAAGGACACCACCAATAGAACAAAAAGGCATCCTAAAGTATGGGACAATATATTCATAAATGACAGATCCAATAAAGGGTTGACATCCAAAATATATAAAGAGCTCACACACCTCAGCAAACAAAAGCAAATAATCCAATTAAGAAATGGGCAGAGGATCTGAACAGACACTTCTCCAAAGAAGAAATTCAGATGGCCAACAGGCACATGAAAACATGCTCCACATCACTAATTATCAGGAAAATACAAATTAAAACCACAATGAGATATCACCTCACACCAGTAAGTATTGTCACCATCCAAAAGACAACAAGAAATGTTGGTGAAGATGTGGAGAAAGGGGAACCCTCCTACACAGCTGGTGGGAATGTAAATTAGTTCAACCATTGTGGAAAGCAGTATGGAGTTTCCTCAAATAACTAAAAATAGAAATACCATTTGACCCAGGAATTCCACTCCTAGGAATTTACCCTAACAATGCAGCAGCTCAGTTTGAAAAAGACATATGCACCCCTATGATTATCGCAGCACTATTTACAATAGCCAAGAAATGGAAGGCAACCTAAGTGTCCATCAGTAGATGAATGGATAAAGAAGAGGTGGTACATATGAGCAATGCAATACTATTCAACCAAAAGAAGAAAGCAAATCCTACCGTTTGCAGCAACATGGATGGAGCTAGAGGGTATTATGCTCAGTGAAATAAGCCTGGCAGAGAAAGACAAGTATCAAATGATTTCACTCATCTGTGGAGTATAAGAACAAAAAAAAAACCGGAGGAGCAAAACAGCAGCAGACTCACAGAATCCAAGAATGGACTAACAGGTACCATAGGGAAAGGGACTGGGGAGAATGAGTGGGAAGGGAGGGATAAGGGGGAAAAAGGGCATTATGATTTGAACACATAATGTAATGGGGGGCACACGGGGAAGACTGTACAACACAGAGAAGACAAGTAGTAATTCAGTAGCATCTTACTACACTGATGGACAGTGACTGTGATCAGTTATGTGGTGGGGACTTGATAATGGAGGGAGTCTAGTAACCATAATTTTGCTCATGTAATTGTTTTATAATGATACCAAAATAGAAATAAATAAATAAGTAAATAAATAAGTAATAAATAAATAAAATAATCTGACATACTAAAAGCCACTACCAAGTAGTTACTGACAGCTAACTTTTACTGAGCTGAGTTTATTCTGTTCTGTGCCAAATGCTTTACAAGCATTTTCATATTCACTCGTCTTGAAAAGTCCGCGTAATCAGCAGTACTACCCTCATTCCACAGAGAATAAACTAGAAGCCTGAGGTATTAAGTCACTTGCTTACAGTCACATAGTTAGTGGCAGAGCTGAGATCAACTCCATCTGTCTTCCTGTCAAGCATGTGCCCCAGCCAATACTCAACTGCCTAGGGGAGCCCAAGGAGCTACATTGTGTCAATAAGCCTTACAATTTTGCCTCACTCTTCAAGCTCCTAGCTAGCCTGTTGCTTTTTCCTGGATGCTGGCAGAAGTCACAAGACTCCTGGGTCAGAAACAATGGTCTTCAGTAGTCTGAGCCAGTAAAGCCTGAGCATTCCGTCGGTTCGTGTCTGTTCCTTATGCTCTCGAAGTCCTGCAAGGCAGCACAGGTGTCTACACACATCTGAGTAGTGTTGCAGGAAAGGAGCACTGACCTCGGGAGATTTCCCACCTTCGTAGCAAGTGGAAGCAAGCCTGCTCTGCGAGAAGGGTTACCTCACCCCTCAAACTACTCAGAGCAAACACAATCCTGAGAAATGTCTCAAGAAAAGATCAGTCAGGGCCTTGAATTCCTGCCATATGTAGCAAGAATGTGCAGGACCCGTGGCAGATTGCTCCCCAGCTCCTGAATGGTCAAGACTCTGAGCTGCACATTACAGGAACCCAGCTCAAACAAAACAAATAGAACAAAAAAGAAGGGCTGAAGAGAAATGCATTGACTCAAAACTCCTCCCTCTCCCTCTCTCTTTCTCTCTCCCTCCCTCTCTGTTGTCCTCACTGATAGGCAACCCCCTTGTGGTCCTAAGAGGACTGCCTGGAGCACAAACCCCAAAACAGCATGCCTTTTTCCAACCCTTCTCAGTAAGTCCTAGAATCAAGTCTCAGTGGTTCTGTGTGGCCTGGACTAGGTCACAGGTCCATCCTAAACCAGTGACAGGGACCAGGTGATGCAGTGCTCTGATTGCCCATACCTGGGTCCCATGCCCCTTTCCAGAGCCAAGAGTGGGATCAGTTCCTCCCCAAACATAAGAATAGGATTTTCCCCCCAGAAAACTTGAGTGCTGTTAACAGAAGACTAAGGAGTGAATGCTGATGAGACAAAACACATACTGTGCCCAGGAATGGATTATCGGAAAAACATCATGTATAATATGCAATAAGATAGTTGGGTAGACGAGGTGGATCATAAGGTATGTTGTAAGATTCACAAAGCCTCACAGATCTCAGTGGTTTTCTGCAGAAATGGTGCCGACTGCTGGCACTACCTGTGACTTCTGACATTTGAAGCGGTTATTGAAGGTTGTCACAGCTTGGCTGCACCCACATGCAGTGAGCATGGGGATTTGCCAATACAAAGAGGGGCAGGGGAGAAAGAACAAGAACTGTTCCAAGCTAATCGGGTTAGAATTTATTTCAATACCCTCCTTCAGTCTGATGTGTCTTTTCTTCTGAATTTCCTAAAATTAAGAACCAGGAGTGATATTCCAACAAGATCATACCCAAGGGAAAAATCCACTGGCAGGAAAATTATCCAGGTGCCCAAGGTTGCTTTTGCTAGAACATGATGTTTTGGATGAGATGGGAGTATTCCCTCATAGTGGCTTAGGGATTTCCAGCTAAAACTAGCAGAATCAAAAAGATTGTACCATTACCAATATCTGGGCTGAGTCTAGGCTTTTAAGGGGAAATCATAGTTGTCCAATTTCTCCTTCATAACTACCTTCACCACCACAACCACCCCTTTCCATTTTCAGTAAAGTAGCACCTAATTTTGTTAGAACTATAATGATGGCAGCTGAGAGTCACTGACTCAGAACCCCCGGCCTCACAGAAGGAATGAGGACTGTAAATGTCACTCACAGGCACAGTCCCTCCTCGCAAAGATGTCCCCAGTAAAGGGCAGAGGCCAGGGCAGAGCATGTATGAGTGTGTGACACACATGAGTGCAGAGTAGGTTGCAAAAAATAATTCTGATTTGAGTCAAACTCAATAGCAGAATGGCCCTCCTTTCTCATCTCTACCATGTGATGCTATTTCTCCAACTTAATCCAACCCACTTAGTGAAAATGCAAGTATCATCTTTTCAATAAAATGAACTTTTGTAACTATAGAGAACACATTGGCGAGAGGAAGTCCATTGCAGACCTTGAAAGCCACATGCAGCATTCTGAGTCTCCCCTCCTTCCCATCTCACCACCTGAAGCCTAACTAACAGAACCCATTCTGTTATGCCCAGCTCTATACTGTGTATTATCATGGATGCTCTTTCCAAAAAATTTCTCATCCTACAGCAAGAGTTTCTGGAAGGTAAAGACCATGTACTAGTTATATATTACTGAAAACTAATAACACCCAAACTTAGCAGGTTAAAACAGAAAACATTTATTATCTCACAGTTTCTGAGGGTCAGGAATCCAGGTGGCTTAGGTGGGTGCCTTTGGCTCAGGGTTTCTCCAAAGGCCACAACCAAGGTGTCAGCCAGAACGGAGTCATCTAAAGGCCCACCATGGGCTTCGAAGGCAAGCTCCCCTACTTGGCTGTGGGCAGAATTCAGGTCCTCACTGCATGTTGGCCAGAGACATCAGTCCATTTGCACATGGACCTATTCATGGGACAGTTAATAACAGCAGCTGGCTTCCCTCAGAACGAGCCAGAAGAGAAAATGAGAGAGAGGGCAAGGTAGAAGCCATAATCTTATTGTAACCTAATACTAGAGGTGGCAATTCATCACTTTTGCCATATTCTGTTTGGTAAAAGCAAGTCACTAGGTCCAGCCCATAACCAAATGGAAAGATTCACAGGATCATGAGCACCAGGAGGTGGAGATCACCAGGGCCTTCTCAGAGGCATCCTTCCACCAACCACATCTCAAGTCATGTGGGTGTGCCCTGCACCTAACAGAGGGTCAGACAAATGATAGGCTCAATAAACTTGTTGCACTATAATTAATCCACTCCAAACCACTCACACCAAGTAGAGTAGGGTACACACAAGAAATAAACAAAGAATGGTGTGGTTAGTATGAATTTTATTCCACCAACTCATATGTGTGAGAATTACAAAATTTTCTATAACTCAATTTTTATTTGAGCCCTCATCCTGCTTGGATGGCAAAAATGTAATCTTAGTCCATGGAAATCCACTTCCACTCTTCCCGGGATAGTTTTTCAGTTCAAGAGAGATAACTTAGTGCCACAGCCACTGGGGGTGGGGGAAGAGGATCTCCTACTCATGGGTGTTGGCTGAAATGTGCCTCACCCCATTTGCTACTCAGTCACCTATCCATATTTTGAGATTCCTGTTCATGTGGCCTCTTTGGGGCAATGCTTCTCTGTTTTACTTATGACCCATTGTGAAGTTCCTGAGCCAGAACAGGATGCAAGGTTCTCACCCAGGCTTTCTGTGGTCCATCTCTTGAGATATCCTGCTCAGACTTAACCCATTTAGGCTCTTGCAGTCTCTCCGGATTGTGGCTGTGGAAGAAGGTAGCAGAAACCCCTGCTCTCCAACCCATCCAAATTCTCTGCAACAGCATGAGCTCCCAGTCCCTGCCTCTGAAGTAGTTTGCACAATGGCCTTCTGAGACCTGATGATTTTTCTGTTCTCACTGTCATATTTCCAGCTCTCTTCTTCCCTCTGACCCAACCCTCAGCCCAGACAACCCTTGTCTAGTCTGAGAATAGAAGACTAGAGGGAAGAAATTCTTCTGTGTTGGCTTTGTTCTTCTCCTCTCAGAGGCAAGCATGCCCACTTGCTCATCTCCACGCTTTCGTGTTATTTCTCTACCCTGTCTGGCACATTCCACCTGCTCTTCTTCATGCATCAGGCTCCTGATATCTGAAGCCAGGGACTGGTAGGCTACTTGCCCTTTCAAATCCCTCCCCAAGGCAATGAACATGGAATGAATCTGGCTTGCACAGGAAGGAGAGAGAGAGAAAAAAAAAAAGACAGGAGGGAATTAGAAGGAATATTTTTTTATTGGTGAATCTTTCAAAAAAATATTTTCCTCAAAGGCAAATAGTTTGCACGAAGCCAAAGGCCTAGAAAGCCTTAGCTAACACTGTGAAAAAGAAAGGAGAGGATGCAGGGAGCCAAAGGGCAAGCAAAGGTGAAAGCCGTGTTGGTCACACAGACGGTGCAAGCGGGAGGAGGACCAGGGCTGTGCTCAGCGCTCTGGCGGATGACTTCTCACCTCTCCCTCCTCGCTCTCTTGGTCCCACTGTGCACAGGCCTCTGGCCCACTGCCTTTAGCCACTCCTACCATCAGAAGGAAGCTTCTGGGGCCTAGCATCTCCCAAGCATTCCATGATCTGGGCACACTCCTGAGGAGGTGCACAGCCTCCACTTGTTTCAGAAGGAAGGGAAGCCCAGGTAGAGCCTCTCTGGAAGTAGGTTGCCATCTTCAAGAGTCTGGGAATCTAATAAGGTGGCATTATTATTAAGAAAAATTATTATTAATGCAGCAATAGTACACTAATAGTAAAAAGAACACTTAAATTACTAAATTCCCTTATTGTTTTCAAGTTTCTCCTTAATTCTCACATCCTACAGTTAGCTATTACTAATTCTATAACTGATAAGGAAACTGAGCCCATCAGGACAGGGATTTGAGACATTGGCTCAGATATTCTTCCACTAAATTCAGTGACCTTTCAATTAAAATATGGCAAAATGGATCTTTCCAAGTAAAGAATAAAAAGCTGAACCATTCTCTGGATTGGTATGAGCAATCATGTACATTATTCTTTTCTTCAGTAGAGTTTCTTACTAGAAAAAAAGAAGATAATTTTTCATTTCTTCACTTTGTTTCAAATATAAAGAAAGGCTGTAGCAGCAAGAAAGAGTAAAGTATTCTCATGAGATTTCTGTTTGCCTATTTTCTATTTTTATAAAGACTGGTAATTGGAGATGTCAAAGAAAAAAATGTAAGGTGATTTTTGTGGCTTATTTGTTCATCTGAATATTATTGCCAGTTAGCTCAGTTGTTAGCACACCTTTTGAGCAAAGATTCCAAAGCCAGGTGAAGCAATCAGCATGGTCAGCCCGAGACAGCAGCGACAGCCGCCCAGTATGGGGTTTCCTTCTGTCACAAGAAAGTGAACTCACTGCAAGCATTGGGTTGATTGTGGTCAATTGCTATTGTTATTTAGTTCTCAGGGGTCAGTCCTGACCAACCCACCTTCTTCTGGGGCTGAGGTATCCTGTACAGACAGATGAAACTGCTACATAAGAAGAACTTTTGTGCTGACCAAGGGTTCTCAAAGCAGGAACCAATGATGTTTTTTTGCAAATTATATAACAACCTTATATTGGCTGAAGACAAAGTATTTAACTTTTCTACATTATGTTTCATGATGTCTCAACTGTATGCAGATTCTGTTATGAATTAATAAAATACAAATTCACATAAAAGCATTTTTGGATTCAAAATATGTTTTTTTCCTTGTTTACTTAGGCAAAAAAAAAGTTATAGTAATCCCCCTTTGTCCATGGGGGATACATTCCAAGACCCCCAGTGAATTCCTTAAACCAAAGATACTACTGAACCCTGTATATATTTTTTCCTATACACATACCTGTAATAAAGTTTAATTTATATATTAGGCATAATAAAAGATTAACAATAATAACTAATGATAAAATAGAATATGTATAACAGTATACTGTAATAAAAGTTATGTGAATGTGGCCTCTCAAAATATTTTATTATTCTGTACTCACCATAACTGTGATGTGAGATGATAAAATTAATAGAAAAGTACAGTTTTTTCCTTCCAGGAGGCAACAGTAATACTCGCATTATAAGGGATTTTGGTGCTCAAAACTGTTGGGAATCATTGAGGCAAGTTATTCAGATGACTCATGCTCAGAACATTTTGAAAGCAAAAGGATTAAAATTCATCCTGGAATACTCTCCAAGCTGATCTACAGATTAATGCAATCCCTACAAAGTCCCAGCTGGCTTTTTTTTTTTTTTTGCAGAAATTGACAAGGTTACCCTAAAATTCATATGGAAATGCAAGGAATCTAAAATAGCCAAAATAATTTTGAAAAGGAAGAACAAGTTGGAAGACATACACTTTCCTGTTGTAAAACTTATTACAAAACTACATGAATCAAGACATTATGGTATTGGCATAAGGGTAGACACATAGCTCAATGGAATAGAACTGAGAATCAAGAAACAAACTGTCACGTATACAGTTGATTTATTTTCAGCAGGACTATAAAGACAATTCAATGGGCAAAGACCAGTCTTTTCAATAAATGGCTTCACATGCAAAAGAATGAAGTTGGACCCCAACCTCACACTACGTCCAAAAATTAACTCAGAATGGATAATAGACCTAAATGTAAATGCTATTGGAAAAAACATGGGAGCAAATCTTTGTAACATTGGATTAGGCAATGGCTTCTTAGATATGGCACAAGAAGCCTAAGTGACTAAAGAAAAAATGGATAAATGGGACATCAGCAAAATTTGAAACTTTTTTTTACTTTCAAGGATATCATCAAGAAGTGAAAAGACAACCTGCAGAATGGGAGAACATATTTGCAGGTCATATATCTGATAAGAGGGTGGAATACAGGATATATAAAGAATCCTTAGAACTCAAGAAAAAAAGACAAAGAACATAATTTTAAAATAGACAAAAGATTTGACAGACATTTCTCCAAAGAAAATATATAAATGGTCAACAAGCACATGAAAAGATAAACAACATTCACATTGGGGGAAATACAAATCAAAACCACAATGAAATAATCCTTCATACCCATAGGATGGGCAGAATCAAAAAAGACAGACGAAAGGAAGGGTTCAAGATGGTGGTGTAGGAAGATTCTGAACTTACCTCCTTCCACAGACACAACAAATTTACAACTACATGTGGAATAATTTTCTCTGAAAAAGGTCTGAAAACTGGATGAACAGGGCCTCCACAGCAATGAATAAAAGGGAAGCATTGAAATGGATAGGAGAATCAGAGACATGGTCTCACAAAAAAATCCCACCCCAGTATAGCAATCCATGATCAGTAGGAATCTACTAGTCCCGGAACCAAATGCAAAAGCATCTGTTTAAAGAGCACCTAGACTGTATGTGAAGGAGATCCATTTACTAATCTTAAAGTTTAGATTTAAGGCAGGAACTTGTTGGGACTCTCTCTGAGGACAGAGAGTGTGGTGGGTGCCATTTTTACAATCTCCTTCTAACTTGTTAGTTCAGTAAGGTGTGCCCCACTGAGGGACCCACCCACCCTCATGCCTTGGCTGTGGCCCCACCACAGCAGGCAGGAGTGCATAGCTGACATAGGGAATACCCCTTGAACACCTGTCTCAGGTGACCAGTGGGGATAGTGCTTTTGAGCCCCACAGGATATCTCATACACAAGACCACTCCTTCAAGACTGGAAAAGGTAGCTGATTTGTCTAAGACACAGAAACAAATAGAGTAACGCAAAATGAGGAGACAGAGGAATACATTCCAAATGGAAGAATGAGACAAAACCTCAGAAAAATATCTTAATGAAATAGAAATAAGCACTCTACCTGATAAAGTGTTCAAAGTAATGGCTATAAAGTTACTCACTGAAGTCTAAACATAGTGAGAACTTCAACAAAGAGATACAACATATGAGGAAGTACTAAAGAGAAGTTACAGAGCTGAAAAGTACAACAACTGAACTGAAAAATACACCAGGTGGGTTCAACAGCTGATAGGATGAGGCAGAATGGATCTGAAAACTGGAAGACAAAACAATGGACCTTACCCAGACAAAGCAGCCAAAAGAAAAAATATTAAAAAGTGAACATACCTTAAAGGACCTTTGGGAAACATCAAGAAGAGTAACATTCATAGTATAGGAGTCCCAGAAGGAGAAAGAAGAAAGGAAAAATGGCCAGAAATTTTACTTGAAGAAATAATAGCTGAAAAGTTCAATTTGGGGAAGGAAATAGACATCCAGGTCCAGGAAGCCCAAAAAGTTCCAAATAAGATGAACCTAAAGAGATCCACACCAAGACACACATAGTTAAAATGGCAAAAGTTAAATATAAAGAGAGAATCTTAAAAGTAGCAAGAGAAAACTAAATTATTATATTTAAGGGAAACTTCATAAGGATATCAGATTTTTCACTAAAAGCCTTATGGGCCAGAAAGGAGTAGCATGATACATTCTAAGAGCAGAAAGGAAAAGTTTCCAACTCTCCAATTAAAAGACAGACACTGGTTGAATGTATTAAAAAAAACAAGATCCATCTATAGGCTGTCTAAAAGAGACTCACTTCAGAAGAAGAACACACAGACACTGAAAGTGACGGGATGGAGAAAGATATTCCATGCCAGTGGAAGTGAAAAGAAAGCTGGTGGAGCTATACTCATACATCAAACAAAACAGACTTTAAACAAAGTCTCTAGTAAAAGACAAGTACATCACAACATGATAAAGGTATCAATCCAGCAGGAAGATATGACATTTATAAATTTTTACACACCCAACATAGGAACAACAAAATATGTAAAGCAAATTAATGAACCTAAAGGGTGAAATTCATGGTAATACCATAGTAGTAGGGGACTTTAAACCCACTTACATGTATGGATAGATTGTCCAGACAGAAGTCAATAAGGAAATATTGGCCTTAAATGACACATTAGAACACATGGATGAATAGATATTTACAGAACATTCCATCCAAAAGCAACAGAATTCACATTCTTCTCAAATGTACATGGAACATTCTACTGGATTGATCATATTAGGCCATAAAACAAATTTCAATAAATTTGAGAAGATTGAAATTGCATCTCGCATCTTCCCTGATCACAATGGTATGAAACTAGAAATCAATTAGAATAAGAAAACTGGCAAAACCACAAAAATGTGGAGATTAAACATGATCCTGAACAACCTATGGGTCATGAAACAAATCAAAGGAGTAATAAAAAATACATACAAATGAACACAGTAAAAGACATATCAAAGTCTACAGGATGTGGTAACAGCAGTTCTAAGAGGGCAGTTCATAGCAATACATGCCTCCCTCAAGAAACAAACAAACAAAAACTGGAAAAATAACTAACAAAAGAAGCCAAAAGTTAGCAAAGAGATGAAATTATAAAGATCAGGTGGAAATAAATGAAATAGAGGCTAAAAAACAATAGAAGTGATGAAGGCACTAAGATCTGGTTCTTTGAAAAGGTCAAAAATTGACAAACCTTTAGCTAGGTTAACCAAGAAAAAAGGAGAAATTAATAAATAAAATCAGAAGTGAAATGGAACTTAGAATTTATACTACAGAAATACAAAGGATCATGATAAACTGCTATGAACAATTATATGCCAACAAATTGGACAACCTAGAATAAATGAATAAATTATTGGAAACACACAATCTTCCAAGGCTGAATCATGAATAAATGGAAAATCTGAATAGATTGATTTCTGGTAAGGAGATTAAATCTGCAATCAAAAGTCTCCCAACAGACAAAAGTACAAAAACAAACAGAATTCAGTGGTGAATTCTACAAAACATTCAAAAAATTAATACCACCCTTCTCAAAGTCTTCCAAAAAATTAATAGAGGGAATGCTTCCAAATTCATTTTACAAGGCCAGCATCACCCTAATAGTAAAACCAGACAACACCAAAAAAGAACAAAGAAAAGAAAATTACAAGCCAGTATCATTGATAAATATAGTTGCAATATAGATGCAAAAATCCTCAACAAAATATTAGCAAACCAAATTCAACAATACATTAAAAGGATCACACACCCTGATCAAGTTAGATTTATTCTGAGAGTGCAAGGATGGTTCAACATCTACAAATCAATCAACATTATATAACACATTTACAAAATGAAGGATAAAAATCATATGATCATCTCCATAGATGCATAAAAAGCAGTTGATAGAATTCATCATCCATTTATGATAAAAACTCTTAACAGAGTGAGTATAGCAATAACATACTTCAACATAATAAAGGCCACAATGACAACTAACATCTATTCAGCTAACATCATATTTAATGGTGAAAACTGAAAGCTTTTCCTCTAAGATCAGGAACAAGAGAAGGATGTCCACTCTCATCACTTTTATTCAGCGTAGTATTGAAAGTCCTAGCCACAACAACAAGCCAAGAAAAAGAAATAAATTTCCTCAAAGATCAGGAACAACACAAGATGTCCACTCTCACCATTTTTTTTCAACATTGTACTAGAAGTTCTGGCCACAACAATCAGGTAAAAAAAAGAAATAGAATAGGCATGCAAACTGGTAAGGAAGAAGTGAAATTGTAACTATTGGCAGGTGATGTTATACAGTATCATGTCAGAAAACCCTAAAGACATCATGAAAAAACTGCTAGAACTAATAAATGAATTCAGTAAAGTTTCAGGATATAAAACCAATATATTAAAATCTCTTGCATTTCTGTATACTAATAATGAACTAACAGAAAGAGAAATTAAGGAAACAATCCCATTTACATTTGCATCAAAAAGAGCAATACCTATGAAAAAATTTAACCAAGGAGGTAAAAGACCACTGAAAATTATAAAATATTGATGAAAGAAATTGAAGGTGACGCAAATAAATGGATATTCCATGGATCAGAAGAATTAATATTGATGATAATACCCATAACAATCTACAGAGTCAATGCAATTTCTATTAAAATTCTAATGGCATTTCTCAAACAACTGAGTACATAATTCTAAAACTTGTAGGGAACACAAAAGATTCCAAATAGCCAAAGCAATGTTGAGAAAGAAGAACAAAGGATCATGCTCCCTGATTTCAGACTATACTACAGACCTATAATAACCAAAAACTGCACATAGATAGCATAAAAATAGATACATAGAATAATGGAATGGAGTGAAGAGCCCAGAAATAAACCTACACAATGGAGAAAAGACAGGCTCTTCAATAAATGGTTTTGGGAAAACTAGACAGTTATGTGTGAAAGAATGAAATTAGACATCTATTTTACACCATATACAAAAATTAATTCAAAGTGTATGTATTTCAGGCTTAAGTATAAGACCTGGATCCATAAAATTCTTATAAAAAAACACAAGTAGTAAGTTCCTTGACATCATTCTTAGTGATGTGTTTGTGGATCTGACTCCAAAGGCAAGGAAAGAGCAGAAATAAATGGGACCACATCAGACTAAAAAGTGTCTGCACAATGAAGGAAACCAACATCAAAATGAAAAGACAACCTACTGAATGGAAGAATATATTTACAAATCATATATCTGATAGGGAGTTACTATCTAAAATATCAAGAATTCATACAATTCAATAATGACAAAACAACCTGATTTAAGGGGCAAAAGATCTAAAAAGACATTTTTCCCAAAGAAGACATATAGATGGCCAATAGGCATATGAAAAGATGTTCAACATAACTGATTATTAGGGAAATGCAAATCAAAACCACAATGAGATATCACCTCACACCTATTAGAATGGCTGTTGTCAAGATGATGAGAAGTAAGTGTTGGAAAGGGTGTGGGAAAAAGGGAACCGTTGTACACTGTTGATGGGAATGTAAACTGGTGCAGCCACTATGGAAAATAATATGGAGTTTCCTCAAAAAATTAAGAATAGATCTCCTATATGATCTAACTATTCCACATCTAAGTATTTATCCCAAGAACACTAAAACAGTAATTCAGAAAGATATATGCACCCTATGCTCATTGCAGCATTCGTTATTTACAATAGCTAAAATATGGAAACAACCCTAGTATACATCAATGGATGAATGGATAAAGAGGAGGAAGTATAAAAATACAATGGAATACTACTCAGAGATAAAGAAGATTGAAAGCTTGCCATTTGTAAACATGAATGGACCTAGAGGGCATTATGCCAAGCAAAATAAATCAGAGAAAGCCAAAATACTGTATAATGTCACTCATGGGTGGAATCTAAAATAACAAAACAAATGACCAAACAAAAAACAATGCAAAAACAAACTCATAGATATAGAGAATAGATTGATGGTTACCAGTGGGGAAGGGTAGGGGAAGGTGCGGGGAGTAGGGGTTGAAATGAGAGGAGACCAATTGTATGGTGATGGGATGGTAACTACACTTTTGGTAGTGTACTGCATTATACGTACTGGTGTCAAATCTTAAGTTGTATACCTGAAACTTATATAATGTTACATACCAATTTTACCTCAATAAAATAAGATGGATAATAACAAGTGTTAGCAAGAATGTGGAGAAATTGGAACCTTCATACATTGCCAGTGGGATTCTACAACAGAGCAATTACTTTGTAATACAATTTGCCAGTTCCTCAAAATCTTAAACATATATGACCCAGCAATTCCATGCTATGTATATACCCAAGAGAATTGAAAACTTACATCCACACAAAACCTGTACACAAATGTTCACAGCAGCATTATCCATAATAGTTAAAAAGTGGAAACAACCCAAATATCCATCAACTGATGAATAACAAAATGTGGTATATTCACACAATAAATATTATTTGACAATAAAAAGAAATGAAGTACCGAACATGCTACAACATGGATGAACCCTGAAAACAATATACTAAGTGAAAAAAGCCAAGTACAAAAAGCCACATATTACATTATTCTATTTATATGAAATGTCAGAAAGAGGAAAATCCATAGAGATAAACTGGCAGTTGCCAGGGGATGGGGGCTGAATGCTAATGGGTAGAAGGTTTCTCCCAAGGTGATGAAAATATTCTGAACTTTGACGGTGGTGATAGTTGCATAATTCTATAATATACCAAAACACACTGAATTGTATAGAAGTAAGCAAACATTTTCTGTAAAGGGTCATACAGTAAACATTGTAGGCTTTGTGGGCCATACAATCTTTGTTGCAGCTACTCAGCTCTGCCCTTGTAGAGCAAAAGTAGCCATAAGCTGTATGCAAGTGAATGGATGTGGTTGTATTGTAATAAAGATTTGTTTACAAAAACCAGGCAATAGTCCTCAGCACACAGACGTAGTTATCTTTACTCTAAACAGGGAGGTCTTTGAGGCAGGGGCCATGCTTTATTCTTCTCTATGTCCTCTGAGGGCCTAGGCAGTAGGGGCTACTCAATATATACTTACTTGAACTGAACAGGAATGCCATTGCACCATCTTCCTTCCACAGACAAAGTTGTTACTAACATTTCTTCCCTCTTGGCCTCTGGCAGTATATGGGGATGTAGTGACCAGTTACCCTCTGGTTGGCTGTGGAAGAGGTCCTGCAACATGCAGACAGCTGGGCCTAAGATGCAAAGAAGGGGATGGAAATAGCATAGGAACAAGTGCCAACCAACTGATGAAAATTAAATATGAGCTCATTTAACAATGGAGTTGCCTCACCCGGAGCATTCCTGGAACAATAGCACTGGCTGCAGAAAAAAGGTCTGGGCTAGGTGTCCCAAGGACTATCCCTCCTAGAGCTATAGCCTTAGTGCAGACCCACGTATCCCTAACATATCTGTCACGCCAAGCGGAAGTAGAGTGTATGATTCTCTTCTGAGGAAGGACTTTGATGTAGTGTTCCAATCCTAGTTAAAGCTTTGCTACAGACTTTACCTAAGAAGCCCGCTTGCAACATTTACCCAGAGTCTCCAAGGAGAGAGGGTAAATGCATTAGAACATTTACCATTCTGACTTAATGGGGTTGTTTCAAATTGTGCATGTCCCAAAACTATAAGGCTCCAGCAAAGGCTAAGACGAGAGATGGAGCAATAAGATTTTGTTCCATTAAGGGCAGTAAGAGAAAATTAGGGCACATTTTCCCTCTCTGGGTTTTCCCAGTGATAAATGTTGGGGATGTTCCATTGATCATTTCTGCTCCTCTGTATTCACAGGTCTCAGCTCTCTGCAAATAACACAGCCTGCCTGTCCTCCCTTTAGGAAGACACCACAGAGTGAGCAATAAGTATGAGCTTTGAGCTATGTCCAGTGGTGGGGGTAGGTACAAGTCATCCCCACCCTCTGACCTATTTAGAGCTTAGTGACCTCAGTACAGTGGCTTATTATATGTGCAGTCTAAGCCGAAGACAATTACAGATAAATAACTACTAGTTTCCATAAAACCATCATGCAGTTGTTTAATACTCAAGCAGAAAATATGTTGGAGAAACATTACTGAATATTTTAAAGAATCTTCTCTGTAACAGAACATGTCAGATAGAAATGGTGCTATAAGCTGTGACTCTGTTTTTTCACAAGGCTAATTTACATGTTTGTTATGTCTAGAAAAACAGACTATGATATTTGGAAGATACAGTTATCCAACATATGGATTTATGTACCTTTATTTTCTTTTAAAGTTTCAGGTACCAGAAGGAAAAGTCAGAAGGTCTACTAGGCATTGAGCTAGAAAGGACATGAGAAGTTATCTATATCCAGGGTCTTCAAAGCCCCTTAGGGCAAGTATAAATGGGTACTGTCCACTTAGGTCACAAGTGGACAATTGGAACCAAAAGATCTCTTAATTCAAGATGAGCACACATAACCCATACTAACTCTGCATGACTGTAATGCTCTAAAATTACCAGCCAGGTTCCTTGCAGTGTCCCACTGTCAGGCATTTCAGAAAGTGGTACTGGAAGGATCAAGTAGAGCAATGGTGTGGACACAAGGAGACAGCCTCCCCATTGAAGATGTATAGTGGTTTTTTCCTTACAGAATTGCCAGCTTGCAATAAAATCCCATGTCATTTTATGAATTTTACCTCTATAAATTCAAAACAAAACACAAGTCTGTGTTGTTAGGACACTTTCAGCTGCAAGTAACTAAACTTAATGAGAAGCTTAAACAGTAAGTTATTAGATCACATAGCAAGAGGACCAGAGATAAGAAGGGGACCAGGTATGTGGTAGTAGAGTTTCAGCTCCATATCTCTGCAACTCTCTCGTTCCTCCCGTTCCTGCAGCGCTGGCTTCATCAACAGCTGGTGGCAAGATAGTTATAGCTGATCAAGAATCTGGATAGTGACAATGTTGAAAGGAAAAGGACTCTATCTTACAGCCCTTTATTAGGATCAAAAAAACATAATTGCCCCCAGGCAGGATCACCCTCATGCTTCAAAGGCCAAAACGGAGTTGCATGGCCCTTTCTAAACCAGTTACTATATTAGAATACTGGGGACAGGGGTCAGGGATCACCTTTCTAGAAATCACCTAGAGTAGGGGTGATTACCTGAACAGAAATCTGTTAGGAAGAGCAAGAAAAAATAGTAGATAACCAACCAGACCCACAGCAAACACAGAGACCACTGTGTCAGGCGTGGCTCAATGCTCTAGCGTTGGGGCTCCCCCTGCCAGTTAGCCTACGTACCTGCAGGCTCCATGGTCCCCCCACCACCACCCCTCCAGCTCTAGGGCCGATTCTGACCTGAGATGGGAACTCTGTAAGGAGGGGGCTGCCTGTGTTTAAGTTACCTGTTGCTGCACGACAAAACTGCCCCCAATCTTAGTGGTCTAAAGCAACAATCATTTTATTTGCTCACAATGCTGAGTCAGGAATTTGGGCAGACACAGTGAAGACTCATTTCTGTTCCTTTATCCCTGGGGCTTCAGCTAGGGGACTGGCCAAGACTATTCAATCAGAGCCATACGACTGGGACCTAGAGTTTGGTTCTTGGCTGGGTTGCTTGGCTGTCTTCTGTGTTAAGATCCCACCTGGCTAACTTGGGATTCCTCACAGCATAGACTATAAGAGTATAGATCCAATGTGCAAGTGCTTACCAGGCCTCTAAGTGATCACATTTGCTGATGTTTCATTGGCCAAGGCACATTGCCTGGCTGAGCCATGAGTCAGTATGGGAGGGACTATACAAGAGTGTGAATACTGAGAGAAAGGCTTACTGGGGCCATGAATGCAGCAGTTACCACCACCTGGCTCATCCTTGATTCCTGTCCAGACCTGATCCTGTGCCCCAGTTCTGGTCATTTTGCTCTGCCATCTCCATGAGCTGTCACCTTGAGCAGCTTTCTCTTTATCCACAACCTAAGCCACAGATAACCTATAAAAAGCAGCTACACCAATCTTCTCTTCAGCGCAGGGCTTTTCCAACTACCTCTTTCACTCCCCTTTGAAGCTCTTCTCTCCTATCAGTTTGTCCTCCTTCCTATCTACAAATTGTTACCATATCTCCCCTGGCCTAGCCTCTTTGAAATGACAACTATTACTTAGGACAAGCTGTTTGACTTTTATTATTGGGTTTCAACTCAGAATCTATCCCTTAGACTGCCTCTTTATTGCTCTGCACCAGACTAACTGCCCTCCCCAGGCCCCACCTGGGCTTCTGGGTCCAGCACCTTAGAGCCTGCTTGGCTAAGGATAGCATTCAGATCATCTACATTCGCCTCCTGGTCCTGAGTCCTTGACTGGGAACTCATTCAGGGCTCCAGTTCCTCCAGGACTGTCAGCTTCCTCCCTTCTCCCCAAAGGACTTGAGTCCCATCCTGAAGCCCAGTCCAGAAGAGGAAACTTTGCTATTGGCTGACACATTTCCATGGCAGTAAGAACAACCTGTCTTCTAAGATAGCCAGTGTCCCAGGTCCAGGGATCCTTGTTCTTTATACCACCTGCCTGGAAGGAAACATCCCTGCTGCTTCGTCTATGAACAGGACACTCAGAGATGGGGATTTATGGGCCACATAATCAAACCAGGGAATAACTGGTCACAGAAATAATGGACACTGAGACTAGCACATAATCATAATCTACTTTCTAGTTCCACCTCTTACTGTTGCTGTCTTTATCTTGATGTCTTTACCTTAAATGTTGACTTTATCTTTACTCTCTAAAGACCATTTCCTCTAATGGCAGGAACCATGGCCACCAGTAGCCCTGGAATCTTTAGTGGGTCTGGATTTCAACACCCAAATTAAAATTCCTTAGCTCCCAGAGCAGAAGACTTTATGCCCAAGCTACTTAGCAACAAAGAGAGAAGAAAAAGGTTTATAGGATTTTTAAAGCCTTTATTATTGCTTATTTTCCCACTCCATTTTGACCTGTAGCAAAAAAGGAGACTAGAAGCAGGAGGATGGAGATAAGCAGGAGCCCACCAGATCCCCAGGTCCTGGGAGTCTGCATGGAGCTCTTCAGTGTTCCCAGGTGGGACCAAGTCCTATGAGTCCTATGAAACTGCCCCACCTCAGGGTGACTTTTATACACTTGCTTGGGCTTATAAATCCAAAACTCTTATCCGAGACCTTTGGAGTCAGATGAGTTTTAGGACTTTTCCAGTTTTAGAAACATAGGCTATATACCATGTATTATGTGTCACGCCCAGTGGGTGTAGAGCAGCACCCCTCAATCAAACTCATTAACTCTTTTATGGTAAAATGGATGAATATTCACACTTTTAAGATAAATCATGTTTATATAGATACCTGTGTTAACTCAGGTCAGACTTTGCTACAAAATGCACAACATAAACCTTTTGGTTTTCAGAGTTTAAGGATTTCAGAGTAAAGGATACAAGATTGTAGATCTATAGCAGGAATGTGGAGAGTGAAACTAAGACCTGTCTCCCAGTGTGAAAGACCATCTCTGATGGAAGCCAGGGTCTGTGGTGGGTTTAGCGTGTGTGAGGTAACTGTGTCCGATGCTTCTACCTCCCCCATGCCTACCCAGCCATGCTCCCAGCATCAGGAAGACCACAACGCACCCCTCCCCAATATTTCCTGCCTCACTGTTACCATCTACCTAAGAATCGACTTTCCAGGAAGAGGCTACACACTTCAGTTTGTCCAGCTCTAGACAGGAAGCCATCAGTGCTCCTCCCATCTGGCCCTACATTCCTATTTCCCTAGGTCATCACAAGATGTCCACAATTCCAGGTATGTCTTCTCCACTAGGACTCTCACTTCCATAGAGTTTAATACATCCCTTAATCAAACCTGATTTTCTACTCCTTCAAACTCTCTCAGTGTGCCCTCTGAAACTCATGGTCCATCATCAGCAATTTCCTTCTACCTTAATCACTGAATGTTTCCTTCTCCTTGTTCTGGCTGAAGTTAGACTCTTGCCTGAGGACACTTTCCCTACCCCTGCAGCCCTCCCATATCATAGATTTACCTCACCCCTCTTGCATCACTGAGCCTGTGGTGGGAAAGGTGTCCTCCTTACTCCTCATTGCCACTTTCAGACCATCATTCCTCCCTTAGAAGCACACACACACACACACACACACACACACACACAACTTCTTTGAAACTCATGCACCATATGACACCATCTATTGCTCCTCCTCACTAGAGTCATTTAAAGATCTCTGGACCACTCCTCTTCAATTCCCTCTCTCTCCCCTGATACTACTCATACAGTGTTTGATGCTTTCAGTGTTCAGCTAGATGATACCTCTAGGACCTTCACGTCTCAGTTTTTCAATCTTCTCATCTCCACTTAATTTGTCCACCCTCTCTGCTCACCCCATTACCATTCACTGCCTCATTGCACAATCTGTATTTTGAATGTCCATTTTTCCAATCAGTCTTGTATCTCTTGATCTTATTCCCACTTGCCTCCAATACCACTGACTCTCAGACTACATCAGGATCTCTAACCCTGCCATCATCTCCCCCTCCATCCACCTGTACCCTAACCTCCCTCATTGGAGTCCATGTTCCCTCACTGTGATCATCCCTTCACAGGCATAATCAACTCTCTTTGCTCTCTTACTCTGTCAGACTCACCTGGCAGAAAACCCAGTCCTGGTTGAATCCCACTTTCTGCCTGCTTTATGCCCACATAGCTGAAAGTGGTCAAAGAAAAAGCACACAACTAGGATAAGTTCTCAATTTAGTCACTCTGGCAAGCCCCTAGTGCCATTTGTCACTCCCCACATCCCCTTAGTCAGTACACTCCCCATCTCAGTAATGAGTAATTCACCCTTTCTGTCTTCTCAGGTTGCCCACCCCCTTCCATTCCAACTTTCAGCTGAAGACCTTGACTTTAATTTCACTGAGAAAATAGAAATAATCAGGACTTTCATATGCCTCCATATGCTTTTCTCACCCTCTTATGCTCACACTCATTTTCCTTCATTCTGTGTGTCCTTCATTTCAGCTTTTCTCTGAGCATTTGATTCAATCCCTTCCTCCTGAAGATCACCATTTCCACCTCACTTTTTCTTCAGTTCCACCACAGTCACCTTAAAACAGTGACCTCAGCCCCAAAAACCATTGACTTGTTTCTCAGTGTTCCAACTCCAAATTCCTAGGATGAAAAACTTGATTGGCCCAGCTTGAGTCAGGTGTTCCCCTCCAGTCCAGTCAGCTGTGGCCGAGGAACGGGGGTGACACTGCACCTGAACCTCTTAGAAAGAGACTGTGCTCTGAGGAGGCGAAGCAGGGTGATAGAAACTATAAGACAGCAAACAGCCAAAAACGAACAAACCAAGAAGAAAACCCCTCCAAAAGTTTGTTTTCCACCAGAAAAAAAAAAATGACTACAACAGGTCATTTAAAAATTCAGAGAACAGAGCTTTACAGAAATTACTGAGAAAGGAGACATTGTTACCAGAGGAATCTGAGGCAAGCACATATTTCACTCTGTATCCTGTAGACAATAGGAGTCCCAGAGCCTGGAACTGGCCATACTGATCTTTAAACCCAGTATGGAACATGGTACCTACCACTCAGTATTTGATGGATTGAGTGGGATCCCCTGGAAGATAACAGTGGCCGTGGAGGTGGTGGGGGGTGCGAGGAAGGACAGCCTTATGGGCGCTGCAATTCTTGTCTCTAGACAGGCAGAATTCAAGTTTTCCTGAAAAGGCTGATTTTTCTCTAGCACTGAATATTGTAAGGCATTGTGAAGAGAAATCTTTATTTGGACGACATTTGGTCCTATAATGGACAATGGCCTCATCTAAAGCTGTGCCAAAGATTCAAAACTGCCCTTCAGCTCTCTGTTTCTTGTGTTATCCCTCTCTAAAAGCCAAGGGAGTAATGTGGCATCACACGTTCAGGTTGGCATTTCCATGGAGAGAGGAGCTAATCCAGTAGACTCCCTGCTTTCTGACCAATCACAGGAAGAAAGCTTAGAAAACCTGGAGATGTGGCTCTGAGCAATGGTGGGGGGAGGACTGGCAGGCAAAGAGGTGAATCAGAACCGCCTGGGAGGATTTTTCAAAGTGTAAACCTCCCTCCACTGTGATTCTAATATTACCCGTGTCCCTGAGAAAGGGGGTAGGGAGGGATCCAAAAGAATCCCGGCATGTGTATTTTGAAAAGTACAATTCCCTTTCCCTTCCTCCACCCTTACCCTCTTGACTACCAATAACCTAGAGGGATTCATTCGTATTTGATATGTCTTTCTCCAATATCAGTATACATTTTATGTATGCATATACATATGTATTTATATGCCATCTCATTCCAGAAAGGATGGCAGATGGCTTACAAGGATACATAGAATATTTAAAAGGAGCATAAAAAAATAGAAACAAAATGCCAAAGAGAAAAAAAGTTGGAAATTTAAATGTGAGTACCCCTCTGTACACTTTTACAAAGTCCAGCTGGCTTCAACTCAAGAGAGGCTGAGCTCACCAAGAGGAGACATAAGCATTGAAGGTGAGCTGGGTGTTCAGGGGGCACATGAGCATCAGGCAGTGAGTCATCTCCTGGAGAAGCTGATCATCTGTTACCAAGATGGGGACCCTGGACTCTTGAGTTTCCACAAAACAGAAACAATCTCACCTGAAAGAGAGGTGGGCAGCAAATTCCCATTTTTTGTAAAATCAGGGTTGCCCCACGGTGTTCATAAGAAAGCCTGGCCAGGACAGCACTTGAAATTTGAGGAATTAGAAGGATTGTCATTAGTAAAGGATTGTTATTGTTATTAGGTCTTATTACTGAGTCTCCTAACCAGAGAGATGCCCCAGGTTGAAGCACCTGGAATTCAGCATTTGATACTCAGATTCTATCTTGACCAGTGACTGAAGTAGATTAGAAATCTAGGTCTTCCTAATTCTGCTTCTATTTGATTAATTCTGCTTACTGCATATACTACAAATTTATACTTGAAGGGTAGGAGCGATCATACTTGGAACATGAACAGGTACAGATACAGGATCCCACAGGTGGATGGAAAACATTGATGTATGTGTGGAGTACAAGGGAGGAAGACATTTAGGCGAAGGAAGGAAGAAGATTAATTAATTCCAGCCCTGGATAATAATAATTACAGCTAATATTACTCAGATCTTTTAAAAGCTGGATGCACAAAGTAAAGTAACCCAGTCGTGGATATATTTTTATACTTCAGGAATGGCACCTCTGACCCTCTCAGTGATTTCAGTCCTTCAGATAGTTAATCCTACAGAATAGCATATGGGTATGAAAGATATAATTTGGTGATTATGCAAAATTTAGGATATATAGGAGGAAATTAACTAAAAGCAAAATTCTCCAAAGTATTCAAAGAGGATAAAAATGGATTTTTCTCTCATGGCTAGGTCTAATGATAAGAATAAATACCAACTATTTATTAAATGCCTACTATGCATCAAGCTCTTTATAGTCTCTCTAAACCTCATGACTTCCATGAGGCAGTACCCAATTCAGAGAGGAATAAACTGGAGCTCAAAGTACTTTTCCTACCAAACAGAAGGAACAGGCATAAAATCCAAGTAACAATAGCATTCTTTCCCAATTCTGTCATCTGCTCACCTCAATACTGAAGACCAAAAAAGCTGGCAACGCAAAGAAGCTAATTAAGGGAAAAGTTAGTTTCCTTGCTAGTTAGGATGTATGCCTTACCAGTCTCTTAGGAACCCAGTGGAATGTATGTCATGATATTAATGGTAACCAATAAGGTCATTAAATCTTGTTGATTCTCTATCCCAGCTTTCTCCTCCACTCCTTCTCCACTCCTGCCTTAGTTCATGTGGAAAGAATATAAGCTTGGATTGGGCCAGATTTATTGATAAAGGTTCTATAATGGTTAATTTTGTATGTCAACTTGACTGGGCCACAAGGAGCCCAGGTATTTGTTCAAATGTTATTCAGGGTATTTCTGTGATGATGCTTTTGGGTGAAATTATGTTTAACCCAGTAGACTGAGGAAATCAGACTACCTCCCTGATATGAGTGGACCTCAACCAATCAGTTGAAGGCCTGAATAGAACAAAAGGGTAGACTTATCCATGAGTAGAGGAGAGTTCTCCTGCCAGATGGCCTTCAAACTAGGACATCAACTTTTTCCTGACTTTGGACTTGAAATGAAGCAGTGACTCTTCCTCGGTACCAAGCCTGCCCACCTTCAGACTGGAACTAAAGCCATCAGCTCTCCTGGGTCTCCAGCTTGCCAGCTCGCCTCGCAGATCTTGGGACTTACTAGCCTCCATCATTATGTGAGCTAATTCCTTATACTAAATCAATCAAGAGCTCTCTCTCTCTCTCTCTCTCTCTCTCTCTCTCTCTCTCTCTCTCTCTGCATCTGTTCAGTCCTGTTTTTCTTGATAATTCTGACTAATATAGGCTCACTGAGCAGAGAATCCATATTTGATGATTTAGCTCAAGGAGATAGGAGCAGCTCCAACATTTTGCTTGATTGGTTAACTGAACTGTTTATCTAAAGGTAGTCTGTAGTATATAAAGATGAAATGCCATAATTTCCTTGTATACTATAAAGGAAGGTATTCAAAATTCTAAAAAGACTGGGATGCAAGAATGCATTGATCACATAAGGCCTCTAGAAGGGTCCAAAGAACATACTCTACACTAAGGCTGTGACAAATTCATGAGGGGAACTCCTGGGCCAGTCTCCTTAGAATTCTGTGGCTGTTCCTCTCTGTAGGTCAGATACTACAGTGTGAACTGAGATGGAACTGTGACTTCTAAATGCAATGGGGATGATAGGATTCTGGTGGCAGGGGGCTGAGTGACAGAAGAGTCAAAGCAGTAATCAGAATAGTCGGACACCCAGAGATCTTCAGCACTGCCTAGTTGATCATGCTTTCCCTAGAACTAAAATAGTTAGGGAGTTTATTAAGGTCTTACTTTACCTGTATAAGCAGAAAGCTCTAAGGCTAATGAACAGAAGTCTAGCTTCAGTCATCAAATTGAAGAGTCACAGCCTCTCAAGCAATTCCCAGACTTGAGCCAGCTCACCAACCGAGTCATTGGGTCCTTGAAGAAAAAGCCTGCTACACTGTCAAAAATTTACACTGTCAGAAATGTATTTCCCTCCCCACCTTCTCCAAAAGTACCTGTGACTATTTACTAGAGTGACTATGGCTTGGGGAAGGAGAAATAATCAGACTTTGCAGGGATTATGGGACAGTGGGTCTAAACTGGCAGTAATTCCTGGAAGTCTGAAGTGTCACTGTGGTCCACCAGTCAGTCTGGAGGTTTAGGAAGGTCAGGTGACTAGTGAAATTTTGGTTCACTTCATCTGAGAGTGGGCCCAGTGGATCCCTGAAACCATCCTGTAGTACTTTCATCAGTTCTGGAGGGCATAGCTGGTGTAGGGTAGACATAACTCAGCAGAACCTCACATCGGTTCTCAATTTGTAGAGTGAGGGCTAGTATATGGTAGAAAGGGCCAAGTGGAAGCCACTAGTATTCTCTAGACCACGAAAATAGTAAACCAAAAGCAATAGTACCCTTCTGAAGAGACTTCAGAGTTTAGTGCCCCATCAAGAACTTGAGAGATGCAGGGATGGTAATTACTACCACATCCCTGCACAACTAGCCTATAATAGGTCACCTGTGTAGAAAACAGATGGAGGCTGAACTATCTAAAACTTAATCAAGTGGTGAGTTCAGTTGCAGCTGCTCCTCCAAATGTGGTTTTGTTCCTAGAGGAAATCAACACATTCTCTGGGACCTGGTATGCAAGTTCCAGCTTGTCAAATGCCCCTTTCCTTTTAGCAGTCAATGCCAGCAGAACACCTTCATTGATCTACTTCAGAGCCACAGAAACTCTCCAGTCCTATCCCATAATCTAGTTCACAGGGACATGACTACCTTTCCATCCAGTAGGATATCTGTGCTGGTCCATTACATTCATGACATTTTGCTAATTGGAACTGGTGAACGACTCCTTTAGGTACACTGAGACAACATTTGAGAAAGATAAGGGAAATAAATCCTGCAAAAACCTCAGTAAAATGTCATTGTCTGGAGCATGTTGAACTATCTCTTCCAAGTTGGAGGCAGGCAGCTACAGCTGGCCCATCCTGGACAGTGGGTCTCTGGATTTTGGTGGCAACATATAGCCATTCACCAAGTGACTTTAAAAGTTGCCCGTTCTAAGTGGGTCCCAGAATAAAAGAAGGCTTTAAGTAGGTCCAGGCTGCCATGGAAGCTGCTCTGCCACTTGGACCACACAACCCACAGATTTAATCATGCTGAAAGTGTCAGTGGCTGATAGGTATGTTGTGTGGAGTCTTGGAAGGCATCTGGATGTGAATCACAGAACAGATCTTAGGATTTGGGACAAAGCCATGCCATCTTTGGCAGATAGCTGCTCTCTCCTTTTGAGAAATAGCAATGGCTTGTATCTTTCCAGTGGGTCTTAGTGGAGGCAAAATGCTTGACCGTGGGACACTGCATGATTATATGACCAGTGGAAGTGGCATATATGACATCAGGCTTGAACAGGTCTTGAGCACACAGTCACATGATGAAGTAGGCAGGCCCCTGTGGCCCCTCCATCTACGGTTTGGCCTTCTCTCTTTGAACCTACACCTGTGGCTTCACAGGGCGACCCCTAACATCAGCTGACTTGGGTGGGGGAGGAGGAAGCTTGAGGCATGGCTTAGAGTCGGCTCCTCACTTGAAAGCAGGTAGCTGCCCACGGCCTCCCCACACCAGGATAGGCCACAGGACAGTGTGAAGGGACATACTCCCAGCAGGTGGTGTTTGGAGCAGAGTACCTGATTGTTCATTTCACCTGGAAGTACAGATGGCCAGAAGTATGGGGCTAAGCTGCTTCGTGGGCTGTAGCTAATGTTTGGGCTATGCTCAGGGACTTAGAAGGAACAAGCCTGGAAAATTAATGGCAAGGAGGTATGGGAGAGAGGTATGAGGCTAGATGTCTCCAAACGGGAATGGGATGTGAAGGTGTTGCAGAAATGCTCACTGAAGGGGCTCTTATCAGAGGAGAGGCCTAATAATCAAGTGGATAGGATGACTCATCCTGTGAATACCAGTTAGCCCTTTCCCCAGCCACTCCTATTGTTGGTCAATGGACTCATGGACGATGTGGTCCTGTGGCTCAGGATCATGGACTTCTCTTCACCAGGGCTAATGTGGTGTCAGCTCCTGGTGAGTCCAATCAGCCAAATGCAGATTCAGGAAATGAGAAATGACTGCCAAGACCCTTGAACTGTGTCCCAGGACTAAAATAATCACACATCAGCTGTGCTCATCAAGGACCCAAAATTCCTCTCTTATCTGCACACATCTTGGGAGGATGTGATTTCCTTTTCATTCCCAGTAAACCATGAACCTCCTCCAGCCTTTCACCAAGAAGCACATATTCTTATCATGTGAAACTGCACATACTCCTACTTTCACCCAAGAAAGGCCTGTGAGCTCCCATTCTAAAGCCTCCATAGCTGCCACTCATTGTCTCTAATGCTTTGTCTTTGAACCTTCCCCCTCCCCCACACTAGCAGCTGACCTGATCCTTCCTGGTGAGCCAGTCACATTGTCATCCATCTTTCATTATTCTGATAATGTCATATGTTTCCTACCCCCAAAACTATTTTTGCTTGTGGCTCAGGAGCAGCGATGGAGGGAAGAGGGCCACCTCAGAGGGTGGACGGGGAAGCAGATCTCATCTTCTGACCCCCTCACCCTGGGTATTCACAGTGGCGAATGATAGGAGCCCCCTCTTCCTCCAGACATTTCTGCTCTTCCGAATTTCTCAAAACTTCCTCTGGGAAATGCTACCCCTGAATCATGACCAGGGGGACCTGGGTCTCAGTGATCCACACTGCAGACTGCGGTCAGACCCAAAACGCTTAGGGACTGGCAGAGGTGTGGAAGGAAGTCAGGAGTCATGGTGAGACTGAAGTCAAGAGCCCTCTTTAGAGGCTGAACCCTGGATACTAACTTGCTTAGCATACAAAAGCCATTAAAAATACCCTTACCTCTTAACAATGTAAGTGTTTAATAATAGCATATTGAGTAGCTATGAGAAATCATATTTTCACTATTTTCAGGAAGAAAGAAGTGACCACAAAGTGTTACGTCTTCTTTAAGAGCAAGTGGCAGAATAATGTAAGCCCATTTGCTTATTTGCTTTAAAATTTAAATTATTGACTATGCCCAGGAAAAAAGTCTCAAGCTGTTAACAGTGATTTCTTCTGGAGAGTAGTTTTGGTGAGCAAAAATTTTCTCTTTCCTATTATATACAATTCTGAATTATTAGGTTTACTTAAAATAATAATTATTTTTGTAATTCAAAAATAACTAAAAATCATGTTTTGAAGACTAGTAAATAACAAACTGTTGATTTTCAAAAGTGGGACACAGTGTAAATAAAGGCTAAAATCCCATGAAACATCCCCAATAAAAGAGGGAAAGACATTAAATGGAAGGAAATAATTCAATATGCACGCACAGGTTAATTTTGGGGTATTAATGTTATAGGTAACACATGTCCTTCAGGATATTTTTTGTATTCCCAAAACTTATAAAATGTAAATTAATTTTTGAATCAGAAAAAAATAGAACTTTTTTTTCTTTTATCATCAGGCTTATATTATTACTAAGCCAGGATAGCTGGATAGGACTCACATTTCTTTTTTCTCCCCACACCAAATTGTGTGGGGAGAATTTTCTCACGGATTCCTGTAGAGAAAGTTGAGACAGAAAACTTGGAACCATCCTGCCATGGCCACCTGGGAAGCAGCCCCGTGGGCCACCTGGGCTCTTAGCTGCCCCACCTGCCCCTCCTGGTGTCTCCAGTGGCCACTGCTCCACTTTATCAGTTCACTGGCAGACTTTTTTGTACCCAGTTCACTAACTCATATCTGCTTTCAAGCACCATTCTCTTCCTTTTATCAACAGTAGAAATCGAGTGGAGCATATTTAACTCACTGACAGAAAGGCCAGTCCACAGCAGACATCTAACTGCTCCTGCCCACGTGTTTTCAGGCTCTTAATGCCAGCCATTGGTGGCACTAAGGGCATGAGAACCACGTGGGCATAATCCTCGTCTTTGGGTGCTCATATAATAGGCAAGTTGGAGAAAGGAAAGGGGGCCAGAGAGGAGCAAGAAACAGGTTTAAAACTACTGGGACTCACCAGTAGTGATGCTAATGAGCAAAGGAAAACCACAGCCATTGCCATGGAGACAGGGAGAAAATGTAGGATGGGGAAGAGGAGAAAAGCAGGGCGGAAGCTTGTCTGTTTTCTGAAAGCAGGGCATCTCCATATGGTCCCCAGCCCAGCAGCATCAGCGTGTTATTGGGCCCCACCCCAGGCCTCCTGGGAACCGGAAGCTCTGGAGGTGGTGCCCAGCCTTCTGCATTTTAACAGTGCTCTTCTCCACGCCTCCCCTCTTCACTTCCCTCAGCCCAGCCTCCACCATGAGATTCTGACATCTGCTAAAGCTCTAGGGCCACCGATCTAACATTCAGTGAGGGGCAGATGTTAAAAAACCCAGAAAAGCAAACACCCAACAGAAAACCTGGCAGAGATGAGTCACCTGCACCTCTTGGCAAGACCAGAAAAGACACCCCAATAGAGGCTCTCCCAAGAATAGCCCCCCAAATGTCCTGTTCTGGCTGCAAATTGATATCTGGAACTGTTTATCATATGCTAGTTCCAAAGGTAAGTTAACCGCCTATTCGAACAACCCTGAGGAAGAACGCTTGCCAGTATTTCAGCCGTTCCCAGGAGCACTGAGAGAGAAGCCAAATTCTGTGGATCTAGAGAACCACGTAAATTCCAACCTGCCTGCACAGGTGGTAGGATGTGATACATTCCTTATTAGAAATTTGAACACGATGTGACAGAGCACACAGGGAGCAATCCCGGGCTGCTGGAGATAAAAAAGACAGCTGTACTGAATAGACAACATTTAATGTGGAGCTTGAATAACCAGAAGGATTCTACCACATGGAGGAAAGATCAAGAGCAAAGGTCAGGAGTCATGAAGGCCTCGTGGGTGGGAGAGGACAGAGAGGGAGACGCAGGCTGGGTTCCGAAGAGCCCCCATGCCAGGCCAAGAAGATAAACTTTCTTCATAGAAGGTTCTGAAGCAGAGGAATGGGGTGATGAAATAGACAAATAGAAAGACCGTTTCACCTGGCTGGAAATGGATAGTAGAAAGGGCCAGTTAAGTAGATTCTGGTTGATTTTTACTTTTGGTTGTTTGTATTTTTTTCTACCATGGATATTTTAATCACCACTTCGTTTGCAATTAAGAAGTGTGCTGGGGATGCCATGGAGATCCCAGCTTAAGACACCTCAGAGCAGTGGCTGAGACCATAGTAGAAGGGTTAACACTGCAATGGGGTGAGGCCATCTGTCCTTCGAGATCAGAAAGAAGGCAATAAATATCATGAAATATAAATGTTTGAAGTGGAATAGAGCTGAGATCATTTACACCAGAGCCCTCTCTTTCCTCAGTAAGGAAGGCAGCAACCTCATCGCCTGAGGCCACAGGGCAGGGCTGGGGGTGGGGGCGTGAGGAAAGCTGCTGAGACTTGGAACGCTAATAGCTAACACCCCTGGCCTGTGTGTGTCATGTGCCAGGCACTGTCCTGAGTGTTTATACATGCTGACTCATTTAAGCCTCACACCACCAGGAGGCCTCATCGTACCCGTTCTACAGAAGAGAAAATTAAGGCACTCTGGTTGCAGACACCTAGGTGGTATGTGACAAAGGTAGGATTTGAGCCCAGGCAGTCACCCTGCTGGGACTCAGAGAAGGAATGCCCCAGGAATGCCTGAAAGATCCTAAAGTAGCATTGAACTCCCAGCTAAAAAGCCATGTACTCACCACAGCCAAGTACTTCAATCGGGAGTACTGTTTTCACTCACTCCTACAGAGGGCCCTTAGCAGAACTATCTTATCTTCCCTCAAGGAAGGACTTCTGGGGCCACCCTCAAAGCATGGCCATGTGCTGAGTTCGCAGAAGGCAATGAGCTCTCACGCCATGTGAGAAAGCCTCGGCTGGAGCGTTCCCGTGGCAAGCGCCAGCTGGGGGCAGGTGGACGCCCTGCTGAGCCTCAGGCCACCCGTGTCCCCGAAAGCAGGGAGCCGCTGTGGGAAGAGGGCTGCTTCCCAGCCACCTCATCCTTGCCTCATCCGCCTGAGGAATTGGAAGTTCTTCAAGTATTTGAGGGAAGAGCAGCTGCCAACTACGCTGAGTCAAAGGATCTAAAAATAGTTCAAGAAAGCACAAAGACAGAATGTGAAAATCAGATTATCTGGGAAGCCATGCCAAACTTAGAAAAACTACAAGCTGGGCGGGGAGCAAGAAAACAGAACTGCGGCCTCGGTAACAACTGCCGCCTGATCGTTTGCTCAGCAGCACTCTGCCCGCTGTTCTTTCCTGTTCTTTTCTCCCTGGTGAAGACTCTCTCAGGCCACTTGCACTTGACATCAATCAAATCAGATAAGCAAACTGCTTTGCCTGGTCCTGAGCTCACTGTCAAACGAAATCCTGGGACAAAGAGGGCTCCCTCCACCAGTCCCTGCCTTCGGTGCCTGGGCCTGCCTTACATGCAAGCAGAATAAATTGTAAAACCTTTTATTTCCAAAAAATGCCCAGCCCCCCAGGGTCCTTTCACATGATGTTTTGAGATGCCCAGAAGAGATGCAGCTGAGGTATGGGTCAGTTAGAATGCATTTGGCTACTGCATCAGAAACCCTCCTAAATGGTGGCTTCACCCGTAAGGGTATATACATTTAATATAACAGGACAATTTGGGGAAGGTGGTTCCAGGGTCACTGTATAATTCTACACTGCCAGTGCATTGGTCAGGGCACTGGGGGGCCTTGTCACTGTCTTTCACCTGAGTTACATAGAGGGGCTCGTTTTTTGCTCAGGCTGATGTCTTAACATGCTGCCCTTGCCAGCGGGCAGTAACATGTTTCCCAGCTACAGCCTGCAATTGGCTCTCTTGCATTTTCTACCTCCTGGAGGCCACTTGCATTCCTGGACTCATGGCTCCTTCACCCATCTTCAAAGCCCAGCTCTGCTACCTCTGCTTCCACCCTCACTTCTCTTCCCCTCTCCTCTGACATCTTGTCTGACTCTTTATGGAGATGCTTGTGGTTACACTGGACCCACCTGGACCATGCAGGACAATCCCCCCATCTCAAGGTCCTTAAAAGCTAATCACATCTGCAAAGTCCCAATATATTCATTGGTTCTGAAGATTAGGGGACCAATATTTGCCTACCACTCAAAAAAGTATTTCTTTGTCTATGTCCTCTATGCTTTCATTCACTCTAAAGAAACAAACCACTCTTCCTAAAGATTTATGTCAGGTTATTCTGGAGGTTTCCACGTGTATTCCTCAGACAGTGCTCTTGTTTGCCCCATAGCGATTTGGCTACCTCATGGCAGATGTGATTAGGTTAATGGTTGACCCTTTAATTTGGGTCACCCTGGTAATGCTTCTTGACAGTGTGTATTAGGAGTTTTCCAGAGAAACAGAACCAATACTATATAGAGAGAGAAAGAGAGACATCTTATAAGGAATTGGTTTATGCAGTTATGGAGTTTGACAAATCCAAAATCTGCAGACTATGTTCCAGTTTGAATCTGTAGGCTGAAGCTGCTGCAGAACCAGGAAGAGCTATTGTCCCAGTTTGAAGGCATCAGGAAGGAGAATTCTTTCTTACACAGGGACAGCCAAACTTTTTGTTTAATTCAGGCTTTCAGTTCACTGGCCAAGGCACATTAGGAAGGGCAATCTGCTTTACTCAGTCTGCCAATTTAAATGTTAATCTCACCCAGAAACATCCTGAAAGAAATCCCCAAAATAATGCTTTACCAAATATGTGGGCACCCCATGTCCTAGGCAAGTTGACCATAAAATTAACCATCACACAGTGCCAGGGGCAGGGATGGCTGCTTGTGCCCAGCTGAGCCCTGTTGGACTGGGTGTCACTAAGGACTGACAGCCACTGGCGCCCACTACAGTTTGCACCAGGGATGCTCAGAGGCCACCAGCACTGTTGCCCCTCTCTGCAGGGTCAGCACACCACCTGGGATCTGTGGGGCTGATGCAGGGCAGCCTGACGCGCCACCACAGCAGGAAGAGAACTTGTGTTGTCTGCGCCAAACCCTTCATGTGGCTACCTCTTCCTGGCAGAGGTGTGCGACGTGACCCACATCACCTTCATCTCCTTCTTCACCCTCTGAACCAAACTAAGAACTTTAGCTTTCTTTCCTGTTACCTTGAGCTCTTTCCCACAAACTCCTTTATTTTTCACATAATAGCCCCCCTGGCAGGCCTCTCACACCTCCTCCCCCACCATCTGCTCTCCACATGATCAGGAAAACCTGGGTCCTAAATAAACACAGTTCAAAATTTTAACCAGGCTGGGAAACCTGCTGAACATCTCAAAATCTTCAAGAGTAAAGGAATGAGTCTCTGATGTCAGCAGTGTCCTGAGTATCTGGGGCTGGGCAAGTGGGAAGTTTGGGGCAGAAGGATATGACAGGGGACTCAAGCCATATCAGATAGGCCCTGTCCTGTCTCTACACTGAGTAAGTTTCCTGAGAACAATCCAGTTTACCTACCATCACCCACAGATCCTGCCCTTGGGCAACCTTTTTGGTCCTGAGCTGCCCTTGAAATGTGAAGATGCTCCAGCCAGAACTCCTCTCCCTTCCCCCTTGGTGACAGACAGAGTAGCTGAATAAGAGTGGCTCACTTTAGCTTGCCTTATCAATTGACCCAGCTGATCCAGACAGACACAGACTTCCCAAGACCCTAGGAAAATGCTTGCATATTTCATAGAAACCTAATACAGTTGAGCATATGGAGGGTGGAAAAGAAAGAAAGGCAAGGTAGTTTTTCCCTCGTGGCCGGGCAGGCTGGGCCAAAGCAGTGCAGGTCATGTGCTGGAAGCGGGAGCTCGAAAGTGCCAGGAGAAAAACTGACTTCTTAGGCCCAGTCCGCAGAGGTAGGTGGGCAGCAGAGGCACTGAGCAGACTTCAGGTTCAGGGAGCATAAGCTGCTCAGGGGGCCTTGACAGAAACCTTTCAGCCAGGACAGAATAGGGGCTGACCTTCAGCTCTGCTGCACACAGGTTCCTGTATGGCTTGTTTCCCAAAGGTTAGTCAGGGGCACCCTTGTCTCACATCAGTACAGGGTGGTAGCTAAGATGGCAGACTAAGAATCAGATAGCCGGGTCTTAATTCCTGCATAGCCCACCTGAGGAGGAAGATGTAAAGTCACTTACTTTATCTCTCAGAATGACAAATCTTCATCTATAAAGACCTGTCTCATATGAGATTTAATAACAGTAGCATTACTAACTCTGCAGTGCCATCAGGGACCCAGATTTCTTTCTACTGTCTCTCTAGCACATGACCATTCTCAAGCTCAGCTAATGGTCCAAGATGCCCTTGGAGCTTTCTAACTGTAGGCTAGAAGGAGAAGAAAAGTCAAAATGGCAAAAAAAAAAAAAAGGCCTCTTACAGTTTAGTCAGCTCCTTCTAAGGAGCTGCCCACACAAGATACATTTCTGCTTCTCTTTTAAGGAGAGAGCACAGCCACATGACAAGCTATAGGACACAAGAGCACCTGGGAAATATTCTTTTATGTGCTTTCATTAAGCTGGATTCATGGCTCACCATCCCAAACATAATCAGGCTCCTGTTACTAAGGAGGAGGGAGAAATGAACGTTGGAGGAGACAATGAACAGTTGCCACCAAGCCTCCCTCCTCCAGAGTCCCCTTCTCGGTCACTCCAGTTCCATCCTGTTCACTTTCTCTTGACAATAGGGCCAAGAGTCAGGTTTCCCGAGAGGGAGACTGGGACACGGGCACAAAATTTAAGGAGGACCTCACTGTCAGGTCTGTGCAAATGCTGACACTGGGCTTGTATGAACTGGGAGTGAGAGACTCCTTCAATTTTGCATCCTGGGCACCTTGCAGACCTCACCTTAGTTCCATCTCTGCCTAGAGTTGCCAGGTGAACATGCCCAGCCCTTTCTTCTCACCACATTGTGCGTGGCAATTTCTTCCCATCACATCTGGTTTTCCAAAATGGGCAAACCTCTACTGGGATCCTCAGAATTTCGATCAGTTTAGGTTCTCCGAGACCTTAGAAGTCTTCAGAACACCCAGGTCTCATCTTCACAGCCTCACCCATGCCCCACCGAGCACAGGTGAATGTGTGCAGATGGTCAGGCTGGCTGAACTTCACCAGGAAGGGCAAAGCCAGCCACCCCATAGGACATGCCTCATTGCTTGGATTTCCGAACTGCTGCAGAAGGCTTGCAAAGGCAAGGGCTGCAGCTGGCACCATTCCTCCCACCCCCACCTCTGCTTTGAGTTCTTCTAAGAACATGCCAGCCACACTAGCACTAGTATCTCATAAGCCAGCTGGCCTGAAACAAGTCTGGATACATTGTGGGTTCTATACACAATAGGTTAATTTCCAGTCCAATTATAATAATGGTAATAATTGGCCCCACTCAGGGAGCTGGCAATTACCACTATTTTTAACCTGCATCACTAAGGCAAATGGTTTTATGTATAGCTGGTTCCAAAAGCGCTGAGTTTTCTCCAGCTGGGTAGTCATGTACCAGAGTCACACCCACCCTTCTCTTCTCTGATGCTCTTCTCCATGTGGCGTCACCTACAAGCCCCAGGCTCATGGGCCCATCAACCTGTTCTCCCCTCTTGCCCCTCCTTCCCAGCTGGCTCTGCAAACCAGTAGAGATCTGATTTATCTGTTACCATTGATGGATACTTGGTGTCTCTTGAACTCTAAGCCCCACTCAAGGCTCCTATTCTTACCTCATCATTCCCAAAGGAAATGTGTACTCCTAGTTTTATTTTGACAACGCTCTTCCTAAACCTTGGCGTGGGTCTCCTGGCTCTGGGTGTTTTTCTGACATCATCATAGGCCTGACCTCCTCTCTCAAAACCTTTGCCAAGAAAGAGGAGGTATTGGCAGAACACCAGGAGAACCACACCTATTGGGAACCAAGAGGGAGAGAAACCCTCCACAGCCTCATGCTTTGTACTGTGGATGAGAGGAGGAAACCTAGAAAATCTCTTTTCTGCAAGGATCCTAGGGCAGATGAAACTTCTAGCAAAGCATGATGCCTACTTTGCAACATCTCTTTCTGGTCCTGGTGCTCGGGTCTATCTCTTATCTTCCTTCTGTATCATGACCCCCATAGTGGCAGAGATTGTATATTTTTCTGTTGTCACCCAGAAGAGTTTCTGACACTGTCTATACCCAGTATTTGTTAAATGAACAAATATCATTGGGCAGTTCTATGGCCTGGAAATGTTCTGACTTCACCAAAGGGGAGTTCAAAATAAGTCACATTAACATCATTCATATATCACATGCGTTATTTCAAAAGGGCCCAATAGATGATTTTCCTTTGTGTGTTCTCACTGGGTTCTTACAAATGGGTAAATAAGAGGACAGAGCCAGCACTTGGTAGAGCACAGGAGGGCACTCAATTTGCAAAATTTAAGGGAGTACCAAAAAACTCAGGAATCATACAAATAATATTTAAATGCAATTGCGTTCGTTTTCCAGGGCTGCTGTAATGAAGTGCCACAAACTGGGTAGCTCAAAGCAACAGCAGTGTATTCCATCACAGTTCTGAGTGTGAGAAGACAGCAGGGCCAGGCTGCCTCCAAAAGCTCTCCAGGCAAATTCTCCTTCCTCTTCCTGGCTTGGGCCAATTGCCACAGTCTTTGCTCTCCTTGGCTTGCGTCTGCATCCCACCAATCTCCACCTCCATCTTCGCGTGGCTGTCTTCACACTGTGTCTCTGTGCATCCCACGGCTTTCTTATAAGAGCACCAGTCACTGGACATAGAGCCCACCCTAATCTGATATGACCTCATTTGAACTAATTACATAGGCAAAGACTCTTATTTCCCAAAAAGGTCACATTCTGAGATTCTGAATTTGAGAGGGGACATTATTCAAGCCAACAGAGAAATACTTCTTTTCATCCAAATTAATGCAAAAAAAAATCCATGAAGGAACATTTCAAAATTCTAAATAATGACAGCATCTGCCCCTGTGCTAGCAGGATGCTCCTCATTCACCTGCCCCTAGACCCAGCCCTTTTCTAACCTCTAGAACAATGTCAGGGAGCTAGGAAGACATGATACACATTGATTTCTTCTACCAGTTTGCTCTGTACATGTTCTCGCGAAGAACTGTCACCTGTTTCTGGGGTCAAAGAGTACAAGCTCAGTGAAAACATTCTTTTTCCCTCTCACCGAGCTGCGCATGCTGACATGACTCCACTCTTAACAAAAGAAAGGCATTTAGGAGAGAGGCAGAGCCCATGCTTTACGCCCGATGAGACCTAATTATTGCAAAGAGCATTTGAGAGAGTAAGCAGCCATGGAAACAAGAACCTCCCTGAGGCTCCAGCCCTGTGAGGAATCCTAGGGAAACAGCCCTAGGTCTGCACAGCAGCCTTTCTCTATCGTTCTAGTAGCTTGCCGTACACTTGGAAAGGTTCCCAAAATTTCCAGAGAAGACTTTACAGAAAAACACACAGTCTCTGCCTGTACTTTGGTTTCTCAGCAAGGGACCAGAAGAAATAGCACAGCTGGGGCTGCTGTGATTCAAAAAGTAGGTCATAATATCCTTGAATCAAATTCCTGGGGCTAACGGCCAGCCGCAGGCACCATCACAAGCTGGTTCCACGTGGTTTATTTTTCCTTCCTTTCTAGAGTTGCAGAGATGAAAGTGATGAAATACTCAAGTGTTTCTCACTCTGAAAAAAGAAGTGGCAGAGAAGTCAGCACTTTTAATATCTATGGATTTTTTTTAATACATACAAAATTCCATGCACCTTCAAGTGTAATTTCCATGAAGTCTAATGGACGATGCTGACATTGAATCATCCTTGGGTGCAAAATGAGAAATGTCTCAGAGACATATCTGACTCACCCAGTGTGTCCCAGGCCAGAAGTGTGGTGGCAGGACTGGAACCCAGGACAAAGGCATGCCTTCAAACACTGAAATCATGCATCTGGTTCACAGACTACATGCAAAGTAGCGGTTCTGATGGTTTTATGATCCTTCAGATGACTCTGGAGAAGTTGAAAACAAAAGCCAAAATTGCTCTACATCACAAGCCTGTGAAATGGGCGTGCCATCACCCATGCAATTCACTTCTAGTAATTTGCCCTCAAGGCACAATCAGTAATATACCCACAACCGGATCTGTAAGGCTGCTTACGGCAGTGTAATGAATGATAGTGAAAAGTGGGGGGAAAATAGCCCAAGTAGGGGCTGGTTAAATAAACTGTGAGGCACTTATGGCTGAAGGGCCCCAGGCTTTCCAGCCCTGTGCAGTTACCCTACTCTTTAATACTCATATAAAACAACTGGACTTCCCATTGTTTATGACACAGGCATTCCTGAATGTTTCCAACAATTTGTGGGGAGCAGCTATAGGAACTGGTGGTAGCTATCACCCCTTGGTTCATGCTGCTCTTGACTTCTATTATCTTCTGGCCATATATATTTTTTTATCCTTCCTCCACTTTACTGCAAATGTGGAAATAGCCCCCTTCCTTCATTTCTTAAGTCATAACTTGGGTGTGCAACTATGGGTACCACAGTCTTTCCAAAGGAGATCACAAAAAGAATACAGAGCAGAAAAATACAACCTGAATCTCAAAGTCAGGCATCACTATTCCTAAGTCCACATTTTGTGCTTCAGCAAAAGGAGCTCCTCATTGACCGTCTCACCTCTTGGTTCTAGCCCACCTTCCCCTGCTAGAGTCAGCTCCTACTTACATCTATGCCTTTCTCACTTCCCTGGGACATAGGCCTGCAGCCCCTGACTCCACATGCCCAAACGAGGCCAAAAACCTGCAGCCAGCAGAACAACCCAAGGAGGCAACTTCTTCTGTGCTCTTTGTCTCCCTGTCTTAGGCTTTGGCTCCAGTGCAGGTCTTAGTTCTTGCCTTCGCATAATCAAAACGCTCATTGAAATATTTCTTTTATCCTAATTTTTTCACAAAAGGCAATTTCTCCCTCAAATGAATTTTGCTACCACACCCTAGAGAAACCAAGACAAACTGCCAATAGCTTTTAAAATAGCAACTTATTTTCCTTCCCACCACACATTTAATTGAATTCCTCAGAGCCATTAAAAGTCATGTTGTAGAAAAGTATTTAATGACATGGAAACAGTGTTCACGGCATATGGATAAGTGACAAAAAAAAACTATCAAAAAGTACGTGCAGTAGAATCCTAATTATGTGAAAGTTGTGTATATATTTTATTATGAAAAAAGGCTCAGATTTGGAAACATATTGTTGTGTTTTTCTTGTTTCCTTCCTACATCCATCTGCCTTGGGGTGAGGCATATTACAGATGCCAAGAGACAGAATTACTGTTTCACTTTTGATACCCAAAATAGGACTTTACACCTGAGATGGGCTTGAAAACAGGGCACTGGTTAAGGAGAACCATTCAACATATCAGTGGCTTTGCTTTAGAAATTTAAGGGAGGAGCAATGGAGACAGAGTGTGGGAGATGTTCGCGGAGAAGCGGCATCCCCTGAGTTCAGGGGACCTGAAGCAGACTGGACCTTATCCTAATCGCCTTGGGACTTGGGGCACAGCCCACTGGGCAAGGCAAGCCCACGGCACATGACTGATAAGGCAGAGTGACACAGCGGAGCTGAGCCAGCATCCCCTTGGGGCAAGGATTCCAAGTTAAAACAGGGACAGATGACAGTGTGTGTGGACCAAGCTGGTCAAGAGTAAATAGAAGGTGTGGTAGAAGGTATGGGGCTCTATGGTATTCACAGCAGCCATGGAAAGTCCTGGACAGCAGAAAGAGCCCCCTGGCCTCTGAACAAACTGAGAAAGAATAGGACACATGTCAGCAGTCACAGGTATCAGGGGCAGCAGATAAATGCCAGCAGAATGTCCAGAGATGAGCCCAGGCCAGCTGTCTCTCAGCACCAGCAGTTAGCACCTGGGGGAACTCCAGGACAAGCCCAGGGTTCCCCTGGTCATGTGGACATAGAATCTCAAGCCCCATATCCATGTTGCCAAATGCCATTCTGGGTGGAGTTGCATGAGGGGGGCAGGGAAAGAATCTGAAAGACTGGGCAATCCTCCCAAGGAGATGAAGTTAAACCTAAGAACACTGTATAAATTATTGGCTTGGACAAGGTTTAAACTCCACTGAGCTGAAATGAGAATCTTCCAGTGATCCTGCATAGCAGATGGGGTAGGGATCAGAATGGGGCAGTGGCTCAGAGGATCAGAGTAGTTATAAGGCAGTAGTTCTCAAACTTGAATGTACATTAGAATTGCCTAAAGGGCCAGCTAAATCACAGATCTCTGGATCCACCCCCAGAGTTTCTGACACTCAGGAGGTCTTAGGTGGGGCCTGAGAGTTTGCATTTCTAAGAAGGTCCCAAATAGTGCCGGTGCTACTAGTCCGGGAATGACACCTTGAGAACCATTCTTCTGGCTAGTTAAGGACTCCATTGTCTTGGCACAGCTCAGTGTAGTGATGTCGAGGTTTCTCCATCGACCTACCTATGACCAGAAGTACATAACCCAAATGGCACTTGTGGTTATAACCAGGTTGTCGGATTATGGATAATTTGTATTTTTTACTTTGCACACTCTAAACTTTTATAATTACCTAAAATGAGCATCTTTTACTTTTGCAATCTGAAAAGAATATACCAAAAGTGTTATTCAAAAGGCAGAGAGACTTGCTGCCCTGGATCCATCTAATACAGTCCAAGAAAACAAGTGTAACCAAAGGGTCAGGCTCTCACTCTTCCTGCCACGCTTGGGCTGCTGCTTCCCTTCCCTAAAACTTGTTCTATAGATACTTTACAGCAAAGCCTTTTACGGATAGAGAAAGCAGCCACCAAATAGGTGTTATCTGAGGGGTAAAACACATCCCACAGGTCCTTAAATATCTCCCTCATCTACCTGCTCAGGTCCCCCAGAAACTGCTCCACAGACTGATCCCTGAAGAAAATTTAAAGATGTGCAGCATCACTGACTCAGCCTCTGTGACACCTGATAAGGGTCATTGTTCACTTTCCCACCAGGGAAGCTGTAATATAATACAACACCTGGCTTGACCTCAGGTCACTAGGAGACAGCAGGAGTCTGAGGGGTTGGGACAGGTGACAGATCGATTTTACTGGTAGGTTCAGTACCAGAAGTTCCAGGGTACATGACCCAGCCTGAAGGAAGTAGTGGGCAGCTGTGGGCATCTGGGGGTCCACACAGGAAGGGGGCCTGGAGAGAGGGAGCGGAGGCCTACTTGCACAGGTAACACTGACTGAGCATCTCAGGGCCCCAGCCTGGCAACAAGGCAGCCGGGGACGCACTGCTGCTCCCAGCTGGCCCCAGCCCGCCTCAGGACAGCTCACACGCACAGGGCCTTGGCGGTGGGCCTGCTGCAAAGAACAATTGACCAATACAGGTGGAAATAGTACATTTCACACACAATTAAGTTTTAAAAGCAGTTGGACTGTTTGTGGAAAATTGTCCTTTGACTGTCTTGGGACATCTTATTTTTCCAAAGGCAAATTTCTGGACAAGACATGGTGCTGGAGGCCCAAATATGGCTCATAATTAAAACCACAGAATGCGTGGTGATTCTTTTTTAAAAGAAATCTCATTTCTTACAGAGACTCGGCTTACCTTCTGCAAGCACCACTGCCCTACCTTATTTTCAATCTATTGCCTTGTTTATAAAAATGGCTCAAATATGGATTTCTTAAACTCTGCTTCGGGGATATCTCAGGCTTAGAGCTGAGCAGACCAAGAGGATGCATTTACTTAAGGCATTAAAATCCATCTTCTTTGGCAGTAACACTCTGCCAAAGAAGTTGATTATTCCCCTCCCAGCTCAGGGAATAAATCCTCCAGCAGGCAGCATTAACAAGCTATGGAGTAGTTCTCTTGAAATAGTCCACTGGGCTGAAAATCCAAGTTCTCTGTATACAAGATGACATGGATATTGCACACAGGGGCACAGATGGCCCACTTACTGCTCAGTGTTTGTCCATTCCTATTTTATTCTCCCTGCTTGGCTGTAAGCTCCTTGTGGGCAGAAATCATATCTGGATCTTCATTGTCAGTGTGAAGGCCTAGCACTGTGGCTGGTGCATGGTAGGCTCATTAATGTTTGTTGAATGAATAAATGATTCAATAAATGCATAATAATGATGTCTCTCATAGAAAGAACATTTACTAGGTATCCAACAATATGTTAGACATTTTATAATTCCATCTAATCCTTCTAACAAATCATTTTATAAATGAGAAATGAATGGAGGAGATGAATAAATGGGAAATGAAATGAGTGGTGAGATTAAATGGGAAAAGAACAAGAAAAGAGAGGATAACGATAAAGGGAAGGAAGGGAAGGGTAGCTGAGAAGATGAAGGAAACCAGAAGTGGCACAGAAGGTGGGGGAAGAGAAAGGGTAGGACAGAAAAGAAAGGGGAAGGATTGGCTAGGGAGGGAGGCAGTGAGGAGAAGTGGAAAGGGGGGAAGGAAATAGAGAGGCAGAGAGCGAGGGAGGGAGAAATCAGGCACTTGCAAGTAGCTTTTCCCGGAGGGAGGCTCCAGTAGTGGAAAGCACTGCAAGGATTTTAGCTGAGGCAGTAGAGCACACCACCTGGAGGGGTTGACCAGAGGGGCCTAGTGCAATGCCACAACAGCAGTCGGCACCAAGAATCCGACAGGAGTGACCTGCTGGAGAGCAGGTCCTGGCAAAAGTCCTCTCCCTGCAGGTCAGATCAGAGGACCAAGCAGGCAGACTTGGTAAAATCTGTCAGCAAGCAGAGAAGCCAGAGAACTGGATTAGAAACCAGAGACTGGTTTACCAACAGAGGTTACAATCCCAGCTTACAAACAAGAGACTGAGGCCCAGAGCAGAAGGCAGGAATCCGTTTACAGAAAAGAAGCACAAGGCAAGTGCTTCCAGTCAGACTGAGGGGAGATATTTAATATATTATGGCAAAGTGTTCACATATTGTTTGTTTTTAAAGTAAGGACTTCAGACACATAAGCCAATGAAACAGAACAGAGAGCCCAAAAATAAACCCATGTATATATATATGGTCAGTTAAAATATGACAAAAGAGGCAAGAATATACACTGGGAAAAGACAGTCTCTTCAATAAATGGTGTTGGGAAACCTGGGCAACTACATGCCAGAGAATGAAACTGGTTTACTCCCTAATGTCATACACAGAAGTAAACTTGAAATAGATTAAAGACCTAAGTATATAACATGAAACTACAAAACTCTTAGAAGAAAACGTAGGCAAAAGTCTCCTGGAGATAAGCATGAGTAATTTTTTTCTGGACATATCTCCCTGGGCAAGGGAAAGAAAAGCAAAAATAAACAAGTGGGACAACATCAAACTAAAAAACTTCTGCACAGCAAAGGAAACCATCTACAGAACAAAAACTCAACCTATCATATGGGAGAATGTATTCAAAAAAGATATATCCAATAAGGGGTTAACATCCCAAATATATAAAGAACTCATGTAACTCAACACCAATAGTAATAATAATAATAATAATAATAACCCTATTAAGATGTAGGCAGAGGACCTAATAGACCTTTTTCCAAAGAAGACATACAGATGGCCAACAGGCACATGAAAAGATGCTCCACATTGCTAATCATCAGGGAGATGCAAATCAAACTACAATGAGATAACACCTCAAACCAGTTAGAATGGCCACTATTCAGAAGTCAAGAAATAAGTGCTGGTGAGGATGTGGAGAAAAGGGGACCCTCCTACACTATTGGTGGGAATATAAATTGGTACAGCCGCTATGGAAAGCAGTACAGAAGTTTCTTAAAAAATTAAAAATAGAAATATCATACAACCCAGTAATTCTACTTCTAGGAATTACCTGAAGAAAACAAAATCTCTGATTTGAAAAGATATATGCACCCCTATGTTTACTGACACATTATGTATAATAGCCAAGATATGGAATCAACTAAGTGTCCATCAATAGATGAATGGATAAAGATTACTGGTACATATATACAATGGAATATTATTCAGCCATAAAAAGAAAGAAATTCTGACATTTGTGACAACAGGGATGGACTTAGAGGGTATTATACTAAGCAAAATAAGCCAGGCAGAAAAGACAAATACCATATGCTCTTACTTACATATGGAATTTAAAAACAAAACAAAGCAAAATGAACAAAACAGCAATAGGTTCATAGACACTGAGAAATGAGTGTTGGTTACCATGGAGGAGGGATTGGGATTTGTGGGTGAAATAGGTGAAAGGAATAAAGAGGCACAAAATCTCAACTTTAATATAAATTAATCTTGGGAGTGAAAGTACAGAATAGAGAATATAGTCAATAGTTCTGTAGCATCCTTCTGTGTTAACAGATAGCAACTACAATAGTTGGGGTAAACATTTAATATTGTATATAACTGTTGAACTACTATGTTGTATAATTGAAACCAATTAATATTGTATAGCAACTATACTTCAAAAGTAATATGTATAAAAATAAAAAATAAAGTAAGGACTTCATTGGGGGGAAAATATGTGGTCATTATATAATAAAGTTAGGCAATATAAAATAGAACAAAGTTCAAAGAATAAAACTCATTAAGTTGTATTACCTAGAAAGAAACCTTGTTGCTGTAGATAGATTTCATTTCAAACAACTCTAAGCATGTATACCCAGAGAAACATAGATAAATAAATGGAGGGACACACACAGATGGACACCTGAACAGACAGGTGGATATTTACTAAATGTTATCTTTAAAGTATTGAAGTTCATTTTATTGATTTTACTTACATTTGCTTAAACTTAAATTTGTGGCCCAAATTCATATTTCCTCATGGTGTGAAAAACCACGATCCAAAGATATAACTTTGGTCATTCCAGACTGTGATATTGCCTTAAGGAAGGCACAGAGCAGAAGCAAATGCAGTTCCTCTCTGGAAGACCACCTTCATTCCAGGCCCCTGAGAATTTCTACACAACAAGCTCCAAAGAAAATGAGGAAGTCAGAGTTTAATGTCACAAAACACATAGGAAAACAAGGCGCCACGTTTGAGAGGGCTAACACAACATGAAATGTTTCAGATAGAATGATCGGACACATAATTTAAAATTATGTTTAATATGTTTAAAGAAAGAGAGGGTACACTTGAAGATCATCAAGGAACTGAAAACATAAAGTGTACCCAAACAGGTTTAAAGAACCAAACAGAACTTCTAGAAATCAAAAAAAATATTCTTATAATTGAAATTAATACTTCAATGACTGGCAAAGCAGATCAGTCACATCTGAAAAGAGATGTAATGAACTGGAAGTAAAAAATGAATTATCCAAAATTAAATTCAAAGAGAAAAAAATTAATAAAAAGCATGAAGAATGGAGTAGGAAGGTATAACATATATACAGCTGGAATTCCAGAAAGAGGAGAAAGAGAATGAGGCAGAAGCAATCTTTGAAAAACTAAGAGCTAAATATATTCTAAAAGAGAAATACATCCTGAGATACATCATAATCAAACTGAGAAATTCCCAAAATAAAAATCATATCATAAAAGAAGCTAGGAAGAAAAGACAAATTAATTTCAAAGGAACAATAATTAAGCTACAAATCTCTTCAACATAAACAGGAATATAGTGGGATGATTTCTTTAAAATAAAAATTAACACTTACTATGTTATCTATAATGTGCCTAAGAAATGTTCTAAGGGCTATACTTGCATTAATCCATTTAACCTTCAAAATCACAATGAGGTAGGCACTACTATTCTCATTTTACATGCAAGAAAACTGAAGCAACAAGCTTAAATAACTTTCCCATACTGATACACTAGTAAATGTAAGAGTCAGAATCAAATCAAGTTAGGCTGGTTTCTGACACTATGCTCCTGACTATGACATTCAATTAATTCTCTGTGCTGAGAAAAATAACTGTCAGCCTGAGTGTTTTACCCATGAAAATATCTTTCTAAAATGAGGCCATAGGTAGTTTCCTCTTCTGATAATGGCAGACTACATAAAAGTCAATTAAAACTTTGAATCTGTAATTAAAAATATTCTCACAATTTTTTTTAAAATGTGAGACCCAGACCCAGACCCAGATGGCTTCCCTAACAAATTCTATCAAATATTTAATAAAAAAATAAAGCCAATCTTACACAAACTCTACCAAAGTAAACAAGGAAACATCCCAAATTCATTTTTTGAGGCAAACATAATCCTGACAAGAACATTATTACAAGGAAGCAAAATTATAAGTCAAACCCACCCATGAACATAAATGTAAAACCTTAATCAAAATATTAGCAAACCAATTCCATCAGAGCAATTTAGAAGAATCTGTTCAATTAAAAATGTGTTTATCCTATGACCTGGCAATCATCATTCTGGGAATTCATTCCATAAGATTTAACTGCCCTCATATAAAATGGTAGGGTTCACTGCACCATAGAGTATTCATTGCATCATTTTTGTATTAGAAAAAGATCGGAGGCAACCCAAGTTTCTAACAATAAAGCCCTCATTAAATAAATGATTGTACATTCATACAATAGCATATTGTACAGCTATATAAAAATAAAGACAACTTCTATGTATTATATGGAAAATTTCTAAGGTATAGTGTTAAATTTTTTAAAAATCAAAGACAACAGCAACAGTGTTTACAATACACTGGCTGTTGTATAAGATAGAAAAATAATTTATATTTATGCTGTTTGTGTGAATACTAAGGAACACCAGAAGATTACAAAAATCTGTGTGGGGAGTAGGGAAGTAGGTGAGGAGGCAGGTTGTAGTCAGTGATAGGAGAAAGAATTTTTTATTGAACTTACCCTCTCATAATGTGTTTTGACTTTTTGAACCAGGGACTGTATTATAAAAACCAAATAGATATATTTTAAAGAATAATAATCTGTTAGAGGAGAAGGTAAAACAATATTACAATAAAATACATGACAAAAAAGTATAGAAAGAAAGAAAGACATGATTGAAATTGATACTCATTGTCAGAGATATTGAGCAAACACATTGGTTAACTTTAGAATGCAATAGGTAAGTATTAATGTTATTATTTCTAGACTATTACTGAAAGAATAGAAATAGTGGCATATAACTTCTGAATTTATAGAAGAAAAAATGGAATAAGAAAAATATTCAATCTCTCCAAAAGAAGAAAAGAATAATGGAAAAGGCACAAAATAAGACATTGGAAATAAATCTAAATATACAAGTAATAACTATATATATATATATAAAAGAATAACTACATATAACTATAGTTAGATAGAATGTTCATTAATACATAAAGAATGAGAAATTTTAAAAATCCAATTATATGCTATTTATGGTCATATATAAACATAAGGACATAAGAAGGTTGAAAATATGTAAATAATGTAATGGAAAAACTATACCAGGTAAATATTAACCAAAATAAAGATATTTAAGTTATATTAATGACAGAAAAAAAATCAATTTTAAAGCATAAAGCCTTTCTGGAAATAAAGTTTAAATTATGTAACATTTATTTGATCTTATATAACAATAAAATATTTATTTAATTGGTATAATATACATCTAATAACATAGCTTCAAAAAAAATAAAGCCAAACTTGACAGAACTGCTAAGAGACATAGATATCTATCTCTCAATCATAGTGGGAAATTTTAATGTACCTTTCTCAAAAATGTATGGTTTCAAGCAGACAGAAAAATAAATAAGGATATAGAAGATTTGAACAACATAATAAGCAATGTTGATCTAATAGCCATATACATAACTCTGGACCCAATAATAAGAGAAAATATATGAAACACATTATAATCATTTGTAACAACTAACTTTGCTCTGGGCCATATAATAAATATATAATAAATCTCAGTAAATTTTAAACAGCTGGTAGTGTCTGACTATGCTTTCTTACTACTAGTCTATTAGTATAGAAATTCACAACTAAAAATGTAAAACATCTAAAGAAAATTAATTCCAATCTTACCCAAACTATTGAAAGATTAAATAAAACTCCAACTCATATTAGGAGGCAAACATGACCTTGACTCAAAAGCAAAGCAAGTCATTAAAAGACAGTAATATTACAGTCCAATCTCACACATGAACATAAATTTTAAAGCTCTACACTAAATATTATGTTCTGTCTATTGGAAGAGAAAGAAAGGGTTAGAAATCAAAGTTTTGCTGACACTGTGGACAGAATGGCAGATGGGAGAAAGGAAGTAATGGTCCAAGGAAGAAGGCACTCATAACTCTTGCTAATAACTGGGGGACTTCAGCTCTGTTTTGCAAGAGTTCTAGGTCTAAGCACCAAATCCAATTCCCATGTGCATTTTCAGGGCATGGAGGGAAGTCCTCATCTTTCTGCTATAAAATCAACTTAGCTATGTAAAATTCTTCAGTCAGTGTGACTTAAGAATTTTACATAGTGTGCGTAATTCTTTTTTTTTAAGGTATCATTGATATACACTCTTATGAAGGTTTCACAAGAAAAACAATGTAGTTATTACATTCACCCTTATTATCAAGTTCCCCCCCATACCCCATTGCAGTCACTGTCCATCAGTGTAGTAAGATGCCACAGAGTCCCTATTTGTCTTCTCTGAGCTACCCTGTCTTTCTCATGACCCCGCACACACCATGTGCACCAATCATGATACTCCACAATCCCCTTCTCCCTCCCACACCACCCACCCTCCTACACCCCTCCCCTTTGATAACCACTAGTCCGTTCTTGGAATCTGTGAGTCTGCTGCTATTTTGTTCCTTTAGTTTTGCTTCGTTATTATACTCCACAAATGAGGGAAGTCATTTAGTATTTGTCTTTCTCTGCCTGACTTATTTCACTGAGCATAATACCCTCTAGCTACATCCATGTTGTTGCAAATGGTAGGATTTGTTTCTTTCTTATGGCTGAATAGTATTCCCTTAAGTATATGTACCACATCTTCTTTATCCATTCATCTACTGATGGACACTTAGGTTGCTTCCATATCTTGGCTATTGTAAACAGTGCTGTGATAAACATAGGAGTGCATATGTCTTTTTGAATCTGAGAAGTTGTTTCTTTGGGTAAATTCCTAGGAGTGGAATTCCCAGGTCAAACGGTATTTCTATTTTATATTTTTGAGGAACCTCCATATTGCTTTCCACAATGGTTGAACTAGTTTACATTCCCACCAGCAGTGTAGGAGGGTTCCCCTTTCTCCACATCCTTGCCAGCATTTGTTGTTCCTAGTCTTTTTTATGTTGGCCATCCTAACTGATGTGAGGTGATGATTTGTGTGAGTAATTCTTAAGTGTGACTTAAGCTCCTTACCTCATAACTCTGTAAGTATTATTTCACTGTGTTCTTGCTTGTATTGTTCCTCCACTTCTCTCTCCATGCCTCTCCATTTATCATGAAGTAATTGTTGATTTATTTATTTCTAGAATGGCTCATATGTATTTATTCCCAATTTGCTGATGTAATTTATTTTGTGTCATACATTTGTGTGATATGATTATAGACATTGTTTCACTGAATTTTGCTATGGAAGTTGAAAGAGAGCTTGGCTCTTGTTCAAAAGACTTCCTTATTCTGCATGATGACCTAAAGAATGCTTTTTCCTTCTCCAATAAATTTACAAGTATACATCTCAGAGTTTACTGTCCAAACCAATGTTTTTCTACAACTCAGCTTGTTTTTCACATCAAACTCAGGTAGTCCTTTCAGGAAGTTTTCTTCTATGAAATCTTAAACAATTTTTCTATTTTATCTGCAGGGTTCTTTGCTTCATATTTATCATCATTTGATCATTATTGTCTCTCTTACATAACTGTTATCTTCTCTTTCTCTAATTCTTTAAGTCTCCTCCTCTTAAATAATTTAAATTTATTGAATTTAGCTTTTTCTGGATTTCAATGATTACATTTCCAGCCATAATTATTCTATTCCTTCCTATTTTTAATTTTTTGTTGCTTCTGTGGTGAAGGTGTTTTATTCTTCATTTTCCTTTCTTAGCTTTCCAACCCTCATTCCTATCTCATGCAGATGTTTTATCATGTAATTTCTGAGCTCTTCTAAAATTTAAATTCGAGTTCTTGTTAAATTGTATAAAATAAAATATTTGCAGGGAATTTTCTTCCGTTCCTTATGTTCCATTCCAGAATGGTTTTTTCAGGTGTCAACTGAACTCTATGTTCCTTTTGCAAATTGTTATTATTTATATTATTACTGTTATTTTTGTTCACTGTAATTCATTGACTTAAGAGCCATTTGGCTTCTTTTGATATTGCCTGTGCTTAAAAGGGAAGCTCTGTTTTATGATGGAAGGTGGGTGAATTTTCATTGACTCCCTTCCCACTTGAAATATGTTTCTCATTACTCCAAACTTGAGTTGAAGAGCTGAGTATGAAATTTAACAGAGGAAGAGATGAGTGTGGGCTGTGTGCAGTCTTTGTTGGAAGACTTGGCTCCTCTGACCTCTCTCATCTGAGATTCAGTTAAATGTCCTATCAAAGAGTTCATTCCTCTTAATAAATAAAGTGGGCAACCTTAGTCCTACACTTGGGTTTTGAATTATACTCTTAATTCAGTGTGACTCCCTGGGGGACTGTGCGTCATCTGAGGCTGTCAGTTCCAGTTGTTTACTTCCTCTTTTCACCCATCTCTTCCCAGCAGCTGTTTTTACTTCTCCAGATAGAAAAGATCCTGGGCTTCCTGTTTAACTTTTATTCATTTTCCTCACCAATTAGAGAATATATGCAAAAGTTCTCAGGACTTTGTTGATTAATCTTCTTTTTTCCATATCCTACTTTAAGGGGTTGGAAAGAGAATCATTTGTCTTCTTGGTCACTATTTTAGAAGGTTATGATGGAGTTGTGTTTCTTTCTTTATTTGGTTGCTATAGAGTTTTATATTTGTATTTCTTTAGGGAGGTTTTTTGGCTGCTTTTATTTTTTTAGACATAGAGGGAAATAAATTCTGTGCACCAACTTCATTCCACTACATTATCTGGAAACAAGATGGATACATACTGACATGGAGAGATAAATTGTTGAGTTAAAAAGATTATGAAACAGTGTTTACAATTTTTAAATTATTATTAAAACACACATATGATCAACTTGTGCATGTATCTATAAACCAATGTCCATAGATATTGATAGATAGATAAAGATGTATACATAAGTCAATACATATCAACATAGATACATATAACTATAACATGTAAATTTTATGATATTGGTATAAATTTTTATTATAGAAATTTTATATAAAAATATGTAAATGTATATACCAAAATGTAAATACTGGTATTCTTTACACGAATAATTTTCACTTTCTTCTTTATACTTGTCTACATTTCCTAAAATTTCTGCAATACACATGCATTGCTTGTTTTAAAGGCATTCTATTGTGTCCATTTTTTCCTTGGTTCTATTTATAGCCTGCCTTTTTTCAAAATGTATTTGACATGATTTTTCAGCAGAAGAAATAGACAGTGAGGTTAATGAAACAGAAAATCAGGACCAAGGGAAAAACAAAGAAAGCAAATAAGGAAAGGGGAGAGGAGGAAAGGAGTAGCAAGGATGATCTGATTTTGTCCTGAAATAAGTTGCAGCACGTTCAGTCTGGAAGGGCCCTAAGCCCTTTCAGGGGAGTCAGTGGGGTCCAATTAGGAAAAGGGGAGTCATACAAAGGATGAAGCGGGGGCCAAACCTACTTCTGCCCTTGAGCTGAAAAGTTATTTCCCCACATATCCCAGCAGAAATCATCCAGCCAATGCCATCAGGACACATATGAATGTGCTTTCAGGGAGATCTTAACAAATCAACACTTGGAACATTAAATGGGACATTAGAATTGAAAGCTAACAGGGGGATGATTGTTAGCTAATTGTTCTCCTCTGCAGGGGCAGGGGTAACATCTTCATATGACTGTTCACAAGGTTTGTGGTGGATTACTACCTAAGCATGTGGATTGGACAAGCAACCCAGTTGCCCGTTCTGCCTGCACACATACCTAGACTATTATTTGATGCTGCCTCATTTTTGTTAAGCATGGCAGAGTATATTTCATCACCCAGCACCCTCCACCCCAGCCACTATCCTAATGCCTCCCCATTCTCTACAGGATAAAACGTAACTTCCACAAACAGTTATTTCAAAGCTCTCACTAATCAGTCACACCCTGTCCATCTAGATTATTTCCAACTCAAATTAGCAAAAAGTTTCTCAGAATGACAGATAGGAATATATATAACCCCATAACTTTCCCCCTAAAATCCATCTGCCTAACAGAAGACATAGATATATAAACTAATACCAATAACAGAATGTAGTGATGGAATAATTCATTCATCTGTGTAGTGTGAAGGGGCTCTTGGTGAAACCTAAGATGGCTAGGAGTCACTGGAACTGGGTCTTGGAGTAAAAAGGAGAACTTTGCCAGTGTGTAAGCTAAGGAAGCTATTCCAGGTAGGATGAGAAAAGGGTACAAAAGTGTGGATGTACATTTTGGAGGGGAGGTACAGAAATCAATCCAGAGATGCGAGAGTATAACCGGCCTATTGCACTGTAAAACTCTCAGACATTGATGACTTTGCATTTCATGGGGTGGTGCCCCTGTGAATGGTGCCCCATGAAGCTGTGCAACATCAGTGGCCCCTGAGCATCTAGGTGAGAAAGGGGACATGACTAGAAAGATAGTTTGAATTCTAAATAATTTATACTTTGTTTTATGGAAATTAAGACAACTATCAGGAATTTTTAAGTCTTGGAGTGACTTGATCATGTTTGAGTATTCAAAAAGACATTCATCTTAAAAGATCACTCTTAAAGTATTCAAGAAGATTGTGTGTGTGTGTGTGTGTGTGTGTGTGTGTGTGTGTGTAGAGAGAGAGAGAGAGACACAGAGACAGAAAGAAAGAGAGATTGATGAGAGAACTATAGTTCTGTTAGGAAGCAGTCACAACAGTTTCAGCCAGTGACTGGGAAGTGAGTACTGCGGTGTCAGGGTGATCAAGTGAATGGGACTTATGAGACTTGCAGAGACAGACTCAAAGGAAACGAGTGACCCATTGCTGGTGTAAGAGAGCAAGAGTCAACAACAAGTCTGAGTGGGTGAGAACAGCAGGCACCAACATGAGAAATTCCAGGTAGGAGCTTGTTTCTGGGGAATGATGACGAGTTTCACGTAAGTTATATAAATGTAAGAGGCTTATGGGACATTAAAATAGCTAGAGATAAAGATCAGGGATTCTTTAGCAGTGTCCTGGCTCGACATGTTGATTGTAGTTGGAAGTCTAGGTTTTTAGCTTTCAATGCTGATGTAGACAACTGCAATAGATCATAACACTCTTCATAGCAACTAGAAAAAACTGTAAGCTAAAATAAAATGTATATTTTTAAATGAAATCAGAGAGTTGCAAAAGCAAAGAAGTTTGAAGGAACAAAATGCCAATAAAGGATGAGATGTCGCTGGGTGAGAAGAGATCAGAATGTCTCTCTGCTGAACCTTGACACAAGTCTGTAGAGAATCCAGCTTATCCCAGGCAGAGGGTCTTTACAGGGATAAAGATAAGTGAGTGGAGCTTAGAAAACCCTGTAGGCTGGCAAGAGAAATTGGAATCCTTAAGAGTTTTAGATGTAGAACTAATTCTTCTCCATGTCCACCCGTGGAGCTCCATTCTCCCCATGGAACACATGCTGGGTGTGCCGTCACAGCTATGAGAGAAGCTGGGGCTGGGCTGCAGAGCAGAGGCATCCACAGTCATTCAGTGCTTGGAGTCCACAGTCCCTAGAGAAGGAAGGGCCTATAGAGCACCTTAACCCTTATCTCTCACCATATGCAAAATTAATTTGAGATGGATCTATGAAATGTGAAAGCAGAAATTATTATTTTTTAATTGATAAATTGGGCCCGGTCAAAATGAACAACTTTTGTTCATGACAAGACACTGTTAAGAGATGTCTTACCATTAAAAGAAAGCCATAGACTGGGAGAAAATATTCACTATGCAAATGTCTGCCATAATTTGTATATAGAATATGTAAAGAACTCCTAGAAATCAATAAGCAAAGCCCAACTACCTAATTAAAATATAGGCAAATGATTTGAGGAAGCATTTCACAAATGGGGATATCAAAATGATCAAAAATATATGAAAAGGTACTTAAAATAATTAGTTATCAGTGAAATACAAAGTAAAACCACAGAGAAAATGAAACTGCAAGCATTGGTGAGGATGTGGAGAAACTGGAATTCTCAAATAGTGGTATGAGTGCAAAATGGCAGAACCGCTTTGGAAAACTATTTAACACTTTCTACAAACTATAATCCTAAGCTTTCTCTATGGACAAGCAATTCTACTCCAACCTAATTAACCAAGATATATAAAACTATACATCCACAAAAGGATTGTAAAAAGGTTTTCAAAAGAATTTTATTCATAATAGCCAAAAACTGAGAATATTCTCCATCAACTATAAATAGATAAGCAAATAGTGGTGTAAATGGAAATTGGATTAACAATGGAATACTAAATGACAATGAAAAAAAGAATAAGCTATTGATACACACAACATGGAAAAATCTCAAGAAATTATTACATAAAAGAAGCAAAATATAAAGCCACCACTTGATTCCACTTATATGCAACCCAAGAACATGAAATAGTTATATAAATATAGTTAATATATAAAGATAGATGGGAGAATAATTGTTCCCTTGGGGTGGGGAGTGGCAGGAGCCATTGACCGGGGAAGGATACAAGAAAATATCTTGAGTGGATAGAAATGTTCTAGATTTTGATCTTGTTAGCAATATGGGTATATGAATATGTTTTAAAAAGTCACCAAAGTATACATTTATGATTTGTGCATTCTCCTGTACAAGATAATTGTATCTCTAGATGTATTACCCTGAAAAATCTAATATCACCCATGCAGTGTTCTGGCAGAGAATCATAACCTCAATATAATCATAAGGAAATATCAAATGAACACAAAATGAGGAACTTTCTATTTTTAGAAAATGTTAATGTCATAAAATACACAGAGAGACTGTGGAAAAGTTCCAGGTTAAAGAAAGCTATGGAGACAATTCCATGAGATAACTGACCCTAGACTGAATCTTGACAGGGAAGGGAATGCTAGAATGCTATACAGAACATTGCTAAGACAACTGACAAAACTGGATTGTAGACAGTAAATTAGATTAAAGTATTGTATCAGTATAAACTAATGAAGTTAGTAACTATACTCTAGTGATGGTCTTAGAATAAACTCCCTAAAGAATTTAGGTGTAAGGGGTCACGACATATATGATGTGCCTTCAGTGGATTCAAAGGGAGAAAGCAAATGATAAAGCAAATGAGATTAAGATGAATCTAGGTGGGTTTTCTTTTCATGGTACTATTTTAATTTTCCAAATTTTTATAAATTTGGAATTATTTACAGATTAAAAGTCTTTTTTTAAATAAAAACACTTTAAAAGGTGCCCATAGTGAGAAAAGAGCAGATTAGACTGGATGTATACTGGGTGATAATGCCAAAGTGCTAATAGTGGAATTATGTAGAGATAAAGGATAAACATTAACTTTTTTCTGTATTATTTGAAAGTGTCACACTTCTAATATTATCAAAGGAAAGGTTATTTCTATTTTTTCAAAGTACAAAATGAAAACTGAAATGTGATTGTACTCATTTTCTCTGGTAGCTCAGGCTTGGGGCAAAAGCCAAAACATAAAACACCTAAGACTTCTTCATCCTTTAAGACTCAGCTCAAATTTCACCTTCTCTGGAAAGTCTTCAGTTTTACAAAGGATTCTTTTGGTTGCAAGGGACACAAACCTAACCAAAACTAATAAAAACCAGTGGTGAATATGTTGGCTGTTGATATACAAGGAAAGCTTGAGCAAACAATTCAAAAAGAGGGAGAAGTTCCAGTTGGGTTGTAGAAACAACTGGAATCAAAATATAAGGCCACCAGACTCTTTGTCTCCTGAATCTCTCTTATTTGATCACCATTCTCTCTCACTGCAGCCCATTTTTCTCCACATGACAAGAAATATGTTACCTGTAACTCCTTGGAACTTTTCATCTTAAAATGTATGCTCTTTAGAAAGAATCAGAGACATTTCAGGGAAGGAAGTAGATTGGCCAAGTGTAGTTAGGTTCCTTCCCTAGACCAATCAACTATGGCCAAGGGATATGGAGCAGCTTGAGTGAGGTCCCTCCATTGGACCGAGAGTTGAAACTATGTACAGATAAGGAAACTTTTTTAGGAACCACAGAAGAAGGAGGTGATGCTATACTCTCCCATAATTCTGTTTCAGAGCTCAGATCATTTTCGGCTAATATTATGCTATTTGTGTGCTTGCCATACTCATCAGTAGACTGTAAATTCCTTAAGGGTAAGAACCATGTCCTTTTCTCTATGGATATTCTTCACATCAGTGGCATAATGTGTTCCATGTAATAAATAGATTACAATCTCCAAGAGGAGAGAAATGTTATTCACCATTTTCACTGAACCTTGAACTATGCCTGACACATGATAGACAATAAATGTTTGTTGAGCAGAAGAATAATACATGGTCAGTCTCTACAGGATGGATGGATGGATATGTAGGTTTTCTTTCAGTAAAGATAAATTTGTCCTCTGGGGCAACCAAAGTATGCTTCCTGGGCCTGGGTTGGTGGAGCTGACTGTGGCCATCAGGCAAGCCCAGTCCATTAACACTTGGAATGGTCAGGCTCTGGTGATTCCAGAACAGACATCTGGAATGTCATCAGTACGTGCAAACTGTGCATTGCAACTTTAGGACTACGCGTGAACTGGAGAATAAATTTGTCTTCTAAAATGTTTTCTTTCTCTGAAAGATAAAAAGTCATCTGAACCCAACTTAGAAGCATTGGTTTATGTAGGAATTCAATTACAAATGCTTGGATCTGTACTGCACACCAGACAGTACTCGCAGTCTGGACACCTAATAGAAAACAGGATGGGCATAAATGTGCTGGTGCTGGGAAAGGAAAGTACAAGTTGCTAACAAGGTATATAACATGTGGATAGAACCTAGCCTTGGAGTCATGAAGGCTCCCTGGAGGAAGTGACATTTTAAGCTCAGACTTGAAGAAATAAGTAGAACTTGACTAACCAAAGAGCCCAGAGAGAGGGAAGCACTCCAAGTAAAAACCAACAGCTTGGAACATAAGAGGAACTGAAAAATAATCAAGTATGTGGATCAAGACTTATCTATAAGGATGGCCATTATATTTTTCTTTACGACACTGAAAAATAAAAATGACCCAAGTGTCTGACAACAGGGGAACCATTCAGAGGATTTTTAGGGCAGTGAAAATGATGGATACATGTCATTATACATTTGTCCAAATCCAGAAAAAGTACAACACTGAGAATGAGGCCTAATGTAAACCTGGGACTTGTGTCAGTGAAAGCACATTAACTGTGGCAAATGCACACCCTGGTGGGGGATATTGACGATGGGAATGCTGCACATGTGTGGGAGCGGGAGGTATCCGGGAAATCTCTGTACCTTCCCTTCAATTTTGCTGTGAACCTAAAACTGCTCTTTAAAAAAAATCCTTTAAATAAATAAGCTATGCTGTCCAAGCAATAGAATCCAACAAACCATTAAAAATAATGCCTCAGATAACAATGCCCAATATAAATGGAGTTTTAAGAAAAAGTAGAAGTGTATACAAACACTGTCGTCCACATTTTGCCCTATCTGTATTTTATCTTATGTTTGCATTGCATGCCCAGACCAATTACCCCACAATTCTACCCACAGTCATATCTGGGTAGTAGAAAACAGGTGATAATCATTTTCTACTTTGTGCTTTAGAGTGTTTTTCAAAATGAACATACACTTCTTTTGTCACAGAAAAAAATTCTAAAGAAAAATGAGACTTGCTTTTTCAGTCCCTCTCTCTGCATGCCCTCCACGTGAAAGCATTGGTAAGCCCAACAAAGGCCCAGCAAGCAGCGGAGCGGAGCAGGCCCCAGGCTCTGCTGCTCAGCCAGTGTGCCTCTCTTGGGTCCCTCTCATGCCACATTCCGTAGGAGGCCCCAGGTCAGAGCCACCTGGGGTGGTGACAGTCCTGCCCAAGCCTGCTCGCGTGTGGGCATTTTCCTCCCTCCCCAGGGTCTGTTTTACCTTCCTTCTACAAGAGCCAGCCCTCTCAGAGTGGCCTGACTGGATGAAAGGAGCTTTAGTAAGGGGCTCAACTGCAGGAAGAACACAGGAAATGGAGCCAAGCTGCTTTAACCAAGTAGTCAGGACCAGCTGCTTCCCTGTGGCTGTGGCACCAGGAGTGGACATGCCTGAGCCTCTGCTAAGGGACAAAGGGCTGCTGCTTCATGGCCACCCCTTGCCACTTCCTACCCAGTGCAGAGGTGGCCCCCTCTGCCCCAAAACAATGGCTTCCTTCCAAGGTGGGAAGATTCCAGGAGTGAGGCGGGAGTGTGGGAGGGCTCTGGACGTGAGCACGTGTGAGCCGTTGGTCTCAGCTTTGGCTGGCACTGGGACCGCGGGAGAGCTTTCAGAGACACCGATGCCTGAGGCGCACACCCGGAGGTCCTGATCAAGTCTGTCTGGGATGTGGCCCGGGCCTGGGGATCTGGTGCCCTTTCATCTTCTCTCCAAAGCTTTATTCCTGCCTTGCATTTTCCCTCCTGAGCTGCTCCCTAGTGCCCTTCCCACACCACCATGCTGCCCAGCTCTCTCCTCTCCATCTTCTAAGCCAAATTTGGAATCCTGTTTCCTGGAGCAACTTCCAGTTCTGCTACTAAGCCTGTGCAGTCTTACGGCAAGTCTCTTTACCACTTTGAGCCTCATTTCTCACTCAAACGGACCTGGTTTCCTGTCCTTCCAACCCTTGTGGAACGAGCCTCACAGTGTCCCCTCCCTGAGACAACAGCAGCAGCCGGACCGCAAACACCTCCTCAGAGGTCTGGATTTGGGCTCCTCCAAGCTTCTAAGTGTTAACAGTTCAACCCTTCTGCTTTGTTCCCTGCAGTTCTAGAGGGAGAAGCTGCTTCCCACCATTGCTACTTCCTCAATACCTTGGCACTGAGCAAGAGTAAACAAATGTTTCTGGCAATTTTTTAGACTTTGCACACCATATGGTCTCTGTTGAAACTATTTAACTCTGTCATTATAGCACAAAGAAGCCATAAACAATATGTAAATAAGTGAGTCTGGCTATGTTCCAATAAAACTTTATTTACAAAGGCAGCAAGCCAGATGTGGCCCACAGGTTGCAGTTGATATAGATCCCTGCCTTATTCTCTTTTTAACCATCTCAGTTACCTAGTTCACATATCTATTTAACAATTCTTTATATTAAATTGTCTCTGTTCAAATAACTGTTGTTTTTGTCCCTTAACTGGACTCAGCCTCATAGAACTTCTCTGATTTTTTTCATTAGGTGGGGGAAAAAATTTAAAGTATTCTCTTCAACTCTACTGCATTTTTGGTTTTTTATAAGCATAGGTTTTTTTGGAAAAATTTGACCTAAAAATGTATTTGCCCTTAATAAACACTTCGTACTACTATTCCTCTGCTTTAGCAGCAAAGGAAGATTATTTATGTTAAATATTTCATTTAACTTTTTCCTCTGAGGATGAAATCTTTGTACCCTCAGAAATACCACTGCTTAACATTTTGAATTTTTGCTCTGATTCTGACAAATTTGTGTTTTAAGCATATATTTTTAGAAGAAGCAAAAGAATAATAGCTGCACTGCCAACTCCAGGGTGGTTGTGAAAAACAAATTAGATAATGGATGGAAAAAAATGCTTTGAGAAGTTAAAAATGCTGTGCAGATATGAGAAGGTGGAAGAAATCACAAAATCCTTTCAGCCTACCTAATAAAGGCTCTTAGTGTAGCTTAGGGAAATATTTAATCTACTTAATTCCTGGTTTTTAAGTGCATTTCTTTTGTAAGTGGATATTCCTTGTGTGTTCTTCCTAGTCCCCTGCATTACATGTGTACAAGATGACGGGCAGAGGCCATGTCTCCACTCCAAGCAGGGTGCAGCCATGGGTCACCGAGCTCTTAGTAAAGGCCTTGGGATTGAGGGTTGGCTGGAGATTGTACCCACCCCTGCTTCTTTGTCCTTGATGTCCCCTAAGAGAATCCTCCACATGGAAGCATTCCATCCCAAGGTAATCTTCACTACAGAATACCTGGGGAAGGAGAAAATTTATATTATACCCTGAAACAGGTATAATCTAGGGTCTGTGTCCTTGGTTGGACAAAAATACTGAAGTTAGGCACTTCCTTCCATTATGAATATAGGCAACAGTGTGGGCAGTATCTGTGACTTTCTTATTAACAGAAATCATGGGCATTTTCATATCACATTAAAGGTTTTGTGTCTGGAAAAAGATCCTATACTCACCACTACCTCAAAATCTGTGATGATTAGACCCACTGCTAGATCTTTTTATGTAAAGTGCCAATAGCAAAGCATATATGGTACTGTATCTCAAATTTTTAAAACTATTTTGCTAATTATACTTCAATATAATTGGTTTCCTTTGTAACCTTATGTGTTTAAATAGATCTACAGGCATCACCAGATGACCAAGGGGCACATGGTACACAGAAGGTTCAGAACCCTCACCCTGGGATAATAGGCATGTTCTCCCAAGATGTTTTTTTCTTATTTACATTACTGAGGCTATATTTTTATCCTCACTGGTTCCGCTCTTTCACTCCCAGATTCTTACACATAATCACTCCAATTTCAAATTCTTCACCCCACTGTACCATGTAGAGCAATTCACCTCAGCAGCTACATCAGGGTGCTCAGTAAAATGAGGGTCTCTCCCACCATAAAACTCACTTTCCTTTGAAAGCAGTTGACAGATTTTTTTTCCCTTGAGGGAGATGTTGGAGTCTTATCCACTCCATCATAGGCTTACTAAATTATCTGCTCAAGAGTAATTTTGATGAATTATTGTAGGAAATAAGATCTCAGAGTCCAGGCTTTCAGAACACTTTATTATTTATCTAAAAGTCTCATACAAGAAGAAATGAAACAAATACACGTAACACAAAATTTCACGCCCAGGTCCTTGAATGCCTTTCTAGACATATAAAATTTAAATCTACAAAACAAACAATGGATTCTTTTTTGTTTTCTGATATATTCTCTTTCGATGTTTGTGTGTGTGTGTATATATATATATATTATTAAAGTATCATTGATATGCAATCTTATGATGGTTTCACATACACAGTGGTTTCAACATTCACCCATATTATCAAGTCCTCACCCCCTCTATTGTGGTCACTGTCTATCAGCATAGTAAAATGTTATAGAGTCATTGTCTTCTCCATGCTGTACTGCCTTCCATGTGACCTACATATATTGTCATTGTAAATTATAGTGCCCCTTAATCCCCTTCTTCTCCCCTACATCCTCCCCTTTGGTAACCACTGGTCAATTCTCAGTGCCTGTGAGTCCACTGCTATTTTGTTCCTTCAGTTTGGCTTTGTTTTGTACTCCACAAATGAGTGAAATCATTTGGTATTTGTTTTGTCTTTCTCCACCTGGCTTATTTCACTGAGCATAATACCCTCAGATCCATCCATGTTGTTGCAAATGGTAGGATTTCTTTTCTTTTTATGGCAGAATAATATTCCATTGTGTATAGTACAACATCTTCTTTATCCATTCATCTATTGATGGACACTTAGGTTGCTTCCATATCTTGGCTAACAATGGATTCTTTTAGATACATTAAATTAAGAAGCAAACCAATCATGGCAAAATACCCCAATATGACAAGATAATTTCTTCAGTTCTCTTAAAATAGAGCCTGGGTCAGCAATTTCTAAAGAGCCATTTGTTATAACTGACTTTAGAAAGAGGTTATGCTACTACTTGTTCAGAATAACTAAAAACAAGGTCCTTTTTTTTTCTAAGATCCTTTTAATGCAGTGTTTAATTTGGTTTGCTAGAACTGTGTGGAGAATTTTTGCATCTATATTCATCAGAGATATTGGCCTGGAGTTTTCTCTTCTTGTAGTGTCCTTAATCTGTTTTTTTTTGATATCAGGATAATGCTGTTCTCATAACTGAATTTGGGAGTGTTCCCTCCTCTTCAATTTTTTGGAAGAGTTTGAGAAGTAATATTGCAATAATTCTTCTTTAAAGACTTGGTAGAATTCACCAGTGAAACCATCTGATCCTGGGTTTGTCTTTGCTGAGAGGTTTTTGATTACAAATTCAATTGCCTTACTCATTGCTGGTCTGTTCAGATTTTCTATTTCTTCATGAATCAGTCTTGACAGGCTATATATTTCTAGGAATGTATCCACTTCTTCTAGATTATCCAGTCATTCATAATAGCTTCTCATGATTCTTTATATTTCTGGTGGTATCAGTTGTAATGTCTCTTCTTTCATTTACAATAGGTTTATTATTTGAGTCCTCCCTTTTTTTCTTGGCTAGTCTAACTAAAGGCATGTCAATTTTGTTTATCATTTCAAAGAACCAGCTACTAGTTTCACTGATTTTTTTATATTGCCTTTCTGGTTTCTATCTCATTTATTTCTGCGATAATCTTTAGTACTTCCTTCCTTCTGCTAACTTTGGGCTTACTTTGTTCTTCTTCTCCCAGTTCCTTGAGGCATAAAATCAGGTTTGTTGGGTTGTTGTTGTTGTTTTTTGAGATATTTCTTTTCTCTTAACGTAGGCATTCGTTGCTATAAATTTCCCTGTTAAAACTGTTTTTGGTTGCAAATCACAAATTGTGGTATGTTGTGTTTTCATTTTCATTTGTCTCAAGATACTTTCTGATTTCCCTCTTGATTTCTTCTTGGACCCATTGGTTGGGCAGGAGTGTGCCTGTCAGATTTCCATGCATTTGTGATTTTTTGTTTTCTTCCTGCTATTGATTTCTAGTTTTATATCATTGTGCTTGGAAAAGATACTAGCTATTGTTTCAATTAGATATTAAATTGTTAAGGGTGACTTTGTGGCCCAAGTTATTATCTATCCTGGAGAATATTCCATGTATACTTGAGAAGAATGTATATTTTGGTGCTGTTGGTTGGAGTGTTCTGTATGGGTCTGTTAGGTCCTTTTGGTCCACTGAGGACCACTATTTCCTGATTAATTTTCTGTCTGGATTATCTAGCCAATGTTGACAGTGGGATATTGAATTCCCCTAATATTATTGTATTGTTGTCATTTCTCCTTTGAATTCTGTTAATATTGGCTTTAAATAGATGCTCCAATGTTTGGTGCATGTATATTTACTTTTGTTATATCTTTCTGATGAAGTGACTCCTTTATCATTATATAGTGACCTTCATTGTCTCTTGTGACCAATTTTCTCTAAAAGTTTACTTTATCTGATGTAAGCATAGCTACTCTTGCTCTTTTTTGGTTACCATTTTCATGGACTATCTTCTTACATCTCAATTTTTGGCTTACATGTGTCTTTAAAACTAAAGTGACCACATTATAGGCAGCAAATTGTTGGATCTTGTTCTTTAATCAATTCAGCCACTTTGTATCTTCTGATTGGATAATTTAATCCAATTATATTTATAGTGATTATTGATAGGTAAGAACTTACTATTACCATTTTGTTAATTATTTTCAACTATTTTTTAGTTCCTTTCTTCCTCTCTTACTGTCTTCCTTTGTGATATATTTTTTGTAGCACTACTTTAATTCCTCTCTTTTTACCCTTTTCTATCCACTATAGATTTTTTCTTTGTGGTTACAATGAGGCTTACATAAAATATGTTATAAATGTATCAGTCTATTTCAAGCTGATAACAACTTACTTTCAAGCACATAAAAAACTTCTACACTTTCACTTTTCTTCCCCCAACATTCTATATCATTTATGCCACACTTTACATCTTTTTATATTGTGAGTCCATTAACAAATTATAACTTTAGTTATTTTGAATATTATTGTTTTTAAATTTGTATACTAGATCTCAAAGTGATTTACACCCCACTGTTACAGTATTAGGGAATTCTGAATTTGACTACATATTTACCTTTATCAGTGAATTTTATACTTTTATATTTTTTCATGTTGTTACATATCATCCTTGCATTTTAACTTGAACTCCTTTTAACACGTCCTGTAAAGCAGGTCTAGAAGTGATGAATTACCTTAACTTTTGTTTGTTTCTTTCATTTCTGAGAGACAGTTTTTCTGGGTATTGTATTCTTGGTTGACAGGTTTTTTTCTTTCTGCACTTTGAATGTATCATCACATCCCTTCCTAGCCTGCAAAGTTTCTTTAGAGAAATCTGCTGATAGCCTTCTTGTGTGTGGCAGGAAGAGGAAGCTTCTGTATATGTATGTGTCTATATGTGATAAGTTGTGTTTTTCTTGCTCATTTGAGAATTCTCTCCTTGTCTTTGACTTTTAACATTTTTGTCAGAATGGGTCTCATAGTAATCTTTTTTGTGATGATCTAGCCTGTGGTCCTTTAAATTTCCTATACTTGAATGTTGATAATGCTCCCAAGATTTGGGAAGTTTTCAGCTATTATTTCTTGAAATAATCTTTCTGCCCCTTTTTCATTCTCTACTCCTGGGACACCCATGATATGATTGTTTTGTTCACTTGATAGTGCTCCATAATCCAAATAAGCTTTCTTCACTCTTTTTTCATTCTTTTTTCTTTTTATTCCTCAACTGATTATTTTCAAATGATCTGTCTTCAAGCTCACTGATTGCTTCTGCTCATTGATTGCTTCATGATTGACTGTTGTTGAAGCTTTCTATTGAATTTCTCAGTTCTGTTATTGTAGACTTCAGTTCTAGGATTTCTATTTGGGTCTTTTGTATGATTTCTATTTTTAAATTAAACTTCTTATTTCCTCAATGTTATTTTCCTGCTTTCATTTAGTTGTCTGTGTTCATTTGCATTTGATTATTTCTTTGGGATGATTATTTTGAATACTTTATCAGGCAAATCATAGATCTCTATTTCTTTGGGGCCAGTTACTGGAGCTGTACTAGTTTCATTCAGTCGTGTCATATTTGCCTGATTTTTCATGATCCATCTAGTCTTGTATTGGTGTCTGTGCCCATGAAGAAGCAAAGGTCTCCATTCTTTATAGGTTGCTTTTGTCAAATAAAGCCGTTCTTCTGTCTTTTCCCTTGGCTGATGGAATTACCTCTGGAATTGCAGTCATGCTGGGTTGGAACCTGTTATGAGTTCATTTGGTCTGCAGTAGAGTCCACAGTTGGCCAGCTCTTTACCAGGGGGTCAGAGACACATGGATCCTATGTGGTCACTGAGTGAATGGGACTTCTTCCAGTAGCTTGTTCAGTAGGGTGGCACTGGGGAAAGGGTCTTCACTTTAGGGTCCTTGATCAGTGAACCTATTACCACATGCATGGTAGGCATGGTTCTCACCAGATTCCTGGGAGGGCTGCTGCCTGGTCACTGGACGGGTCCTAAGTGGGCAGGAGTGGCCCTGTACTGTGGCTGAAAAGGGCTAGAACCAAGACCATGTGCTGTTTCAGGTTCCACAGCCATGACTGAGGTTTGTAGACATGTTGCAAAGATGACAAAAAATAAAAAATAAACAGTGAGACTGCATCAAATTAAAAAGCTTCTGCACAGCAAAGGAAACAACAAATGAAAAGGCAAATTTCTGAATGGGAGAAAATATTTGCAAATCATATATCTCATCTCATAAGGAGTTAATATCCAAAACATATAAAGAATTCATACAACTCAATTGCAAAAACAAAACAAAACGAAAACACACAAGTAATCTAATTTAAAAATTGGCAAAGGATCTGAAGAGACATTTTTCTAAAGAAGACATATGGATAGTCAACAGGCACATGAAAAAATGGTCAACACCACTAATCATCAGGGAAATGCAAATCAAAACCACAGTGATATATCAGAACAGTTACTGTCAAAAGTGAAAAGAAATAACAAGTATTGGTGAGCAAATACATCTTTGTGAGGATGTGGAAAAAAGGAACCTTGGTACACTTTTGGTTGGAATAAAAATTGGTGCAACCATTACAGAAAACAGTGTGGACATTCCTCAAGTAATTAAAAATAGAACTACCACATGATTCAGCAAGTCCACAACTGGGTATTTATCTGAAGAAAACAAAAATTGTTCGTTGCTGCATTATTAATAATATCCAAGATATGGAAGCAACCTAAGTGTCCTTTGATAGGTGAATGGATAAAGATGTGGTGTGCACATACACACACATGCACACACACAATGGAATATTACTCATCCATAAGAAGAAGAAAATCTTGCCATTGTGAAAATATGAATGGAACTTGAGGGCATTATGCTAAGTGAAATAAGTCAGACAGAGAAAGATAAATACCATGTGATCTCATTTATATGTGAAATCTTTTTAAAAATACCAAACTCATAAATACAGAGAAGAGATTTGTGGTTACAGAGGCAGGGGATGAGGGATTGGAGAAATGGATGAAGAAGTGGGTCAAAAGGTACAAAATTCCAGTTATAGAATAAATAAGTCATGGGGATGTAATGTACATCATGATTACTAGTTAATGATACTGTATTGCATATTTGAAAGTTTCTAAGAAAGTAGATCTTAAAATTTCTCATCACAAGAAAAAGAATTTAATACTATGTATAGTGACAGATGTTAGACTTATTGTGATCATTCCACTATATATTCAAGTAATGTATACATGAAACTAACAAAATGTTATAAGCCAATTATATGTCAACTTAAAAAAAGAATAGTTCAACCAGATAAAATACATTGTATAATAAACAGATATTAGAAAAATGGCAGATATTACACTGTAAAATTTTACTCAGAACAAGAGAAAGAACTGCCTATAAACAAAAAACAGCTCTTTTATAGGAAATGTACAAAACCTGTAAAGGAAAAATTTCAGTATTCCTGAAGGGTACAACAGCAGAGCACTGGAAAACAAGCAGAGTCCAGCAGTAAGAGATCAGGTGAAAAGACCATGGTAAAGCCACACCATGGAGTACTATACAGCTAAATAAAAAAGATTTGGAGGCTCTCCATGTATGACAAAGAAAGTTGTATAGGTTGTACAATAAGTGAAGAAAGCAAAGACTCTCATACTACCTTTATTATGTTACTCTTTATGTGAGAAATAGCAAGGAAATAAGAATAAATATTCATACTTTTTAGTGATAAAAAGCAAGGAAATAAGAACAAATATTCATACAAAAATTCTGTGCTCCACAATTTGCAGAAACAAACACTAGGATGATAAACAGGAAATTAATATAAATATAAATAAAATGGGGAATAAACTGGATGGAGTTGAAAAAGGGTAAAAGTAAACATTTTAATGTATATCTTTTTATATTGTTTTGATTTTATTAAACCATGAAACTATATTGTCTATTCAAATAAAATAAAATTTATCTAAAATGTTCAAGTGGAAATATTTCTCTAGATGCATATATTTTTTAGATTTTACTAAAGGTTTTACTAGCACCAATTCATGAAAGACATCATTTTTTACAATTGTAACTAGCGTAATACAATTTACAATGTGTTTCAATGAAATACTGTATTATATTACAATAAAGTAATTGCTCATTTGTCTATGGAGAAAAACAATAAATCACATTGTTCTTATTAGAGTAAAATGTTAAGATTCCCATTTTCATTATGTAAATGTTTTTATCCACCTTTTGAAGTGTAAAGGAATATTATAAAAAGGTCTCTGTATTTAAAAAGCATGTTTTAGAAAAACAAGATTCGCGAAAGACTTTTTAAAACAAAAGAACACCCCCACATTCTTGCTTTTCCTAGAACTGGGACTTTTTATTCCTTGGCTTGTGTTCTCTTAGTAAAAAATCAAAAGTTTTTCAACCTAAGACCATGATGAAAATAGAGCTCTGGTTTTTAAAGTAGTTTAATTCATACTTTTTAGCTTTACACAAATAAATTCACACATCTTTCCTGGCCATAAAAGCACACAGATTTTAAGAAAATATTTGAACAGAAGTACTCATAGCTTTATCAGTGGAAATTCATACTTTCAATCAAGTATTTTTTCCTTGTTTACTTGGAAAGAGTTGCAAGTTGTCAGTCATTCTCGAGACTCTGCAATCACAAAACACTCTTTTTATTCAGTACTCAAAAAAATCTGTGTTTGTTTTGATGAATGATTGTGTCTTTGGGGAATTTTCTATGATCCAATATGTTCCATTAGTGATCAGTTATCGGAAATTGTGAAGCTAGATTTTTGCCAAAGACCTAATGGTTGATTATGTATCACTCTTGTTAGGCTTGCGGGGCCCTTATGTGATGCACTGATGGCTATGCAGCATCTTGCCTGGCATTGTTCCAACTTCATTTCTATCTAGAGGGCCTCATCCAAACCATGGAATTGTTCTAAGATGAAATACTTATAGCAAGTCCATGAAGACAGTCCTCACCATCATCAAGAGGTCACACACGAAAGACCAACGTTGACATATTTTCCAATGCAGGTGCTGGTTTTATGGAACTCATTACTAAACTACTTGTTGAGGTATTGTTCATGAATGATGGGAATGAGTAAAGGCTCAGAGACACTGAGAGCTGAGGTACAAGGCCAGACGGCTGGAGGAAAATCTTTCTGGCAGACATAGCTAGCTGCAAAAGTACCCAGAGTAAAGATAGTAAAGATGGTTAGTTAATAATCCAATGGAAATATGGAAGCTCAGCTTTTTCTAGTCTCTGTCAAATCCGGAGATCATATAACCTGTATCTCCAAAGAGTTCTTAATTATTTCTTTGCAAGCTTCACATAGTCTTCACTCAGTGACTGACACAAAATAAACCCCTTTTCCTCTAGAGTAGGGGTCAATAAATGTTTTCTATAAAGGATTAGATGGTAAATATTTTATAATGGGTGGGTCATACTGTCTCTACTGCAACTCCTCAGCTCTGGCTCAGACAATACAAAAACAATGGGCATGGCTGTGTTCCAATAAAACTCCATGGACAATGAAATGTGAATTTCATGTACTTTTCACAAATGAAATAATTTCTTCTTTTCCTTTCAACCATTTAAAAGTGTAAACACTGTTCTTAGCTTGCAGGCCATACAGAAACAGACGACAGGCCAGTTTGGCTTGTGGGCCATAGTTTACCAACTGCTATTCTAGGTGTTAGATGAAAACAGCTGGAATATAAATTGAAACCATCCCCTTCCAGTTTCATACAGGCTGAGCTCTCTGGCTGCAGAGCTGCATGTTCATTGTGATCATTGTCTTCTTTGAAAAGTCTACTTAATTCTTGCTTAATGTCGTAATTTTTGCTCTTTACCTTGTCAAAGCTTCTCAAGCTCACAGGGCCTGTGCTTAGAATTTATGGTTTATTTAAGCCCTTACACAAAAATTGGAAAACTTATCCCATAAAATTGGAAACTTATCTGAGTCTATGTTGAGGAATGTATTTTTGGAGCAAAGTCTTGGCAAAATAATAATGTCTGCTTTCCTCTAGAAAAACCGTTCTCAAGGTGTGGTCACCAGATGGGCAGCATAAGTGCCACCTGGAAACTTGTTAGAAATGTGGATTCTTAGGCCCTGATTAAGACCTACTGAATGAGAAACTGAAGATGCAGCCCAGAAATCCATGTTTTAACAAGCCCTCTAAGGGGTTCCTCGTGCATACTAAAGTTTGGAAACCACTCTCCTTGGAAAAGTCCTTAGACCCTCTAGAAAATGAACATATTAATCAAAACAGAGGTATCACTTGATAGGAGAAGGCTGATACATCTAATGTGTTGGTGGGTAAAAGGCATTCAGTTCCTAGTCTAGTCCTGGATGGTTCCTGGACCAGCTTCCCTGCACTGTAAGCAGTAAGCACAGGCAATGACAGCTGCTATATTCAATAATCCAGGTACACACAGGCAGTTCTGATTTGTTCTGTTCCCTCCACTTTCCCAGGTGTCCCCCTCCAACTGACATACTGACTGGTAGAAAGGACATAGGAGTTAGGGGATGAGAACATGGTTGTAAACAGGGTAAAGGAGGCAAACTGTTGTTCTCTTGATGGTCTTTCTAATCAGGGGCCTTGTTCTTTAAATCATAGTTGTTTTATGGTGGGTCTGTGGCAAAAGAAAATAGATGGTCCTTGAGAGAGGCTGTTTTAGTGGCTGCCACAGTTCAAGCAATTTCCCAAACTAAACTCATTTGTGTAATTGATGTGAGCTATTGATCATGGTAGAAAAGGCAAGAGGATTGGGAATGGGAATATGCTGGAGAGGAAAAATAATGCATTGGCCAAGGAAAACAACAGAGACCTGAGTTGGGATCCTAGAAGGGATGGAATTAGCCCTGGGAACTATGGGGTGAACAGGGCTGACGTCCGCATTAAGGTGCCAGAGGTTCACTAGCACTAGACTTGTCTGCCATCAGAGTCAAAATTTCCTGACCTCTTCACTAGGTGTCTAAAAGTATATGGACTCTAGCTTAGAACAAAGAAATGTTGTTTATGTAGGTCATTAATGTAGGGCTCAAAACCTTGTCTGCTTATTCTGAACATAGGTATTAAGGCATTCAAGTGGCTGCGAAGGCAATTTGGCTTTGATTGGAGGTGCTCTAAGCTGATTCTCCATCTCACCAGGGTAGCAGCCCTCAGACAGATGGGACTTTTGCAAGGGTCAGAGTCAAGCGGAACAGTGCTTCTGACTTACTCATTGTCAGTTCTCCACTCAAGGTGGTCCACATCGGAAGATCAAGTCCATATACACCATGTTTGAAGTGCAATACATCACCATATTTAATTTATAATGTAAATTTCAACTCAGTGTGCATACAGGTCAAGGAGAAAGGGAAGGTTCCTTTATGAAGCATTCAGGGAAGGTTTGGGGTCATTTATGAGATAATGGCTGATTGCTCTTCTTCAGTTCTTCATGCATTAATCATCTAACTAGATAGTGGACAGAATAAACAAATGATAACATTGAATAAGTAACCCAAGTGTAAGAAAACTCTATGTTTCTGTCCATAATGGGATGTAGGATTGGTAGGTGGAAGGGGGGAAAGGGAAGGAAGTTGTGGGTGAAGTGGCTGGAAGAACATCCTAAGTCCTGCTTCAGTAGAGGGGCAACATGTGGGAGTTTCAGAAGTTTCCAAGGACATCATGTCTTCCAATGTCCTGGGGTTCAAAATAGTAGCAATTTGTTGGATGGGGTTTAGGGAAAAGTTTCCACTAAAGTATGAGGTTATGACCCACTGCTCTTATAAACTTTTAATTTGAAGGGACTTAAATTAGCTTCCTCCCTTTCTTCAAGTTTTGGATCTTACTGTGCCCATGGAGGGCTGCTCAGGTGAATTCATTAGTCATTCTCAGCTTCTTGGCAAAAGGGGTGAATAAGAGGCCCACAGGCAGTCAGACAGTTGAAGCTTATGTGCCATCCAGAGCTAAGGAGGAGTGGGGAAGAGTCTAGGAGTTTAAAGGGAAGGAAGACAATTCACAAAAAGATGAAAAAGAGTAAATGTTTCCTAAACAAATGTTTGCTGGGCCACATGGAAACAATGGGACATGGAGAGGAATTTCAGCAAGCTGACTTTGCTAGGTTCCTCCCTGTCCCCCAACCCTAGTCTGTATTACACTGTGGTTATCCACGGTGATAGCTCCCTTCCTGAGGCTGGCCCTCTACCTAAATTCTTTTAGGCAGTTAGGGGGAAGACCAAAGCATTCTAACTTCTGTAAAGTAATCAGCCTAAAATAATCCACATGCCAAAGAGACACGTTTTGGAGTGGCAAATCTTACTCTCCTGAAGGGTCGTATAGGAAAGAGATCATAGGTGGAAAATGGTGACAGAGAGAATAAAAAGACAGGGAAAACTCTCCGTTTATGACCAGAAACTGAAACAACAAAGCCTCTGAAACTGAACCTATTCAGGTTCAGAGACAACTGCCTGGGCCTAGACAGCAAAGGGAAGTCAAGAGCAGGAACTGAAAGTCATGAAGCAGGAGGCCATGCTGCCTGCCCCTGGCCCACAGGGTCTCCAGGTCACAAGGCTACAGACCCTGCTGACCACACTAGCCTGATGGGAAAAGATACCAGGGTCTCGTATTTTCAAGCAAACACTATAACTCACTAAAATCGGCAAGCAGGACAAAAAACAAGGCACATATTTCCCAGAAGCATGTACTTCAGTTCCCCAGCATTGTTAGTGCCTTAAAGCAGGAGTCAGCAAAGGGCCTGTAAAGAGCCAGACAGTAAGTGTGAAAGGCTCTGGGCCTACAGTTTCCATCACAACTACTTAACCCTGCTGTTGAAGCAAGAAAGAATGAATGGGACTGTGTTCCAACAAAATTTTATTTGTGGAAACTATTATATGAAATTCATATAATCTTCACATGGCAGAAAATGTTATGATTCTTCTGATTTTTTTCAACCATTAGAGTTTAAAAGCCATTGTCACTGAATTATAGCTTTAAAATGACTCATTTTATGTTACATGAATTTCAACTCAAAAAACAGTTAAACCACTTTAGCTTGTGTGCTGTACAAAAACAGATGGTGGGCCAGATTTGGCCCACGGGATACCACTTGTGACCCCTGCCTTAAAGGTACAAACATTATTTTAGATACCTATATGTGGAACTAGATGAATACTTAATACATTATTTAATTCCACTAAGTAGGCTGTGTATGATAATAAACAACTTTTAGAGACAGACAGGCAAGTTACACACGTATTCATTAATCTTCCCAAGATTAGGTCCCATAACCAGTCAATGGCAATGTCAAGATTTGAATGTTAGGTCTTTCTGTGTACCTTTCCTTCATGAAAAGTAGAAAAGCTAACAGATATTGAATATTTAACACATGCCAGATGCTGCTCTTATTGCTCTAGGCCAGTGCTTCTCAACCAGTGAAATTTGCCCACTGGGGACATTAGGCAATGGCTAGAGACACTGTTGGTTATCACGGTGGGGGTAGGTAGTTACTGGCAGGGAGAAGGTAGAAGACACGGATGGAAATATCCAACAATGGATTGAACAGACTCCCACAGTAAAGAACTATCCAGCCCAAAATGTCTATCGTGCCAAGTCCAGGAAATGCTGCTGTAGATGTATTATCTCATTTAATCTTTACACCAACCCTGAGAAATAAGTGTCCTTACGATCCCCCATATAATGGATCCCCATAAACAGATGAGGGAACTGAGGTTTGGAGGAGTTAAGGAGCAACCCCAGTGTCATCCAGCTAGCAAACTGAATCTGAACTCTGTACCCTTCCTTCAGAAAGGCACACGCAACTGCATATACTGGTTCCACCATGCCATACTTCAGAGGCACTATTGCAGCTTGAAACTATGCATTCGTTGGTGGGATTATTCCGTTACTTCTCCCACTACACTAAAAGGGGCAGGGACCTTATTAGTCTCCTCTTACCTTTGTATCCCTGCACCTCACCCAGGGTCTGCTTCATGAAAGATACTCAGGGAATGAATGAATGAATGAACAAATGAACAAGTGAATGAAAATAACATTATACACAAATAATTCCAGAGCCCCTGCTTTTACCATCACTGTAACTTTCCATTTATTTCAATAGATAGATGATGATTGATGTAGATAGATAGATAGATAGATAGATAGATAGATAGATAGATGATAGATAGATATAGATAGATGATAGATACATACATACATACATACATACATAAATACATACATAAATATATACATAGATACATAGATAGATAGATGATAGATAGATAGATAAACTTCACATTAGTGAATTCTTCTCCAAAATGAAAATCCCTTTCCCTTCCAAAACTCTTTCTCTCCAGTTTTGGAGAGAAGTATTTTTAAATCTTATGGCACACATTTCTTATCCTTAAACATTGAGCTGAATAATTGAACTCAAACATTTACACATTTACTTAGTGCTTTTAAACTCACAGAGGACTTCCCATCTTTATTATCTTGTCTTCCCAAGAACCCTGTAGCAGGTGTTCTAATATTATTATGCACCTCAGCCCCCTTTGGAAAATGTGAAACAGCTGTGAGGGGTGGTGACTTGCTAAAGGTCACACAGCTGGCACATGGTGGATTTGGGGCTCACCCCTGGGTGTTCTGGGTCAGCCTCTCATTTTCTTTTCCTGAAGCCTGCTGCTGTCCCCCATCAGTTAACCTTGCCTTGAGAATTCAGGGCCTCCTTCTGCCCATGGGTTGCCTATGCTGACATGCTACAAAGCTATGTGAAGTGGTTATGCCTCCAGTCGCTCCAGTGCTCTGTTCTCTGTACACAGAATTGTTATTATGTACTGTAATAAGTTTTAGTCTCTTCCTTCATAGCTTTGTAGGAAACAGGCCCATCTTTAGCAGCCTCCCCTGACACATACACTCTTTATTAGCTAAAGTTCTCCTCCGAAACAAAATCAATAGGGTATATATATAGATATATATATATAAATATGAAGAGATTTATTATGAGGAATTGGCTCACATGATTTGGGAGGCTGACAAGTCCCACGGTCTGCCTTCTGCAAGCTGGAGACCCGGGGAAAGCCAGGGGTGTAATTCTAGTCTCTATCTAAAGGTCTGAGAACCAGAGGAACCAATGGTGTAAATCCCAATCCAAGGGCAAAAGAAGTTGGATGTTTCAGCTCAGTCAGGTAGGCAGGAAGCAAAAAGAGGGCATCTCTTCTTCCTCTGCCTTTTGTTTTATTCAGGCCCCTAGCAGACTGGCTGATGCCCACCCACACGGAGCAGGGCAATCTGCTTCACTGAGTCCACAGATTCAAATGCTAATCTCACCACAAACGCTCTTACAAACACACCCAGAAATAATGTTTCTTGATGGAAGGTATTTTTTTCTCAGCAACATTGTTAATAGGTGTAGAATCTGAATAAGTGGTCCTTATAAGTGATGTGTGTATAATAGGACATAATGTAAGTAATGTGCTAGCACTGCATATTTCCTGTTTCCTGGGCACTTTTTAAAGTGCTTCACATGGATTAATGCATTTGCCCCTCACATTACTAAGAAGCAGGTACCATTACTCTCTCCGTTGTACAGATGAGGGAATGGAGGCACAGCGTCACTCCATCAGTCAGCTGTGTAGTCAAGATCACACTTAATATTTCATCTGCCTGGAACATCTTTTTAACACCACACCCTGTCCCATTCATCCCTTACTCACAGTTGAAATCTGATTGAGATTTTAAGGCAGATTTCTGACAGCAACCTCCTCTCAAGCAACCTTTCTTGACCTTCCTGACCCAGCAGCTCCCTCGCTCTCACAATTCTGCCAGAGCTTTGCTCCTTTCTTGGCCTTGTGCCTGAAACCTGACTCTGCTTTGTAGCATGGCTATTGGAGATCTTGTCCATATTCTATAGTGAAGCTTATCAAAGCACTTCTGTGAAACCAACTAAAGTGTACTAAAATAAGTTGTTGGGTCTTAATCAGTATTTTCAAAAATAAGTGGAGTGGAATGGAATAGAACAGAATTTTAAAAATCACAGTGTGTCTTATCTAGTAAAAGCAAGAATTGTTTCATGAGATTTTTGTATCAGTGAGGTTTGTGTGTGTGTACATGTACATGCTAGGTTGAAAATATATATTAGGGGGAGTTATTGTATAAAGGGTGTTAATTTTCAGCTTTGCAAGAGGACAAGAGTTCTGGAGATCCATTACACAACCCTGTGAAGTCCTTCACACTCCTGACTGCACGCTTAAAGATGGCAAAGAAGGCAAATTCCATATTATGTGTAGTCTACCAAAATTAAGCATAAAATAAAATTTTAAGGTATTTCTTACCATGTATCAGGGCCCAAAAAGTTTCAGAAGCACTGCTCTATTGGTTTGAAATCATTATAGGGCTCAGAACATGTGTGATTCATCTTTTTATCAAAGCAGTACACACCCAGCATAGCAGCACCCACTCCAAGAAAACTCATGAAGGGTCCCTGGGACTGATGACATCACTCACATGAACACGTTTCCTTGCCATCCAGGGTAACCCATGCTCCTTCCCCATCGTTACAGCTGCCACAGAGTCTACCCCAGCAAATACTGGGGAGGAAAATGATGAGACCCGAGGTGGGCTACTCTGATGGCAAATGGTTCTCTGGTCTCTGATAACATCCCCACCATGCCTGTGGTTGAGTAAGCTGCTCCCACTTTGGGAGAGGAGCCCTTCCCCCAGCCCTCAGCATCCCAGGCTGTGTGTGCTCCCTGTGTCATCTGCACGGTGCTCCCCATGCATTCTTGCTCTCTTCACCAGGAGGGAGGCTTGGCATCCCCAGGAGTGGAGGAGCTCTCTGAAGGGTGGTGTCTACATTCCTCCCAGGACAGTCCTGGTGACAGCCATCCTGCTGCCGAGCTGAGGATATGGGCAGAAAGGCTGTTCCTAGACACTTGGGGACTCTCCTGGAGCTAGAACCACACAGGCAACCAGAGAATGAATGGGTCTCCCCCTCAAAGAGGTGGTATTCTTGTGTCACCATTAGTGGGTAAGTGGTCTGTGACTGACTTTATTCCTTTAAACAGGCCCAGACAGGCCTGGAATAAGGACTAGGCAGTAAGGGGTGTTCTGACACCATGTGTAATACTAAAAAATAATACTTCCCATTGTGGAATGGGGTTGGCACATGGATAACTGTTATATGTAGGGGACATCTTACTTTGTTAACATGAACTAGAGATTGCATTATCTGAATTGGTTGTGTCTCTGAGAGTTGACTCGTTAATTGCCCCCTGGACAACAGAAAGCATAATCTGTGTGACTAAACCTCACACTGGCAGGAAGAGCTCATAAGAGACCCAACTCAAGTGCCAAGGCCCACAGAGGGCTGTCCTGCTAGGTCCAGTGCTAGGGATGGCAGTCTCCAGAAGGGGAGGAGGAACTGGGGGATGGAGGCCAGAGGGAAGAGAAATTTGGGCAAAACCAGCCCTCTGGGACAGGGCGGTGGGCCTTTCCTGAAGCCTCAGAGGTTTGAAGTGGCTTCTCTTCAGGACTGCTGCATTGCACACCTCCAGGGGCTGCTGTCTCCACCACATGCTGAGTGATGGCACCCCCAGAGTTGGCAGTGAATGTACATGTTAGCCCCTGAATCTCTCCGAGTCAGCTGACCTGAGGGGAGGGAACAAGGCTAGGAACTGGGGTGTGTCACCTCTACGAAGGGCTGTGCTTTTCTCTTGGTTGCCATAGACGGCAATTGTACAGTGTAAGAAGTGTCTGCCTGTGTGGCCGTTCCCTTTCCTTACCCCTCCACTACACCAAAGAGATCCAGCTCTCTCTCCCAAACAACCTGAGGAGGGCTTGTTGTGAGATACTGAGGGCTGGGCACACAGAAAGGGCACTCTGCTCAGACCCTCCTGGGGAGGGCTGGTCCCAGTGGGCAGGACACAGGAGCCCAGGGACTGCCGGAGCTGACGGGTGGCTAGGGGAGAGGTCCCAGGCTGTGCTGGGGGGTGAAAGCAGGGGATCCCACCAGTCACAGAGGAACACCTCAGGGGCACATCTGAGGCAAGCATCTTCCTCTCCATGTCTTCCAAAAGAGGGCACCCTTCAAGGAAGAAGCAAACAAAGTCGCACATACCTTTTGGGTCCAAGGGCAATGAATTTGCTCTCACCTTTTTGGGCTGTGAAACATTCTGTGTGGCTTCTGATCTGGAGAATCTTTACTTCTTTTTTCTTTCTTACTTTGTGCTCTTTTAAACAGGACAGCATTTTTTTAAAGATGTAATCTTCTAAATCAGAGGAAAAATAATTTTTCCAGCTGTTTTCTCTTGGAGCAAAATAAAAGCAAACAGAAATCCTCCAACATGGAGGGCAGCCCCACATAAGCAAGATCAGGTGCCCCTTGCAGGAATTCTCTCCACAGGGGGAGGAAGCAACGAAGCAGAATCTCAGCTCCCCAGGGATTTCTGATATGCCTTTCTGCAAGAATGTGTCTCGATACCCCCCTTCCTCGACCTGCATCCCCAATACTGAAATAGCCCTAACTAAACCCAATCCTTTGGAGGAAGTGACATTTTAGCAGTCTTAAAAGTTGAAGTAGATGTTTCTCCAGTAAAGAAGGCAAGGAAGGGTGATTCAGACCAAGGGACAGAGATTTGGAAAAGTGTAAGCATTTAGGACACTTCTACAGGTCATTTTGTTTGGAAGGTGCCCAGGTGGGACACAGGTGGCAGTGATGGGAAAGAGAGTGAGCAGGGAGGCCCAGGTGGATCCAGGCTTGAAAAGCTAAAGAACCCTTCCAGCTCCAAAGTAGTTCCTATGTGTTTGCAAGAAGTTAATTTCCCTATTTGGATAATATTAAGTATTCAGCTGGGAGAGAGGAGGGCGGGGGCGGGGGGGAACTTTCAACAAGGCTAAGAGAACCCACACCTTGACAATTCACTCTGCTATCTGATGAGCACTAAATTAACTTCCATATTAACGCATTATGTAGAGATAAGACACAGAAACACGAATTACAAGATGTGTAAGACTCTTATTACATTTCCGAGGAATACAGTGCATGTGTTGGTCTGAAGCCCGAGAAACCTAATGCAAGAGAGATTTGCAAGGAACAACTATACAGAGACGGATTACCAGGAGAAATACTGGAGCTGTTTTCTTTCCCTCTGTGAATGGAACAAGATAAGACACATTTCTTAAAAAATGTAACTGTTTCTGACAAGCTCTCCACTGACTCCCTCTCCCACTGCCCCCAAGTGCCACCAGGAGGGAGACCTGCTCTCACTAGGAGGCAGAGAGCCCAGGATCCAGCCACAGGGGCCTCCTCAACACTGGTCCCAGTGGCCCTTGCAAATGAATTCTGCAGATTCTGGGAGAAAATGCTAGTCTTGATCCTCTCAGTCTTGGATGATGAATTAATGAATTCCCATGTGGATGAAGACACGGAGACTCCATCACCACCAAGCCTAATCCTAATGCATTTTTAACCTTCCCCCTTTTAACCAGGCACCAAAGAGGAAAGATTGACCTAAAAAGATTCCCTGGACAGGCTCTCAAGAAGCCAGAAGGATGTGTACCACTTTCTGTGAAAGGCTGAAGGCCCTGGGAGTAGAGGAGCTGCTTGGCTGTGGCTGGGACCAGCTTGGGCCCCTCAGGACGGTCTGTGGCCTGCTAGTCCTCTCTGCCTTCCTGTGGAGAGTCCAGCAGGTACATAGCAAGTGAGCTGCCCTATCCTGGAACGAATAGAGACAAGAACAAGGATTTGGTCTACCTGGACCTTGCTGCAGCCTTGGGCAAGTCACTGAAACCTTCATTTTTATCACTTGTTCAATGAAGAAGTTGAGCTTCATGATCTCTTCTACCCTTGTGAATGTTAATATCCTACTATCCCTATTATTCTATTAATTAGCAACAACTTTAGGCTTTCACATTATGGTAGACATTGTGATGAGCCGCCCAGATGACCCTTCAGTGAAGACCTTAGTGTCCAGTAGTTGAGAGTGTCACAGAGAGGAATGACCTGAAGCTGCAGAGCTGTCTGGCCAGGGTCCCAGCCAGTCCTGGGACAGCTCACACTACTGGCTACAGGGTATAAAGGCCTGGCCCTCCCACCCCTACTGACACTATACCTACAGATGTTCTAGATCCAGAGCACCCTGTGCAGTTGGTCAAGGCTTCCTTGGGTCTCAACTTCTCCCTCTACCCAATCACACTTCAGCCCCTTCCCTCCACAATGCTGCTCCCACAGCTCCTCCTTAACGAGCAGCCTGCATGCTAACCACTTCCCAGACTTGGCTTCCTAGGGAACCTAACCTGCCATGTCTGTTTCCACAGACTCCATATAATTTGAGCCTCTGATTGCAGCCCCTACCAAGACCTCCTCCCTCATATTATGAATGAGGAAATGAAGGTTCAGGGAGTGATTTACCAAGTTCATTCCATTGACAAAACTAGGGAGCTAAGTCCTCAGTTTCCCAAGTCTTGATCGTGTCCTCTTTCTATCACAGCTTACTGCCTCACAGCCAACTTATCTCATTTTCCTTGCATGGTGGAGAGAGATAAATCAATTCATCCATCCATTGCCACTGCAAGGAAAAATAATAAGCAAAGGCATTAATTCATGAGTTATTCACAGCCTCTACTTTAAATAAATAAAGCATCAATTTTCACTTCATTTTTTTTAACCTCCTTGTGAAGCCAGATCACATAGACGCACAAGTTCTGGCTTAGGAATCAGGACATGAGTTTTGGTGTCAGATTCTCACTCTTACTTTGAAAAGTGGTCGCTGTTTGATATTTATTAGGCTCTTTCAGATCCCAAGACCTATTGCTGGGGGATAATGGATGGGGTTAAGGGTCGGGAGAAGATTAATCATGCTGTGTAACGATAACCAGTGATGATGGTTGTGTAAGATGTTGTCACTGGGGGAAGTTGGGGGAAGGGTACACAGGAACTTCCTTATTATTTTTGCAATTTCTTGTAGTTAAAATTATTTTAAAAAAGAAAAAACCTTTGAAAAATGTAGGAAAATGGAAGTTCCTATGGCCAGGATCCTCACCTGACTCTAATCTACTTGCCCACTGAACTTGCACAGTGATGTAATGAGCCCACCTTGCAGGCACACACTTACACACCAGCTGGCAGTGAGCCGTTACTGTCTGTGTTGCTGTATAAAGAGCTCCGCCCAGTGCTCTGCTCTGGAGGTGGAGGCTGAGCAAACTGTAGATTACAGACTTATAGGATGCAGACGTGTTTCTAGCACTCCACCTGCCACCATGAGAATAAAGTTTGGTATCAACTTTTTTACCCTCAACATTCCATTGTTGTTATTCGGTCTCATTGAATCCAGAGTGAACTTGCCCAGAGCAAGACCCTCCAGTGAGACAAAAAATTAATAACCGAATGATGATTGCATTTATTCTTATAGGGAATGGATGACTTGAGGTGGGATGAAGGGGGAAAAATGGGCAGATTACAGAGCATATGCAGGGTAACTATGGCACACTAAGCATGTGGTTTTGAAAACATATCCACCATGACTAAAAAACATAAGGGCTGACATTCTTTAAGCCACAGCCTTGAGAAATGTCTGCCTCAGCACCTGTTTTCTGTTTGGGTTAATCTCCCCCAGATGAGTCTCTCCTACAGCCAGGAATACATCCTCTGGGTCTGACTGGTGTCTTGTCAATGGGTTTCAGCCCCGGACAAGTTCACTATGAATGCAATGAGACCAAAAAATTGACAATGAAACGGTCTTGGGGTGAAAGGGTTATACCAACTTTGTTCCCACGGTAGATCAGTCACTAGAATCCCATCCACTCAGAGTGAGTCTGCACACAGCAAGCTGGTCTCTGCCTCTGGGCCTCTCTGCTCCCACAGCTGTCTCAGTCTCTGTCCTCAGCGCTGCCCCCACTCCAGTCTCTGCTCTCCTACAGCTTTGCAGTCATGCCACCATGTTGCCCAGAGCTCTGGTCAGAGCTCTTTCTATAGAACCAATAACAACGTATTACCCACACACGTGTAGTGAGCAAGTTGACCAGGGCCAGGTAAGAAACCTGGCCATAGGAACCTCCACTGTCTCCACACTAGTAAACAGTTTGTGCAGGCTGCCCAAAGTGGCTGATTTAATATAATAAAAGCAAACAATTCCAAGTTACAAATGAACATCTGGCCAGTGGTTTGTAATGTCTTGTCTTTATTCAAAAGCCTAGAGTAGGAGGAGCAGAAGCCACATGCAGCTGGACCCAACCCTGTGTAATGGCATCAGGGACTGTCCCCTTCCAGCCCACAGGCCCTAATCAAGAGCCATGAGTGGCACAGTCAAGCAGGCTGTCCAGAGCAGCCCCTGGGAAAGGACCCTGAAAGCAGGAGCTGTCCTCAAATCACTCAAGGATTGAACATTTTCAGTTTTGAAACTGAACTGCATTCCAGGATACTGTCAACCATAAATCAAATTCACCTTTAAAAAGCTAAGAAACTAATCACCTTAATGGAGACAGGTGCCTCCTATCACAATATCACACAAAAGGTCCATGTTTTCTCCAAATTCTAATATTCTCCTAAGAAAAGGAATATTTTTGCAGTTACAAGAAAAAAGTACTAACCCAAACTGCTCTTGATTCAAATGTATGCTATCTTAATGGGGTTTAATGTCCAATTGTAGATAAAATGAAGGTTTCTGTGGCCAGGATTCTCAACTGGCCCTGGTTGGCTAGCTCACTACACACGTGTGGGCAATATGTCATTATTGACTCTATACAGAGAGCCCTTCCCAGTGCTCTGGGTGACACAGTGGCAGGGCTGCAAGGCTGCAGGAGAGCAAAGTAGAGGCTGGAGTGGTGGCAGCACCGAGAACAGAGGCCCAGAGGATGGCTGTGTGAGCAGAGAGGCCCAGAGGCAGAGACCAGCTTGCTGCATGCAGACTTGCTCTGAGTGAATGGAATTTTAGTGATTGACTTGCCACCGTGGAAATAAAATTGGGTATAACCCTTTCACCCCAAGAACGTTCTACTCTCATTTCTTTGATCACACTGAATCCATAGTGAACTTGCCCTGGGCTGAAACCCATTGGCAAGAAAACCAATAAAATAGAAACGACCTCTATTTTATATTTCAATGTCCAAAGTCCTGAGGACAGTTTGATGTTTCATCCATGCACATTTTGAAGGTTGTCTTGCCAATGGGTTTTAGCCCCAGGTAAGGTCACTATGAATTCAATGAGTTTGAAAAAATGATAATGGAATGTTCTTGGGGTGAAAGTATTTATACCCAACTTTATTCCCAGGGTGGTAGGCCAATCACTTGAATCCCACCCACTCAGAGCAAGTCTGCATGCAGCAAGCCAGTCTTTGCCTCTTGGCCTCTCTGTCCCCACAGCTGTCTCAGTCTCTGTCCTCAGGGCTGCCACCACTCCTGTCTCTGCTCTTCTGCAGCCATGCAGCTGTGCAGCAGCCCAGAGCACTGGGAGGAGCTCTTTCTATACCTGGAAAACACCACCCTGCCCAAGATAGAGAATATTTCCAACACCCCAGAAGGTTCCTAGTCACAATATTTAAATAACATTTAAATATAATGCAAATTGAGCCTCCAGCCTCCCCAACCTGGGTGGCCAGCTCATCCCAGATTTGGATTAAAATCCCTGCCCCAACATAGTCAGCTAAGAGGGGTGGAAAGACTTATCTTAAAGGCAGGTGCAGTTTTCCAGAATTCCCACCAACTGCCTTCTCAAAGCAAGCCCATGCCCTTGAGAACATTTTCTTGACCAACAGAAAGAAGCCTGAAGGCAAGGATGAAGGGAATGGGGACTGGGTGAGAACAGCCATGAGATGAGGTTTAAAGGAAACCCAGATCTGGGGGACAGCAGAAAGGTAACAGTGAAATCTGAGAGGTTAGACTTATAAATTAAATCATTCTAGGATGCATTTAAAAATCCTTCATACTTAGAATCTTCCTCCCTGAAGGTTTCTCTAGGAGGGGCATGACTACCTACTCTTCCTATTAGAAACTTGCTGTGTCTTCCAGAATTCATATCTTCACTGAAAAGGGGGGTTCAGTAGCTTCCCTGATCTCCCAAAAGCTCAGCCTCATGTCCTTCCCACAGAGCCTGATTAGCTGATGAACTCAGCCAAGTTGAACTGAAGACAATTTTAAATCAGGCACTTGAAACTGTGGACTGGATTGAGGCCTTTAGAATCAGATGGGGTTAGGATAACCTCAACCAACAGAGAAAAGAAGATAGTAAGTAGAAGGCATCATTTCTCAGAGGATCCAACTTATTCTCTGTAATCTGCAAGCCACTTTACCCCCACTTGCTATCTAGCATAAGTGAGAATTTTGAGGAAATAGCAAATGTATGGGTTTAGAACTTTCTTTTTCTTTTTCTACAAGTTGGGGTTTGATTCAGCTGATTTCAACAAGGTTGGAAGAATGTGTGTATCTATAGCATGAGATCCCAGGTGAACTTAAATAGAAGTTCAGCCCCTGCTATGGAACTAGTAGGCTCTGGTCACACCTTAGAATTTCTAGTTACATTGAGCTGATATAGAGAAGGATTTGTTTTCTGTCTTCAGGAAGGAGAAAGAGTTTTGTGCAGAGATGTCTGGACAGAGAAATCCCACTTTGCCCTGAAGGTTTATTTTTTCACCTACTATTTATAACCTGCCCCCCTCAATAGTGTTTTTCTGATTATGATATGCAAGTATCACACATTCATCATAAATAATTCAAGCAACTTGTAAAAATATGTTTAAAATACAGAAATATATTGCACAATCCTAAGATAACCAACACTAATGTTTTAGTGCCCATTTTTGTAAGCATCTCTTTATGTGTACATGCATTTATGTCAGTTTATAAAAACAGGATCTAGTATGGATGACAATTTTTCCTGTGGACACCTTTTCCCACCTCTCTCTGTCCTCATCCATATCAGCAGCCCAAACCCATCTCCATTTTCCCCAAGTAACCTATGTGTCTTAGCTAAAAAGCAGAGCCTGAGACAAGGGTTTGCATACAAGTCATTTACTTGGGGAAGTGAAAGCAAAAGGAGTTGAAAGATGAGAAAGAGTAAAACAGAGAAGGAAGAAAAGCCAATGTAAGGGAGCTTTATTGAACTGGAGTCACTACCATGAGCAACTGGGGCTCAATCAGTCTGCAACCCTCTACAGAGTTGTGTGGAATACACTTCAGAATTGTCCACCTGTGGAAGGATGATGGAAACATTTATTCATAGCTTGTATCTCCCCTCGTTCAAGGATTGCCAGATGGTGTACTAATTCCCTCTTACTTTTAGATTGTGTGTGAGTGAGCAGCTGCCAGACCACCATACCAGTGGTCCCATAGAGTGGCCCCAGGCAGAAAGTGAGAAACAGGATACAGATGAGAAAAGGTACCAGAAGGTTATATGTGCATGAAGCTGGTCACTACAGCAATAGAAACGGTAAAGGGTGGGCTGAAGAGGTGGAAGGCAAGTGACATGAGAGATGACCAATACAGTTTACACCACTGAGATCTGCTCACATCCTCCACTGAGTCCAGTGACAATCTCCACAAAAGTTTTAATGCAGGAGGGTTAGTGGATCAAGCTACAGTTCCCCTAGCTGCAACTGGTCCTAATACTATTGCTGATGTGCTTCATGTTTTTCTTCCACACCCATTCCAGAATTCCCTCACCCTCAGCCAAACCTTCATCCTTTGTTCCTGCAGAGTTGGGACCTTAGTTCCCTTACTGTTGGATCACGGTTGTTAGGGTGGCCTATTTATACTTACACTTGGCATGAAGCATGGGTTCCAGACATGCTCCTTTCTTACCTGACTGGGGCAGCAACCCTAGCTCCTCATAGGACTCAGGGTCAACTATCCCCACCAGTATAGTTCTTTATGGTCCACTGGCTCAAGGAATCAAGGAAAAAATGACTAGGTAATACCCTACTGATTCAAGCATGCCTCCAAACCCCCATCCACCCCACCACCTTGGAAGCCTCTAATCCAACAGAACATAAGCTTTCAGGGTAGGGATTATGAATTCCTCAAGTGGGTCACTAGGAGCAATGACAAGGGTGGCTAATCCTTCTTTCACTCACTGGTTCCAGGATCCATGCATTCTGGCTGTTGGAGACCCAAACCATATCCTGACCATATCAATAACACATCTTGGAAGCTACACTCCAAAACCAGAGTGTTGTGCCCAGGATAACATCTTAAAGGACTCTAATAGGTGTTTCGTCCTTCTATGAGGATGTCAACTTGCAGGTGATGTGCTATGTGGTACACTAGTGATTCCTACAGTCATACATGTAATGGCACACCTCTTGTATAAAATGTGTTCCTTATCCAAGGCAATATTATACAGGCTCTGTGCTGGTAAATCAGGCATTCTGTAGTACATTACAGATACTTTTAACACTATTGGTGATGCTGGCAGTCAGAGGAATCTCTTATTCAGGGTAGGTGTCAATTATTATGAGAACAAATTGCTACCCCCATGAGGGGCATCTGAAGGAATCCACCTGCCATGGTAGCTGGATGGTCTGATTGAATGATGTCATCACATTGAGAGTTTGGCTATGATTTCTTTGTCTAGAAACTAGGTGTTCATCAGGGGAAGTAGCTAGGTTAGCCTTGATGAGAAGATGCTTATGCTGTTGGGCCCAGGTACATAGCCTTGATCCCTCTTACTATGGCATTCAGGGAACTATTGAATGAGCCCTGGGGTGGCCAAGGAGAGAGGCTGACTCTTATCTACACAAGTTGGGCATTCTCTGTGGTAGGTGCTCTGGTGAGAATTAACATTAGACCCAATACTCTTATGCACTGTGCCCACTCCCATGGGCACAAATGCCTCATCTCCTGACTTCCTTGTCTCATCTGCCCATCTTGTTCCTTTCAGGCCCCTGACCACTCAGTCAAGCCACTTACCACTGCCAGGAGTCTGTATATAGTCTCTGGCCGTCTCTGTCTCCATACAAATTGAGTAATTGTTTGCAGGAATTCCCATACAGAGGATTTCTCTTCTCACTGTCCTAAGGGACACTCCTGGTGGGACTACTATCTGAAGGGTCTGTTTTCACTTAACACCAACAAACTGAGCTTACCTACCTATGAACGATGCCCAAGTTCTTTCCTCCTATGTCAGTGGGTCATAAGAAACCCCCCATGGGGCTGCAGGTGTAGGTTGATGGAGAGGAAATGGTACAACAGAGGAAGGTGGTGTGGGAATCAGGGCTACCTGTTCATGTCATTTACTTGTACCCTCTGTGTCTCTTCATGTGCAATCTAGAATCTATCATTTTTGTAATGTGACAGATTGCAGCTTCGACCATCCAATCTTATGATTTAGTTCATGCCATAATGCCCTCCTTTTGATTGACCCAAGTTGACAAACAAAATGTAGATCAGTATTCCCAAATGTGTTAAACAGCCTCCAAAACAGAAAGAGGCAATATAGGATCTCCTACTTGGTTGTAGGAAGTACAAGAAAAAAATGAGTTGTATTTTACAACTTATTGGGACTGTCCTTGCATGTTCCAGACCACTGGGCTCCTAAACACTTCACTGATGCACTAGAGGCCAGGGATTATTACCAGCCCACTTGCTGCCAGCAACAGTCCTTATCACTATCTGTCAGTGAGGGAGCCAGTGTCACAATTTCATCTTGAGATTCTACACTCTAAGGTCATTTCTCGGACCATGTGTCTTAGCCTAGATTTCCCCCCAGGAAACAAAGCCTGAGACCAGGGCTCACATGCAGGGGATTTACATTGAGAAATGATCCTAGGGGGTGGCAAGGGGGGACTGGGGAGAATGAAAGAGGGGAGGGAGGAAATCCAACCCTTCCATTCTTTAGCCTGCCCCAACCATCCCAGTGAGTGCTGGATCCCACTGGGGATACTGTGTTAGTTTCCTGTGGCCGCTGTGACATGCTGGCTTAAAAGAACATAATTATTCTTTCATTATTCTGTTGGCTACAAATCTGAAATCAAGGTGTCAGCAGGACCACACTCCGTCTGAAGGCTCTAGAGACGAATCCTTCTTTGCCTCTTCCAGCCTCTCGTGGCTGGTTGCATTCCTTGGCTTGTGGCTGCATCTCTCTGTGCTCTTTATATCACCTTCTCCTCTGTGTCTGTGTCTTCTTGTCTACTGTCTGTCTCTGATTTTTCTCTGTCTTGCTCTCAGAAAGGCTTGTCATTGGATTTAGAGCCCATTCTGATAATTCAGGACAATCTCTTCTCAAGATCTTTAATTTTTTAATAGAATATATTTGACATATAATATTGTTAAAGTGTACATGTTAATTTGACACATTTATATGTTGTAATATGATTGTCATATTATAAGGCATATGAAAGATAAGGATAATTAGCTCCTCTATTGCATTACATAGTTGTCCTAGTCTTTTAGAAATTTGATGATTATATTACAATATGGTCTATAGTCATTAGACTGTACATGAATTCAATCACATCTGCTAAGATGCTTTTGCCAAATGAAATAACATTCATAGGTGCTAGAGATTTGACATGGACCTCTTGGGGGAGGCCATTTTTTTGGCCTACTCCAGATGCCTGAGTATCTGTGGGGAATGTACATCAGAATTGCCCATCTGAAGAAAGGAGGAGGAGAAAATTAGTCCACCAGCTCCTGAATCCCATTGGTCAAGGGTTGCCATATGTGTGTTAACCATGTTGAACTTCCAGGTTATGTATGCATGCATGATAGTAGGTGGGATCCAGTAGGCATTCTATACAGGGATCAGAAATCCTAAGTGAAAGTAAGCAGTGGAGCTGAAGGGAGGTGCTGTCAAGTTACGCCTGCCTGAAGCTGGTAGCTGCAGCGAAGTCTGACACAAAATATGGACTGAAGCACAAGGAACAGAATAAGAAAGTAGACAAATGGAATGACATCAAAATTTAAAACTGTACATCAAAAGACACAAACAGAGTGTAAAGGCAGCTGATAAGATGAGAGGAAATATATACAAATCATATATCTGATAAGGTGTTAATATCCAGAATATGTAAAGAACTCCTACAACTTAACCACAACAAAAACAAATAACTGGTTTAAAAAAAATTGGCAACATATTTGAACAGACACATCTCTAAAGAAGATATACAAATGAGCAATATATACATGAAAAGAAACTCAACATCATTAATCATAAAGCAAAAGCAAATTAAAGCTATAGTAAGATACCACCTCACACTCACTTTGATGGCTACTATCAAAAAAAGAAACCAGAAAGTAATAAGTGTTGGTGAGGATGTAAAGAAATTGAAACCCTTGTGCATTGTAAGTGAGAATATAAAATGATACAGTCACTATGGAAAACAGTGTGGTGGTTCCTCAAAAAATTAGAATTAGCATATGATCTAGCAATACTAACTCTGGGTATATATCCAAAAGAATTGAAGGGTCTAAAGAGTGATTTGCATACCCAAATTGAAAAGAGCATTATTCACTAAAGCCAAAAGATGGGAACAACCCAAGAGTCCATCAACAGATAAATGGATAAACAGAATGTGGTATGTAACATACAGTGCAATATTATTTGGCCTTAAAAAGGAAAGAAACTGACATATTCTACAACAAAGATGAACCTTGAGGACATTATGCTAAGTGAAATAAACCAGTTACAAGAGGACAAATACTGTAGGATTCCACTTATGAGGTCCCTAAAGTAGTTAAATTCATAGACAGATAGTGGAATGGTGGCTGCCCAGCGCTTGGGGGAGGAATGGGGAGTTACTATTTAAAGGGTTTGGAGTTTCAGTCAAAAAAGTGAGACGAGTTCTGGAGATGGATAGTGGTGATGGTTGTATACAAGATGAATATATTTAGTGCTACTGAACTGTACACTTGAAAATGGTTAAGATGGTAAAATTTATGTTACGTGTATTTTACCACAATTTAAAAAAAATTTTCATGAACATTTTTTAAAGGTAGACTGAAAAGATGTGAGGTGGGGTACAAGAGATATCTGATACCTTTATAATAACCTGAGTTATGTCCTTCCATTTTGTTTCTTAATATTAATAGAATCTTATAAAGACCATATTAAACAACTCTTGTACCTATGCACATCTACCAAACATATGAGGGATTACATTTTTGTATAAAAATGGGATCAAATCTCATATACATTTCTACGTCTTTTATTTGCAACTCAAATTCCTCCAAGTCAACTGAAGAACTATTCCTTCTGATATTCTCACACTATTTTGTGGTAAGGCTATATCCCAATTTACTCAGCCAATTTCTTCTCCTGATGGGAAATCAGTTTATTTCTAGTTCTGCAATAGTAAAACACATCTGCAACACATATTCTTACATGTATTTCTGATGGTCCAGTGTGGAGCTCTATGGAGAAAGGAGGTCAAGGTTGAAAGTCACAAGTAAGATAGGTATAAGCAGTGATGCTTTGGGGCCTTGCTGATAAGATGCAAGAGCTCTCCCTGCACTACCCTGCAGACCTGGCATTGGAGGACACAGGCAGCCCAAGGGTTGCATGAATGGTGTGCCAAGCAGAGTGCATTCTCCTGGGATCTCCATCAGCAGAGACAGGACATAAACAGACATGTCTCTGAGTGCAGGTGAGGTATTTTTGGAGACTCCCAGAAATCACTGGGGAGACTGTGTCCAAGCTTTGAGTTTCCACAGTCACCCTGCAACCATTTGTACCACAGGTTGTTGCAGCCTGGGGACATCTGGATTAAACTGGGAAGGCTCCGCACGTTCCTCTTCAAGGAAACCGTGATGCATCTCAAAGCAACTTTGCTCTGAGAAATTCAAGAGATTTGGGGTTTGGAATCTTCACAGGGATTCTACATTTTGCAGAGCAAGCTAGAGAATTGCATAAGGAGCTTTATTTCTCCTCAACAGTAAGAGTAAAATAAACCTAGCAGGAGAGGATGCTGGGAATATAAATGGCAAATATCAGAATGATAAAAGATTCCAAAAAGTGTGTGGTCTGAATAAGAGAGAGAGAATTTGGAGACTTTATCCAGTTTCCCTCCCTCTCAGTGATTCTTAGTTCTCTACTTGATTATCATACATTTAAAATTAAAGTGTCCATGAGGGTCTTGGAATAGAGAAAATATGTCCAGGGGACCCTGTCCAGGGACACACTCCATGCAAGCACACCAATCACCTGGATTTATTTTTAAGTTCACAATATACTGAAGTAGCCAGTAGAAGGATGGTTAAGTGTTCACTCTGGGAACACTGTCTGTGTTAATGCTAAGTCATTTACATAATAATTTCCACAGAGCTGTATGCCGTTTCCACCTGACTCTACTCTCCTCACACATTCAGACATAATTACAATATTTTAGATATCTTTAAAACTCAGAGGGTGGAGAAAAAGAGGAGGCAGAGCAGGAGAGAGAAAAAAATTAATTTCTGAAATGGCCACAGATTTCCTGCCCCACCATCTGCTCTGCTATCCTTGCTGCCTCCTCCTTTCAAACTGAAGCTTGCACCCTATCCCCAGGGCTCTGTGATGTTTGCAGGATAAAGTTCAGTCTCCCCTGCCAGGTTGGCAAACCCAGCCCCAACCTCACCTGCTTTGATTTCCTGCTGCCCAACCCCCAAGTACCAAGCCCTGGCTCCCCTTTGATATCATTTTCTCTCTATCAAGGACCCCTCCCATGATCAGCTCAAGCTCCACCTCCTCCAAGAATGTTTCCAAGAATGTAAGGCCCCCCTAGGAAGGGAGTTTTAGCATATTTCGTTCACTGATGTCTGCCCATGGAGCCTGACACATAGTAGCTGCTAAATAAGTATTTGCTAAATGAATGCAAAGCTAAGGATACTAGTGACTCAATCTGTCTTAGCACCTGCCAACTATGAGAACATCTGTGGCTGATCTCACCTGCATTTAGCTCCTTCCTCGTTGCCATACAGTGCCTCATCTGCCCAGGCAACTGGTGCATGGTTTGTCATTGTCTGCCTCTCAGATGGAAGGATCCTGCAGAGTAAGGGTCTCTTCTGACTCTCCTTTGAGCTGTCACTCACTACCATATCATTCAGTTAGGCTGTGGGCTGTTTAGTTTACTTTAAATCCTGCAGCATCAAATGCGTAATAAATGTATATGTTAATTTTCATCTTCTACCATCCCCAGGGACAGGGGTTAGTTTGAAATCTCTAATCAGGCAGCCACACACCACAAGCCTTCAGCCACCGTTACATCCAATCAGCACTAGAAGGTTTCCTGAGAGCTTGAGGGATGGTGGGAAGTATTTTTTTTCATCACTGAAAGGCACGGTATGTGGATTGCCTACAAATACCACTCAGGCTCATCTGCCGTCACTTAAACAGAGTGCCAGCCTCTCTCTCTTGGAGAAGTGCAACAGCTTCCTAACTCAGCTCTTTAAACCTGCTCCCCTGAGTAGTCTTCAAGGAGACCATGCAGCTCCAATCCAGTCTTCACCATGCAAAATGATATTCTAAACCATGAGGCTAACTTGTTCCTCATTCTCTTAAAGCTCTTTGGTAGCCTCTGTGCAGTGCATAGCTGCAAAAGGGCTTCAAGGCCATCCCCTGCCCACTTCTGCCTAGCTTCATCTTTCACCACCAACTACCTTATCACCTCCCCCCACCACACACACATACACACAACCATTTTACTCCACACACACTTACAGAGCTCACACTGTCTGGTGAACAGAGTTTGGGGACTCATACAAATGCAATTTCCCACTTTATCTACATCGGCTGAATGAGAAACAATAAGTTGAGTCTATAAACCCCTATAAGGCATTTCACCTGTGAAGCAGAAGTAATTCTCTCACTGCTGATTCTTCGCTGCAGAAATTTCAGTGAATCCATTGAGGATACTACAGTTTTCAGGTTTTAAGGTTAAAGAATAGGTGACTAGAACCACTGCTCAGAGGGAAAAGGCTAAGCACCAACTCTGAGTATCATTGCTTTGGTGTAAATTATTGTTGGTCTTGGGATGCAGAATAACAAACCAGCCAGCAGGTGAGCTCTGATGCCGTTTTGTTTAAAATCAAATCTCGAGGGGGCGGAAGATGGCGGCGTGAGTAGAGCAGCGGAAATCTCCTCCCAAAACCACATATATCTATGAAAATATACCAAAGACAACCCTTCCTAGAATAAAGACCAGAGGACACAGGACAATATCCAGACCACATCCGCACCTGAGAGAACCCAGCGCCTCGCGAAGGGGGTAAGATACAAGCCCCGGCCCCGCGGGAGCCGAGCGCCCCTCCCCCCAACTCCCGGCGGGAGAGGAGCGGGCAGAGCGGGAGGGAGACGGAGCCCAGGACTGCTGAGCACCCAGCCCCAGCCATCCGGGCCAGAGTGCAGACACAGTACGTGCCCAGGGGGCCCTGGATACTAGGAAAACAGGGCAGCAAGAACAGTGAGCGGGCACCGGTGGCCTGGCGCCGGAGGACACCAGAAAAGTGAGTGACCACTTTTTTTTTTTCCTGTTTTGTTTTGGCAAGCGCTTTTTGGAAGTCTTAAAGGGATAGGGACCCCAATACTAGGGAAACAGGGCAGCAAGACCGGTGAGCAGATGCCTGAGGCTGGCGCCGGAGAATAAAGAAAAACGAGCGGCCACCCTTTTCTTTTTTTTTTTAATTAAAAAAATTTTTTTTAATTAAAATTTTTTTTTTTTTTTTTTTTGGTGGTCGTTCTTTTGTTTTGGCGGGTGCTTTTTGGAAGTCTTAAAGGGACAGGGCGGGTCACTTAATCCAGAGGTAGGGAATCCGGGGATCTCTGGGCACCCTAACCCCTGGGCTGCAGGGAGCAGGGAGGCCCCTTACGGAGATGAATAGCCTCCCAGCCGCTCCTGCTCCAACGCGACTCCACCACTTTGGAGCAGCTGCCCGAGCCAGGCCACGCCCACAGCAACAGCGGAGATAAACTCCATAGCAGCTGGGCAGGAAGCAGAAGCCCTGTCTGCGCGCAGCTGCCCAGCACAAGCCACTAGAGGTCGCTGTTCTCCCAGGAGAGGAGGGCCACAAACCAACAAGAAGGGAAGTTCTTCCAGCCGTCACTCGTCCCAGCTCTGCAAACTATTCCTATCACCGTGAAAAGGCAAAGCTACAGGCAGACAGAGATCACAGAGACAACACCAGAGAAGGAGACAGACCTAACCAGTCTTCCTGAAAAAGAATTCAAAATAAGAATCATAAACATGCTGACAGAGATGCAGAGAAATACGCAAGAGAAATGGGATGAAGTCCAGAGGGAGATCACAGATGCCAGAAAGGAGATTACAGAAATGAAACAAACTCTGGAAGGGTTTATAAGCAGAATGGATAAGATGCAAGAGGCCATTGATGGAACTGAAACCAGAGAACAGGAACACATAGAAGCTGACATAGAGAGAGACAAAAGGATCTCCAGGAATGAAACAATATTAAGAGAACTGTGTGACCAATCCAAAAGGAACAATATCCGTATTATAGGGGTCCCAGAAGAAGAAGAGAGAGGAAAAGAGGTGGAAAGTATCTTAGAAGAAATAATTGCTGAAAACTTCCCCAAACTGGGGGAGGAAATAATCGAACAGACCACGGAAATACACAGAACCCCCAACAGAAAGGATCCAAGGAGGACAACACCAAGACACATAATAATTAAAATGGCAAAGATCAAGGACAAGGAAAGAGTTTTAAAGGCAGCTAGAGAGAAAAAGGTCACCTATAAAGGAAAAGCAATCAGGCTAACATCAGACTTCTCAACAGAAACCCTACAGGCCAGAAGAGAATGGCATGATATATTTAATACAATGAAACAGAAGGGTCTTGAACCAAGGATACTGTATCCAGCATGACTATCATTCAAATATGATGGTGGGATTAAACAATTCCCAGACAAACAAAAGCTGAGGGAATTTGCTTTCCACAAACCACCTCTACAGAACATCTTACAGGGACTGCTCTAGATGGGAGCACTCCTAGAAAGAGCACAGCACAAAACACCCAACATATGAAGAATCGAGGAGGAGGAACAAGAAGGGAGAGAAGAAAAGAATCTCCAGACAGTGTACATGACAGCTCAGTAAGCGAGCTAAGTTAGGCAATAAGATACTAAAGAGGCTAACCTTGAACCTTTGGTAACCACGAATTTAAAGCCTGCAATGGCAATAAGTACATATCTTTCAGTAGTCACCCTAAATGTTAATGGGCTGAATGCACCAATCAAAAGACACAGAGTAACAGAATAGATAAAAAAAGCAAGACCCATCTATATGCTGCTTACAAGAAACTCACCTCAAACCCAAAGACATGTACAGACTAAAAGTCAAGGGATGGAAAAACATATTTCAAGCAAACAACAGCGAGAAGAAAGCAGGGGTTGCAGTACTAATATCAGACAAAATAGACTTCAAAACAAAGAAAGTAACAAGAGATAAAGAAGGACACTACATAATGATAAAGGGTTCAGTCCAACAAGAGGATATAACCATTCTAAATATATATACACCCAACACAGGAGCACCAGCATATGTGAAACAAATACTAACAGAACTAAAGGGGGAAATAGACTGCAATGCATTCATTCTAGGAGACTTCAACACACCACTCACCCCAAAGGATAGATCCACTGGGCAGAAAATAAGTAATGACACAGAGGCACTGAACAACACACTAGAACAGATGGACCTAATAGACATCTACAGAACTCTACATCCAAAAGCAACAGGATATACATTCTTCTCAAGTGCACATGGAACATTCTCCAGAATAGACCACATACTAGACCACATAAAGAGCCTCAGAAAATTCCAAAACATTGAAACCCTACCAACCAACTTTTCAGACCACAAAGGCATAAAACTAGAAATAAACTGTACAAAGAAAGCAAAGAGGCTCACAAACACATGGAGGCTTAACAACACGCTCCTAAATAATCAATGGATCAATCACCAAATCAAAATGGAGATCCAGCAATATATGGAAACAAATGACAACAACAACATTAAACCCCAACTTCTGTGGGACACAGCAAAAGCAGTCTTAAGAGGAAAGTATATAGCAATCCAAGCATATTTAAAAAAGGAAGAACGATCCCAAATGAATGGTCTAATGTCACAATTATCGAAATTGGAAAAAGAACAGATGAGGCCTAAGGTCAGCAAAAGGAGGGAAATAATGAAGATCAGAGAAGAAATAAATAAAATTGAGAAGAATAAAACAATAGCAAAAATCAATGAAACCAAGAGCTGGTTTTTCGAGAAAATAAACAAAATAGATAAGCCTCTAGCCAGACTTATTAAGAAGAAAAGAGAGTCAACACAAATCAACAGTATCAGAAACGAGAAAGGAAAAATCATGACGGACCCCACAGAAATACAAAGAATTATTAGAGAATACTATGAAAACCTATATGCTAACAAGCTGAGAAACCTAGGAGAAATGGACAACTTCTTAGAAAAATACAACCTTCCACAATTGACCCAGAAAGAAACAGAAAATCTAAACACACCAATTTCCAGCACTGAAATTGAAGCGGTAATCAAAAAACTACCAAAGAACAAAACCCCCGGGCCAGATGGATTTACCTCGGAATTTTATCAGACATACAGGGAAGACATAATACCCATTCTCCTTAGAGTTTTCCAAAAAATAGAGGAGGAGGGGATACTCCCAAACTCATTGTATGAAGCTAACATCACCCTAATACCAAAACCAGGCAAAGATCCCACCAAAAAAGAAAACTACAGACCAATATCCCTGATGAATGTAGATGCAAAAATACTCAAAAAAATATTAGCAAACCGAATTCAAAAATACATCAAAAGGATCATACACCATGACCAAGTGGGATTCATCCCTGGGATGCAAGGATGGTACAACATTTTAAAGTCCATCAACATCATCCACCACATCAACAAAAAGAAAGACAAAAACCACATGATCATCTCCATAGATGCTGAAAAAGCATTTTACAAAGTTCAACATCCATTCATGATAAAAACTCTCAGCAAAATGGGAATAGAAGGCAAGTACCTCAACATAATAAAGGCCATCTATGATAAACCCACAGCCAACATTATATTGAACAGCGAGAAGCTGAAAGCATTTCCTCTGAGATCGGGAACTAGACAGGGATGCCCACTCTCCCCACTGTTATTTAACACAGTACTGGAGGTCCTAGCCACGGCAATCAGACAAAACAAAGAAATACAAGGAATCCAGATTGGTAAAGAAGAAGTTAAACTGTCACTATTTGCAGATGACATGATACTGTACATAAAAAACCCTAAAGACTCCACCCCAAAACTACTAGAACTGATATAGGAATACAGCTAAGTTGCAGGATACAAAATCAACACACAGAAATCTGTGGCTTTCCTATACACTAACAATGAACCAATAGAAAGAGAAATCAGGAAAACAACTCCATTCACAATTGCATCAAAAAGAATAAAATACCTAAGAATAAACCTAACCAAAGAAGTGAAAGACCTATACCCTGAAAACTACAAGTCACTCTTAAGAGAAATTAAAGGGGACACTAACAGATGGAAATGCATCCCATGCTCATGGCTAGGAAGAATTAATATCGTCAAAATGGCCATCCTGCCCAAAGCAATATACAGATTTGATGCAATCCCTATGAAACTACCAGCAACATTCTTCAATGAACTGGAACAAATAATTCAAAAATTCATATGGAACCACCAAAGAGCCCGAATAGCCAAAGCAATCCTGAGAAAGAAGAATAAAGTAGGGGGGATCTCACTCCCCAACTTCAAGCTCTATTATAAAGCCATAGTAATCAAGACAATTTGGTACTGGCACAAGAACAGAGCCACAGACCAATGGAAGAGACTAGAGAATCCAGACATTAACCCAGACATATATGGTCAATTAATATTTGATAAAGGAGCCATGGACATACAATGGCGAAATGACAGTCTCTTCAACAGATGGTGCTGGCAAAACTGGACAGCTACATGTAGGAGAATGAAACTGGACCATTGTCTAACCCCATATACAAAAGTAAACTCAAAATGGATCAAAGACCTGAATGTAGGTCATGAAACCATTAAACTCTTGGAAGAAAATATAGGCAAAAACCTCTTAGACATAAACATGAGTGACCTCTTCCTGAACATATCTCCCCGGGCAAGGAAAACAACAGCAAAAATGAACAAGTGGGACTATATTAAGCTGAAAAGCTTCTGTACAGCAAAAGACACCATCAATAGAACAAAAAGGAACCCTACAGTATTGGGGAATATATTTGAAAATGACGCATCCGATAAAGACTTGACGTCCAGAATATATAAAGAGCTCACACGCCTCAACAAACAAAAAACAAATAACCCAATTAAAAAATGGGCAGAGGAACTGAACAGACTGTTCTCCAAAAAAGAAATACAGATGGCCAACAGACACATGAAAAGATGCTCCACATCGCTAATTATCAGAGAAATGCAAATTAAAACTACAATGAGGTATCACCTCACACCAGTAAGGATGGCTGCCATCCAAAAGACAAACAACAACAAATGTTGGCGAGGCTGTGGAGAAAGGGGAACCCTCCTACACTGCTGGTGGGAATGTAAACTTGTTCAACCATTGTGGAAGCAGTATGGAGGTACATCAAAATGCTCAAAACAGACATACCATTTGACCCAGGAATTGCACTCCTAGGAATTTACCCTAAGAATGCAGCAATCAAGTATGAGAAAGATCAGTGCACCCCTATGTTTATCGCAGCACTATTTACAATAGCCAAGAATTGGAAGCAACCTAAATGTCCATCGATAGATGAATGGATAAAGAAGATGTGGTACATATACACAATGAAATACTACTCAGCCATAAGAAAAGGGCAAATCCGACCATTTGCAGCAACATGGATGGAGCTGGAGGGTATTATGCTCAGTGAAACAAGCCAAGTGGAGAAAGAGAAATACCAAATGATTTCACTCATCTGTGGAGTATAAGAACAAAGGAAAAACTGAAGGAACAAAACAGCAGCAGAATCACAGAACTCAAGAATGGACTAACAGGCACCAAAGGGAAAGGGACTAGGGAGGATGGGTGGGTAGGGAGGGATAAGGGGGGGGAGAAGTAGGAGGGTACTAAGATTAGCATGCATGGGGGGGGTAGGAGAAAAGGGAGGGATGTACAACACAGAGAAGACAAGTAGGGATTCTACAACATTTTGCTATGCTGATGGACAGTGACTGTAAAGGGGTTTATAGGGGGGACCTGGTATAGGCGAGAGCCTAGTAAACATAATTATCGTCATGTAAGTGTAGATTAGTGATACCAAAAAAAAAAGGGCAGTTCCTGTGTGGTAACCTCCAATGAGTTCCGCACAAGGGTATAAAGGGCATATAATAGTGTAGGCAAAGGGTCTGTTTGTGTTTATACAGAGGATCAAAGCCTAATTGGGCTACCCCAAAAATGAACTAAGATACGACATGAAAAAGAACTTCCAACAACAGCACTCTCTGGAAGACTCATGCCAGAAGATGATCAGCAAAAAACCCCAACAAAGATCCACGCACTGCTACAGCTGTAGATGCACTCATCCCACCAGCTCCTGGACTTGCCATGGGAATGAAGGAGATATCTAAGCTGGCCTGTGCATACAGTAAAACAAGAATTTGACTGGATCTATACTGTTGGAACTCAACCAAGAATCAGGAGAAGTGCAAATTGTAGCGCTCCAAAATCTTACAACTACAGACTATTTACTGTTAAAAGAACATAAGGGATGTGAACATTCCCCAGGAATAGGTTGTTTTAATTTGTCTGATTTCTCTCAGACTGTTCAAGTTCAGTTGGACAATATCCACCATATCATAGATAAGTTTTCACAAATGCCTAAGGTGCCTAACTGGTTTTCTTGGTTTCACTGGTGATGGCTGGTAATTAAAGGTATGCTTTGGTTATGTAACTATACTCCTATTATGTTAATGTGTGTGCGCAATTTAAGTAGTAGCTTAAAACCTATACATGCTGAAGTTACTCTACAAGAAGATATGTCAAAGAAATAATCAATCTTTCCATGTTTTCTTCCGCCTGCTACTTCTATAGCTTTTCTTCTTCCTTCCTAATTACAACCCTTAAATAGAATTCGTGCCTCATATCAAATTTACCAAGTATCATAATTCTTCCAAGTGGTAAAGATACCTCAAGACAAATGCTGGGCATAGAAGCTACAGGGCATAAATATGCAAAGAAATAAAAAGCTAACCATTTCAAACAATAAGGCTTCTCTCTCACTTACCAACTTTACATTTCCCTGTATGGCCCCGGAAGATGACTGGTTAGCCAGAGATAGGTAAGATTCCTCAAGGGAGGAACAACCTAAGACAGGCACAGTCGCAGGGGGGTCATCAGGTGAGAAATTGGGGATCAACAGAGGTGAGGCTTAGAACCTCACCCCCCCTGTTCTGAGAGAAATCTTCTGCATACGTGGATGTTTTATTGCCCTTGTCTAGCTTGGATTAACACATAGTCTACAGGCACACACCTGATCATCTACATTTGCTCCCTTACAACACTAAACTATGTTTTCTACCTTTATCTTGTATCTACCTACCACTTCAACATTTTATTAAAAATAATAATAATAAAGAGAGAAATGTGGTATCCACATATAAATCAAGTATAAAAATCAAATGAGTATTCATATTTGAACTGTTTATAGTTCATAATGCATGAGCAAAACCGAAAGTTTCTGTGATGACTGCCCTTGTACTGTTCACTATGTAACTTATTCACTATGTAAGAATTTGTTCTCCATGTAAGAACTTGTTTGTTATGCCTCAGAAGATTGGAGACTGACGAAAATTAGGCTTGGGATGGATTAATGATTGTGCATTGAGCATTGACTCCCCTATACAGAATTTTATTGTTGTTAACAACCATTTGATCAATAAATATGAGAGATGCCCTCACAAAAAAAAAAAAAAAGTACACACTTCCAATGGTAAAATAAATAAGTAACCGGGATGTAATATATAGCATAAGGAATATAGTCAAGATATTGTAACAGCTTGGTATGGTGATAGCTGGTACCTAGAAGTGTCATGTATATAAATGTTGAATCACTATGTTGTACACCTGAAACTAATGTAATGTAATACTGTGTGTCAACTACCCTTCAATAAAAAATAATTATCTACCAAAAAAAAATATCAAATCCCATCTCCATCACACACTTTCTGTGAGAACTTGGGCAAGTTATTTAATCTCATGGTGATTCAGTTTCAGGGTATGTTAAATGATGGCCATAACAGCATCTACTTCTCTGGATTTTTGTGAGAATTAAATAATACCTATAAAGTACCAAGCATAATGCCCAGCACATAGTGAGGAATCAATAATACAGCATTTATTATTACAGTCACCCACTTTATAATGCAGAGATCACTATATTGTTACCTTGATGGTATAATCATGTGCAGAGGGTGATGGAGTGTGGTCAAAGAGCACCATCTTGGAAACACTGTCCAATCTCAGCTCTGTCACTTACTGACTGTGTGGCATTTGCTGAGCCTCTTCCTAACTCTGGTACTTGATTTTCTCAATGAAAGTATTGAATGAAACAATGCTCTTTAATTTTAGCACTGGAACCCTCTTCCTAATGATAGCTTTCTGGGGCTGCAAACATAGAAAACAGTGAGAAATGATGCTGTTCCTCCAAGCTGTCCCTGCCCAAGCCCTCTAAGATACCTCTGGCTGCCCTTAGAGCTCCTTGTTGAGATCACTAGCTGACCTTAATGGATGTTTAAGTCATGTAGGAGTGACTTTCCCTTCAAAGTGCACTCAAAAGTTCTGGCCACAGAGTGAACACTCGATAAATATTAGCTGTTATCTCTGCTGGTTGTCATTGATAGTGACGGAAGTTCTGCCGTGCCTGACATCCTAACAAGCCACTCTGTTCACACACACATTCAAACACATGTATTTTGAAGAGCCTGTTATGTGCTCAGGCTCTGGACTAGTGTTGGATCATTTGAAGCATGTCATCTCTCTAACATGAGGATGGTAAATTTTCTCTATGGCCCAGTTTCAGTCATAAGATGAAAATGAACTTAACACAGTGACAAGGATCCACAGGAACCAATCCCCAGTCCAGGCTCCTTCCACAGTCCCTTTCCTAACTGCTCTAAAGCAAAACAAATCTCTGCCAACTAGTCATTTCCTTTTTCAAGAATACTGAATAAATACCCTGAGTTCCCAACCAAGAAAATTCCCATATGACACAGTCTGAGAATGTCAACCATGGGAGCCCAAGAGATTATTTTTAAAAAAATACCCATCCTGGGTAAATGAGCCCATCTAGCTGTTTGCATACATCAGCGAACTGAGAAAGAGAAGGTCAATGACACCTTTGGGAGGAAGATTCTTAAGAAGGAACAGAAATCCCGTTGGCCATCGTGGTGGCTGTCATTAGTAGGGAGAGATTTCTGGAGAGGAGGATAAATCCTCGGGTCCCAATGATATAGAGTGTCTCTCTTCACTTCTAACCTTGTAGGACTGGATGGTGGTTTATTAAGGAAGCCAGTGGAGTTTCCTTACAGATGCTCCTCTTCACCACACGTCACCCTGTTTCCCACAACTGCTATGTACTCACCACCTGCTTCTACATCAGCCTGTGCCCTTTCTGTCACTGTTCTTTAAAGAACTGGCCCATGCAGAAGCAGATGAGGTAGGGGCATTGGCAGGCTGACCCTGCAGAGATAAAGTGGATTGGGCTCTCTCTGAAGTTTCACCTTTAGGAGATTGCTAGAGAGTGAGATGGCTAGTGAGGATTGGGTCCCCCTCTCCCAAATTCCTGTGTTGAAGCTCTAACCTGCAATGTGACTGTGTCTGGAAATAGGGTCTTTGGGAGGTAATTAAGGTTAGAAAAGGGACAAGGGTGGGGCTCTAAGCACACAGGATTTGTGCCCTTAGAAGCAGAGACACCAGAGAGCTTGCATCTTGCTCTCTCCACATGCGTGTTCAGGGGAAAGTCCACATGAGAACACTCAAGAAAGCTCCGTCTACCACACTAGGAAGATGTCTCACCAGAAATCACATCCTGCTGGCACCTTGATCATGGACTCTTCAGGCTCCAGAACAGTGAGAAGTAACGGTGAAGCCACACAGTCTGTGGCGTTTGGATATGGCTTCCCAAGCCAAGACAGAGACATTTGTGTGGTGTACCAGGATGTCTCATATGAGGCTTTGGGCTGCTGAGCTGACAGAGGAAATGTATCAGGGCACTTCATCTTCCCCTAGACAGAGACTCATGCTGGCAATCAGAGCCGACTCCATTCCATTCTTTATAACTCTCTGGAAGCGTTTGAATTCTCTGGCAATGTGCATGTTTGTGCCTTTGCAATGTGGCAAATGGAAAAGGGCTTTGAAAGCCTCTGTGAGACCAGGTTTTTGAAAACCTGGCTTAGTGGATGAATGACTCTTAGCAAGGATTTATGCTCCATCCCTGCTAACTAACCCAGAGCTTGCCCCAGCCTTCGCCACACTGCAGGGATCAATGTCAGGAAGGTGGTGGTAGGAACATGCTTCCAGTCCAAACAAAATACATTTAAAAATATACAGAAGTGCATATACACAGATAATCTGGTTCTAATATATGTTCATTGGAGAAAAACTGAAAAATTCACTTAAATATGAAGAAGAAATTTTCATAATGCCCTGCCTAGATGCATTTCCTTCCAGTCTTTAGTGTCTGTGTATGTAATTTGTTAACAAAATTAAGGTCATGCTATATAGCAATATATACTCCTCTGTCATTTAACATTATACAGCATGAGCATTTTGTCAAGCCAAGAGGTTTCTTCCAAAACAACAAGTATTAATTTAATGGCATTTTTTTAATGCCGTGTGATTTTTACCCAAGTCAATACATGTATTAATATAAAAATGCAGAGGGATAGTAGGAAAGGGTGTGATTGTAGCTTCACTTGCACATTTCAACACTCCTTAGTAGTATTGCCAGATACTAGGATGAGCTACCAAGAGAAACTGGAGAATCTCTTCTCTCTAGAAGAATTTGAGAGCAGAAGAGTTCCATCCAGCTGGCATGGCTTCAGCAGGTACTGGAATCACATCAGTGCAATTTAAAAAAATCACATGGGCATGCCAGGCATTTTAGGTCACACTTGGGCACGTTTCCTCACCTTGTTGTCCAGACACAGCCTTAGAAGGAGGCTGACAGACAGACAGACACACTGGTTTCCCTCCTGCAGGCTGGTGCCTAAAATCCCAGATTGTTGAGTCCACTCTTTCCATCTTGTGGGTTAGGAAACTAAAGTCTAGGAAGTGGAGGGTGAGCACTGGTGAGAAGCAACGCTGAGGATTCAGGCCCTGCCCCCTGGGGCTTCTTTCTGTCGCAGTCTGGTTTTGCTGCTATAACAAATAGCACCAATTGAGGCGGGGGCAGAGGGGTGTGGGTTGTTGCTTATAAACAGCAGACATTTATTTCTCACAGTCCTGGAGGCCGGCAAGTCCAAGTTAAGGTGACAGCAGATTTGGTGTCTGGTGAGGACCTGCTTCCTGGTTCACAGCTGGCCTCTCGCTGCATCCTCACATGGAAGAAGGGGTTGGGGGCTCTGTGAGCTCTCTTTCATAAAAGCACTAATCCCATCCATAGGGCTCCTCCGTCATGACCTGAGCACCTCCCCAAGGCCTCCTAATACCATCACATCAGGGGTTAAGTTTTAACATCTATAGATTTGTTAGAATTTGTTAAAATCTATTTAAAATCCATGGATTTGTGGGTGGTCAGTCAGTCTATAGCCCTCTCTGATTTTTTTATTACAATGAAGACTTTTTCAGGCATACCCAAAAGTACAGCAAAATAAGACAAGCTCCTTGTGGCCACCACCCAACTTCAGAAATAAAAAATATAAACAAACCTCTGTGCTCCCCTCCTTACATCCGGCCCTTCCTCCCCACTTCACCAAGTGGTGACCATGGGGGTGTGTCTTGAGTGTGTTCTTCATGCCCATGAAGATTTTCATAACTTTACTTCATATGTGCATATTAGATAGTATATTTTTCTGCATGTTTTAAGCTTTATATATTTGCTGTCCTACTCTGGGACCCTTCTGCAACTCTCTTTTTTCATTCAGTTCTTTTTAAAATTAAGCTGTATTTTAACACCTGTAGCACTCTCTTTTTTGAATTTTTCATGATATTGTTACTATTCACAGGTTCGTGAGCATTTACAATATTTTGCCATTACAGTGGCACAGCAATGAATATTCTTGCACGGGTCTCCCGATAGTTCCAATGCTTCGTCCACCAACCTAAGCAGCCTGTGATAGTAGCTACTCCCAAATGTGTGTAGATTCCAGTTACTACAGTTCTGCTGGAACTAAATGCATACTGTGCCATCCTGGAGAGAGTGGAAAGGAAGCACAGCAACAGTGGAACGTACAAGTTCTACCCAGAACAACTTGGCAGATGGAAATACATGTAAAAACCCCCTCTTAAAAAGTAGAAAGGGAACAGAAGTTCCAAGAAAACCTGTTCCCCCACCACCCCCATGATCAATTCCCAAACTCCTCTCCCAGAGAAGCTCCAAGGCCTCTAGGACAGATATTCAGGTATTTATTGATTGGCAAGGATTAAGTCTGACTCTGTCTTTTTGACCATTAAATTAAAAATGTCCTCGATGTTGAAGTTCTTCTGAAATATTTGACTAATTTCCTGGAGCTGAAATATTTTGTTCCCACCATTGTCTCTGAATTTTTTTCAGTAACAAATTTTTAAGCGAACGCTCTAGAAGACTTCAAGCAACACCATCAAGTAGCATTTATTCATTTAAAGTTCTGCCCTCCCTTTCCATTTTTAAGACTCTCAGAAAAAGTTAAACATTTATCATTTTGACTTGGTCTGTTTTAGCAAGTGCTAAGATTTTTGCCCTGAGTTTTTAGCTTTTAATGAAGCTGAAATTAAAATGGCTCTCTTGACCCAACTACAGAGGAGATTCTTTTATGTAATGTCCTTCACCTGCATGAGAATCAAGCTTATTAGTCTGTCATTTGCCACAGAAAATGAAATTCTTTAAATCTCAGTGAAACAATGTTTGTCTTTGGCCCTCTTGAACGAAAAGATGAAGGATTTAGACACAAAGAAAACAGACAGTTGAAATCTTGGCTCCTTTCCTCCCCAGAATGTGCTTGCTCCAAAGTAGGTCAGACTGTTGCTATAAATTTTAACAGTCCTCTTTAATTCTTCCACTGGCTCCACTTGGGGCCTTGGAGGGAGGGGAACTTGTCCATTTAATTAAAGAAAAATCACAGTAGAAAAAGAAAGGCTTGTGAAGTGTTGATGATCTCCATCTCCACCCCCAATGAGTTCATCAACATGAAATTTATTATCAAAAGAATTACTGGTGGTGAGACAATTATTATACAGGGCCTGTTTCAGTAGCCTGCCACGGCTGACCACAAACATTCAGTCTCGCTGCTGGTGTCTGAGGAGGCTGACACACAGCTCGGGAGAAAGGCCCAGATGGAGCTCCAAGAAGAGGATCCCGGAATGAACCTCACCACACTGAGCTTGAGATCCCTCCCTGGAAATCTCAGAGAATGTCTTTTCAAACTAAGGACTGAGCATAAGCTTGCTAGAAGACTTAGAATTCAACAGACTGTGGGTGATGTGAATAGGGTGAAAGCATTCATAATATATGAGTACATACTTTTCCTGAATCCAAGTCCTTTCTTTTCTTTGGCCTCTAATTTATATGCCTACCTCAGCCATGGAGTGGTACAGTCATTCCCAAGAGCAACCTCACCAAAGAGTAAATAGTACAATTTGCCACTTAATTAAAATGTTGCATATAAATTCTAAGTCTGTATTTGTGTCTTCAAAAACTTTAAAACTCTTTTTGGAAATCAATTGCAGGCAATAAAACCTGCAGGGTTTTAAGGGATTTTAAAAGGACCTCTAGTTTATTCTCTTACCACATCTGAGTCTCTGCAAGAACTTATTTTGGAAAAATGGCTCTTCATTAACCTTTCATGGAAAAAATTTTCCAGTGTTCCCCAATTAACCAAACGTAGTACCATGAACCAATTCTTTCTTCTAAGTATCTGAAAGATAGAGGCCCTTTTTTTAGTCTTCACTGGGAAGGCATATTGTTCCTCTATTATATTTTATGTCTCTAAAGTTACTTTTTTAACTGTATTCATCAGTTATTGCCCAAAATATGCTACCTCAGAAACAATCCCAAAACTCAGTGACATAACAAAAGTGTGTATTTTTTGTTCAGGCATTTGTGGGCTGTTAAACTAATCTAGGTCAGCATCAAGCTGTGGGTGGGAACTGGAGCAACTCCATTTGCCTCTCATTCTCCTCAAATCAGTGGTTTCCTGAGGATGGTCTTCCTGGGTAGAAAAGCAGAGGCACAAAGAACACACCCAACCCACCATAACCAAAGTCTAAGCTCACTTCCCATCCATGGACACTCCTTTGGCCAGAGCAAACCACATGGCCAAACCAAGATCGATGAAGCCAGAAGACAAGCTTCATTTCTCATGATAGGAACTGCAAACTCACGTGACAAAGGGGGTGGATTGGAGGACAATACAGGTACTCTGGTTTATCGCCCCCCTCTGCTCTATGTTAAACTAAAGCAGTAGTCCACAGCCCCACTGGGAACCTTAGAAAATGCCACGGAGAATCTGATAAAATTTCTAAATTTGCATGTCAGCTTTTCTATTGACTGACCGGGTAAACTTGGGGAAATTATTCATCTTTTCCAGGGCCCAGTTTCTGCATTTCAAAAAAGGGAGAGCAAATTTACTTTACTTGACTGTTGGGATGACTCAGTGAGATAGTATGTGTTTAAAGCTAGCATAATGCAATGCCCATGGTAAAATGTGCTTAATAAATAATAGCTGTTAATATTGGGCCATTCATTTAATAGGCATTAATTGAGAATTTACTAGATGCCAGGCATTTTGCTAGGCCATGGTGATACAAAGATAAAGGACACAGTCCCTGAAAATGATGACTATGCTTCAGTCAGGTAAGAGTCACTAGGGAAGAGGCACCTAACCCAGCCTGGAGCATCAGAAAAAGTCTCCTGGAAGAGATGACATATAAATAGAGTCTTGGAAAATGAATGGGAATTTTCTAGTTAGATGGGGAAGTGGGTGCAAGGAGAGCGTTTCAGGCAGAGAAACAGTCAAGAAGAACCTGGTGTGCTCAGAGGACTGAGTCATTCAGTGGGCACGTTGGAAGGAGGGAGAGAAGCTGGAGAAATATGATTGGGATAGGGGACAAGTTTAGTTATCTTAAGCTTCCTTTACTCTGAAGTTAGGTTATATGCCAAAGTCATTAGCCATCAAATGGTGTCCAGATTGGAAGCATTCATTTAATGACATCTTTTCCAAGTTACATTAATGCTTCATGGAGTCATTAAACTCCGGTGACCCGGTACAGAGAGAGGTCCGGAGTCTGCAGGAAGAGATCTTTAGTCACAGTTGCTAGGAGGAAGAGAGGACCTTGACTGCACTTTCAATCCCATGAAATTCAGCAAGGGCTTAATGGAATGTCCTTCTGTGCCCAGTGCTGTACCTGGAACTTGGCGTGGGGGGTTGAAGTAGGGTGAAATGTGTGAACAGACAAGAGCTCTGCTTCTAGAAGTTCTTAACCTTGAGGGTTGGGATCTAGCTAAAAGGACCCCAGAGTACGTCCTGTAGAATCGCTGCAGCTATCACATGCGCCCCATTCCCTCATCCTCCAGCCTGTTTCCTCTCAGGCCACACCCACTCTGCGGGTTATGCTTCCTGCATCAGTCAGCAGGGATCCCCTCCACTGAGCAGGATGATCTGGCAACGCTTTTCTGGGTTTCATCTGATGCCGGCTCCCTCTGTCCAGTCTGCACTCCCTATTCTTTCCCCAGGAAAAGAAGATGGAGTCATTGGGGGAAGGTTGAAAAATAAGGGAGGCTTGGACTCATTGTGTATTGTCTTTCCTTTGGGGACAGATAAACAGACTATGAAGCCCATTTTGTGCTTCATGAGCATTGAAGATAGGGATTTTAAAAAGCTGATTCTAGGAATGAATTAGTAATGAGCTTCTGCTGAATTTTTTCAAGTTGTACTTGTCACACCATTCAGTTGTTACCACTCCTTTTGATGGATCCACAGGGTTTATTTTTAATTTGCAAGAAATTCAGAGCTTCAGGACAGACTCTCTGCTAGTGAATCCTTCAGGCCAAGGCTGTTCTTTCCCCCTGTAGGGCTGTCAGCTCAGGGGAACCCCTCATGCTTCATCATTTTGCCCCCAGATTCCACCTCTCCAGATTCTCACCTGAGCCCACCCTGCTTCTGCCACCTGAGTTCACGCAGTTCTTTCTTACCATAACCAGCTCCACTCCTAATGCTGGACCAGTAATGAAATGAGCCTGTCATCTCCTCTTATGAGTATTGGGTGCTATTTCATTTCATCTCATCCAAGGATATTGGGAGCCCAAGGCCAGAGACTCCCTCTCAGACCTTCCTGCTTTCCCAGCTCAGAGCCAGTGGGTGAGATTCACCCTCTTTTGTGAATGATGACAATGGGGCTGGCCTCCCACCAGGAAGGCTTTGGAGGCAGGCCCTGCCCTGACCTAAGTCAAGCAAAATCCAATTTTCTAATTCTATTCATTTCCTGTTGCAACTGTAACAATTTACCACAAACCTGGTGGCTGAAGACAACCTAAATAGATTATCTTACAGTCTGGTGATAAGACGTCTGAAGTGGGTCTCCCTGGGCTGACATCAAGGTATCATTAAGGCTGCATTCATTAGAATAGAATAGAATAGAAGAGTAGTAGGCTCTCGAGGAGAACTGACATGTCCAACTTCTAGAGGCTGCCCACAGTCCTTAGCTGGTGGCCCCTTCCTCCATCTTCAGAGCCAGCAATGATTGGTTGAGTCCTTCTCCCTCTGCATCACCCTGACACTGACGCTTCTGCCTCCCTCTTCCACATTAAGGACCCTGTGATCACATTGGGCCACATGGACAATCCAGGATTATCTCCTTTCCTTCGCGTCAGGTGGTTAACAACCTTAATCGCATCTGCTCCCTCAGTTCCCGCTTCCCGTGTAACATACCACATTCACAGGTTCCGGGGACTGGGGCAGGGAGATGTTTGGGGGACCATGACTGCCAACCACACTAATCAGCATGAGGGAGACATGCAAGACAAACATTTCCCGAGCTTGGTTAGTGGGACAGACACCACTCGAGACAGACACTGCCACTGGGTGGACAGCTTTGAAGAGGACGGGCCATGGAAATACCGTGAAACATTGCCTTCATGCACCTTCTGTCCTCTCAGTATTTCAGGTTGCCAAAAAGGCAGGCGCCCTTCCCTTTGTTTATGGCTGTGGCTCTGACATGCTAATGGCAGAGAGATTCTCTAGCCTTGAAAGAGTGGGGAGAACAGACGAGAAGGGAAGTTAAGCCTGCCTTTCTTACATCTGCTGCGGGCCTCTCGGAGCTGTCATGTGACCTCGTTCTGTGGAGGGTTTCCTCACATGTTCCAGGAGGATGAGGCCATCTGCTTCTCTGTCTGTAATTAGTTGCACACATGTGCTTCTGCCACTATCACACTATGTCATTATGTTTGGTTTTTTGAAAGGATGATGTGTGCCTCCCTTATTTGAGTTAAGACTTCCTCAGACAATAGCACAACTTTCGTTTGGTTCTTACACCTCCCTCAGCAGTGCCTGAGAGAGGGCGCTGCGCTTTAGTGGATGCAAAATGAATGTGGATTTGGCTGGTTAAGGAGTCCCTGGGGGATGTCTGGAGTCCTTGCATAGCAGTGAGGCCTCTAGCATGCTCCTGCCTCCTGGGAAATAGGAGTTGCAATAAACAGGAAATCAACTGCCATCAGTTCTCAAAATCTTGTGCAAGCTGCTCGGCTTTGCAATTCAGGACAGAACGGAAGCACTGCTAGTCATCCAGAGCCAGGAGACTAGAAGGGAGAAAGGGGATCTTAAGTTGGAGGTGGGTAAATCTCACCATTTTATCCTCAAAGAGAAAAATGCTGGCAGTGGGAGCCAAGCAGAGGAAAGGGCAGGTCCTAACCTGAGGGGCAGGGACAAGGGAAGCCCTGGGAATATCGCAGGTGGCGCTTGGTTCAAAGCTGATGGGAGAGTGAACAGGTGAAAAAACAGCACGTCCCTTGGCTAACTGGTGTCACACGCTCTTGTTTTTATGGTAGTAATAACAACTAGCATATCAACAAATTACCTGTGTGAAAAATATGGAAAGAGCTTTCCTTTCAGGAAATGTGTTAAGAGAACCAACTGCTGGCCTGGGAACTTGCCCCAGACCCATTTTAACTTCTGGGGACTGGAGGATGAGAGGGGAGTCAGATCACATGGCCTGGGGGTCTCCAAGAGGGACAGAAGCCACCCATCCTGGAGGATGGGCATCTTGTCTGGGCGGGAGAGCCTACGTGGAAGTTGTCCCTACTCCCCCACCAGGCCCTGCTGCCCTGCCATTTTTTGGTGGAGAGCAAGGGAAGCCCAAACCAGGTATTCGGAACTCACCTGTATCATTAGACTTTAACAAAAGCAGACACTGGGTGTGGTCATGGTTTCTATCGGTGAGATATTTTATTTTGAATATATAATACAGCCACATACTATAAAACTTAAAAAAAACAAAAGGATACACAGTGAAAAGTTTTCCCCCTACCCCTGACTCTAGGCACCTAATTATTTCATGTGAAACAACTAATATAATTAAGTTCTTACATACTGGCCAGAAAATTTTAATTCATATATAAACAAATACATGTAAGTATTCTCTCCCCTCATATTTTTGTTTATAAACCCTTAAATCTTTAAAAATAGGCTTTATTTTTTAGAGCAGTTTTAGGTTTACAGCAAAATTGGGAGGAAGGTACAAAGATTTGCCATATGCCCCCAGCCCCCACACATGCATAACCTTCCCCATTATCAATATCCCCTACCAGGTGATACACTTGTTACAACTGATGAGCCTACATGAATACATTATTATCACTCAAAGTCCATGGTTTACATTAGGGTTCACACTTGGTGGTGTATATTCTGTGAGTTTGGACAAATGCATGATGTCATGTATCTATCTTTATAGTATCATACAGGGTAGTTTCACTGACTCAAGTCTCCTGTTCTCCCCCTATTCATCCATCCCTGCCCCCCAGCACCCTGGCAAATATGGATCTTTTTATTCTCTCCATAGTTTGGCCTTTTCCAGAATGTCACATAGTTGGAATCAGACCATATATAGCCTTTTCAGATTGGCTTCTTCCCCTTAGTGACCGCATTTAGGTTTCCTCTATGTCTTTTCATGGCTGGATAGCTAATTTCTTTTTAGTGCTGAATAATATTCCATTGTCTGGATGTACCACAGTTTATTTATCCATTCACTTACTGGAGGACATCTTGGTTGCTCCAAAGTTTGGGCAGTACTGATTAAAGCTGCTATAAACATCCATGTGCAGGTTTTTGTGCAGGCATAAGTTTCAACTCATTTGGGTAAATACCAGGGGGAGTAATTGCTGGACTGAACAGTCTCCCCTCCCTTTTAACACAAACAATAGCATCCCATATACAATGTTCTGCCTCTTGCTTTTTTCCTTTATATCTGTTCCAATGAATTCTTAATGGTGATTTTAAGAAATTGCATGGAAAGGATCATGTATCTAAGCCTGTGACAATCAGGACACTTTTTTTCTTTGGTGAGACATGACCATGGAGGATGAAAATTCCTGTTGAGGAAAAATCATGGTATAAGTAGCTGATTAACCTTAAACCGTTGGTGAGTTACTTTCTGGAAGCTGGGACACCATCATGGGGTACACGGGTTAGTCACAGGATTTGGCAAAAAGAACAAAGGATCTAGACTCAGAGCTGGTTCAGACCCTGGCCACCCCCTCTTACGAGCTGTGTAGCCTTAGATGTATCATTCATGGATCATGGTCCTTCATTTCCTCATCTATAACATAAAGCCAATAGCAATGGTATGTCCCAGGTTTTTGGAAGAGCCAATAAGATAATGCATGACAGGGGGCTTTAAAAAGCATTAAGTGGCTGCATTCATTCTCTCAGCAATATCTGCCCAATGCCTGCTGTACATCCCACAGTTTCAGGAACAGGAGTACTGGGTGGAAAGATGACATGTCCTCTCACACCAGTGGGGCTTATGTTCTCATGGTACAGGGAGAATGAACAAACAAATCAACAACAAAATTTTAAAATGTAGTGCTGTGAAGGAAATAAAACATGGAGACCTGACAGGGGTAGTTGGAGGGTTGCCCAAGAGGGGAGGTCAGAGAACAGACCCACCGAGGGCTGCCTATGGAGCTTCCACCCATGTGACGAAGGAGGGATCTCAAGGCTGTATATAAATTCTGTGCCCATCCAGGGCCCGGGGAGTGCTGGGCTGGGGAAGGAAGGCTGGTAGAGGGACAAGTTGTTTTCCCCTTTTTCAAACTGAAACTCCTTCTGCTGGTGCTTTCCCTGTCATGAGGCATGTCTGGGGCTGACGGCACAGAGTGGGGCAGCAGAGCCCACAAGCTTCTGTAATACTACTCTCATCCATGCCAGATCAGGATCAGGAGACTCGGCGGAGAGCCTGTCCAGCTACGTGCCTTCCTTCCATGCTGCCTCTGCAGCTGGGCCAGGCTGCTTGCTTATTTGTTTGGATTGTTGGATTTTTTTTCCTGCTAACACTGTAAAGCAGTGTGTTTACATATGTGTGTGTTTATGAGATGGTGTGCACTGGAAGAAACCAACTTTGCTCTAAAACATGTACATTTATAGAGCAGTATTTCTAAGCTCTTGCTTAGACTTGCTGTACTTCTAAGAGCAGTAAGAGCTAAAAGCTTTTCGGATTCACCTTCCATTCAAAAGGAGGACTGGAACAGCCTCAGGCAAGGCTAACGTGTCTTAAACTGCAGAAAGCTAATCCAAAGGACACCCACCTAGACTCCTAGCCCTAAAGGCCCCAGAGGTTCCTGAGAGGCTCCCAGCCTAAATCCAAGTTTTTTGCAGGCAACCTGGTGAATAATAGTTGTAATAACCATCCTCTATTGAAGTCATACTATATGCCAAGTGCTCGAGCTAAGTATATTCCATATATTTCTTTTTTTTTTTTTTAATGCAAGATACTTCTGCGATGGGTCTGAGGGATTGGTAGGCAGGGGAAATCTACAGGAGAATCCATACCATCCTCTAAGGAAGGCTTGATTTAAATAACATTATGTTGCTTGACAAAAGACAAAGCTAGTCAGTAGCAGAACTGGGCTCCCAACACAGAAGCATCTGATTCTAGACCCAGTGTCTCTCATCTACAGCACTTCATTCAGGCCCCTGTGTCCCTGCAAGGCACCCATATCCTTAGGTTGCTGGTCTCCTGCTCCGGGACCCCACTAGAGACCACCAGCAGTCCCGGTTTCCCAAGCTGGGTCTGGGTCTGGCTACTGCTGGTGAGGAGTTCCATATAACCTTTGACTGCTGCTTGTAGGATGCAGGTGGGCTTGACACTGGCCTTCCTGCTGTCTCATTTGGGTTCCTGCCTCTGTCCGCTGTCCCCTGACCAGCCTTAGCAAGGTGGAAGACCAGGATAGAAATCTATTCTGATATTTTCTTCCTCACAACCATCTATCAAAGCCTACCTATACCAAAAGTATATTGGTGGTTGCCTAGGGCGGGCAAGTGGGAGGAATAGGGCAGGACCACTCACGGAGACGGGTTATTTTCAAGATGATGAAATGTCCTGGAATTAGATAGCAGTCATCGCTAGACAGTACTGTGATTGTACTAAGAACACTGGATCTTACACCTTAAACTGGTCAGTTTTATGGAATGTCAAATACACCACAATAAAGCTATTAAGGAAAAAAACTCCTTTCCTTTCTCATTCCCTGTTTCTGCATGGCTTTTTGGTGATTAGCTGTGGTGAGTTTTAAGTATGTCTACACATCTTTGACACACTTCCACTCAAGAAACAGAGCTTAATTACCCTCCCCTTTAGTATGGGCTGGACTTTGTGACTTTATCCCAAAGAATGGCATGTGCCAAAGTCAGAGAGTCTAACTTCTAAGACTAGGTTATAAAAAGCATTGGGGCTTCCCCCTGCTCCTCTCTCTGGTATCACTCATTCTTGGAGGGAAGCCAGCAGCCAAGGGGTGAGGGTACTAAGCCCCGTGGGGAGGACCCAAGGCCTCCTGCCAAGAGCCACAGGAGTGAGCACATGGGAAGCGTTCAAGACTTCAGGTGCTTTCGACCCTTCAGAGGTCTGCAGCCCCAGCCAGCATCTCCACCGCAGCCTCCTGAGAGACCCTGAGCCACTCACAACTGCCAGCTAAGCCCCTCCTGAACTCCTGATGCACAGAAGCTGTGACGTAAAACATTGTTCCTGTCTTAAGCCACTAAGTTTGAGGATCATCTGTTATACAGGAATAAATAACATTAGATATAGTAGAATACATGATTAGATAACTCATTACGTTATACTAGCTAACAATTAGCCAATGTAGGCTAAAATTTGACAAACACTGGTGGGTTAATGCATTATCCCTCCAAAATGACACCTTTTCATTTTAACAGAGGATGCCTGGAGGCACAGTGCCTGATTCAGAAGCACTGTGACAATGGTGAGCATTTCTGTCTTGGTGGCAGGCCTGTAGGGAGGTTATTTTTGGTTCAGGGCTGAGGAGTTTATGCGACTTTCTAATCATTGCATGCAGCCAGCTGCCTGTGTGTCCTAGGACTGTCCCTACTGTTCCCCAGGTGGCCTAGAGAGACAATCCCTGTCAGAGGGATATGGGCAGGGACTCAGTAATGTCACCCTGTTCCGGTAACAGGAGAATGTTCCCCTCTCTCCAGGACTCTCATTCCCCTTTCTCTTCACGGCACCAACTCCTTTCACTATATCCCATCTCACATGAATAAAGGTCAGCCATTCTCTCCTCTATCTCCTTCACTGAGGGGGTCTTTCCATTCCAGATAATTATATCTTTTCTGCCTGCTGACTTTTCCTTTTTTTCATTTCTTTGGTCTCTTTTGACATTTGTTGGTGCTACAGTACTTTGGAAGTCCTGGAATTCATCAACAATTTACCGAGAGCTGGGGATTGGAGTGTAAGAGGCCTAGAGTCCCCAGCAATTGCTTCAGAGTGTTTTTATGCTTGGCTGAAACAGAAGTGCACATGCACACACACACACACACACATACACACACACACACAGCACACCACCACCCCAAACAACCCAGAGGCTGGTGTGAACCTCACCGTGGACAGGCCTGGGGGGGATGGATAACCTGGCTGAAAGTTATTACTAGGTAAAAGAAAACCAAAACCATTCATAAAGGATTGATAGTAATCTCTCAAGCACACATTATCTCCTTTGATACATTCTTTACCTTCCGGTGTTTCATTTCTCTCTCTGCTTTGCATACGTTCACGAATTTTCTCTTTCACTAATAGTGTAAATGATTGCTTCTCCAAGTCCTGAGTTTTGTGGTTTAATTGCTGTACCTCTTTGGAAACCATGGACTATACTGTGGCCCCAGGATGCCTGTATTGGGCTCTTTGGTGCCTCAGAGTGCTGCAGGGGGAACTCACGGGAATTTCCTGGATGGGATATTTTAGACTTTTTTTCTTAAGGGGAATGCATCAATGCTTGACATTGAGGGGGCAATAGCCTGAGATAATTCACAGTTCAGCATTAGACCCAACTATGTTCTTTTTGATAACACCACATCTTTGTAAATTGGACTTTCAGTGGTCACGATAAAAAGGAAATGTCATCCCAAATTCGATGTGGAGCAGAAAATGAAGATGACGGTGCCCAAAGCGATTCCAAGGTTTGTGAAGCTGCCGTGTTCAACAGGCACATGCATCCTGCTCCTCAGTGATTGTGATCTGTTAAGAATGGAATGACAGTTTTTCTTTCAGTTTATATGCATTTTCTCTTCAAATAGCAATAATTATTAGGACATATATAAAGCTATATATTAAAAACATACATAAAGCTATAAAGCTGTCTGGACACAACGACTTAATACATGGAACTCTTAGGGATTTCCTTTGGCCTCAGTTGAATTACCTGCAAGGGTGAGCAAAAATATGCCTTACCTGCCCAAAGAGAGCACAGAGACCGGCTTACCACTTAAGGGTTCTCTCACACCAAGAATCCAGGATTCTACAGTGATTAATGAAACTGTAGAGTTTCCAGGCCATTGAAACAGGATCTCTGTGTGCAAGATAAATAGATCAATGAGGTAGAAAAAGAACTTCTTCTTAATTTAAGCATTGAAATTCATTAAATAAAAGAAATCCCTTTTATTTGGTATATACACATAATTGAGGATCCAGTTCTTTGTTTTTGGCCTAAATTGGTAGGAATTTTGCACAAATGTAGGCCAGGCTTGATTTTCAATGAGATCCTCCCAGGTTCCAGGCATTTTTCTCAAGGCTGACTTTGAACCTGAGTAATGAACTTTTCCCTAATCCCATGGAACTATGGTCTAAATCACAACATGATCTCTGCCACTGTTTTCTTTGATGTTTTGGATTGTTTACTCACAAATTGCACTTTCTTCTGAACTGCAGTCTCACAGATCTTCTACTTCTCTCTTTTGCAGTTCTTAAGTCTTGTCCCAGTTGGATCTTTTGCCTAAAGTTGTACACATAGTTAAATCTCATCTGCAAATGAATCACCCTCCATGGCCCCTGCATAATCATCTAGTTCTCACTTGAGCCCTTACACCCAAGCTTCAGAAAAGAGTGGTCTAACCATGCTTTAACCAGGGTTAGGAGCTGCCTGATCTCCATCTAGAATATACCTTCTTCAGGTCTGATATGCCTGACCCTGTCCATAGCATCTGACCTGGGAAGGCTAATTGAAACAAAGATGCTGGACTCCACCTCGGAATTTCTAATTTAGTAGATCTGGTCTGGGGCTCTAGAACATGTCTTTCTAACAAGTTCCCTGGTGATGCCAAAATGTCTGATCTTCAGACCACTGGGAAACATTACTGGGAATGATTTTGCTTCCCCTGACCCACCCTGAAACTTGAGCATTTGGCAATATCTTGAGATATTTTCGGTTGTCAAAACTTTGCAAAGGGGATCTTGGAGGTGGTGCAGACCTGGGATGCTAACCATCCTAAAATGTATGAGACAGCCATACCCCTCCTTGCAACAAAGAATTATCAAGACAAAAATATCAATGTCACCAAGGAACCCTTGAAAAACCCTTTCTTTGAAACTCCCTTTGGCTGGTTGATCTCGATCACACCTTGTGCTTATCCAATAGGTCCCTATAGCATTTGGTTCCACCTCATATATGTCTCGTCTGTCTTCACCTCTTCATTTTCACTGCCCCTCCTTATCTGAGACTTCATCACCTCATATATGGATTACTTGCTGCAGTAGCTTCTGAAATGGACTTTGTGACAAGGCCATCCCTCCCAAATCAACATGAAGTCTGAGCATGTAGCTTTCCTAGTTAAAAGCCATCCGTGCTTCCCCTCCCCACTCAGGGCCTCAGTGAGAAGACCTTAGACCCTTGGAGAACTGAGGCCCCTGCCGACCTCACCAGTCTTGTCTGTCTACTGCCAACCCCCGACATACCATGCTTCTGCTCAACAAAGTTAAATACAATTGCCCAAAAGTACCATCTGCTGTCTCATCTCCAAGCACATATTCTATTCTCTCTTCCTGGAAAGCCTCTTTCTCAATCTCTAGTTGGCTAATTATTTTCCAACCTTTAAGACTCAGCTCAAGTGCCACTTCCTCCAAGGAGCTTTCTCTGCCTCTCCTCACCTGCTGAGTTAGGTGTATATCTGTGCTCATCTATCCTGATGCTTATCACTCAGAAGGGACAAGATAACATAGTGTTAAACACTACAACTGTGGGTGAAACTCCGTGATTTGAATCCCAGTTCTGATACCTACCAGCTGTGTGACCTTGACAAACCCAATCAGCAATTTGTGTCTCAGTTTCCTTAACTGTAAAATGGGGCTGATACGGTATCTACCTCAAAGTATCAAATGCTCTAATATACAGACATACTTTATTTTATTGTCCTTTGCAGATATTGCATTTTTTTACAAATTGAATATCTGTGGCAATCCTGCATGCTGCAAGTCTACCAGCACCATTTTTCTAACAGCATCTGCTATTACAACTCTGCTGTCTTAGTTACAGATGTTGAAGGTAAGGTGCAGAGAAATTAAATGACTTGCCCAAGATGGCCCTTTCAGTGGAAGGGTCTGTCTATTGAAACAAAGGTTTTTCAAACAACCATACTAATGCCATCCTCTTCTAACCTTTCAGGAAATAGAGGCCTGAGGCTTCTTATTTAGTTACAAAGTGGTTTTCAACTTCAAATTCTAGAATCTCAAGAACTCTCAAAGCAAATTGTGAAGAAATAAGCAAAGGGGATTTCATCTCTGTTCCAGTCATTGATTGACCTCTTTCCTAACTTCTCTGACATTCTAGATCCAGCCTACGCCAAAGCCTCTTCTGTCAATGCTTAGCATATAAGAGAAGCTCAATGGATGCCCATTGAACTTTGAATCCTCCATAATTTCTATCAGTGGGGGATTATCTCTCTCCTCCAAAACACATCTTCTGCACCAGTCAATGGCAGTTGTTATAATCTCTCTTATGACTATTTATGCACATCCTCTTTCCAGAACTAGATTATAAAATCCTGAAGGAAAGGATTATGTCTAATTCATTTCTATACATTAATATCAAAACTTCATCTCAGGGAAAGAGCTACTATAATCATTTAAGCCTTGCTGTAAATTAAGATACATCATTTCTCATGCCACATTAACCCAGACATATTGCAATAACAAACAACCCCCAAATATCACGGATTCAACTCAGTGAAAGTTTCTTACACATGGTACAGACCTCACAAGGGTCAGCAGAGGACTCTGCTTCATATACTCCCTCAAGATCCAGGCTCATGGGGGCTTGACCAGTGGCCTCCTCAGCTGCTACAGCTAGCAAAAAAGGGTGCTGACGGCCTCACACTGGGTGTCTCATACCTTGGCCTAGAAGTGATGCAGCAACTTCTGCTCAAAGCCCATTAGGTAGAGCCAGGTATGTGGTCTTTTCCAACTGCAGAGCACAGAGAAATCTAATCATTTCATGTGACTAGAGAAGGGGAAAACCAGATGTGGGTGAGCCCTAGAAGTCTCCACCACACTACAAGTTTATAAAATTTAAGCTTTATTTGTAATAGTGGAATGAAAGATAACAAAGTCCCCACCATACTCAGAAGAATTATCCCTTTAACAGATGTGGGGTTTTTTTTTGTCCTAAATAAATGGAGAAGCCACTGAGGAATGAACAGTGCAGAGAGAAGGTATCCAGAAATAGCCTTTCCTTTTGAGCCAGAGTCAAACAGGAGCCTTGAGCAGACTGGCAATGTACACTCTGCTTTTGGGAAATGCCAAAGTTGTCTCTTCAATCAGAGTGGATTTTTAGAAGAGCACAAAAATTCTTTAACGTTCTCTAAGCTGCTCTCTGGCCTGGGCCCAGGAAACATTGTTATTGTAACTCAGATCGTTGGGATATTTGGCAGTGTATGTTCTTGTTTGCCCCAGTGCAGCTCTTTATTTATTAAAGCCTCAGGGCTCTTCGGGCCATGGTTTAGTGTGTTAATTTATGTAGTTTGCCTCCCTAGAGAGAAGACTAACTTGAGTACCCCAAGCTTCAGTATGACCCAGTTTACTGCCAAGAAATCAACTCTGAAGATTTTTCTTTCCTCTCCTTTTTCATTATACCTGTAAAAGGTACTTGGGATCTGCATTAGGCAAAAAGTTAGGATCCAACACCTCACCCCTCCCCTGTTAAATGCTCCTTTCTTCCTTCACTCCCAACATGTATCAGACTCTCAGTTTAATTCAACCTATTGTAAATTAATTCAGTAAATCCAATATTTATCGAGTGCTAATTATATGCAAGCCATAGGCTACCATGAAATAAATAACACCTAGTCCCTGTCTTCAAGGGGCTAGGATTGTACAGAAGGTCCCCAATTTACAATGGTCCAACTTTTTTGACTTTATGATAGTGGGAAAGCATAAGCATTTAGTTGAAATGATGCTTCAGGTTTTGAATTTTGATCTTTTCCTGGACTAGGGACATGCAATATGACACTTTCTCAAGATTCAGGGCAATGGCAGTGAGCACAGCTCCCAGTCAGCCTTGCAGTCAGGAGGATCAACAACCATTACACTTAACAACCATTCTGAATCCATACAAGCATTCTGTTTTTCACTGTCAGTACAATATGCAGCAAATTGTATGAGATATTCAATACTTTATTATAAAATAGGCTTTATGGTAGATGATTTTGCCCAACTATAGGTTAATGTAAGTGTTCTGAGCACATTTAAGTTGAGGTAGGATAAGCAATGTTGTTCTGTAGGTTCAGGGTCTTAAATATATTTTCAACTGACAATCAGTTTATTGGGATGTAACTTCATCATAAACCAAAGAAGATCTGTACTGGGAAGACCTATATGGAGACAAGTTTTTCCAGGAGAGAGTGTCAGGTGCACAACTAGAAATAAATACAAGAGTGATGTGGAGGAGGGGGCAGGCATTCTGCCTGAGAGGCGCAGGGCAGGAGGTTTCTGAAGAAGGGTGCCTGACTTTGGTCCTTAAAGATGGGTGAGAGTTTGCCAGAAGTAGATGACTGTGTGTCCCAGCCTGGGTCAAAGTATGATGGGGTAAAATAACATTCCATGCTTGGGGAACTTCAAATAATTTCAGCTGGCTCAAGCACAAAATGAGTGAGAAGAGGTTTGGAGGTGAGAAAGGGGCCAGATCATGGTGGACCTTGTTCTTTGAAAACAGTTTAAGCCATGCCCTTCCCAAGAGTTTTGGAGAATGGATTCCTGAAGACCAAAACATCTCCAGAGGTCCTAAAATAAATTTCAGTTATGCCGACAGAGTCCTAACAGAAAACAGCACTCTCCCATTAGGATAATTTAAAGATGTGTTTATTTACAAAGGAATTATTGACTGTGATTGGAGTGAGGAAGGCCACAGGGAAAATGTGATGTCCAGAGGCCCAGTAGCAGAAGAGCTGTTACCACCAGCAGGCTGGAGGGATGGAGATAGGGAGTAGATCGTGGAACCCAGAAGGGGAAGTTGTATAGAAGAAAGTTGTGAAGGGGCACAGCCAGGAGAATAAATTCTCTGACCACCTTCTCCCCTCTCCCTCCAGTTTTCTGCCAAGTGTCCCTATGGACCCACTCCAACCAGAAGCCAGAGCCCATTGACATAGCTGAAATCTACTCTACAGGCTGTGAAAGACAAAATACAACAGACAATTAATGAGATGATTTTATCCAGGCTATTGCAATAGAGAGAACGTTCATTAATGAGCAATGGCTTACAGAAAAGGAAGGGGAGCTGGGGTTTTGTAGAGGCAAGTAAATAAGGGAATCATGAAGAACAGAGATGGGTCTTATCTATATCATATGGGGAAGGGTGATTCTTTGTGGCTAGACATTTCCCAGAACACAAAATGGTAGGGGACTAACTGTCACTGTTTTGGAAGCATAGGCTCAACATTATCAGTTCCTCCTCTCCTTCAAGAGGAGTGAATATTATTTAACCCTTAACAACTCAGAAGCAATCATAAACCTCCTGAGTACAGTGAAGTTGGGTGTAGGAGATAGTCTCTCAGGGACTGCTTTTGGTCCAAAATCAATTGAACAAAATCGATTGAACCTTCTGTTGAGGAGTAGTGTCAAAAACCAGTTCTTTTAAAGTCCTGGGTATCCGGCATCTTGTAAAAAGGAGAAATATCAATATAAATGTTGTAATAAAGCAGAGAGCCAGGAGCTGAACTTTGAAGGTTACTGGTCTAGTGGAATCCAGGTCAGTGGAAGAAAATCTTTCAATTATGTAACTGCACTCATTGAGTTCTTGAAGCTAGAATGTGAATGCTCTGGTGATGTCCTGGTCTTGGTTAAGGTCTTAGATAAAGGCATACATGACCTCAGCATTTTACTGGACTTCCTTCCCTAATGCCTCAGACAATAGCTAGTCAGGGAAATATCTCACCCATGCATGGCATGGTCTGCTGAGTGATGAGTTCTTTGGGGTTTATATCAAGTCAATGGATTTTAATTCTCAGGGCTCCTTCAAGGGACCAGAGGAAAGCCACTTAAGAGTCCTAATAGTCAGGAATATAGATGGTCAGTTTTTAGTTCTTCATGACACTAGATCAGAGGGAGGGAGGAAAATTAGGAAATGTAGTGTGGAGCTTTGTAGCTAGACATTGATGGGAATAGAAAGAATAAAAATTTGGTGTTTTTGGACAATTTGCCCAGGGCAACAGGATCCAGTCCAATCTGCAGGCAGATACCACAAAGAATGGGGGAAGGAGAAGTAAACTAAATCTCTACCACATAGGACAGAGTTTGTGTATCCATCAATTATTTTTTTTTTTAAATAATTATTTTTTATTGAAGGGTAGTTGACGCACAGTATTACATTACATTAGTTTCAGGTGTACAACACAGTGGTAGAACATTTATATACATAATTCTAGGTTCCAGCTATCACCCTACCAAGCTGTTACAATATCTTGACTATATTCCTTATGCTATACATTACATCCCGGTTACTTATTTATTTTACCATTGGAAGTCTGTCCTTTTTTTTTTTTTTTTTTTTTTTTGTGAGGGCATCTCTCATATTTATTGATCAAATGGTTGTTAACGACAATAAAATTCTGTATAGGGGAGTCAATGCTCAATGCACAGTCATTAATCCACCCCAAGCCTAATTTTCGTCAGTCTCCAATCTTCTGAGGCATAACAAACAAGTTCTTACATGGAGAACAAATTCTTACTTAATGAATAAGTTACATAGTGAACATTACAAGGGCAGTCATCACAGGAACTTTCGGTTTTGCTCATGCATTATGAACTCTAAACAGTCAGTTCAAATATGAATACTCATTTGGTTTTTATACTTGATTTATATGTGGATACCACATTTCTCTCTTTATTATTATTATTTTTAATAAAATGCTGAAGTGGTAGGTAGATACAAGATAAAGGTAGAAAACATAGTTTAGTGTTGTAAGAGAGCAAATGTAGATGATCAGGTGTGTGCCTGTAGACTATGTGTTAATCCAAGCTAGACAAGGGCAATAAAACATCCACGTATGCAGAAGATTTCTCTCAGAACAGGGGGGGTGAGGTTCTAAGCCTCACCTCTGTTGATCCCCAATTTCTCACCTGATGGCCCCCCTGCGACTGTGCCTGTCTTAGGTTGTTCCTCCCTTGAGGAATCTTACCCGTCTCTGGCTAACCAGTCATCTTCCGGGGCCATACAGGGAAATGTGAAGTTGGTAAGTGAGAGAGAAGCCTTATTGTTTGAAAAGGTTAGCTTTTTACTTCTTTGCATATTTATGCCCTGTGGCTTCTATGCCCAGCATTTGTCTTGAGGTATCTTTACCACTTGGAAGAATTATGATACTCGGTAAATTTGATATGAGGCACGAATTCTATTTAAGGGTTGTAATTAGGAAGAAAGAAGAAAAGCTATAGAAGTAGCAGGCGGAAGAAAACATGGGAAGATTGATTATTTCTTTGACATATCTTCTTGTAGAGTAACTTCAGCATGTATAGGTTTTAAGCTACTACTTAAATTGCGTACACACATTAACATAATAGGAGTATAGTTACATAACCAAAGCATATCTGTAATTATCCATCAATTATTTGCAATTTTCACAGAGATCAAAAATAGCTCAAAGGCAATGAGCAGAGCCAGAATCTGATAACTGAGAAGGATGTGCTATGGACAATGCATGGTTTTTCCACTGACCCACAAAATTTCTCCCTGTAGTCATCCTCCTCTTGAGCAAAACTAATCTCCAAGAAAGACTATTCTTCATACCAAAATAAGGCTAATCACTAGAATTGGCCTAATTATTTGCATAGGTACAGCAAGAATGGTAATTTACCATAAGTAGGTCTTCTTACATTTGCTTTGATGAAAATTTTCATAAGGAATCTCAAGTCGGACTTTTCAAAGCCTCTTGGAGCTAGGAAGCCACAAACATTAAATATCTTACCTGCAGTACTCACAGACTGAGGTGAAATCCACATTTTCTGAGGTTTCCCAAATTATCCTAAGATTCCTGGGTCTCCCAAAAAGTGAGAGCTTTCTTACTCACCTATACCACTAGAAACTCTATATGCCTGGTACAAAGGCAATTTTTCCAGAAGGGCTTTGTAAACATTGGCTCTATAAAGTCAACCCTTGTTTCTAAAAAGTGTTTGGTCATATTTGAAGTGAGCATCATCCTCAAATATAGCATTCCAGGCAAGGTCATGGCTTCATGGCTTTCTAATTATACCCTGCTGACAAGGAAGACTGATCATTATAGAATCTATTCAAATAACTATGTTGTCATGAAAAGAAAATACTTGATAGTTACTGAATTCTAGAGGGGTCACGTAAGCAGAAAAAGATAAAAGCATCATTTCTGTTTTCATAAAAGCACAATCTACAAAATTGTTATGAGTTATAGACAGCTATATAAAGGCACCAGAAAATAGAACATTAAAATATCAACAATATTCCTAAAATAAGCCACATCATCCTTCATCATCATTCAGTCCTATGCAATTAATTCTTGTTCTGTTCTATCTTGGGCTAGCAATCTTATGAACCCATCTTTTTTGACTAATATCCTAGAAATCTTGACTCAGTCCACTTTCTCTAAATTGTTTCAGTGAAGCCTTCAGAAGTGTGTCCAAACGTATCTGGCAAGGTCCTTTTCCATGGGCTCTGAGACAGCCCTCTGTGGAAGCAAAGCAAGCTGGGCCCATGTCTGAGTGGTACAGGTAAGCTCTTTCAGGGAAGCTTCAGAGTAAAGCAAAATTTATCTGTAGATGAAAAAAGACTCAAAATGGTTGTGGTTAATTTATTACTGATCATTTTCAAAAGTGAAAGCTCTGATGCAGTTTCATTACATGAATGATGTAGCTGTGAAGGAAATTTAGGTGTTTCTATGATATGCAAAACAAAATAAAAGTTGATCCAAAACACGTTTTAGGTAAAGTATCTATAAAACATAATGATTAATTCTATTTTAAAAGAAGAGTGGATATCATATCTAATTTTTTTAAATGGATAAACATGATCTTTTCAGAGAAAAAAAAACTCTTCAGATTTAACATATAATAATTCTAAGACATAATATACATGCATATGAAGCACATAGTTAGAATATACCAGGATTATATTGAGAATATCAAGTAAAGAGATTCAATAGTCTGGGGAAGGTCCTATGTATCTATAATTAATAAAATTCCATAGGTAAATGATATGAATCCTCACTAGAAAATCACTGATCTGGCTGCTAGACTCCAATTCAAGTTGCTAGATTCCAATTAAAGAAGTAGTAGTAACCAAGTTAACATTTTAAAAAATAAGTGAAATTATGACTATTAATACTATACTGTTGTCATCTAGTATCAGGCAAAGCAGCACAAGGACTCCAATAAATAGAAACATATTATGGACAGTGAGGGTACTGAGAATTCTCTGGAAACTTCCCATATGGCATATCATTTGAAAATATTTGTATTAATAACATTTATCCATACAAATTTAACCTAGGGAAGGTTAAGTGTCTTTTCTGATTTGATAGCATTTTCCAGGCAACTCATCAATAGTAACAAATCAAATAAACCTAATTATCAAAAGTTGTGGGGAGATTTGAACACTGGATAAGATAGGATCATAGAGTAACAAAAATAACACTTGGTTACCAATTTAATCAGAGTGACAACAGATTTAAAAAATAAACATAGGGAAGGACTGTGATGATAAAGACCCTTAGTTCTTTCAAAATTGAGACTTCAGTTCTTAAATTCTTAAATAATATGGCAAAGTCAACATAAAGCACAGGAAATTATTCTTGCAATATACAGAATCTTTGCTATCTAGGCAGATTGAATAAAAGATAAGAATAAATATTTGCATTCTCTTATCAAGAACAGACCAATAATCTCAGAATATTTTGTCATTTTAATTGAGAGAAAACCAAATTCAAGTTTTCAATAGTACATAGACATTAAAGGGGTTTTTTTTTTTTGGAAAATCTTATAAATAAATCATAAACCTTAGCCAGCTTTGACCATGGCAAATAAAATTCCCTTTCTGCAAACTTTCTACAACATTTTATACCCATTCAGGTTTTGTCCTGAACTTTCCTATTTCTCATTCTTGAACAACCAGTCGTTTAATTTTAGGGCAAAACTGCTCTCTTTTTTTCTCAACAAAAACACATCCTCTTTAGTACAATTTGTCAAAGTGGTAAAAAATGAACAAATTTATAAATAAATCCAAAAATGTGGCTTCTCTATATCATATGGGAATTTTAAGAATATTCAGTTTATGTGTTTATTTATCTCAAACAGCTTTTTAAAAGAGCTCTTGAAGGAATACAGCATAAATTCACAGACACATATACATACAGATAGTGCTCAAGAACTTGTAGCTTTAATTTTAAAGTTTCAGTCATGATTCAAGCATAAACACAGAAATGCAAAATTCACCAGTTCATATTAAAAGAGCTGTTCCCTTCTCATTTGTTACAGCTCCTTCATTGATTTGAGTTCAACATAGACAAACTGACAAAGAGAAAAGAGTAACAGGCTGGATTATCTGTCGCCTCTCACCCAGCAGAGACACGGTCTCTATAAATCATCAATCCATTTATAGAGATCACAAATGGTCAGATCATAAAACCAAAAAGAAGCTGGCACTAGAAATCAAGGAAGCACAGGTATCCCCCACTTACTCAAAGTTTGAGTTAGGCTACTTCACTTTTACGAAACACCTACATAAGTACAGTAATGGCTTTTCTCATAAAAGGGAAAATCCCCTTTGGCTTTCTTTCAGTTAACAAAAACAGGTACTAATGTAGATGTTCCCTAAAAGCAAAGTGGCATAATGCGAATTTTTGGAATGCATTAATGCCATTAATGAGGAATTTCAAAGAACAGGAAGGAGACCATGGGGTTTCATGCAATCAGGTAAAGGAGTTGTGAAGAACAATGGTGGTGTTTTAAGTTGTATTGGCAGGGAGGAGTTCTTTTCCTTTAGCTGTTTACTGTAACACAAAAGGGGTACGGGGTACGGGTTCAGAAAACAAAAGGATAGGAGGATTTCTTAACTGTTGCTGTTTTCGTGGAGCCTAGGACTCAGATAAAGTTTAATATCATGAGGGCTTATCAAGCAATGAAACATACACTATGGTTGTTATTGTTATTTTAGTGGCTTTTGACTTTGGCGTCATACCCAGTGATCACTGTAATCCATTGTAAGAGGCATCAGAAGATTTCTTTTTTTTACTGTATATCAGTAAATACTAATGGCATAGAACTTTAAGTGCTGAAGTTTAAAGGTGATTTATCTCTTAAACCTGATTTCAGGTAGTCAGTGGCATTCCTGCTCACTTGCTGCACCATGTGGGAGGGAACAGCTTGTACAAAAGCATCTACACACAGTGAAGCAGCTTCAGGGCACCCAGTCAGCCTGTCCGGAGAGTGGAGAGAGGAGCGGCCAGGGAAAGGGGAGGCTGGGGAGATAGCTGGGGACAGGGGCAGGAGGGCCCTGTGGGCACCTCTCACAAGTTAGAACCCAATCTGGAGGGGGATGTTAAGGGTTTGGAATTAGAGGGCTGATGCCATTTTACAAAGAGCTTGAGCCTTGTGGCCAAACTCTCCGGGTTTGGTGCAGATTTTGCCACTTGCTGGCTCTGTGATCTCCGGCAAATTACTTTCCCTCAATTACCTTCATTGTAAAATGAGGTTAATAGCCTAATTTTCCATGGAATGCCGTGATGTCATATAAGTAAAGCACCCAGAATCATGTCTGGCATGTGGAATTAGCTATGGCCACTCCTGGAACTTCAGTTGTTGCTGTTCTTACACTTTTCTTGCCTAAGTGTTGCTCTCTGGGAGCACTGACACAGTGGGCCTTCAATATGCCCCTGCGGGAGTGGCGCCGTGGCACCAGCCTCGCTGGAAGCTGTGGGGGTGGGTAAGGGCTCCACTTGGTACCGCATCTGCCTAGATATTTAGGCTACAGTGACTAGAGCCAACTGATCAGATTAAATAGTGCGGTATTGGTGGGTGGGTGTGGGTACAGTTCTGCCAGTGCCACTGGAAACAAGCTTGACTAATGGCTATGGCTCTGGTTTGCACTGCATGGCTCCAGGAAGTTTACTTCTACATCAGTATCTACCCAGAGCCCCAGTTTGTTTGTTTGCTTATTTTTATTGAAGCATAGTTGATGCACAATACTATATTGATTTCAAGTGTATACACAGTGGTTCGAAAGTAATATACATTGCTAAATGCTCACTACGTAAGTGTAGCTACCATCTGTCACCATTCAAAGTGATTGCAGTATTATTGACTATATTGCCCATGCTGTGCTTTTCATCCCTGACTTATTTTATAATTAGATGTTTGTACGTCATTATCCCCTCCACCCAGATCACCCACCCTCCCCCCATGGTAACCATCAGTCTGCTCTCTGCTTATGAGTCTGTTTCTGTTTTGTTTGTTCATTTGTTTTGTTTTTTACATTCCACATATATGTAAAATCATATGGTATTTGTCTTTCTCGGTCTGACTTATTTCACTTAGCATAATAACCCCTAGGTCTGTCCATTCTGTTGCAAATGACAATATGTGATTCCTTTTTATGTTTGATAAATATTCCATTGTATATATGTGCCACATCTTCTTTATTCTTTCATCAGTGGATGGACACTTAGTTTGCTTCCATGTCTTAACTATTGAAAATAATGTGGCAATAAACATAGGGGTGCATATATCTGTTTGAATTAGTGATTTTGTTTTCTTAGATACAGTCCCAGAAGTGGAATTACTGGGTCTTATGGTATTTCTGTTTTCAGTTTTGTGAGGAACATCCATTACTGCTTTTCATATTGGCTGCACCAATTTGCATTCCTACTGATAGTGTAGGAAGGTTTTCTTTTCTCCATATCCTCACCTACACTTATTATTTCTTGTCTTGTTGATACTAGCCATTCTGACAGGTGTGAGGTGATATCTTATTGTAGTTTTGATTTACATTTCCCTAACTATTAGTTATACTGAACATCTTTCTATGTGTCTGTTGGCCATCTGTGTGTCTTCTTTGGAAATTGTCTATTTAGGGCCTATGCCCATTTTTTAATCAGATTATTTGTTGGGTTTATGAGTTCTTTATATATTTTAGATATTCGTCCCTTATCAGATACATCATTTGCAAATATATTCTTTCATACAGTAGGTTGCCTTTCCTTTGGTGACAGTTTTCTTTTCTGTGCAAAAACTCTTTAGTTTAGATGTGGTCCCCCAGTGCCCCTGTTTAAACTTCTGCTACAGTGAAAATGGAGAACTCCAGTAACACACAGGCAGGGAGAGGCACTGAGGGCCTAAATATGTATGAGGCTTGGAATGCAAGGAAAGTCATAAAGCAAAAGCAAAACATTGAATATGTTTGTCAAAATAAGTGACGTGTTTCATCAAAATATGAAAAATTCAAAAAGCAGCATCTCAGCTTCCTCATGAGGATGGCCACACAAAAGTAGATCCTAAGATTCTCATCTGACACAGAGATTGTGCCACTCCATAGCCTTCATTAGCAATGCCAACTTGAATTGTTTCTAGTTCCCAGACCAGATGAGCTGGTGAATTATTGAATTATTCTGGAGCATTCAGTCTTTCAAATTACCATGCAAGTGCCTGCTGGCTGTAGACAAGGGCCATCAGCATGACTCAAAGTCACTTCTGTCTTCCACCTCACTTAAGGATGGCATTACCAAGGTATGTGGCATAGCTGAGAGAAGGGCAGCAGGGACCACCACCATCTTTTGAGATCATGGAAACAAAATGCCCATTCCTTTCCCATTATTGACATAAATTGCAATTTGCAGCCTGAAACATTTGGATGAAATACCCACACACACCCTGCCTCCCAGTCCCTGAAGCTGGTTAGAAGGACAAAGAGAAAGACAGAAACCTGAACACCCATGGCAGAAAGATCCATAGAAAAATGCCTGTTTCCATATTAATTTGGGTAGTTTCATTATTTTCCTTGCTTTCAGGGGCAGCAGTGGTTTATACAAATAGATTGTTAGTACTACGGGGAGTTGAAGTTTACTCAATCACTAGGAGAAACAAGGCTTTCAGAGCTTTTGACCACGACCTAGTATAAGAAACACACTTTCTCTACATTTGCTCTCTTACAACACTAAACTCTGTTTTCTACCTTTATCTCGTATCTACCTACCACTTCAGCATTTTATTAAAAATAATAATAATAGAGAAATGTGGTATCCACATATAAATCAAGTTTAAAAATCAAATGAATATTCATATTTGAACTGACTGTGTATAGTTCATAATGCATGAACAAAACCGAAAGCTTCTGTGATGACTGCCCTTGCACTGTTCACCATGTAACTTATTCACTATGTAAGAATTTGTTCTCCATGTAAGAATTTGTTCGTTATGCATCAGAAGATTGGAGACTGACGAAAATTAGGCTTGGGGTGGATTAATGATTGTGCATTGAGTATTGACCCCCCTATACAGAAATTTATTGTTGTTAACAACTATTTGATCAATAAATATGAGAGATGCCCTCACAAAATATATATATATATATACAAACACACTTCCAATTGTAAAATAAATAATTTTTTTTTTTAAAGTAACCGGGATGTAATGTATAGCATAAGGAATATAGTCAAAATATTGTAACAACTTGGTATGGTGATAGCTGGTACCTAGAATTATCATGTATATAAATGTTGAATCACTGTGTTGTACACCTGAAACTAATGTAATGTAATACTGTTGTCAACTACCCTTCAATTAAAAAAAAAAAAACCAAAAAAAAAAAAAAAAGAAACACACTTTCTAATATGACCTAGCACACACATCCAAAACTGAAGCAAGATTTCCACGGTTTAAGTAGGTCCGCCAGGGCTCATTACTAATTATCTACCTGAGGTCACTGAGCGACTGAACATGGAGCTGGGAAGAGTGGCACACAACCGGCTGTCAGCACACACTGCTACGCACGTACACAGCACCACCACTACCACCACCGATTAAGACTGCTGAACTAGGACAAAGAGCACTTTGGGAAACCCTTCCTAATTTGCAAAATTTGTAAAATGAGGAAAAGAGTCAATGCACAACACCTAAAAACTGTTTTTCAGGTAGACTGTTTCAGTATGCACCCCCTCTCATATTTTAATCTTCTGTTGCAGATATTCCAAGAAAGGTGGTCCCTCTATTTTAAGTCATTGACTTCTCTGATTTTTCTGTGACTTCTCTTTGCTTCATACCAGATGACACTTTTTTAGAAGTAGTTTTTATAGAGCCCTAAAAAATTAAGTTTGATACCCTATAAAATAAAGCATGTGTGTGTGTGTGTGTGTTAAACTTCACATGACTAGGTATTCTGAACAGTTGGATGGATATTGGTAGTTTTCCCTTAGGCCTTAAAGTTAATGTGCCAAATAAAATAATTGTATTGCTGCATAACAAACCACCCTAAAAGTCAGTGACATTCAACAATAAGCATTCTCACATTTGAGGGTTAGCTGTGGAGACTGCCTGCTCTTCAATGAACTTACTCTTGTTTGAGGAGCAGCTGGAGGCTCCACTCTAAGCTGGGTTAGGGTGGGGCAGCTTCACTCCACTCATCGCACATCCATCTCATGCAACCACTGTGCCAAACTGACGGAAGCATTCCTTCTCGTGGCAATGCCAATAGCTCAAAAGACAGGAGGAAAATTTGAAAGACCCACTGAGGTCATTACTTTTGCCTTTTACAATTAGTCAAAGCAAGTCACAGGGCCCAGCCCAGAGTCTGAGGGTAAGGAGGACATGCCACCCACAGAAAGAGAGCACAGCAACATTTTATGACAAGGGGCATGGTTCCAAGGAGAAGTAAAGAATTAGAGGCTGTCCTAGGCTGAATAATGCACCTTAAAGAGGTCACACCCTAATCTTTGCACCCTGCACATATCACCTCATATGGCAAAAGGGACTTTACAGATATGATTAAATGAAGGATTTTGACATGGAGAGATTATCATGGATTTTCTGAGTGGGCCCAACCTAACCACAAGGGTCCTTATCAGAGGTAGGCAGGAGATCAGAGGTAGAAGAAGGATATGGCCAATGGAAGCAGAGAAAAAAAAGGCAACGTGATAGGAGGCAAAGAGCCAAGGACTGAGGACAGCCTCCAGAAACTGGAAATGGCAAGGAAAATGAATGTCCTTTGGAGCTTCCAGAAGGAATACAGCCCTGCCGACACTTTGATTTCAGTCTTCTGACCTCCAAAGTACTGTTGCTGGGTAGCCGCGTCTGGGGAGGCCTTTCCCTGTGCACCAGGTGAAACCTAAACCTGGATGGGGGAGAGTTCTTGACTCTGATTGCGAAGGAATTCTCCAACAGGTTGGAAAAGTGTAAGGAAGGAAGGAATTCATTAAAGTGAGAGTAGCAGGGAATGGCACCTGCCTACAGACAGCAGAGATCAAGGAAGCTGAAGTAGGGCAGAGAGAGTGAAGACTTGTGCTTAAGTCTAGAAAATAGAATGAAATAACAAAGTAACAGAAACACCACTGGAAGAGCGCAGAGACAAAACACTGAGCTGAGCAGTGAGAGAGCTTTATTTAAAAGTACTCACTTAAAGAAAGGAGAGTGTGGGTGACCTCAGAGAGGAGGGCGAGCTTAAAAGGCTGGGGGTTCTTTTTTTTAAGGATTTTCAGGAATGTGACAAAGGGCCAGGGGATATAGACTTGTAAAGTGTTCTCAAAATGCTTTTCTCTGGTGAGAGACATTTTATCTCCTCTCATCTATTATCAGTCCTCCAGGTAATTCTGCAAAATTAACTTAACACAAGGAACTGGTCAGTTCCTCTTCAGGATAGCAGCTTTCCTCTGGGAACATATCAATCAAGACTGCCCACCCTGCCACCAAGTGGGTTGATTATTATCTATTTACTAAAGAATATGTTAAGAATTTTACCTCCTAACTTTCTGGTTTTTAAAATGGAATCTTAGCCTTAAGACTGAATCCTTCCTGTTCTTATTATACTGTTTATATCTTGGCTTTTTGGAAAAATTAAACATGATGCCTGTCCCATGTCTCTGCCCTATCGCAGTATTCGAGAATAAATTTGTGTTGTTTTAAGCCACTAAATTTGTGGTAATTTTTTATAGCAGCAATTGAAAACTAGTATAGATTTTGGTATGTGGATGTGAGGTGCCGCTGTAACAAATACCTAAAAATGTGGAAGTGACTTTGGAATTGGGTAATTGGTAGTTACTGGAAGAAGTTGGAGGAATATGATAGAAAAAGCCCAGGTTGTTTTGACTATTAGTAGAAATATGGATGGTAAGATCTGCTGGTGAGGGCTGAAAAGGAAACAAGGAATATGAGGTTGAAAATTGGAGGAAAGGCAAAAGACACAGAGTAATAGAATGGATAAACAAGTAAGACCCATTTATATGCTGCCTACAAGAGACTCACTTCAAACCCAAAGACATACACAGACTAAAAATGAAGGGATAGAAGATAGAAAAAGATATTTCATGCAAACAATAGGGAGAAAAAAGCAGGTGTTGCACTACTTGTATCAGACAAAATAGACTTCAAAACAAAGTACCAAGAGACAAAGAAGGACATTACGTAATGATAATGGGTCCAACAAGAGGATATAAACATTATAAATATCTATGCACCAACACAGGAGCACTTACATATGAGAAACAAATACTAACAGAATTAAAGGAGGAAACAGAATGCAATATATTCATTCTAGGAGACTTCAACACACCACTCACTCCAAAGGACAGATTAACCAGACAGAAAATAAGTAAGGACACAGAGGCACTGAACAACACACTAGAACAGATGGACCTAACAGACATCTACAGAAATCGACACCCAAAAGCAGCACATTCTTCTCAAGTGCACATGGAACATTTTCCAGAATAGACCACATACAAGGCCACAAAAAGAGCCTCAGTAAATTCAAAAAGATTGAAATTCTACCAACCAACTTCTCAGATCACAAAGGCATAAAACTAGAAATAAGTTGTACAAAGAAAACAAAAAGACTCACAAACACATGGAGACATAATAACATGCTCCTAAATAATCAATGGATCAATGACCAAATTAAACAGAGATTAAGCAATATATGGAGGCAAATAAAAACAATGTCCCAACTTCTGTGGGACACAGCAAAGGCAGTTCTAAGAGGAAAGTATATAGCAATCCAGACTTAAGCAATCCTTCCTTAAAGAAGGAAGAACAATTCCAAATGAATAGACTGAATTCACAATATTGAAACTGGAAAAAGAACAAATGAGGACCAAAGTCAGCAGAAGGAGGGACATAATAAAGATCAGAGAAGAAATAAATAAAATTGAGAAGAATAAAAAAATAGAAAAAAATTAATGAAACCAAGAGCTGGTTCTTTGAGAAAATAAGCAAAATAGATAAACCACTAGCCAGGCTTATTAAGAGAAAAATAGAATCTATACACATAAACAGAATCAGAAACGAGAAAGGAAAAATCACAATGGACACCACAGAAATACAAAGAATTATTAGAGAACACTATGAAAATCTATGTGCTAAAAACTGGATAACTTAGAAGAAATGAACAACTTTCTAGAAAAATACAACCTTCCAAGACTGACCAAGGAAGAAACAGAAAATCTAACAGACCAGTTACCAGCAATGAAATTGAATCAATAATCAAAAAACTACCCAAGAGCAAAACCCCCGGACCAGATGGATTCACTGCTGAATTTTATCAGACATATAGAGAAGACATAATACCCATTCTCCTTAAAGTTTTCCAAAAAATAGAAGAGGAGGGAATACTTTAAAACTCATTCTATGAAGCCAGCATCATTCTAATACCAAAACCAGGCAAAGACACCACAGAAAAAGAAAACTACAGACCAATATCCCTGATGAACATAGATGCAAAAATATTCAACAAAATATTAGGAAACAGAACTCACAAATACATCAAGAGGATCATACACCATGATCAAGTGGGATTCATCTCAAGGATTCAAGGATGGTACAACATTCGAAAATCCATCAACATCATCCACCAAACAACATCCACAACAACAAAAAGATGGACAAATCCACATGATCATCTCCATAGATGCTGAAAAAGCATTTGACACAATTTGACATTCATTCATGATAAAAACTCTCAACAAAATGGGTATAGAGGGCAAGTACCTCAACATAATAAAGGCCATATATAACAAATCCACAGCCAACATCATACTTAGCAGTGAGAGGCTGAAAGCTTTTCCCCTAAGACCAGGAACAAGACAAGGATGCGCACTCTCCCCGCTTTTATTCAACATAGTACTGGAAGTCCTAGTCACGGAAATCAGACAACACAAAGAAATGCAAGACATCCAGATTGGTAAGGAAGAAGCCAAAATGTCACTGTTTGCAGATTACATGGTATTGTACATAACAAACCCTAAAGAATCCACTCCAAAACTATTAGAACTAATATCTCAATTCAGCAAAGTTGCAGGATACAAAATTAATACATAGAAATCTGTTGCTTTCCTATACACTAATGATGAACTAACAGAAAGAGAAATCAGGAAAACAATTCCATTCACAATTGCATCAAAAAGAATAAAATACCAAGGAATAACCCTAACCAAGGAAGTGAAAGACCTATACCCTGAAAACTACAAGACACTCTTAAGAGAAATTAAAGAAGACACTAACAAATGGAAACTCATCCCATGCTCTTGGCAAGGAAGAATTAATATTGTCAAAATGGCCATCCTGCCTAAAGCAATCTACAGATTCAATGCAATCCCTATCAAAATACCTACAGCATTCTTCAACAAACTGGAACAAATAGTTCTAAAATTCATATGGAACTAGAAAAGAACCTGAATAGCCAAAGCAATCCTGAGAAGAAAGAATAAAGCAGGGGGAATCTTGCTTCCCATCTTCAAGCTCTACTACAAAGCCACAGTGATCAAGACAATTTGGTACTGGCACAAGAACTGACCAGCGGAACAGTATAGAGAGTCCCGATATTAACCCAAGCATATATGGTCAATTAATATAAGATAAAGGAGCCATGGATATACAATGAGGAAATGACAGCCTCTTCAACAGCTGGTGTTGTCAAAACTGGACGGCTACATGTCCGAGAATGAAACTGGATCATTATCTAACCCCATATACAAAAGTGAATTCGAAATGGATCAAAGACCTGAATGCAAGTCATGAAACCATAAAACTCTTAGAAGAAAACATAGGCAAAAATCTCTTGGACATAAACATGAGCAACTTTTCATGAACATATCTCCCCAGGCAAGGGATACAAAAGCAAAAATGAACAAGTGGGACTATATCAAACTAAAAAGCTTCTGTACAGCAAAGAACACCATCAGTAGAACAAAAAGGCATCCTACAGAATGGGAGAATATATTCATAAATGACATATTTGATAAGGGGGTGACATCCAAAATACATAAAGAGCTCATGTGCCTGAACAAACGAAAAGCAAATAATCCAGTTAAAAAATGGGCACAGGATCTGAACAGACACTTATCCAAAGAAGAAATTTAGATGGCCAACAGGCACATGAAAAGATGCTCCACATCACTAGTCATCAGAGAAATGCAAATTAAAAACACAATGAGATATCACTTCATACCAGTTAGGATGATGGCCACCATCCAAAAGACAAACAACAACAAATGTTGGCAAGGATGTGGAGAAAGGGGAACCCTCCTACACTGCTGGTGGGAATGTAAATTAGTTTTACCATTGTGGAAAGAAGTATGGAGGTTCCTCAAAAAACTCAAAGTAGAAATACCATTTGACCCAGGAATTCCACTCCTAGGAATCTACCCTAAGAATGCAGGAGCCCAGTTTCAAAAAGACATATGCACCCCTATGTTTATCATAGCACTATTTACAATAGTGAACAAATGGAAGCAACCTAAGTGTCCATCAGTAGATGAATGGATAAAGAAGAGGTGGTACATATGCACAATGGAATATTACACAGCCATAAGAAGAACACAAATCCTACCATTTGCAACAACATGGATGGAGCTAGAGGGTATTATGCTCAGTGAAATAGTCAGGCAGAGAAAGACAAGTATCAAATGATTTCACTCATATGTGGAGTATAAGAACAAAGAAAAAACTGAAGCAACAAAACAGCAGCAGACTCACAGAACCCAAGAATGGACTAGCAGTTACCAAAGGGAAAGGGACTGGGGAGGATGGGTGGGAAGGGAGGGATAAGGGGGAAAAAGGGGCATTATTATTAGCAGACATAATGTAGGAGGCAGTGCATGGGGAAGGCAGCATAACACAGAGAAGACAAGTAGTGATTCTATAACATCTTACTACACTGATGGACAGTGACTGTAATGGGGTATGTGATGGGGATTAGATAATGGGGGGAGTCTAGTAACCATAGTGTTGCTCATGTAATTGTATATTAATGATACCAAATTTTTTTAAAAATTGGAGGAAAGGGGATTCTTATTATATAGTGACAGCAAAGTGAGCTGAATTGTGTCCTATACTTATGTGGAAAGAAGAATTTATCAGTGATGAACTTGAATACTTAACTGAGATTTCCAAGCAAAGTGTGGAAGTCACAATCTAGTTTATTCTTATTGCTTGTAGTAAAATATATGAAGAAAGAGATAAATTGAGAAAAGAATTGTTAAGCAGATGGAACCAGGACTTAATGACTTTAGGAAATCTCAGCCTTATAGATTGCAAAAAAAACCTAAAATTAGAAGATCTACTGTCAGGCAAGCATGCTCTGGAGAAAAAGCAAAGGCTGTGTGTCGACAATCTTTTGCTAGTGCCTGGGACGAAATTCAGTCACACAGAGGGCTTATTGAAGGGATTAAGGATATGACTCATGGATTCTGTCAGCTATCTCACTGGCCTATCCAGGAAGAGGAGAAGGAAGCCTTTTGTCTAATGCAGGGTATCTCTGTGACATACACAAGAGATTCACAAGGTTCTTGATCATGTTATACTGGCAGAAACATCTAGCTTGAACTGAAATGGATAGAGGCAACAACAACAAAAAAGACCGTTAGACCCCCAAAATTCTACAGATAGGAAACAGGTTCATAAAGCTATTCAGGTGAAAACATGTGCTCTTCTTCATGAAAAAGGAATGACTCCAGGTGCACTCCTGGGCTCAGAGACTGGAGCCAAGAGATACAAAGAATTAATCCCAGGCCCTGAACTAGAGTTTTCACAGTTGGCTTTCAAAATTTCTTGGCACTGGGGACTTCTTCCTACCCTCTGTTTTATTCTTTTTTGAATGGGGTTGTCTACAACTGTTATCCTATGCCTGCCTCACCATTGTATTTGGGGGAGCAGATGACTTGTTATCTAGTTTCACAGGTTTATGGATAGAGAGTCATTTTGTGCCCAGGTAGATCATGTCCAGATCTTCTCAGTCATTCTTGATTTAGATGGTGACAATGAAGTCACTTGGGACTTTTGAATAGGTAATATTCAGAGAGATTTTGAACTTTGAGTTGATGCTGTGTATGTCGAGTCTTTGGGGGATATTGGGAAGGGGAAAATGTATTTTGATGTGGGAAGGATGTGCATCTTTGGAGACCAGAAGGCGTAATGTGATAAATGAATAAGGATCCTCCCAAGATGTTTACATCCTAATCCCTGGAACCTGTGAATATCACCTTATATCCCAAAAGGTGCTTTGTACCTGTGATTGTTAAGTATCCTTAGAAGGGGAGGGTTATCCTAGATTACCTAAGTGAGCCCTAAATATAATCACGAGGGTCCTTAAAACAGGCAAGAAGGTCAAAGCAGGGAGAAGATGATGTGATGATGGAAGCAAAGACTGGAGTCTGCAGCCAGGGACTAGAGAATACCACAGCATCTTGAAGCTAGCAGAAGCAAGGAACAGGACCCTCCAAAAGGAACCAGTTCTGCTGATTTTAGCCCCTTAAGACTCATTTTGGATCTCTAACCTCCACAACTCCAAAATAATAAATTTGTATTATTTTAAGCTGCTAAGTTTGTGGTAATTGTTATGGCAGCAATTGGAAATAAAACAGGGTCATTAATACAATCTTATATAGGAATAAACCTAGCTCCTCTATTTTTGTACATAATGTCATCTTATGCATTATAATTATTTTTTAAATATATGCTATTATTTTTAAGTGATGTAGTTTGTGAACATTTGACATTCCCAAATGTGATTTGACTTCATTTTGGAACTAACTTATCTTCCAAGAGAAGGCATCTTTACTTTAAAAGTGAAAGTGAGTAATAGGATCTGAAATGCACAAATATGCATTATAAGCAACTAGAAACATAATTTAAAAAGGTAAACCTAAAAGTTATATGTCATGGATCAACAAGTGCTGATACAGGAGTGTTAGGAGTCACCAAAGGGAATTTTGCAGTTGCAAATGACCCCTCCTCCCAATTAAAAGCCATTATAAAGACAGAAACAATGGGGAAGAAGAAAGGAGAAAAGAAAAGAGATGTGGAGACCTATGGAGCAAGATGTTCTGGGGCAGCTAGATGGGATGACTAGTAGACAGGAGAAAGGGGGTTTGTTTAATGTATTGCTGGAAATTATATAAACGTATTTGGATGATCTTTAAAGTTTTCAAGAAATATAGAGTGAGAATATATGTGATTTGGGGATTTCTTCTGGTTGTTGGAAGGAAGATACGTAGCACCTATATATAACTTAGGATCCTTTGTCAAGAGTTACTTTATCATTTGGGAATGCTTCAGTTTGCAAGTGTTAGAAAAGTGGACCAATGTTACCTTAACAAGTAGGGATTTGTTTCCTTCATATAACAAAAAGCCTGCAAATACACAGTTGTGAGACTGGTTCTTCAATGACCCTGGCTCTTTTCATCTTTGTGTACCAGTCATCTGAGTGACTTTGAAGCATAGGCTTATATCTTGAATGATGGCTGATGCAGCTCCGGGCATCATGACCTCATCCAAAGGCAGAAAGTATAGGGGAAGCCAAGGTGAGAACCTGTCTCTTCCTACATTTCTATTATAAGAAAAAAAAACCCCATCTTTCCCAAAATCCCTCAGCAGATTTTCCCTTAGATCTCATTGGCAGAATTTAAGTACCTATTGTCAATCCCCCAGTACGTGCAAGAATCTGGCTTTCCAGACTGTGTAGTGGGCTGCAGCAAAGGAAATGGGCCTGGGAATGGCTTTTGGATAGCCATTCAATGCTGTCTGCAGCAAGTGTCCAGTCTCCTCTTTATTCAAGGGGCTCCAGGTTGGTGGGCAGCAGATTTGGGAACTGAGGGCTCTAACTCTATGTAGGAGTGAGGTCTGGCCTCCACAGAAATGTCACAGCAGTCCTCTTAAAAAATGCTGGTGTTCCCCTCACCAGTGGACTTCTCAGGGCAGTGGCAAATATTTATCTTCTGGCCCATCTTGGGGAACATGGTATTGGAATGGATTAGTAGGTCACACTTGATAAATCTGTTACATCATTTCCCTGAATTCTTGGATTCCTCCTGCTACATAATATCAAGGTATTTTTGGCATCTCATCTCCATAAGCAGAACTTCAGCAGCATAGACCTTAAAAGCCCAGAGTCTAGGACCAGGCTATCTGATTCCAATCTCAGCATTATCATTTAAAACCTCATGTGTGAGATGGGTGAATCTCTGAATGCTTCAGTTTCCTCCTTTGCACACGGGGATGATAATCTTACATGCTTATCTTTACGATTAAATAACTTAATATGCAGAAGTATTTAAATAGTGCTTGGCACCTAGTTAAGAGAGCTGACTGCCAGCTAGCACTGTTATTTATGCTGGCCTCCTGAAGTCTAGATTTTAACAACCCACTGAGCAGATGACTAACAGTCTCAGCAGCTCAAGTGAGCATGTTGAGTCTAGAATTTGGTAACTGCCCCACATCAATAGATTGATCCTGATCTAAAACTATGTTTCTTCCTCTTTGATCTAGAATTCTCAGGCTCTCTTGTCACAAGTATTCCCCAGATTTTTGCCTTTATAAATAAGGAGAATCTCACAACTCCTGTAACGGGTAAATCTTCTCCCTCAGGGCTTGTGTTTTCAATTGGTCTCCTGAGCTGTGCTGGAAATCTAATCACTGCCTTCATTTGGCAAGGGAAGCCAACAACAGGCTTGAGGGGTGTGGCATTCAGTCATCTGAATTCTCTCCTGCCTCTCCATTCAGTCCTCAGGGTGTTTTTCTGTTCTAATCAATGCATTTGGTTTCAAGTAAAAGAGTGTACAGGCTGTGAATTTAAGTAACTTTGTAATGGAGCAACCCCCAAGATCAAACTTTGTTTTTGGTTTTTACCTGTCTTGACCTCCAGTTGCTGGAAAAAAAGAAATTGTGTTTTATTGTCATTTCCTTGTCGGCTGCAGAAGTCATAGAATCCATGGCATGTATTTCAGCTGAGAATTTAGGAATTTGAGCTGAGAAATTAGGAGTTAGGGCTTGTTATTTTCTTTCCTTAAGCTGTCCAACTCCATAAAAAACAATCACCTTAGTCCCACAATCCTTACAGTCCTCAGTTGCTACTTGGTCCACCCAAAGGTAGATTTAATGGATATTTGATTTCATGTGAGTACAGTTGATAATTTTAAAAACTGTTCTGCCATTGCATGACACAGGCTGCCTGCATTAAAACCCTTTAAACCAGTTGGATTTTTAACTCTCAGCCTTAATCAGATTAGGTAAACGATCCCTGATTTCTTTTGTTTCTCTGAGGGTTTGTGCCTGGTGATGCTAATGTTTGTATCAATCAGGCTACTTAAGTGCAAGCAACAGAAATTTACTTTGATTTTAGGAGAAAAGGAATTTATTTCAAGGAAAGGTAGAGTCAGCCCTCAGAAGCATATGATCTAGAAACAATCCCTAAAACCATGTCATAGAACTGGTAGTAAAGACACTGCTGTCTCTACCACTATATCCTAGAAATCTCAGCTTGTATGGTCAACACCACGGCATCTATCACTGTTCTAGACATTTAATCAACCACCTTTACCATCAGAAGCTCCACATCCCTCCAGACTACATAGTGAATAATTTCCAAGCTGTTAAATACAGTTCAGATCATGGGCAGGGAAAAAAAATTCATCTGTTTATTTCACAGCGCTCTGCTTCAAAACTGAATCACATGGGTCCCAGGTTTATAAGGTTTGTATACACTATTATTTGGTTGCTTATAATTTCATACAATTTGAGTAGGTCAAAAAATATCATTTATGTATTGTACCTTAAATATCTCCTTTAGTACTTAGTGTACTCTCCAGAGTGATTTCTGACCTGATCATCATTTCTTCCTGGTTTCCTGGGGGTGGACAGCCTAGTCGAGAGAGTGGGAAGATTCTGGGCCCTGGAGTCAGAAAAACTGTGGATTCAATCCAGACTCTGGCCTGATCAGTAGTGTCCATCAGGGGGCATATTACTTAGTTTTTCAGAGTCTTGGCTTCTTCTGTAAGAGAGGTGGAGTGAAATCTGCTCCATGCACTGTTATAAGAATGAATACAATTTAAACAGAACTTACTATGAGATGTTTAGAAGCAAGAAACTTGATTGTGTGGACAGAATTGTGTTTACTAAATTTGCAATTGAGCAATTACATAAGGTAAGGTACATGGGACAAATAAATGGAAAGAAGTGGAGCAGATTTAGCAATACCAACAGACACTGTTACATTGTTGTGAAGTAATCCCAAACATCCTTTTTCTTTTACTCTAACACTCGTTTTTCACAAATGGTGGACATGTTAAAGATGAACCACTGTTCACCAGGTAAGTAAGACCTTGACTATCAGCTGCCAGGGGTTTTGCTATGGAAATCCCGCAGAGTTATTTTCTTCCTGTCTAAGTTTGTAATGAATTCTTTCTTGAGAGGACATAATGAAATATACAACTCCACTCTAGCAAGCACCTTTATTTCTATAAGCAGTGTCCTTTAACAATTACTAATATAAATTACAATTTTAATTCTGTAAGAAAAACAATTGAGATAGTATTAATTTCCCTCAAAGGCCTTACAAGTATATTATTTATACAAATAAATAGAAAATATATAATACAAATATGCTTGTATTATATCAAATACATATGTTTTATACTTTATTTCTCTATATACACATACACTTAAAAAATTCTGAAATAATAATCATCTGTAATAACCTCTATAGAAGTAGGGCTGCAATGTTTAAATGATGTCTTTCAGAAATCTCTAGTCAACCAGGTGGTACAGTTATTAACCATCCTTGGGAATTTGGCTTCCAGGGGAATCAATTAGGATTAGAATCTGTACCTTCTATATCCAAAGCACAGAAAGTCCTGGCCACCAGATGTCACCATTCTTCTATTTCCCTTCCAGTACCCCAAGAGAGCTGGACATGTTTTCTTCCAAGGGACTGAGGGAAATGCGTGCTTCCCAACATTCCTGGGATTTCACCAAAAGGTCTTCGTAAGAGGAATTGTCTCACACATGTGGTTCTGAGTGTCAGCTAGATGGTTCTGACAGCTGAGGATCCAAATGGCTGATAATTTGGGACTCTTCTGGTTAGGAAATGTGATAGCCATTTCCTTCAGCTTAAAGTGAATGGTAGGACTGACCTATTATGCCTAGACCCTAGAGCTAGCTCAATGCAGAAGGCACAGGGTGAGTTTTACTAAGATCCTGGAGTCAGGGCAACTCCCAAAACACTTGGGCAGCCCTAAGAGCTCACTTCCAAAACGAGGGAGTTGGACTAAGTCACTTCCAGGGTATAAAAATTTAATGATTCCCAATTTTTAAATGCCTCTGCTTGGGAGGTTGGATAGCAGAGTGGGATGATCTAAATTCAAGAAATCCTACCCCAGGAAGCACAGTCATGGGGATGGAGAAATCCTACAGGGTAGATGAGGGAAAGTTAGATATAAATCCTCATACAGTAACCTGATGTAGTGACTGGTTATAATAGCACCTGGAAGTTGCTGGTGTTATGAACCTTGTCATTTCCGCCCTAAGTAATTCACCAGGCCACTCTCCTTCCATTCCACATTCTACTTAACAATGATCTATAATGCTTAGTGTTGTAAACATATGGCATTCTCTCTCCTGGGGCTTGGTTGAATTTAATATGTCATGTCAGTCAATGTTCTTTGTGGTGCCTTCAGGGCATGGGATATGTTTTATTTCGTTTTGAATTTACAACAGGACGATGTTCAGCTAGTTGGTTCAGAGTATTCATAAAACTGGGGGGGGGGTGCGAGGGGAGAGAAAAAGAGAAATGAAATTCATTTATTGAGAGCCTACTAAGTGTCAGGTATTGCTATACACTTTAAGTATATTTTGTTTCATCTTTATAAAGAAACCTCATGAAGCAGCAGTTACTATGCTCATAGATAAAGAAGCTGAATTCAAATGATTAAATAAATGGCTTGCCCAGGTCACAAAAACTAAGCAGCAGAAACTCATGCTGTTACATATAACCCATTCACTCAATGAAGGAAAAAACTGAGACTCAGGGCATTTATTAAAGTTGCCTATACCTGTAGATGGCTGAGCGCCCGCCCCCCCCCCCCCCCCCCCCCCCCGCCCCCGGCTCCACCTCACTGAGCTTCACTGCTTGAAGGGTGCTTGGAGTGCTGGACTGCACCACTCTGGAGGATGCATGGTCATATCAGTATTTGCACACTGCCCTTGACCTTGCTGGAATATTATTTATTGCAGCGATCAAACTGTCTCCCTTGCTCCTTTCCCTCTTTGGGCTGCGGAATTGAGAGGCTGGTAGAAGTCCCCTCCGACAGAGTTGAGAGTTTGCAGACGGCCCCTGAGAGGCTGGGGCGTTCCGAATTGGCTGAGCGCTGCGCCGGGGAGGGCGGGGAGTTTGCTGCGCGTCCCTGGCCGGAATCCCTGCTTTCTCGAGCCGTGAGTCCAGAAGCGGGGAGAAGTTGGAGAGGTTGGGTAGTGGGTGTTGGAAGAAATTGTGAACAGAGCCCCCCACCCCGCCCTGGTCGGCTGAGCCCCCGAGGAGCTTCTCTGTCGCGTCTGGGCCAAGTGTGGACGCGCTGTGCGCGGCCCCGCCAGGGCTGGGAGTTTGCAGATCGTCCCTGCCGCGGCCCGCTCGCGGCGGCCCTGCGGCTCCTGCCGCGGCCCCAGGCGCGATCCAGCCCAGGTAGCCGCGCCGCAGGCTCTGGGTGCCGCGTCCCCGAGCCCCGCCGCGCCGTGGGCCCCACAGAGACGGCGACGAGTGCGCGTGCCGGCCGCTGCTGCTGCCCAGCAAGGAGGTGAGAGCCACGGGGTCGGAGCAATCGCGTGGAAGCTCGCCATCCCGGCGGGAAGATGCACGCAGAGGGGAGCGCGGAGGGCGCGGGGAGCTGGGCGAGGGCGGGGACAGCCCGCACGGGGGCGGCTCGGCAGGGGGCTTTCGCCCGCCGCCTCTCCGTCGCCTACGTGGGTGCCCCGGCCGCAGCCGCTCTGCGGGACGCGCGAGTGCAGACAGGGACGCGCCTTGAGGTGCCCACCTGCCCGGGGCAGCCCCTCCCCAGGGGAGACGGGCCCCCAGAGTCCTTGAGCAGAGGGCTTGTGGGCTTTTCAAGGGACTGTCCAGAGGATGCTTTGGTAGCGCGGGCTTGAGGCGAACGGCGGGGTAGCAGATGGGCGCTCGAGCGCCTAGGAACCTGGGGGGTCACGCTGCACATTGGGCCGGGCTGGGGTCCCCGGGACGTGGGCGAGCAAGGCGGGGTCAGCCACGGGCCAGTGGGGGGGAGGAAGAGGGAGGCTGGCTCCTGGCCCCAGGGGAGGAGGAATGCGGCGGGCACGCGCTCTGGCCCAGGGGACCCACGGAGGCCCCGGGGTGCCCCCCTCCCGTTGGGTTCGGCCGCCGGCCGCGATCGCTTGTGCGCTCCGTGAGGCTGCCTGGCCGGAGAGGCTGCGGGGAGCGCAGAGCCCACACCCGCGCACACACTCCCCAGAGCATGCTCAGTGCGGCCCGGGGAACTTCCTGCCGAGTCGCCAGCGGCCCCGGCCCGCTCCCGGCCCGCAGCTCGCAAAGTTGGGGGCGGAGGGGCTTGCGGGTGGGGGGCGCGGCGCCCGTCTGTGGCCCTTTAGAGTCCCCGGCCCCTGCCTCGCCTTTGCTGGCCTCTCCGCGCTGCTTTCGCTGACCACCCCTGCGGCTGGGAACGGGGGTGCGGATGTCATCCCCTCTGCCCGAGGCCAAGGTTCGAGGCCGGGTGGCCAGAGGCCTGGCGGTGCGGCCGCTTGCCGCGTGGACCGGGTGGAGATGCGGTCGCCACGCGCGCGGACCCCGCGCCGTGAGCAGACTGGGTGGAAGCGGGTGTGTGAGCCCGGGGACGTTCGCTCACACTCGCTGTCATACACGAAGCTGCGGTTCGTAGCTACCGCGCTGAAGAGGGAAGAGGTGGTGCTTGCGTTGTCCAGCCGCGTTTGGAGCGCCAACAGGGTGCTCAGAGCCTGGACGCGGAGGGAACCAGACGATGCATTGGTTTTCAGAGATGTGCTGATCGAGCTTTAGGGCCCAGTACTTCTGGTACCGGCCGCCAGGCCTGGCGCTGCGGCCCAGTTAGGGAAGGTTGGGCACTTACGGGCCTAGGGGGAAAAGCTGAGGTTTGTATGGGGTTCGAGTGGGATAGCAACAGTGTACCTGTGATCACACTCAGCTCCAAGTGTTAGGAGCAGGATCTCATTCTAAAGAGAGGCGAGTGGGAAGCTGGTGTTCTTTGCTCGTGATCATTGTCAGGACCTGAGCCGCTTGGTTGTTTTTATTCTAAGAGACACTCCACGACATCCCCACTCCCACCCCTCGCCCCGTATTAGCTACCGTGTCACCCACATCCTGAGCCTTGACAGAGGAGCAGAACTCCTTTGTTTTTGATTCGAGAAAATCATGAAACAGTTTTTCATAATAGGCAAACCATCACAGATCTGCCTTAATAAATGAATTTTTACCCCCTCCCTTCTTGCCTACAAATTATTTTTTGTTGCTATTGTTCAGGGATAAATTAAGTATCCTTAAATTTGATACTGTTAGGATTAGAGCAAAGCTCCTCTTTCTGGGGGCCTTTTTATTTTTCTTCAGTTACCAACTTGATGTTCACATAGTGAACTTGAAGTGGAGAGGTTCTAGAAAAACAAGGTGACAAAGGAAAGGGAAGATGCTGCCCTTTTTGCTCCTTTTAGGGAGAGGGAGAAGAGGAGAGGGAAGCTGCTCAAGCCTGACACCTGCGTTTAGCAGAGCTGGGGGCTTGGACATAAGGTTTGGGCTTTTCCTTTGGTCTCCTTCTTTGTTCCATCTTTTCTTCCCAGGTCTGGGATACTTGACTGGAGTGGCTGGCAGAAAGGAGTCTACAGGCCTGGTTTGGGTCTTTGCAGGCTTTGTATCTGCACAAGTGGCACCACTTAGTTGTAGGATGGACTGCAAGGGCTGGAGGGCTTGGGACTGCCCAGCTCTGCCTGTGATATCTGTGTGCTCCAGCTGATGCTGCAAAGCAGCTCATGGGCTGTTTAATTTTCTTAGTAGTGTGCATTTCAAGTGCTTTGTGTTTGAAGTGTGAATGCATACTCATTTTTATATATTCACACATCCGTGTGTGTGTGTGTATATATATATATATATATTCTTATAAAAAATCATGTGCATATGTATGGACATATGCAGTGCTCTTTGGTTGCATCTTGGAGCTGGAAGGGACCTCAGGAGATCATAAGAATTCAATTTTTCTCCCTTTCCATTCAGTTTTCTCAGTTTCAGAATAACTACACCAGCCTTCTGCCCAGCTGTCCTCAAAAAGTACTGAAATGTCAAGTCCTCAGTGATCTTAGCCCAGGGATTCGCCTTTGGTCCCTCCCCTGAGGAGTGCGGCTCCTCAGGATCTGTTCTAGACAGCACTCATTTGACATGACTTCTTCTAATGCTCCGTGTGGCTCAGTCACTGCACAGTCACCCTCAGATTGATTTTGGCAGAGGACAGGCCTGTGTCCCCTGCTGATATGTCTGGAAAACTGCAAAGAGAAGTCATGAGTAAGTCTTGGGTGGGAAGTTCACATCCTCTTGTACTCTGTGGTCATCCAGGCAGGTGGTGGCTCTGCTCCTCCTCATGAGGCTTAAAGAGCTGTGGGGACTCATATTATTCCCTCCTCCTGGCTCCCAGACAGTGGTGTGGTGGTTGGGGGTGGTTTCTTATGTGACGTTCTATAGTAGGACTCAGGAGAGCTTGTACTGCCAGGCACTTTGTCCCTGGGGTTTTGTTATGGTGGGGGTCAGTTTGAGAAAGGGTCCTGATGTTAAGTGAACAGTTAACCGATAGTTTTGGCTGAAGGAAGGTACATGTGTCCCAGAATCCGGGTATATTTAAAAAAAAAAAAAAGAGATAACTTTATATTTGGGGAGGGTACCAGGTGGGTGACAGTTAAGAGGTTTGGGTCAGAAATAAACTTGGGACTTGTTCGTGCAAGTTTTACTAGGCTGCCTTTAAATTTCATAATTGCTTTGAAGTATAGAGACACTCTTAATGACCAGAAGATGGTTATACTTTGCCATTTCTGCTTGGAATTGAGTACAGATCTCCGCAACTCTGTCTTCTTAAAGATTCTAATCTAAGCCGTGTCCCTGTACTGTCTTTTATCCTGTGTCAACATCAGAAAGCTGAGCACAGTTGTGACCTCTGTTCCTGCAGATTTACTCAGTGCGTGTCGACTGGGCGGGCACCATGAGCCATGTGCTGTGCTAGTGCTGGCTATAAAGATATCCTTCTTCAAAATTACCTTTTCACTTTTAATTTATCTGACCTTTGCCTTCAGTGTGTTAATGCAAACTAAGAGCTCCTGGAAGGCCGCCAGGGTGAGTCCCAGGAGCCTTAGTACTATAACCATGTTTTTAGCTGGAAGAGTTGGGACTTGAGCTGTGTTTGTCCGCTTGGGCTATTTTATTTATTTACTAGATTTTTCAGTGCCACGATTAAATGGATCCTTCCCTGACTTTGTTACATCTGGAAGGCTGTATGTGTGCATGAGAGGGGTTGGAGGAATCACTTTATTACTTCAAAATAACCACAGCTGTCTTGCCTGAACACATAAGCTTCTGGAAAGCAAACAGGGGCCTTCCTGTTGGGGCCTTTGGTTCAGCCTCAAAAATCTGGACAGGCCAAGGGGGATAAGCTGTCATGGCTGGGTTTGGTGGGGGCAGTACTCTCTAAACAGGCACCCCCACTGCCATGCCTGTGTTCATGCCTGCTGGACCCAGGGTTGCAGCTGGGGCAGTTACCCTGGATGGCTAAGGAGTACTTCTTCACCCCATTACCCATGAGTTCAGGAGTCAGGTGTATCCAAGTTCTTGTTACCTGAAAGAGTTAGTACTGGTGTTTGCAATTAATTTCTTTAGAAAAAATTCAGTACTTCATGGTTATCCCTGAAATAATAACAGCTTCACTTATTTGCACCCCTCTGATACTTGTGGCTGGCCCTTAAGGGAAAGTGTGTGGCCTGCGCTCGCCTGAGTTCCACTCCTTAGTGTTGTAGTTTTGAGCACAGTGTAGAAGTCCTGTCATGCTGGAAAGATACTGTTCCTAAGTATTCTAAACAAAACAGTCTTCCACTGTAATAGTTTAGAATCTCTTTAGTCTCTTAGCCCACCCATAGGATGGGTTGTGTTAGTGATCAGCATAGAGATTGTATTTCTTGCTGGAGAAATTTTGAGAACAGGTGGGTGAGAAAATAGGAACTCTGGTGATGAAAAAATCAATCTTCTATTATTGACATGATTGTGAATGATTCTTTTGTATTTCCTATGCTCCTCCCTACAACACTGCAGTAAGTGTTGTTGTTATTTTCGGTTTATACAGAGGGCGACCAAGACATTTGGAAGTGGTGAAACCTGGCCCAGTTCACACAGCTAGCAAGTGGCAGGCTGAGGATTCGAACCCAGGCAGTCTAAGTCTAGAGCGCACGTTAGCTAGACTATGCATAGTTGTTCAGGCTAGCAAGCTCACCCTTCCTTCCTTAGCCAGCACCTTCCTTCCAGCCAAAGCCAAGAAGAGGCTTAGACACTATGGGGCTGGAAGGGGCCTTGGGGATCCCTCTGGATCCCTTCTCTTTCTGTCTGAGGTCATTGGAGTGCAGACAGGTAGAAGGACTTGCTGGAAGTCTCACCAACAGGCAGCAGTCACAAAGCTGGGCCTCAAATGGTCCCATGGGAGCAATTGATAACCAATGATAAGCAGTGTGCCGCCTTTGCTTATGGAGTTGGTCCAGGAAGAGAATATGACTGTCTTTGGCTATCTGCCCCTCCCATTCCAAGAACCCCCTGAACCCAGCTTCACCTTGGGATTTGGCTGGTGAGCTGGTGGGCGTGTCCAGGTCTCTTGGACATCCCCAAATGGGAGAAGCTAAGCGACTTAACGTGTCTTTAAGAGAGGTGTTCTGTTCTCCATGTTGCCTTTTAAGTTTGACATCTTAAGAATATAGTCTAGCGTGGATTTTACATTCACTCAGATTTTCTCTCTTCCTCTATGCTTCTCTGTTTCTGCCTCTCTCTGTGTGTCTCAGGGCTCCCGGGACCTCTTTGAGCATTAATTTTCATTCTTTAGGAGCATGGAGTGGGCAAGGGGTGACCTGGCAGAGGCATCAGGGCTATTCCTTGACAGTTCCTTAATAAGGGTGGGTGGGGATATTCGCACTGCGTCTCTGGAATCCTAGAAAGATTGCTGAGGCCCTGCAGAATAAATCCCTGGGATTGTCCCATTTCCTGGAATTTTCCCATCGAGCATAGCAGTGCGCCCATTTCCTTCCATTTTATTCCTTATATATGACCCAGATTGCATCAGGTGCATCTGTGCTCTCACCTGCTCCTGATTCTGAACGTTTCTGGTTAATAAATAGCCCCTAGCTGCTTAAGGAGTTTAAAGTCTAGGCCTGGCCAGGGCCTACACAGAAGAGTTAAGTTCAGTTATGAGGCAATATGCAAATGATGACCACATTAATTCAGTCCACATGACCAACTTTGGGCCTCAGTTCTTATGTTGAAAAGTACAAGGGGGTGGAAAGAGCTCCAAAGTTGTGTTCAGTGATAATGTTGTATAAGCCTATATATGTGGCAGAGGAGTAGAGGGAAGAAAGAAAATTCCCTTATTGAATAAAAAAGCAAATTCACATTGTTATGTGGTAGACTCTCTTGAGTAGACAGTTGAAATGCTTACCTAGGAAGAACCAACCCTTTATTATCACTATCTTTTGGGATGTTAATTTGTGTATGTTTAGAAATAAAAAGCCTTGGTCCCTATTTCTCAGCCTAGAAATAACCTGCTTTCCTAAGTAAAGCTAGTTTGGGAAATTAAGATTCAAGGAGTGCATGACCAGGCTCACAGTGTTGTGTAGTTACAGGGCCAAGTGCCCTGGGGAAGGTGGCTAAGTATTTACACTGCCACAGGCTGGGCCAAATTCTGTTTATATGCCTCATCCCTCTTCCCTGTGAAACAACTACACTGAATACCATTCTTCATCAAAGAGAGTTTGATACCATTCTTCCTGCAGCTGTTTTTTTTTTTTAACCATCTGTTATTCTCAACTCTCTGATTGTTTTATTTACTAGTGTTCATGCCAATGAGGAGTTTTCTCTTAGGCATCTTGCTTAGGAAAGCACGGTCTCTACCTCACGCTAAATATGATCTCTCTGTTTCTTTCCCTTGGGTACTTTTCCAGTATTTCTGTTTGCTGTACTTCTCTTACCCCTGTCTTGTAATTTCTCAGAGCCACCAAGGTTCAAGGCAGCACTAAGTGGGGTTTGGAAGGGAAAGGGCACCTAACTTCATCTCCCTTCCCAGTGGTGTTCATCATGAGTGCCCAGTCTTACATGAGACCTTTGCAAACACAGCCTCAAGCACTCCCCAGTCCGTGGGGATTGCCTTCCCTCTTTATCAGATCTCTTGTCTCCAGTGACCAAGAAGGGTGCATATTCCTCTCCTCTCTTTATGTGCTTTCTAATAATTATGTTTGCTGGATTTTAAGCAACGTTGTTATGTAGGTGATCTTTCACTGTATATTATTGAGTACATACAGGTGTAATTCTCCTGGATACATGTTATGAACTTTCTTCTATAGGTTCACCATTCCTTATTTGCTATTCTGATACCCAGTGAACTCCAGAAAGAAAGGAGTTTAGAGCTCTGGTGGGCCCGACTGGAAGCTCCATTGCCTTGCACAGGGCCTGATGCCAGAGTCACATGATCACCTGGGCAGCCCGGCATCGTGGGTCAACTCCAGATGGGCAGGTGAGGCCTCTCTGCAGTGAGCTGGCTGTCTTCATGCAGGTCTGTTCAGTGCTCTATGAAGTCCAACGAAGTGGGACTGTGTGTGTGTGTGTGTGTGAGAGTGTGTGTATGTGCATGTGCACATGCACGTGTATTCACATCTGCATACCACTAGGGTGTAGCTGTAGATCTGGAATAGCCATCAGTGAAATGAATTCTGTAGAAAGTTTTTGTGGAAGAACTTCATTAGTATGGTTTTTCCCTTGGAACATGTCTTGGAATTGCATGGTAATGTTTTTATTGTACCTTCATATAGACTGCAATAAAGTGTTTTCCATGATAATGAGTTGCTTATTCCATCATCATGCCTTTTCTCTAATTGCCCCTATAACCAGAATCAGATGCAACTGTCTATTTTTGGTGCCATGCCTGGGTAGTGTTCTCCAAGTTCCAGAGTTTCTTCCCAGCCCAGTGGTTTCAAGAGACACTTTTCTATTTCCTCATTGTCAGCCTTTAGTGTGAAGATTACAAGTTTACATAGTCACTCTGTTACTGTTGTAATAAATAACCACAGACTTAGTGGCTTAAAGTAACACAAATTTGTTGTTTTATAAATCTGTAGGTCAGACGGCCAGCAGAGGTTTCATTGTCTAAGATCAGAGTATCCATTCCTTCTGGAAGTTCTCGTGTGAATCTGTTTTCTTGCCTTTCCCAGAGACCATCCACATTCATAGACATGTGCCTCCTTCCTCTACATCAGAACCAGCAGTGTTGAGCTGAGTCCTTGTTCCTCTGCCCGCAGGCTGGCTCTCTGACCACACATGGGAAAGGTTCTTTGATTATAAGAATCTATGCTATTAGGTTGGGCCCACCTGGATAATACAGGCTAATCCTCTCATCTGAAAATCTTTAATTTAGTCACCAGTCCTCTAAGGTGACATATGGACAGGTTCTAAGGCTTAGGGCTTGAACATCTTTGCCACCATTTTCCTGCCTCTCATAGTCCTCAAAACTTTTTGTGAAGAAATGGTTTTTTACTCTTGATGTAAATAAACTCTTTTGTGAAGGAACTTTGTGGTCACAGAGATACACTGATTTCTTGGTTCCTCATCTTTTTGAATGGATTCAAATCAACTGTTTGCAAAACACACTAAGATTTGAGTTGTGCCACGGGCCAGACATTGAAATATGCACATTTACATCTTCCAGCCTCTGTGATTGTCAGGAGTCCTACTGTTACATTGAGAAGACTGAGCTGTGGCAGGAACTTGCCCAGGGTCATGCAGCCAGAAGTGGCTAAGCCAGGGTACAAAAGTGAATCTCATTGATTTCCAAAGCCTCTGCTCTTCTCACTCGGCCTTTCTGCCTTAGAAGTGATAATAGAAAAACAAAATGAGAACTGGTAATGGGGAAACTTAATGTAAAATCTCTCTGCTTCTGCCAGGGTGATGGCAAACAAGAAATACTGCGTGTGGTAGACTGACACACTCAGGGCCTGATGAACAGGCCTCCCACTCTTTGCCTTGTTACTTTGTAGTCCCCTTCCTTTCCCTCCGCCACCCCTGGGCTTAGTCACATGACCTGCTTTGGCCAGTGGGATGTTAGCAAATGCTGAGTAAATGGTTATAAAAGAGCCTTCATGTTTCTGATTGCCTTTTACACAGCTGGGTTTGCTCTCTCATGTCCACTCCATCTCCATGAGAACATGTCCAGGCTAGCCTGATGGAGAGACCTGAGAGACACCCATTGGGGTGAGCCCGGTGGGGTCAGCTGAGGCCATCCTGGACCAGCCAGCCCCCAACTGAACTATCAGCTGCTTGAAATCTCCGGAGACTCTTGAAGATCAGTTAAGCCTGTCCTAGATCACCAGAACCACCCTGCTGGCCTGTAGAGTTGTGGAAATGGCTGATGCTTATTGTTTTAAGCCACCCAGTTGTGGGGAAGTTTGTTATACAGCCCTTGCTAACTGATACCTTGCTCATTTCAGATATTTGAATAGCATAAGTGTTTTTAGTGTCCTTTTGAAGATTATTTTGGACCACTTATAACTAATTAATATTCTTTTTAAACATTTAATATATTTTAAAATATTAAGATTATACTGTAGGCCCAAGACCTTGCCCATAATAGCTTACAAAAGATTTATCTTTTTTTTCTTTTTTTTAAACATGAGAGTCCTTTAAACTGTTACCAATTGCAGTCAGGAGCAGACTTGTTTTCCCTTCTCAAACTATTATTTCCAATATGGTGGTGTTTGACCTCCCTCCCCCCAACCTATAGTAAGAAATACATATTGACTCAGAACTCACACATACAGCAAAAAAGTTTTCATGTAACAGTGCTTACCTTTCTACTCATGTTTTCTATTCTATTTCATTTCCTTAAAAATTGCAAACCAGGAGTTAGCACTGTGGCTGATGTTCATTCTGTAAATAAAGTTTTACTGAAACACAGCTACTCCCATTTGTTCACGTATTGTTTATGGATGCTTTCAAGTTCCAATGGCAGAGTTGAGTAGTTGTGAGAGATTATCTCTCTGTAGTAAAACCTGATGTTTTTACTATCAGGCTCCTGAAGAAAAAGTTTTCTGACACTTGCACTGAGTTGATGTCATAACCCATCAGTTAGTTAGGACCTTCCATTTAGAAGACAGTTGTCAAGTGACCTTGAGCTCTCCTGATACTCTCCTGGAAATTACACTGAACAAATCTGATGGATGTGAAAACTTAACTTTTTTCCTTTGTCATACTCATACTTTCTCTTCTATTTACTTAGATTTAGCAATTAAGTTTTTGCTATTTAACTTGTACCTGATTGACTTATGTAGCAAACTTTTGAAGCATTTCTAAAATGTTTTGTTCTGAGCAATATTATGCACCCTCCCCTTTTCTAATTTAAATGAGGCCTTCTTGTGGAAACTAGCTGGAATTAAAGTGCACACAAATTCCATTGAAGTTGTAGTTATTTATTCATTAGATTCTAGCAGCACCTTTTCTGTGATGGAGACCATTAGTAGGAGAGTAGTAGAACAGTGATCTTGGCTTCTTTTAGAACACCCTTCTGGCAACTGGTCCTTATTGCCACATTGCTGATTGAAGATGATTTCTCAGCATAATTAAGTTTAGATACATTAAATCATGAACTTTGGGGGTTGGAAAGACTTTAGGAAAAAATTTCTTTTTCACTCCAACCAGTTGGGCCCTTAAAGGCCAAATTCTCGAACACCTTAATTGTCCAAGCCTGTCAAAGAAGGACAACATTGTTGGCTAATGAGATTGAGGAGAAGGAGCTGAGGTGGAAAAGGATTCAGGGTGATCTGGATATATCTTCCTAGAATTGGAAATGCCAGGTGAAGAATGTTCACTGTCCCGTTTGTTTATTGGCAGTGAGAGCAGAGTCTAAATAAATGAGCTTCAACCACACTGTGAAGGGCTTAGGTCCAATCTGAGGAATGTCCCCCAAATATGGTAGGTCCTTTAGCATTATAATAGGTTCTCTTGGGCATTTTTGATCTTAGCTGCCTCCGTTGGTTCAGGCAGGGGACCATCCCCACAAGTGGTTGGGTGTGTGTCAATAATAAAGACTCTTCTGGGTGCTAGCAACAGAAGCCTGATAGAGTTTACTTCCGCAAAGTGGAGAATTCACATTCGGCTACAGGAGCAGGAGCCACCTGCAGCCTGGGGGCCCCAGGAACTCCCTTTACCTCTTCTCTGCCTCCATCTGCTTGGCTGCTTAGTTCTTCTCCCTCCTTTGTTCTGCTTTTCTTGTCCCACAGTGAGGGCACATATTACTGGATAAGCCATCCAGCAAGACTGGTCTTTCTGTCCTAATGCAAATTCCAGTTTTCCTGGGGGGTGTCCCCTGAGTGACACAGCTTTACATCATCACCCAGAGGTAGGCAGAGCCTGAGGGCTGCAGTATGGATTTTGGCTAGCTCTTGGAGCCTTGCAGGGGCAAGAAACTTGTGGGGCAGTTTTGGTTGTCAGTAATTCAGGGGTGCTGCTAGCACTTACTGGGTGGGGACCAGGGATGGTAACCATTTGCAATGGACAGACCAGTCTTACGCTTCAAAATATATCCTGTGTCCCACTATGAGATGATCATGGACAACAAAATCTGTTTATTCCCTGACCTAGAGACCTAACCTACATGTAAATAAAGAATATTTTGCATGTTTTAAGTACACATTGACTTTCCCAGTTGATGAGGAAAGACTGTACCTTGTTTTGTTGGGAAATTTACCAAGAGGTGTTTGCTATCTTAGTAAAATCATTCATACCACCTATGGCATCTCCACATTTGTAACTGACACGTTTTTTGAATTTACATTGAAGTACAACATCTAAGACTCCATCATGATTTGTAGATTGGTCTTGCCCACCCAACTGATTTCATATTGACATATTCTTAACACTAACCATTTAAAAAATAAAGAACAGTGGCTCATGCATGGGGTGCAACTGACTGAAAAGAAAAAGGAGAGAGCACAGATGTTGGCCCCATACTGCTCTTCTCCATCAGTGGTGAACTCTCCATTGTGCAGACCCTCCTCCTTCCCATATGTGTGGTTTATGGCTCCTGCTGGGCCAGGGCTCATTGTGGTGTCCTGCTCATTCTGGAAAAGCCGAAGGGGGTTCCGGTTGCAATCAGATTATCATATGAATTTCCTTTGAGCAACTGCAGCCCACTTTGCAGGGCTTCAAGGGGATCTGTGAGCTTGCATGGGAAAATATTACACCTTGATTTTCACTAACCTCTAACCAAAATTGAGCAATTCCTTAACTGTTTCTTTTTTGGCCACAAATCACAGTAATATTAGCATGTCCATGGCTTTGTCACCAGTAGTAATCCAAAATTTTCATATCACACTATATATGGCGTGGATGTCTTGAAATACCAGTATTCGTTATGACATTAAAATTGTGGTAATTACACCTGCTACTAGTGTTCTTAATAAACATATGCATTATTATATCACAATTTAAAAATCATTTTGGTAACTGTATTTAAGTATAATTGACTTCCTCCTTAATCCCACATATTGCAGTTTATGCATTAAAAAGTTCCCGAGAAGGGGTCTTTCGGTCTCACCTAATCCTGAGAATGGGTTGATGGTACAGAAACCATGGAGTAGAACTGTGGAGTGCTTGCACACTGCACCCCTCACCACTGCCCTGTCTCTTCTGTTTGTCCATAATTGTACTCTGCAGCTGTGGCCTTTCCCCAAGACTGCCAGATAGGGGTGTCGAGGGGGTATAGGCTTATCTTCAGTTGGCCTCTGTTCTTTGACAATGTCAGAGAATTGAGCTTGATCACCCTTGGCTCATTCTTTTGTCATACACGAGGAGGCAAGTTTGTCAGAACATTCCTCTGGCAAGGCTGTATTGATCAGTACAAGGCCCATGATGCATTTAAAGCCAAAATGTTCTGATAAATGAATCCTAAACAGAAATGTGATTTCTGGTTCACTTTTTCAAATGGAGAAAAACCACAGACATTCTGCAGGAAAATTCCTTATATGCATACCAACTTCTGTTTACTTCTTCCTGTGCTTCACAGTTGCATAGTCACAAAGCACCTCTAAGAAGTATCCCATTGCCCAGGAAATAATGTCGCACAACTGGCTGCCAGGGGTGTTTCCCTGTTACCATATGGCTAGTGGGGGGAGAGGTATTTCCTAGAGAAGAGGATTTGGGATGGAGGTGGACAGTGCCATGGGTGTGTACTTCCTCCTGGTTGTGACCTTGTCACCCAGCGAGCCCAGCCAGGAGTGTTGTGCCTCAGCTCTTGCTGGATTTTTGGGAATGGTGTCAGCCTTTTTCTTTCTGAAAACCTCTGTTGGTAGGACATGGCTTTGCCACTGAGTAGCCCACTGCTCTGTTCCTTGCTGTCCTCCAGACACAGTCAGTATTATGCTGCCTTGTGCATTTTTTCCTCTTCAGCTTCTAAGTCTATATTTAGAGCATGAACATGCTAAACATTTCCTTTCTAATTCTTTAGAAGTTGAGCTTGGGGAGGGATCCTCAAGCATTCAATACTGATATCTTAGACAACCATGTTAAATAATGGTGGGAATAAAATGTTTTCATTTTCTGTTTCAAAGAACATGCTGAGGATTGGACTTGAATAGTTTCAGATTTTTAGCCTTCATTTTTCTATGGGTTTAGGAATTGATCACATTTCTCACTGAGTCAAAGCCACTCCCCTTAAGGAAGTAGGAGCAGCCCCATTAATGTGATTGATATCTGTTACTGCTTGTGTCAGAGTAAAGAGAACATTCGTGTATTTAACAAACTTATCAATAAAGTGACAGCATCTCTGTCTTTTTGTAAAAGGGAACAGCCAAGTTCTGTTGCTTACTGAGCAGCTGATTGCTATTACAGATTCACGTGGGTACTGTTGTGTGGGTGCTAGTCAACCTGATTTTTAAAGTGAGATACCCTCATATCCTTTTATTGAGAAACTCTCATATCATTAGATTGGTAAGGTCAGTTTTTTTGGCTTAAGAAAGCAGGAAATTCACCAAATTCATTGGCTGAGGGGTGCTGATTTCACTAAGTTGAAGGGTCTCTGAATAGCTCCCCCAACCCACATTCTGAGTCACATTCTCTTGGTCTGTTTCTCATAGAGGTTTGGTTTGGGATGAATTTTGATCTTAATCATATCCTTGTGGAGAGAGTAAATAAAGTCCAGAAGCTCTAGATAGATTACAGGAGTTTAAATATCCATGAGTGATTCGTCTCCTGGTCAGATGGAGGACAGAATTATTTGTGCAGCTGTTGGACACAGATAGATTGCATTACCATTTTATAGACATTATCACTGTGAAAAGTAGAAAATACAGGTCCGTCTTCAAACTGAGAATTGAAAGGTGAGGACCTCCCAGAGTGGTGCTTTTCCACAGAAGTGGCCCTCTTCGGTATGTAGCTGGTGTACAGGGCAACACTAGGCATTCCTGGGGACCAGGCCTTGAACACATGTCTAATTCCATGCTTATGACAACCCTGTAAATTAGAATTCCTTGTTTTCTTTGAATAAACTTTGAACAGAGGTGTGGAGGTTTTGTGTATTTTGTCTGTGGTGACTCACGTAATCATAAGGTGCACATGTAATTTATCAGCCAAACCTGACTTGAGAGTGAAAGTGCTAGCAGTGATTGTACTGGAGTAACAGATGTACATGGGGACACTTGGCCCCCCTGCGAATGATGTGCAGATTGGGGTTCTAATCCAGGTCACTGATGCCCAGGCCTCCCTGTTCTCTGTTAGCTGCATGAGATCAGGCTGCCTCATCTACAAGTAGATTGATACGGCACACTGAATAACTTTCTGAAGATGAGTTCTGCATTACGTATGGGCCATAGAGAAATTCTTCTAAGGCTAGGTAAAAAGTTGCTTTTGGCAAAAGAAATGGCTCCTAGAGATCTTCTTTATATAAAAACAGAAGGGGCTTTGTTGGGAAGGCAGATGGTTTTCTCTTCCTAAAACCTGGCTTTCCAATTTTTTGTTTAAAAGAATGGATCTACTTTAGCATTTATAAGAAAGGTAAAGTGAAACTCATAAAATCTCATATCCAGGGTAAACATCTTCATAGCCCACGGCTGTTGTGATACAGAGTTGATAGAATGAATTCTTCACCGGTAATGTGTGTACATGAAATTTACTACCCCTGTTTTTACCACTCTGCCCATTGCTGTTGTTGTACAGGCCATCTTGTGTATTATAATCATTACTAAGAGACCGCTGAGATAAAATCCCAGCATCTGAATACATTGCACCAGATATAAGTATCTGGCTTATGACAGGCCTCTGTGAGCCTCAGACACACAGGTGTGAACACATGTAGCAGAGGTGCAGACATGAAGACAGATGATGCTCCAGCTACTTATAACTGATATTACAGCCCAACCGTGAGAAGTAGTAGAGACCAACGCACAGCACTCCAGGATTGATGTGTTCACTGTGTCATGTTCTCTTGCTGCCTTCTAGGCCAGTTGAAGGGTGAAAGCATAAGTGTCCTTACGCAGCAATTCTGTAAATACCATGGCCTCAAAAAGCCCTGCTGGACTGCCGTTCCATCCTCACATGCCAAACAATGAGGTGCTGTTCAGCAGCCACTGCTGGAGACCTGGAGCAAGCTGGTGGGTGCGTGAGAGTTAGGTTCGGTTGGGAATTTGGGGTCTGGCTTTTGGCTGAGAGCTGTCACTTGGCTTTGATTCCACACCCAGGTTTGGGAAGATCCACCTCCTGAACCTTAGAGCATCCCAGGAGGATTGAAACTCAGAGAAGGCAAGAGGGAAGTTTCTGGCAATGAAGCATCAAGCCTGCCCCCTTTGGAGTGACCAGCGTGACCAGGACAGGGACTGGGGGGCTCAGGGATCACGCACTTGTGATTTGATTTGAACTGTTCCCTGAAGAATACAGTGGTTTCTGGTAGTTCTTCTGAAGATCTGGACTTTTCCCTGGAAATAAGAGAACCACAGGTCACAAGACAGAGAAAGGAAAACAGGGCTGGAGGAGAGACATGAAAAGGGAAAGCAAGGGGACAAAAGAGGTGGCCTGGGTGTCAAGCAGCAGTCTTTCTGCTGTGGAAGATGAAAGACTGTGGAGGCTGCAGAGCTGCTGTGCCGAGTCTTCTTAGGACAGGGCAGGAAATCTTAGCTGGGAGGTCAGGAGTTCTGGGGGCTGGCTCTTTCCCTTCATCTAACTGGCTTTGTGAGCCCCTGAGTTGTCTTCTGCATAGTGACCAAGTTGGGTCCTGACTTCTGGCTCTACAGGTCTTTGGTGGTGAGCCACTGAACCATGGTGGTAGCGCTCACCAGTGCAGCCGAGTACTTACATGGCAGCTTGGGGGCACAGAGGTGAGTGCAACACCTGACCCTACATCTAGGTTGTGACCCTGTCTTCAGCCCTTCCATTGCTCCAGTCATATGAAGAGCAGCTCTTAATGAAGCGTTTATTATATGCTGGGCATTGTTATGGATACTTTCCACTGATTTACATCTATTAGCTCCTGTAATCCCCCCCATACCCTATGAGGTAGGTACAACTGTTCTAATTTTAGAGATGAGGAAACTGAGGCACAGAGAAGTGAAGAGTAATTGGTCCCGGTTTTCCCAGCTAACAAGTGGTGGAGCCAGGATTTGAACTCAGGGAGCCTGCCTCCAGAACTCACACTGTGCAGCACTGTCTAGTATTCTTATCTCTGTGGCTGGCCTGTCAGCTGCCTGAGAGCATCAACCATGTCTGCCTTGTTAACTATTTGTATTCCTAGTGCCTGGCCCAACAAAGGAAGGCTCTTGGGGCATTGTTATTGAATGAATGGATGGATGGATGGATGGATGGAGTAGATAAGCAGGTTCTTCAGGGAGCTTATGGTCTACAGGAGAAGACAGATCCGTGAACACCTAATGTGGGTCAGTGTCAGGCAGGAAGGGTGCTTAGTCCAGTCTGGGGCATCAGGGAAGCCTTCCTTGGGTGGGTGATGCCTGAACCGAGCCTTGAAAGATGTGCAGAATTTGGGAGAATCAGGTGGGAAAGGTGTGACGAGCAGAGGGGCCAACTAGCATGGCCTCAGCTGTACTGAACACAGAGGGCGAGGCAGGGGCCATTGGAGAAGCACCGGGTCAGAAAAAGCCGTCCCTGGGAAAGAGTTTGGGCTTGCTCCTGAGAACAGTAGACACCCCCTGGAAGGAGTTTGGCAGGGGAATGACATGGGCAACTTTGGATTTCGATGGGGTGTCCTGGCTCTAGTGTGAAGGGTAGAAGGAAAGGAACGGGGTTGGGGCAGGGGTGAGGCAACTACAGTTGTCCCAGCAAGAGATCATGGGAACCTGCAGTGGAGAGAGGGTAAGGAGAGAGATGGCTAGAGGGGCAGGAGGTGAGGGCGACCTGTCTCTTGGGGCATGTTGTGATCAGGGTGTCCTAGGGCCGCTGGGGTGCTCTACAGGTGCTCCCACGATAGTGCGAAGCTGGGCTGAGCCTGGTGGGGAAGGCCCAGGGTGAATGTGCGTTTAGGCATTGCCTGCATCAGGTGGTGGTGAAAGCCAGGAGGGTGGGTGATATCAACCTCCCAAAACAGTGTTACTGTGGAAGAGCCAGTCCCTGGAAGCTGAGTCAAAGAGGCCCTGGAGGAATGTTTAGAGAGGGCTGGTCCTCCCAGAGTACAGCATGGCCACTGATAATCCTCACTGTAGTGAGAAGTTTTTGAGCTCTTACAGTTATGAGCACTTTGGGGACTTATGCTCATTTGCTCTTTATAAAAACCTGTTAACCTTGAAAAGAAAACTGGCAGTTATGCCAGCAAAAATAGGTTTATTCGGGAAGAGCGGAGAATTGCAATTTGCAAAAAAACAAGCTCTTGTCGAATCATAGGCAAGTCTGGAGAAGAAAGGAGAGGACCCTCTGCTAGAGAGGAAGGGGCAGGGCTGGGAGCAGCTGTTACAAACAGAATCCCTTGGTAGAAAAGAGGGAGATGACATTACTTGGCTTCTTTGGAGGAGTTGTGACAATCTCATTGGCTGGACTGTTGCTGGAGGAGGAGAAAAACCTTTCTTCCGGGCTGGTAAAACAGTAGCAAAAGTGGAATCACCTTGCAACGGTACTCTCCTCCTGTTGGGTCTGCACTTGATGAGTGGCAGGCAGTGATAGCTCCCCCTGCTGGCCTCCTGCTCCATTACAGTGAGGTTTCTTTTTTTTTTTACAATAATAAAATTATTTTATTTGCTTTTTATTGAAATATAGTTGACATACAATATTAGTTTCAGGTGTACAGCACAGTGATTTAACAATGATATACTTTACAAAATGCTCACCACAATAAGTGTAATTAACCACATGTCACTATACAAAGTTATAATATTATTGACTATATTCCCTATGCTGTACTTTTCACACCCCTATGATTTACTTATTTTATAATTGGAATTTTGTACCGCTTTGTTCCCTTTACCTATTTCACCCATCTCCTTCCCTCCTCCCCTCTAACGACCACCAGTTTATTATTTGTATTTATGAAGTCTGTTTCTGTTTTTCTTGTTTCTTCATTTGTTTTGTTTTTTAGATTTGCCATATAAGTGAGATCATACAGTACTTGTCTTTCTCTATTTGACTTATTTATTTATTTATTTATTTATTTATTTATTTTGGTACCATTAATCACATGAACAGCATTGTGGTTACTAGATTTTCCCCATTATCAAATCCCCACCACATACCCCATTACAGTCATTGTCCATCAGCATAGTAAGATGCTATAGAATCACTACTTGTCTTCTCTGTGCTATACTACCTTCCCTGTGACCCCTCCTACATTATGTGTGCTAATCATAATGCCCCTTTTTCTCCTTATCCCTCCCTTCCCACCCATCCTCCCCAGTCCCTTTCCCTTTGGTAACTGTTAGTCCATTCATGGGTTCTGTGAGTCTGCTGCTGTTTTGTCCCTTCAGTTTTTGCTTTGTTCTTATGCTCCACAGATGAGGGAAATCATTTGGTACTTGTCTTTCTCCGCCTGGCTTATTTCACTGAGCATAATACCCTCTAGCTCCATCCATGTTGTTGCAAATGGTAGGATTTCTTTTCTTGTTATGGCTGAATAATATTCCATTGTGTATATGTACCACCTCTTCTTTATCCATTCATCTACTGGTGGACGCCTAGGTTGCTTCCATTTGTTGGCTATTGTAAATAGTGCTGTGATAAACATTAAGTGAGGTTATTTTTTATTAATTGTCACAAACCCTGTGAGGTGTTACTCTGACCCCCATTGGACAGATAAGGAAAGTGAGGCACAGAGGTTAAGTCACAATTCCCTAAAGTCACATGCATCACATGACCAGAGGACTTGGTATATCAGGCCCCCAAAGTTTTTATTGCCTTTGTCAATATGCAAATCTCTGAGGACCGTTGGCACATCCCACCAAATCATTTCATTTGGGGGCTGACAAGGGGAGGAGGGTGTTGGAGCTGTCTTGAGGGCATGAGGAGGTAGGCTCAAGGTGGTGTCTGCTTTGCTTTTTAAAGGATGAGAGGGAGCCAGCTGAGGAGATTTTGAGGATATAGGCTGCAGAGGCACAGGGTTTCAGGACATATGCACCAGGTGATGGAGCAGAAGGATGGAGAGGAGAGGAGGTCTTGGAGGAGGTGGCAGAGGCTGGAGGGAAGAAATTGGGAGCGGCAGAGCTGTTGCCAGAACTGGAGGGGAGTTGTGTGATTCCATTGAGAGGAAATAGTCAGAAAAAGTAAATCCACAGAGACAGAAAGCCGGTTAGTGATTGCCAGGGGCTGGGAGTGGGGGAGAATGGGGAGGACTGCTTAATGGGCCCAGTGTTTCTTTTTGGGGTGATAAAAGTGTTTTGGAACTAGGCAGTGCTGATGGTTGTACAATACTATGAATGTCCTAAATGCCTGAACTGCGTATTTTTAAAGGTTCTTTATATGAATTTTACCTCAAAAAAAAATTGGGTGGAAAAGTAGAAAGGAAACAAAGTGGGTCACATCCAGCGACAAGGATTTTCTGACCCCTGCTTGCTCCCTATTACATTAACAGCCTTACTTTCATCATTTCCCCATGCCTGACATTGTTTTGTTGACTAACAGGTAGGCATCTGTCTAGTCCTGGACCAGCACCTGGCGCATAGTGGGTGCTCAGGAGATGTTGGAAAGCAGGAAGGAGTGGCCAAGTGGGTGGGTGAGGCAGAAATAGAGTGTTGTGGGGTGCTGGTGTGGAATGGTTGACTGAACATAAAGGGAAGTGTCCCTGCCTGAGGACAAGGGAAAGTGCAAGTTCCTGATGTCACAAGCCTTCGGAGGAATGTACGAGTGCCCTGGAAACTGCCTGCGTGTTTGCAGTGTATTCATGGCCTTGCCCTGGTGCTGCTCAGTTGCTCAGTGCAGGCGAGAAGGGGACTCTTCTGTGAGACTGAATTTGTTGTTACACTTTAGGGATTTTGCTGGGTGATTACATGGAAAGAAAGGGATTTGGAGTAAAGAAGGCATTGGCAACAAATGGTTCAGCTAAGTGAGGGAATCTGGGAGATATAGGCCATGGCCCCCCCAAAAATGGAAAGAGGTGATCACAGGACTCTCAGGCACGACAAGCAGGCCATCAATGTTGGCAGTGGAGACCAGGACAGCTGACCTGGATGGGCGAGATGCCAGGGATGGGGCTCTGGTGGAGTGAAGGTGAGGATCCCTGGGCTCCAAGTAGTTGCTGTGTTGCAAGCCCAGGGTAGTGATTTCTAAAATTTGGTACTCGGAATAACTTCTTGGGGTATAGGAAGAAAATATGACAAGTTTAACTTAACATTTATTTTCCCCCTTACAAATTAAGGACTTACGTTTTAGTAATAGTTACATGTTCACTACTTGAAAGTAGATTAACATACAGTAGGGGTGCACACTCACTTTTTGCTAATGAATGTTTGACCAAAGTAGTTGTGAAGACTCCTGGTTGGGAAGGTTGGGCGAGTCCTTGGATGACATGTTTTGAGTGTGTCATGAGACCAGGTCATATGACTTGGTGAAACAGAAGCTCTGTGTCTCCTGTGTCTGTCACTGCCTCCTGGTTGAACAACTAGGGATACTTTCTGGAAAGGGCGTAAGATTTATGGGGAGTGACAGGCTCATTGCAAACCCATTATATGCTGTAGATAACATTTTTTAAGTGATCACAAACCATTTGCTGAATATTTCTTGTAGAATTTTAATACCAACTTCAGTAGTTACTGGAATTCATCCCCATCCCCTGCCTGTTTTTGTTGTTTTTTTTAATAGGTCATTTTAAAAATTTCCTTCTCTTCTGACTTTTTGGATATTCAATTATGTTCTCCCCTCTCCCCCAACAGATAATGACCTAGGGAAGTTTTTTTTTAAGACCTTGGGCTACCATTCTCCTGAATCTTAAAATTTCAGCTGAAAGTATCTCAAAATCTGAGGAGTAAGGGGCAGGAGAAAGAGTGGGGTCCTGAGCCAAGAAACCTGGCTTCCAGTTCTAACTGTGCTGTTTTGAGCTGTGTGCTTCTGGGAAAGTTGCTTAACCTCCCTGATGAATGGTTTCATTTTAAAATTGGAGAGGTGTGATTATCCATCTGATAAGGTTGTGAGAAAAATTACAGGAGTTACTGATGCATATGAAAGTCTAGAGCCAGGACTCTGTAGATTCTTGTTCTTTCTTCTCCCTGACCCCACCCATAGTTTCCTCTTCTGCTTGCCTCTTGTTTATTTCCACCCTGGTGGAAGAGACAGATAAGAACACAGGGTGAGTCGCCCAGACTTCCTGTTGGGCTGGTTTAAAGGCGGCCATGATGTTGGTTAGCCCGCTCTTTCCCCATGATCTCTCTTGTGGGTTCTCTTCCACAGTCTTTGTTCTATTTTAAGGAGCATTTCAGGCATCTGAAGTTCTGTTATGATGCTTGCTTAATGTTGAAACAACTCATTAACTACATCCCCTCCCCTTCACCCCATTAAATGCCTTCACGAGGAACTGATTTCCCAGGATGGAAAACAAAATAATGCCACCCTCTCCTCCCTACCCCATTTCAGATATTAAGTCAAAGGAAACGAGTTTCTGAGAACATTTCCAATCAAAATGTGTGAGTACGGTCATTTCAAAAGCCCTCTTGTAATTATGGAATGGTGAAGCTCCCTGTTTGAAGAAATGGTGATGTTGATAGCTAGCCCCTCACCCCACCACCCTGCTAGCACCCTATTTGGGACGTTACCTAGGATAGGTTTGCGGACTGCTGGGTTCCTGTCTGGGTTTATCTCACTAAAAAGACTCAACTGTTTTATCTGCCTGAAGACATCATCACATGAGTGCCAGGATCTTGGGATTTAAAAGGAAGTTTTTTGAAACTTTGCAAGTGTTTTATCAATAGCTTCCTTTTCATGTAGCGCCACGCTGCTGGGCTTCCCTCCCGGCTGGGGTTCTGTGCACTGCTTCTTTGACAGCCATGTGCCTGTGTGCTGGGTCTGATCATGCCATTCTCTCCTGCATTTAATCAGAGAACTCTAATACTTCTCAAATGCGACAGTGTGAAAAGTCATTCTGGACTCTTTAGAAAAGGTTATGAAGAAAAATAGGTCTTTGAGTTACTTGGTCTAGCTCAGTCTTTTGCTAAGAAAAGTGTGTAGTGGTCCCTCCCCACTCCAGAAAAATATTGTATTGTTTAGTTAAAAATAACTACCTCTTAATTTATAACTGGAATTGCAACAGAGATATTACTATGTTTTGGGTTTCCTTTTTCTTCTTTTTCTGAGAATGATTTTGTAATATCAGTCTCTGCTTTGAAGTTCTTAATTATTCTATTTCTGTATTAGTAAGATGAGATAATAGTACAGCATTAGAGCCAATTCAGGAAGAGAGCCTAGTGCTGTACCTGGTATAACAGCTGCTCAATACATGGTAAACGCTATTTTAAATTCAGATTAAAGAAGAAAAGCATTCAGCTTCTATGCAAGCAGCGTGACACTCTAAGAAAAGGAAACTATTGATTAAACACTTAGAAAGTTTCAAAAAAACCTCCTTTTAAATCCCTTGATGTTGGCACTCAGGTGATGGATGTCTTCAGGCAGATAAAACAGTGGAGTCTTCTTAATAGAAGAAATAGGGATTGTTTCACATGAGTGGTACTTGAAAAATATTGCTCTAATTAAAATATACAGTGTAGTTGGTTTTCAGACATTTTACATATCATGAAGGAGCCTTACAGAGTTACTTATAAAAAAAGGAACAGCCTCTACTGGAAATTAGCATGGGATAAGGTTGAAGTTTTTTTTATCTTCCCTTCTGTTTGAGATCTTAACACCTCCTGGTAGAACTGATGTTGAAATGAGTGAGTTCTGGAAGCCTGTGCTCTGACAGCGCCCTCTCCTCCTCCTGCCTCACCTGGAATCTCTGAACTTGAATGAGAAAAAACTTCCATGTTGATGTACAGTGAATTCTAACCAAATGTTGTGATTTTCTTCAGTTATGAACAAAGGTAATAAGTCAAAGTAGCATTAGAAGTATCTCAACTTTGTCACCATTAAATCCTTGTCACACTACAGTTCTAGATATCTGCAAATATTATTTACACTCTCATCCCTGCTTCAAAATGTTGGTAGATAACAGAGCTACACTTAGATCTTTCTACTTCTGCATTCCTAAAGAACTTCTCATGTTACTGTATCACAATGTAAAAACACTGTGACAACTCTAAGTGTAGTTTGTCTGAATGCTTTGTGTTTCATTTTGTGCATTTAAAAACATTATTCAGAGGAGATATCCAGGGTTTTCCCGCCAATGCCAGTGGGTCCATTACACATTAAGACCACCTCTTCACCTGTGGTTTAAATTTTATCCAAAAGGACTAGGAGTAAGCCAGTGGCTCTCAATCCTGGCTGCCAGTTAGGATGCCTGGAGGAGCTTCACAACTCCCAGTGCCAAGCTGTACCCAAGACCCATTACACTCAAAGGTCTGGGGGTGTGACCTGAGTGATTACAGATGATCCCCATGTGCAGCCGAAGTTGAGAACCGTTGGTCTGTATGTTCAGAAAAACCATTCTACTTCCCTCTTTCTGACTCTCTAAATAGGAAGTTATATTTCATGCTCATGGTAGAAAATTCAAACTGTACAGAAGAGCATGGATGTCAGACCTCCCTAGAAAAAAAAATGATTGCTGACAATTTTTGTGTATGACAATCATTATAGACATACACATCCACACATGTATCCACAGTGGGGTTTCGCTGTGCACGTTAGACCATACAGGTATACTGTGCAAGTGTTATCACTTATAGAGCATTTTCTTAACCAATTTCCGAGCTAGTCCTTGAGATTGAGTGCTTGGTGTTTTGATTTGTGTGAAACTAGGCAGTCTGATCCATCTAGGCCCAACTCAGGAGTAATTTGGAGACCATGAATCCTTATTTCCCTCTTTTAAGAGCTAGTGCAACAGAGTGGAAAGAGCAGCATTGGGGTCAGGCCCATCTGGGTTGCTTATCCATGTAAACTTCTTTGAATCTGTTTGCTCATCTGTCAGATGGAGACAGAAAATGCTTGCTGGCAAGGCTGTTGTGAAATGGGCATGAGGCTGGTGACAGGTAGCTATTATTCATCATCTTCTTGCAGATTGTACTCCCCAAAGGAGCTTGACCTGTTCCTTGGGCCCTCAGGGTTCTTTTTAGCATGCAGATAGCAGAAAGCACAGGGTATGTAAAAAAATCCCTCTGCACCTACTACAGACAGAGTCTAAAGGCCCTAACCCCATGCCATAGGGTTGCTATCCTCTGATTGGATTAGGCGTTGCATTCAAGGCCACACTGAAGATGAATTAGCCTTGGTAAGCTTTCTCAGCCTTGTACTCAATACCAGGGTAACAAACTCTTAGAAATGCCCTCACATGCTTATTGACCTACATGTTTGCATTTCATCTCACTTGCAGAAGCAATTATGTTTAGAGTGAAAGCCAGTCTCAGAGCTCTTGGGAGGAAACAGAATTCATCCCCAGTGGTTTGAATGAAGACTAATGAACAGTTGCAGAGGTGCTGGCCAGACTCCGTGTGGCACCTGGGGACTGACAACACTGGGAGACATTATCACCACCAGGGCTGAGGGGACACAGGGAGGAAGTAGAGTTTCTGGAACCCAGTGAGTTCTGGAACTGGAGAGGGGCTGCCCAGCAGGAGCTACAGTCAAGAAGAATGGTGCCCAAAGATGTGGCATCCAAGGAGGAAGAGAGCTGGGAAGAAATACCCTTAACTCTCTCCTCCTTTCTTAAAACCCCCTACTGGGCCTCTGCTGGGCTGAACCAATGGGAAGCCAGCAGGCAGGGGCACCCAGGGGAGCCCAGTCAACAGGTGTCAACTGGTCAGGACACAGAATAAGGCTGAGAATAGAGGGGGGCAGGGCAGAAAGAGTAACCAGATAGCCAGCATGGAGGTTCTCAGATGCCAGAGCAGTGTGAAGTGCCGGTCAGCATGCCGAGCACCGAGATGGTGCAGGCCAGTGCTGTTTGCTTGCCCTTTGCCTCCTAGGATGTGGATGGCAGCTTGTCCACGCCTATCTTAAAGAAGCACCAGCAAGGCCATCGAGGCAAAGAAAGCAGGAGGAAGAACTTCACCTATTATAAAGCAAACCCTGAAATCATGATCTGTCATATTTTTCTGAGCTCTGGCTCTCTTGGTATCTGTGTCCAGAAGCTTTTGATGGGAATTGTCCCCCAGTTAATGGCGACCACTGTGCAGGCAGGCCACCCAAGTCCTGGGGTCCAGTGAGGGAGATGTTAATTTGGAAACTTCTCTCTTGTTTCTCCTGACACCCATGCCAGGAGATTCCAGTGGTCATCTCTGGTAGCTGGGAGACCACCACTGGTGTAACCCCACGAGCCTCTCTGCAGGTTGGCCTGCTGGAGCTCGGGAAGACCAGGCAGCTTCCATAATTTGAGCCTTCCAATATACTTGAAAGGTGAGAAAGTGCACAGGAGGATTTGAAACACCAGAGGGAATCTCAAATATTTACATGTGAGAACTGAACATTTTTTAACACCAAGAAGCATAATACAACCTTCATGCTTTTCATAAGATAATTAGAGGAGTCACAAAAGTATGGAGACATAGCTCGTTATGGGGTGGTCTGATAATGGGATGCCAGTTTAAAGTCATATGCTGAATGTCTTCTGTTTCAAGCCCATTTTGGTATCTCTGTGACTCCACTGGGAGAAAGTACCAGAAGTCTGGGTCTGAAGCGGCTGTGATTTGGGCTTTTGTCAAATCTATCCCCTACCCCTCCAGGTTCTGTATCCTTTGATTCCCTCGACACCTTCTCAGACCCAGGTTTGGAAAGATTGAAGGTTGGGGTATGTATGCATTTGGCACAGTTACCAGGCTGACAGCTTACAGGGACCTCCTGTAGAGAGCAGAGTGGTCCAGCTCACCACTGTGGTGACAGCCCTTCTTCCAACTCCAGATGTGGACTTTCTTGGATAACTGCCAGCCCACAGAGACTTCACCAAAGGAAAAGAAGTAAATATGGAATCAGTGTCTTTTTTTTTTTTTTTTCAAATAATAAACTGTCTGCTGAAAGATTTGGGGGCCAGAGACTTGGCTGATGAACCTGGTGACCTGTGTTTTATATCCAGGTTACATGCAGATGTGATTGAGACTATCTCAGTTTTTAAAGAAAGTGTGAATTGTTCTCCCACCGGGGCTGTATATTAGCAATGCATGAATAAAATAGGGCAGCCTTTTGCCAACTTCAGTTGTGTAAAAAGGACCAAAGTAGCTTATTTAGAAAGGAGATGTTAGGCCCCACTGTCCCAAGGCTTCATGTCTTGCCAGTGGGTTTCAGCCCCAGGCAAGTTCACTCTTGATTCAGTAAGACCAAAAAATGACAATGGAATGTTCTTGGGGTGAAAGGGTTAATACCCAACTTTATTCTCACAGTGGCAGATAAAGTGCTAGAATTCCATCTGCTCCAGAGCAAGTCTGCATGCAGCAAAGCTGGTCTCTGCCTCTGGGCCCCTCCATCCCTGCAGCTGTCACAGTCTCTGTCCTCAGTGCCCACCATCACTCCAGCCTCTGCTCTGCTGCATCTGTGCAGCCCAGAGTACTGGGCAGAGCTCTTCATATAGAGTCAGTAATAACTTATTGCCCACATGTGTGCAGTGGGTGGCTGACCAGGGTCAGGTGAGAATCCTCACTATAGGAACTTTCATTTTCTCTACATGTGGAGTCCACTTTTTTAGCCAACACCCCAGGTGGGTTAAGAAACATACCTTAGAAACTGCAAAATGGGATGTTGACCCTCATAAGCCATTTTTAAGGTGCTGACACTTGATCAGGAGATCGTTGGTCTTTTTTTTTTTTTTTTTTAATCAGAATAGTAAAATTCCTCAGGACCTGCTTTCTAACTGTACTGTTTTGTTTTGACCCCTGTACCTCAGGCAGCCTATCTTTGGCAGGGCAGATGCACAAGTAATTTCCCTGAAGAGGGAGCCTGCTGTCACACGGTGGGAGATGTTGTCTTGTTTAAAAACAGAGAAATAAAACCCTTCATTGAACTTGGTGGTCTCCCTGAAGAAGCTAGGAAAGTAATACAGTGGTATCTGTTTGTTTCAACCCTGTGTTGTTATTAATCCTGTTCCAAATGATAATGCTTTCCATTTGCAGGCTTGCTGTCTCAGAGGAGTTTTATGTATCGCATACTAGACCCTGCTGGGTGATTAAGCCACTTGCTCAGCATCTTACTAAAGGCCACTCGAGAACGATTTGCTTATGGCAGACTGCACTTCTCAGAGAGTTCACTGAGTGGCATGTTAAGTGTTGCTTATGGTTCCTTTGGGAGGGTCCTCAGGGCTGTGCTATGGGGTTGAGTTCCAGAGAGATGGGGTTTGCCTCCTGATCCTATCCCATTCTCCTTCCTACATCATTAGAAGCTTTTTGGCTCCTTCAAGTGGGACAGGGACAGGGCTGTAACTCTTCCATTTAAGGTCCATCATTCCATAGGGACAAAGTCGAAGAGCCCTACAAAACAAGAGGTGGTTAATTTAATGCTTTCGTAATGAAAGATGTAGCGCTTTTTACCCACCAGGTTTCAATTTAGAATACGGAGACTTTGTGGCTAATTTAGGACTGAGCGTGAGGAAGATGAATATGGGACCAACGGGTGGTGGAGGGGACGGATAGTCATGCAAGAGGGAGTTTCAGAGGGGCTGTCTGCCTACTTCTACGGCCTTTTAAGACAAAACCCTTCAAAACTCCAACAACCGTGTGGCCTTTTCATGATTGTAGTGAGTGAGGCTGTGACTGATTCACACGAGGAACCAGTACGTTCACTGTCCGCCATTCCCAGTCACCCTCTGAGGCCGCCAAACTCCACACCTGGCCTGTCCATGCTGCATTCAGACATGTGGGACAGAGGGCTAGTGGGCCAGTGGGCCAGCAGGCCAGCTCAAGGCTTGTCCTGGGAAAGAGGAAGCCCATGGTGCCCTGATTTGACCCCTCATGGGCTGAAGGAGGCCCCTGGCTCCGCCTGTTGGTTGGGGAGGCCCCATTCCCAGGCTCTGTAGGATGATGGGTGAATCCTCTGCCCCCACTTCCCCTTTTTATTTTAAGTCGGGAACACTGATCACACCCCTCACATGCTAAATCTGACCCAAGGAGATGGTTGAACCCTGGCCTCTCTAAACCCATACCATTTACCAAGTCATAGGCAGGACTTTTCTGGAATTGCAAGTCACCCTCCCTAACTAACTGCGAAGCAATCAAAATTATTAAAGGAAACTCCTGCTTGTTAAAATGTGAGCAAGACAGTTCATCTAAGTTTGAATCTGACCAGTGTTTATGATGGTGCTGTGTATGGCATCGTGGCCATTTGCGACCTTTCTTTGGGGATAATGACATCCATTCTAAACAAGGAACAGATTTTTTCCTCAGAATGCTGAAGTTTAAGAATAACAGGGGCTCGCTTGGATGCTGGTATTTCTGCCACAATGACGGCCCTCTGTTTTGGGTTAGCCCTGTGAGACAGGTGGCCCTCTTTTTCAGCCCTTACTCTTAAGTCCGTGATGGAAGGTGCAGGGAGCTGGTTAGAAGGTGCTGACTTGCTTCTGGGGCTTTAGAGCTTATGAGGCAGCCCCTGGGAGGGTTCAGTCTTTATCTGCCACCCAGACATTTCTGTTGCTGGGACATCTCTGCTGCCATCCCCCTGACCCCAGCCACTGCCATTTCTTGATTGGGTGGTGCAGTGGCCTCTGCTTCCATTCTCCTCCCTGTCCACACACCGTCCACCTCAAGTGTTTGAGAACTCAAACCTGCCCATTATCACAAGCCTACTGCTTCTTCACTGTCCTGCTGAGAGGCAGTGTGGTGAGGTGGTCAGGAGCTTGGGGCTGAGGTTGACCAGCTGGGCTCTGATCCTGTGCTTGCTGGGTGACTCGAGGCAACTTCATTAACTTCTGTCCTTGTCTGTAAAATGGAGACGATGGTGATAATAGGACCTACTTAGGGGTTGTTGTAGGGTCACATTTTTATGTGGAGCATTTGAACCAGTGCTGAATGAATGTTAGTTATTATGTTTGCTGTCAATATTCTGCCCAAAATCCGAGGCATTCTTACAAGCTTAGTTCCCAACACAGGCTCTTGACCAAGGCTGTGTGACATAGCATGATCTGAGGCCAGGCAGCTTCTCCACCCTTTTCTCCCAGCTACTACTCCTGCCTCCTCCTCTTGTTTTCTACCCACACTGGCTTCTTTCAGCATCTCCAAAGCACCAAGCCCTCTCCTGCTCCAGGGCCTTTGCACAAGCTTTTCCTCTACTGAGACTGTTTACTCCCTTCCCCTTTTACCTTGGCCACCTCCTGCCCCTCTTCCTGCCTCAGCCTAATGGTTCCTTCCTCAGGGAGGCCACCTTGGACCACCAAGGTAAAAGTGGAACCCCACCATTCTCTGCTGTACCACTCCCATTCTTTCCTTGCACTCTGCCACAGTCTGTAGGTTTGCTTGATCTTCAGGCTCTACTACGCTTTACGTTTCATGAAGCCATAGCACAGACCTGGCCTAAACTGGCCACACTGCCCCCTGACTTTTGATGAAGGAATGCTACTACTCCAGCTGGACTCATGCACTTCTTCCCTGATCCAAGGTGATGCACGACCACAGATATGTAGTGTTTATTTTCAGACAAAGACCTTTCTGAGTGCATTTCCAGGTCACAGGTCAGCTGTGGAGGAGGGAACATATAGCCTGGTGGTCCTCAAACTGTAGCATGCATCAGACACACCTGGTGGACTTGTTCCAACACAGATTGCTGGGAGCCTCCCCGCGTTTCTGATTGCGTGGGCCTGGGATGGGGCCTGACAGTTTGCATTTCTCACAGGTTCCCAGGTGATGCCCATGCTGCTGGTTTGGGGCCAGGCTTCGAGAACCACTGATAGAGATACACAGATAGCAGAGCAATTATCCTAACAGTGCCCAGACCCCGGCCAGGCCCTGAAACAAAGGGAACGAGGGCCAGGGGAAAAGTGTACAAGGTGGCTTGTTACCGGCAACCCAGAGGAGTTTGTCCTTGTCCCTGTCCCACTCTCTGTGCATGTCCCTGCCCCCACTTCTGTGTGAGGGTAAAGACCTCAGAGTAGGAAAAGCTTTTCTTCCTACTTCTTCTGTTGCTCAGGTGGTAAAACCTAGGGGCTATAAAGGCTTGAGGTGCATGATCCCCCAGGAGAAGAATGTTTTAAAGGAGCTCATTATAATCCTGCTTTAAGGGCCCTAAAGCAAGGATTCTGGTGGTTTGATTCAGGGAAGATTTAGGATAGTTATTGATGGCAATTCCTGTTGCCTGTTCCTCTAGAAATGCTTCTTGTAAAGACTCTTCCATTGCTTTTCTCAGTTCCTCTTCGCAGAGGGCCAAGAAAGCTCTTAGGCTTGCCAGTGGCCCTTGAACAGGTAGTCACTCTGCAGAGGCACGATCCTCTCCCTGCCTTCTTCCCCGTCATAGGCTCCGCGATATTTCTGTGGGCACTGGGGGCTTTCCATGGGCTCTGAGCAGCTCCTCATCTCTCCGTGCCAGGGAGGGAGGAGGCGTTGCTGGAGCAAGGCTTTGGAGTCAGACCCATCCAGGTTTGCTGCTGTTCTGCTGGCGTCCTCAGGTAAATGCCTTCTGGTTGGTTTTTCCTGTCCCATAAAATGGGGGTGGTGTTATCCCGGGAAGGGGAAGCCTGTGGTGAAGGGATAAAGCAGAGATCAAGTTCAAAAGGCTAGCCTGTGTTCACACTGCATGTGACCATGAGCAAATGATTGAATCATACTAAGTCTCAGTATCTCCCCTCTCTGGTTGGGGATTAGAATGGTACTTACATCCTAGGGTTCTTGGGGAGATGAATACATGTGAAAATGGGTAGAATGCAAATAAAGTCTGTAGTTAATGGTTGTATAATGTTAATTTCTTGATTTCTTGATACATGATAAATGTATCAGCTTGTGTGTAGGATGTTAACATGGGAGAAGCTGGCTGAACAGTATACAGGAAGTCTGTGCCACCTTTGCAACTTCTCAGTATATCTGGATGAAAAAAATGTTTGTAAAGCATTTAGCAAGGTGCTTGGAATTTAGTAAGCTCTCAATAAATGGTGGCCATTACCGTGATTAATACAGTTACTACTATATCAGTTGTAACCAATATGTGTCCAGCTGGCTGCTCTATACACGGCATATGAATTTCCTTTTGCTGCTACAACAAATACTAACTGGTAGCTTAAAATAATGCAAGTTTGTTATCTTACGGCTCTGGAGGTCAGAAGTCCAAATATGTCTCACTGGGCTAAGGTCAGGGTGTCAGCAGGATTGCTTTCTTTCTAGAGATTCTGGGGACACTGTTCCCCTGCCCTTTCCAGCTCCTAGAGGGAGCCCATGGTCCGCCCTGCATCTTCAAGGCCAGTAGCCAAATCACTTTGTCTTCTGCTTCTACCATTACATATGCTTCTTCTCTGACTCTGAAGTTCCTGCCTCTGTTTAATGAGGTCTCTTGTGATTACAGTGGGTTTACCTGGATTAAGTCAAGATGATTTCCTATCTCAAGATCCTGAATCACATCAGCAAAGTCTCATTTGTTGTGGAAGTAATATATTCATAGGTTCTGATGGTTGGGACAAGACATCTTTGGGGGGGCGTTATTCTGGCCCCTACATCTTCCTTCTTTTTTCACTTGCCTGTGTCCCACGTTCCCTGTACAGTCCCCTGGATGGAAGGGTGTGGGGAAAATGGAAGTTCCCATGGCCAAGATCCTCACCTGACCCTATACTACTTGATGATGTAATTGGCCTACTGCTAGGCTACTGCTTTCACACCTGTAGGCAATGAGCTGTTATTGACTGAGTCACTATATAAAGAGCTCTGCCCAGTGCTGATTATGGGCCTGCAGACTGTTGGATGCAGACATGATTCTAGTGCTCGACCTACCTCTGTGAGAGTAAAGCTGGGTGTAAACCTTTTTACCCCAAGAATGTTCCATTGTCTTTTCTCAGTCTCTGAATCCATAATGAACTTGCCCAGGGCTGAAACCCTCAGGCAAGACAGAGGAGCCTGTTGTTTTATTTCCTAAGGTAGAGTTGATGCTCACCCAAGGGTAGAGAGGAGCTTGCTCTCCAGCTATTTTCCTTGGAAGCCTGAGCTCTGGGGGTGGTGAGTGCCAAGGGTTCAGGCTGTTCTTTGGTGTCTAGTAGGTGTGTATGAGGTATAGCTAGGCACCATGGTACTGAGTGTCCATATGGTAATGGACTCTGATTTTTCAGCTGAGGACTTGGTACTTTTGGGCACAAAAATGGTGACACCAGCTATCTCTTGGTTTACAAATCATGCTAATGTCAGTACTATTGGGTCTGAAAGCTGATTACCCTAACCCAATATGAGTCCAGATTGTAGGTCATAACTGAGCCTGGATGTCACACTCCCCGAGTTCTTTATTCAAGGCCTTATTCCTCCCCCTTGTCTTCCTCTTTACCTGCCCATCTCTGTCTAAGTCTGGGTTGTTTATCTTGGTAGCAGTACGGCTGTTGAGCACTTGAAATGCAGTTAATCCAAATTCAGATATACTGTAAATGTAAAATATACATTGAGTTTTGAAGACTTAGTATAACAGAATGGGGAATATTTTTTCATTAATGGTATTTTCATATTAATTACATGTTTACAGTAGTATTTTGGATATATTGGGTTAAGTACAATACATTATTAAAGTCAATTTCACCTGTTACTTTTGTACTGTGGCTACTGTGTAACAGTACCATGGAACATTTTAAGTTATGTATGTGGCTTGCATTATATTCCTTTTGGTGAGTGCTGGTCTAAATCCTATTCATAATTAGTGTGTGTATGTGTGGGGGGTTCCTGTTATTCTTGTTACAGCGTCGTGTAAGGGACTTCCCAGGACTTCTCTTTTTCTCTTTCCCATCTCCCTCCCGCCCTTCTATCTTTCTGTCTCCTCACTCCTTTTCTGTGTGTTTGCTTGCGACAAGTCTACTAACTGAATCTCCGGAGATGGAAATATGAGATCATTTGAGCCATATAGAGTTGCTCAGAAAAAAAGGTACCTGGTGCTTTACACAGCCCGCAAAGTTCGGGAGTTAATCACTACTTCCAGCTCCTCTTCTTACTTTGTGTCCTAGAAGATTCTGTTTTTTGGGGGGAGGGGGTGCTGTGGCATATCTTTTTAAAAGCCCCTGGGGGAGTCTGATACCCTTCTTCCCACTCTGCCTTAAAAATTGCTGCTTTGAAAAGGGCAGTGGTCCAGTGGGTTCTAGACAGCATCAGGTTACCTGGGAAGATTGATGCAGATTCCTGAGTTCTGTGCTGCTGGTTTGTGTTGGGAATGAGGATGGATTTACCCCCAGCAAATCAACAAACTCATTGCCTGACTAGTGTGGTGGGGCAGCCCGGGTCACATGGTAAGCTTCCATGTCCACTTCTGCAAGATGCCTTCTGGCTTGGCTGAGCCCCAGAAAGGGCTGATGAGGAGGAGGGTGGCTGCAGCTCTGGACGTATGTATGTTGGGGTGGCAGGATCTCACCTGCGTTGTGTAGACACAGCTGGGCCGCCCCATGCTCCCAATACTGGCACCTCAAGATGGTTTGTTGGGCCTAAGAGGTTATTCTTTCCTTAGCACTCTAGAGAAAGGACAGATCAAGAGTGACTGGCATGTATGTGATCAGGACAAAGGTTATGGGGAATGGCTCTGTGGTTAGGCCATTGGGGTTCACATCCTGGCTTCACCACCTCTTAGCTGTGTGACTTTTGTGGATTACTTTAACTCTCTGCATCTCAGTCCCTCTGTCTGCAAATAGTAGCAGCTCCTATGAAGAGTTGTCACAGAAGTTACACGGCGAGCCTTGGGCTGGTGAGTGGCAGTCAGGAATGCCGCTGCTGCTTGCTGCGGTCACTAGTGTTACCTGATATTTCTGGTGGACGTCTGCCTCTGATCAGCCAAGGGGATCCAGCTGACTTATGGCTTTAGCAAGGAACACTTGTGAGCCAGGAGGCAGGCAGGCCAGGAAAGAAGGACAGCAGGAGGTGGTGGAGGACGGAATTGAGGAAAGTTGGGGACACAGGTGCTCTGAGCATTTGGGGACACTCTGAGTTTGCAGCTCTTTAGAGAAATGTGGGCCCTTGTGAAGCAACACTCAGTCACCCTGAATTGCGACAAGCCTTCCTGGACCTCCTTGGGACCGAATGCCTGGCGTTGCGTCCCTTCTAGTAAGAGCCTGTGTGCCCAGGACAGCCCAAGCCTTGAGGGCGCTGTGGGGCCCTGTCTGGGGGCTGGGCTGGGCCTGGGAGCCCCTGGAAGGAAGTGAAGTCATTCCTTAGCTCTGTGGAGTACCCCATCCTGAGGAGACACAGATTTCTGGAGGGAACCTGGTTACCTGGTAACTAACTCATATCCCTTCTGAATACTGGCCTTTCCCCTTCCCCTCCCCTCCAGGCTTTGAGGGACCTGAGCCAAGGCTTGGTGCATTGGGCCTGAGCTTGGAGGGGGTGGAAGCCAGGAACTACGGAGTCCAGGAAGGGGAGAGTGGGAGCACTGGTTTTCTCTTTGCTCTGAGTTCCCCTCCGAGTTTTCAGAAACCTACAAATTGATCTGAACGAATAGTGTTCATTTTTCTTCCCAGTAGGAGCATGATCCTGGCCAGGGGCTTCCTTTGTAAGGTTGTAATATTCCATACACTTGTTCAAATATTTATTTCAGATCTGTGGATTTTTCTCAGATTCGATCATAGATCCTTTTTTTCAAAAACTAACCAATTGTACCAGTGGATTTTTTTTTTTCGGGAATGGCCTTTCTAGTGTTATATATAAATATAAGTAGCTATGAGTATTATGAAATTAGCAAAGTGATAACAATGAGGGTGTCCACATTTGCCTGAAGGAAATGGGTCCCCTTGCCCTCCTCATGGGAACTTTCATGCATTTTCTGAGGGCCTTGCTGATGACCCGAGGAGCCAGGGCAGTCAGCTGGGAAGGCCAGGGCCTGGTTTGTGGGCTTAAGGAATGGGACTGGTAGATGACAGTGATGTGAGCGAGGAGCGTGAGGGTGTTTTTTTCTCTCTGGCTGTGTTTCAACCAAGTTAAAAATCATATTTTGTAAATGCCACAGTTTGAGCTGCTGACTGTGTACTGGGAGCTTTAGGTATATTCCCTCACCTCATCCTTAGACTAATCTCTAAGGTTGATTGTTAATTATTGAGGTTGATTGTTAATTTCACTTTGTGGATAAAGATACTGAAGCTGAGTTGTTGAATAATTTCCTCAAGTACCCCAGCTAGGATCTGAACAGAGTTGGGATTTGAACCCCGGTGAGGTTTATGCCCATGGCCATGTTAATTCTGTGCTACCTGACATTTTAAGGAGACTTACTAATAAAAAAAGAGGGGTAAAGGAGCATTTATGGAATGCCTGCCAGGAGCTAGGCACCATTGTAAGTGCTTTACCTACCTTGGAGGGGGTGGGGTGGAGAGGGTAGGTACAATAATTACCTGCAGAGGTGAAGCTGAGGTGGTATGTGTCTTGGTAAACAGTGGAGCTGGATCAGGAGGCAGCCTGGCTCCAAAGCCTGGGCTTCTTCCCTCAGGATGGAGCCTCCACGGACTCCTGGTTGGCAACTGTGTACTGAAGGGGTCCTAGTGGTCAGAGAACCCACTGTCGGATAAGAAACTGACAAGCATGGAGAGAAATTATTTTCTGTGGCTTATCACATACTTGAGTGTTGATTTTGTGCAGGATTCTGGGTCTAAAATGCTCCAGAGATACCAAGAAGCATGACTAGCCCTGCTCTTGAGGGGTTGATAGTCTGGTTTTGGGTCCCCCACACAGGGACCCAGCTCTTTGGGTCTGGGAAAGGTTCCCAGAGGGCAGGTTGTTTCTGTTATAGGAGGGTAATTTGCATGTATTGGGGGTAGGGCAAACCAGATGATAGAGAGAAAGAGAATAATAGTTAGCTTAACAAAGCTGTCCTTCCTGACTTAGGAGGACCTCAGGCCAGCATTTGGTCTTAGAGATGGCAGTACCTGAGCCACCTTATTGAAGTGGAAAGGCCTGGCCTCATGGTCTCTCCCAGGGTTCATCTGGCAGGTGGTCACAAATGGATTAGAAGGGAAGAGGATGAGGCTGGAGAAAGTCCACCAGGTTACAAAGCTGTTGTGAGCTGCTAGGCAGGAAATGGTTAATGCTGGAACTCCCATGAGGTTAGTGATTCAACTGGTTGTAGTTCTTAAGCCCCATGAGTAATGCTGAGAAGAGAGGCAGGAAGCAATTTTACTGATGGGACTGGGTTGGGAGAGGCAAAAGGGAACATTTACCCAGGATTAAATGACTTTCATAGGCTCTGAAACAGGAACATGTTAGTTATCTCCCTACCCCTTCACAGGAATGAATGGATTTGCATTTTTATTAGAAAACTCTCTACTTTGATTTCTTGTTCCAGCTTTACAGAGTTGCCATTCATTACTTTATTATTGTGGTGAGAGAGGCCCAGGCCTGCCTTATTTGAGTCTGGAACTGTCAAGGGGTTGCCAAAGTTCCCTGGAGGAGTTGGCAGTGGAGGTGGCCTTAAGACTTGGGTCTACTGTTTTATAGACCAGTGTTGGCAGTCATGAAGGCTGGCTCAGCTTGGGTGCAGAGGTCAATCCCAGGGGCCCTATGTGCAGACATAGCAGGGAGGAAGGAAAGTGAAGCAATGAAGAACCCAAGGAGAGAGAAGTGCTCCGTGTAGGGCACTTGCAGGTTGTAACAGTGGAAAGTCATATTGGTGACCTTGCCTGTTTGACACTCTGCATGCCCCACCCTGGGCTGTTCTAATCTAATAGTAAGCAACACTATTTTAGGATCCTTCCCCAAACTGGAACTATACCTAGACTTTCTCAAGTTTTTATTCCTGGAAATCTTTTAAGTAACTCCTTTCAGGTCAGGTATCACCAAGGGGACTGAGGCTATCTTTTCTTGCCTGCTGTTAAAATTGTCATTGTCACCAAAAGCTCGTCTCATTTCTGATTATCCAACTTTTAGTGGAGCAATTGAGAGTGATTGGTAGCAAAAACAATGATTTGAGAGGTAGTTTCCTTGCCTTGATTTCTTTAATAATTAGAAATAAAAGAACGTATCTGGGGACTTTGTCTTGCCAGAGAGGAGTAGCAGAAGTTGAGTTCTCAACAGGAGAGCACTTTGGTGAGGATGCCCCCTGCTTGGTTGGTTATGAAGGTCTTTGTGGAGCTGCTCCTGGGTATCCCTGACCTACAGTTACAGAGGGTGGTTAATCTTGGATGGAAGGGCTTATGGTGATGTTTCTTAGGGCCTCTCATTTCTGACGCTTTCTCTTCTGGGAGCTTAGTCCACTTGCTTTATTTATAAATTTATCAAATGACCTAACTTACCAAGGAATGTTACACAGTTAGCCTGATGAAAGCTTTCATTAGTTCTTTGGGAAGAGGTTCTGTCTTCCTGCACCCTGATGGTGGGATGTTAGAGGAGAAGATGCCGTCCTGAAATCTCTCTAAACCAGTGCTGTCCAGTAGAACTTCCTGCCGTGATGAAGATGTTCTATACCTGTGCTGCCCAACATCACAGCCACTAGCTATATTTATTGAGCACTTCAAATGTGGCTACTATTTCTGAAGAACTGCATTTTAAATTAAATTTAAATAGCCACATGAAGTAAGTGGCCGCTATATCGGACAGCAGTGTTCTAGATGATGGCTAGAGATGACTGATAGCTACATTTAGAACTTAGATATAAGTCCTAGTTGGGCAGGCTTGTTTGTGAGGGGAAATTTAAGGCACAGGTTATTCTAGTGGATATTAGAAAATCTAGTAGATAGCATGAAATTGTGAAATTGTATTTAAATGTTGAAATTCAAAGACAACTTGGGTTGGTTGGAGCTGGAGTAGGCAAAGATAATGATGGCACACCTTGCATTCAGGTCTTCTGGAATAATGTCTAGGCAGCTAAAAATGTTCAGTCTTCTCTTGCCTCCAGGGAAGCAGTATTATGGAAGATTCCATGCTTGGGAGCTTGACAGATCTGTATGAAGGTGGGGGTCACCTCTGCAAAATAGATTTCTGAGCCTCAGTTTCTTCATCTGCAGAATGTGTGTAATAGTACCTCAGAGAGCTTACATAAAGCCCCTAGTGTCTTGGCACATAGGGTGTTCTCTGTTAATGTAGGCACTACTATCAGAAATAGGATTAGCATGCGTAAGCATATATAAACTTCATGATGAGACTGAGTTCATGATCCTTTTCTTCAAATCCGCTGAAGGGGGAGAACTCTCTCTTCACACGTATTGAGCTAGGAGTCCTGAGACTGTCACAACAGGTTGAATGAAGTGTGCAGAGACTCTGTCATACACATAGAGACCCTCGGGAAATTGAGAATTACCGTGTGATAAATCCATCTCTTCAGTCAGTGGTTAGGGCACAAGTTTATCAGTGCATATTACAACCTTCAGAATTTCAGCTTTCATTCTCCCCCCCAGGAAAAGGATTAAGTAGAGTTTTACATCTTAAACACTCTGGGTTTCTGGGCATTTATTTGCATGGGCTTTGGACACCTCCTAGAGAGGATTCCATTATCATTTCCTTATCTGCATTCTCTGTTTACTTGAACACTTAAGGTTGATTTAGTATCTTACAAGAAGTGAATGTTGTCTTCCAGACATCATTAATCTCACCTTTCTTATCCAGCTTAAGTGTGAAATTAATCAAAAAGAGTAGGGAAATTAATATACTTTGGTGCTCACAATTCATCAGGAGACCTCATGGCAGGTATGAAATTAACACTTTGGAGTTATACCTGCCCCAACCAATTAAAGATGTAGAGAAGGGTTATTCAGTATTTGGGAAATGCCCCTTCATGCTCTCCTGCATTGGTGTTTGGTTAGAGGATTGGTGGAGTCTGGTGATAGGACCCTTCAGTATTGTGAAGTCAGCATAGGACCCGTAGAAAGCACCAAGCAACTTTTCTTTCCCCCGTATTTCACTTAGATGGATGAGATACAGCCAGATGGTTAATGCATACAGTACTTATTTCCTGTCAGTTTGCCCAAACACTTGAAGTTTTGGTCTCTATTCACAATAAGCTACATTTCATCCCAGGTTCTGTGTTTCCTTGTTATGATGTGGTATGATCAATTTCAAAGGCTACATTGTTACGAACACACCACAAAAAAGAACGAAAAGTTGTAATTCCAACTCTCTGTTACAGTTTTTGCCTAGGTTGATAAAGGACACAGTTTTGTTCCTAAATTGTTCCCGTAATTACATCAGAACTAACAGGCAGCAGTCACCTTCTATTAGGGGTAGAAGGAGCCTTACTATTTCAGTGATCACATAAGGTGTTGAATGAATCATCCTAAGCCTCATCATGAGGAATTAAAAATAGACGTGAACAGTTGACATCATCCTATAGCAGGTTTTTAAGGAACTGAAAAATGCCAGAGTTTTTTAAGGAAGAGCACTGTCTGAAGTGATGTTGCAGCCCGCATGCTAATTGCCTGCTGGGAGTGGCTCTCAAATGTGAACATGCATCCATGTCTTCCGGGCCCCCGCCCCAGTTCCGTAAGGCGGGTATGTGGCAGGATCTGATATTTTGCATTTCCAGCTTCCCAGCTCCTGTTGGTGTTGCTGGTTAAGGGACTACACCTCGAGGACTGTTAGGCTGAGGGACAGAAACAGGTGGAGTTAGGGGATGGTTCCAGAAACAGAAATTCAAGGTAAAGTCCCTAGTACCTGTTAAAATAATTTTTATGAGAATTCAAAATTTGATTTTGGGATGGTGTGCAAGTTGTATGAAGAGTATCTGTTCTTTGTGGCATTATAAATGAGCATTAAAAAGAGTTACATGCCTAGATAAGTGGTCTGCTGGCCCTCCTGGCCTTCTGTCTTCATGTCTTGGTAAAATCTTGGATTAATTTTGTTGGTAACAAATACTCTCTATAATCCAAGTTACTGATGAATTCAGAAGTCGTAAGGTTTGAATTTTTTTCTCATTTGTAAATCAAGCACACTTTACCTGGCTTTCATTTGTAGAACAGTCACTTTAACGGTATTTTCAGTCCCAAGCTACTGAATTGGTGTCACACCTGCATGACAAAATAGCTGTCCACAAAAGGAAAATATAAGGCATTGAGCATCACCAGCGGTCATGAGTGGCTCTGGGTGGTTCTAGAACTGCCTTTTTACTATCTGATTAATTTATTATACTGTTAGAGCAACCACAGTAATAATTGCTGACGTGTGTAGAGGCTAGCTGCCTCTCTGAAACTCAGATCCAGCTTTCCAGCACCCGTGCTTTTGACTGCGTTGTTTTAGATCGCAAACCCCACCACTGCTCTCTGAATGAGGTACTGGGATCACTTCTGTTTCAGACACAAAGGGACGGAGAGTTGGAGAGGGAGTTGGTTACCCTCGCATGGTTTATGAGAGTTAGACGTCTGTGACTGAGTCCAGGTAGTGTAAGCCATTTGGGACAGGCTTACATTTGATTTTATTTTGGGAAACTTTGAATGGAGGCTTGATGAGAGACCTCACTGCAATGGGAAGATGCTGGAAAGTTTTGAAGAGCGATGCAACCAAATGCATTTAAGGTTAAGGTTGTGTAAGTTCTGATGTCAGCGACCACTCCAGATCTTTGTAACAGCAATTTCACTGGGTGGCGAATTTAGTTGCTCTGCCCAACATAAGATAAAAGCCATATGGAGCCTACATTGTAATTATGGGGGTCTTTTTCTATGTGACTGATATTCCACAGGGAAGATTGAATGACTTAAAGCTTATGAACATGGGTGTAATTTGTTTCTAGTGTGTGTATCTAGGTGGTCTCATTTGAAATCTCTTTTCCAGGTAGGAAATTATTTTAGAACCATAGATTCCCTTCACCTGTTTTCTTGTGAATAAACATGCAGGACAGCTTTCATGTTCTCAGTGAGCCACCTTTGCTTATTAGGTGGTGGAAAAGGAGAGAGAGACAACCTGCTTTGAGTTATGTCCATGGTTGTTTTTGGCACCAGATTCTGAAGGTCTCTATTTGGAGAGACAATGTCCATTGGGAATAAGAGGATATAAAGCTCACATGTAAATTTGAAAAGGGATTAATCCAACAGATTCCACGACTGAAGGGCATGAGTAGGGGTGGGAGGTGTGAGACCTACAGATCTGGAATCAGTGTCATCAGAGCCAGAGTAGATACTGCAGGGGTGGTCCTTGAACATGCTTGGTTTATCATGGCTCACCTGTAGAGATGCTTTGAATTAGAGGTGGGGAGGGGGGAAAGGTAGGCAGGAAACTCAAATACACATTTCTAGTGAAGTGCCACCCTAGAGTGCCAAGCTTCTCAAGTAAGTTATTTTGTGTGTGGGCCACTGACAGTTATCTTTTATCCAAAATAAAAAATAAGAATACTCAGAGGGGACTCAAGATAGTGGCGTGAGTAGGGTGGTGGAAATCTCTTCTCAAAACCACATATATTTTTGAAAATACAACAAATACAACTATTCCCAAAAGAGAGACCAGAAGAGACAGTACAACAGCCAGACTACATCTACATCTGCAAGAACTCAACATCTCGCGAAGGGGGTAAGATACAAAACCATGACCTGGTGGGACCGAGCACTCCCCCCTACTGGTGGGAGGAAAAGAGTCAGAGTGGGGAGGGAAAGGAAGCCCAGGACTGCTAAATGACCAGCCCTAGTACTCTGCACCGGGAGGACAGACACACATCCCATGGTGTACTGGATATTAGAGAAATGTAAGGGTAGGGTCTGAGACGGAGACTGCGATTGGGTCCCCACAGCCGGCTCCCCTGGGACAAAAGAAAAGCAGGTACTTTTTAAAAGTCTTTAAGGGACAAGAGCTGAACAGCTGAACAAAATCTTCCCAGAATACTCAGCCCAGCAGGCTGGGAATCTTGAAGAACTTTGGGCCCCCTAACCCCCTAGGGGGTAAAGCAGCCCTGAAACCCCTCATGGCAATAAGCAGCCTGCCATTTGTTCCCCCCGGCTGGCACTGCAAGCAGACTGGCTGACCTGGCACAGCTGCGGAGCAGCCAGAGAGCTGCCCTGCCCACAGCAACCACACGGAGTCTCTTCGCAGCATGCAGCTAACTGGGACAGGCAGTGGAAGCTGGAGCAAGGTCCAGAAGACACGAAGGAACGCCGTTCTTGCAGGAGAACACACCCGAAGCAGCTGCAACCCCCCCTTTACTCCCCTACTTGCAGTGCTCTAGGCTAGCCCAAGGACTGTCCCGCCCACAGCAGCTTAGGACATTATCCCAGAGACTACCTCCTGGTGTGCAGGTAACTGGCATAGGCAGTGGAAGCCGGAGCAAGGTCCGGAAGGGATGAAGGGGCCATTCTCACTGGAGAACACACCTGGCATGGCTGTGAGCCCCACAGTGCTCTAGGCGAGCCCAACGGGCACCCTACCCATAGCAGCTCAGGAGATTATCCCAGAGACTGCTTCTCAGTGTGTGGATAACTGGCACAGGCAGCGGAAGCCAGAGGAAGGTCTGGAAGGCACAAAGGGGCGCCGTTCTCACAGAAGAAAACACCCAGCACGGCTGCAACCCCCTGCAGTGAGCTAGGCTTTTCCTAGGGCTGCCCTGCCTACAGAAGCTCAGGAGATTATCCCAGAGGCTCCTCCCTATATGCAGGTAACCGGCACAGGCAGCGGAGAAGGGCAAGACGACCAACAAGCAGGAAGGGACTTTGTTCTCCCAGCTGACATACATGCCACCTGCCTGCGACCACTTCTAGCACCATGAAAAGGCAGAAGAATCTGGTCCAGTCAAAAATCACTCAGCCATCCCCAGAGAGAGGGCTTAGTGAGATAGATATAACCAATCTTCCTGAAAAAGAATTCAAAATAAAAGTCATAACCATGCTGATAGACCTGCAGAGAAATATGCAAGAGCTAAGGGATGAAGTCCAGAGGGAGATAACAGAAATGAAACAATCGATAGAAGGTCTTAAGAGCAGACTGGATGAGGTGCAAGAGACTACTAATGAAATAGAAATCAGAGAACAGGAATACAGAGAAGCTGAGGCAGAGAGAGATAAAAGGATCTCTAGGAATGAAAGAATATTAAGTGTGACCAATCCAAGTGGAACAATACTCACATAATAGGGGGCCCAGCAGAAGAAGAGAAAGTTAAAGGGCTAGAAAGTGTCTTTGAAGAAATAATTGCTGAAAACTTCCCCAAGCTGGGGAAGGAAATAGTCTCTCAGACATTGGAAGCCCACAGATCTCCCAACACAAGGGACACAAGGAGGAGGACAACACGAAGACATATAATAATTAAAATAGGAAAGATCAAAGACAAGGACAGAGTATTAAAGGCAGCCAGGGAAAAAAAAAAGATCACCTACAAAGGAAAACCTATCAGGCTATCATCAGACTTCTCAACAGAAACCTGACAGGCCAGAAGAGAATGGCATGATATATTTAATACAATGAAACAGAAGGGCCTTGAACCAAGAATACTGTATCTGGCACGATTATCATTTAAATATGAAGGAGGGATTAAACAATTTCCAGACAAGCAAAAGTTGAGGGAATTTGCCACCCACAAACCACTGTGACAGGGTATTTTAAAGGGACTGTTCTAGATGGAAGCATTCCTAAGGCTAAATAGATATCACCAGAAAAAATAACATCACAGCAAAGAAAGCAGACCAACCAAATACTAACTAAAGGCAAAAAATTAAATCAACTATCCACAAAAGCAGTCAAAGGAAACACAAAAGAGTACAGAATAAAACACCTAACATATAAAGAATGGAGGAGGAAGACTAAGAAGAGAGAGAAATAAAGAATCACCAGACTGTGTTTATAATAGCATAATAAGAGAGTTAAGTTAGATGGTTAGATAGTAAAGAAGCTACGCTTGAACCTTTGGTAACCACGAATCCAAAGCCTACAATGGCAGTAAGTACATATCTATCGATAATCACCCTAAATGTAAAAGGGCTGAATGCACCAATCAAAAGACACAGAATAATAGAATGGATAAAAAAGCAAGACCCATCTATATGCTGCTTACGAGAGACACACGTCAAACCCAAAGACATACACAGACTAAAAGTGAAGGGATGGAAAAAGATATTTCATGCAAACAATAGGGAGAAAAAAGCAGGTGTTGCACTACTTGTATAAGACAAAATAGACTTCAAAACAAAAAAAGTAATGAGATAAAGAAGGACATTACATAACGAAAAAGGGGCAGTCCAGCAAGAGGATATAACCATTTTATATATATATATATATATATATATATATATATATATATATATATATGCACCCAATACAGGAGCACCGACATATGTGAAACAAATACTAACAGAATTAAAAGAGGAAATAGAATGCAATACATTCGTTCTAGGAGACTTCAACACACCACTCACACCAAAGGACAGATCTATGATACAGAAAATAAGTAAGGACACAGAGGCACTGAATAACACACTAGAGCAGATGGATGTAACAGACATCTACAGAACTCTACACCAAAAAGGAGCAGGCTATACATTCTTCTCAAGTGCACATGGAACACTTTCAAGAATAGACCACATACTAGGCCACAAAAAGAACCTCAGTCAATTCAAAAAGATTGAAATTCTACCAACCAACTTCTCAGATCACAAAGATATAAAACTAGAAATAAATTGTACAAAGAAAACAAAAAGGCTCACAAACACATGGAGGCTTAACAACATGCTCCTAAACAATCAATGGATCAATGAACAAATTAAAACAAAGATCAAGCAATATATGGAGACAAAGGAGAACAGCAAAAAGCCCCAACTTCTGTGGGACGCAGTGAAGGGAGCTCTAAGAGGAAAGTATATAGCAATCCAGGCCTATTTAAAGAAGGAAGAACAATCCCAAATGAATAGTCTAAAGTCACAATTATTGAAATTGGAAAAAGAATAACAAATAAGGCCCAAAGTCATCAGAAGGAGGGACATAATAAAAATCAGAGAAGAAATAAATAAAATTGAAAAGAATGAAACAATATAAAAAAATCAGTAAAACCAAGAGCTGGTTCTTTAAGAAAATAAACAAAGTAGATAAACCCCTAGCCAGACTTATTCAGAGAAAAGGAGAATCAACACACATAAACCGAATCAGAAATGAGAAAGGAAAAATCACGACGGAACCCACAGAAATACAAAGAATTATTAGAGAATTCTATGAACATCTATATGCTAGCAAGATGGAAATCCTAGAAGAAATGGACAACTTTCTAGAAAAATACAACCTTCCAAGACTGACCAAGGAAGAGACAGAAAATCTAAACAGAACAATTACCAGCAACAAAATTGAATTGGTAATAAAAAAAATACCCACAAACAAAACCCCCAGGACAGATGGATTCACCACTGAATTTTATTAAACATATAGCAAAGACATAATACCCATTCTCCTTAAAGTTTTCCAAAAAATAGAAGAGGAGGGAATACTTCCAAACTCATTCTATGAAGTCAACATCACTCTAATACCAAAGCCAGGCAAAGACCCCACCAAAAAAGAAAATTCAGACCAATAACCCTGATGAACATAGATGCAAAAATACTCAACAAAATATTAGCAAACCAAATTCAAAAGTACATCAAGAGGATCGTACACCATGATCAAGTAGAATTCATCTCAGGGATGCAAGGATGGTACAACATTCGAAAATCCATCAACATCATCCATGACATCAACAAAAAGAAGGACAAAAACCACATGATAATCTCCATAGATGCTGAAAAAGCATTCGATAAAATTCAACATCCATTCATGATAAAAACTCTCAACAAAATGGGTATAGAGGGCAAGTACCTCAACATAATGAAGGCCATATATGACAAACCCACAGCCAACATCATACTTAACAGCTTGAAGCTGAAAGCTTTTCCTGTAAGATCGGGAACAAGACAGGGATGTCCACTCTCCCCACTTTTATTCAACATAGTACTGGAGGTCCTAGCCACGGCAATCAGACAAAACAAAGAAATACAAGGCATCCAGATTGGTAAAGAAGAAGTCAAACTGTCACTATTTGCAGATGACATGATATTGTACATAAAAAACCCTAAAGACTCCACTCCAGAACTACTAGAACTAATATTGGAATTCAGCAAAGTTGCAGGATATAAAATTAATACATAGAAATCTGTTGCTTTCCTATACATTCACAATGAGCTAACAGAGAAACCAGGAAAACAATTCCATTCACAATTGCATCAAAAAGAATAAAATACCTAGGAATAAACCTAACCAAGCAAGTGAAAGACCTATACCCTGAAAACTACAAGACCACTCCTAAGAGAAATTAAAGAGGACACTAACAAATGGAAACTCATCCCATGCTCTTGGCAAGGAAGAATTAATATTGTCAAAATGGCCATCCTGCCTAAAGCAATCTACAGATTCAATGCAATCCCTATCAAAATACCAACAACATTCTTCAACGAACTGGAACAAATAGTTCTAAAATTCATATGGAACCACAAAAGACCCCAAATAGCCAAAGCAATCCTGAGAAGGAAGAATAAAGTAGCGGGGATCTCGCTTCCCAACTTCAAGCTCTACTACAAAGCCACACTAATCAAGACAATTTCGTACTGGCACAAGAGCAGACACACAGACCAGTGGAACAGAATAAAGAGTCCCGATATTAACTCAAACATATACGGTCAATTAATGTAAGATAAAGGAGCCATGGATATACAGTGGGAAATGACAGCCTCTTCAACAGCTGGTATCGGCAAAACTGAACAGCTACATGTAAGAGAATGAAACTGGATCATTGTCTAGCCCCATGCGCAAAAGTAAATTTGAAATAGATCGAAGACCTGAATGTAAGTCATGAAACCATAAAACTCTTAGACAAAAACATAAGCCAAACTCTCTTGGACAGAAACATGAGCAACTTCTTCATGAACATATCTCCCCGGGCAAGGGAAACAAAAGCAAAAATGAACAAGTGGGACTATATCAAGCTGAAACGCTTCTGTACAGCAAAGGACGCCATCAATAGAACAAAAAGACATCCTACAGTATGGGAGAATATATTCATAAATGATGTATCCAATAAAGGATTGACATCCAAAATGTATAAAGAGCTCTCACACCTCAACAAACTACAAGGAAATAATCCAGTTAAAAAATGGGCAGAGGGTATGAAGAGACATGTCTCCAAAGAAGAAATTCACATGGCCAACAGACACATGAAAAGATGCTCCAGATTGCTAATCATCAGAGAAATGTAAATTAAAAGCACAATGAGATATCACCTCACACCAGTAAGGATTGCCACCATCCAAAAGACAAACAACAACAAATGTTGGTGAGGATGTGGAGAAAGGGAAACCCTCCTGCACTGTTGGTGGGAATGTAAATTAATTCAACCATGGTGGAAAGCAGTATGGAGGTTCCTCAAAAAACTCAAAGTAGAAATACCATTTGACCCAGGAATTCCACTCCTAGCAATTTACCCTAAGAACGCAGCAGCCCATTTTGAAAAAGACATATGCACCCGTATGTTTGTCACACCACTATTTACAATAGCCAAGAAATGGAAGCAACCTAAGTGTCCATCAGTAGATGAATGGATAAAGAAGAGGTGGTACATATACACAATGGAATATTATTCAGCCATAAGAAGAAAAGAAATCCTACCATTTGCAACAACATGGATGGAGCTAGATGGTATTTTGCTCAGTGAAATAAGCCAGGCGGAGAAAGACAAGTATCAAATGGTTTCACTCATATGTGGGGTATAAGAACAAAGCAAAAACTGAAGGAGCAAAATGGCATCAGACTCTCAGAACCCAAGAATGGATTAACAGTTACTAACGGGAAAGGGACTGGGGAGGATGGGTGGGAAGGGAGGGACAAGGGGTTAAAACGGACATTATGATTAGCAGACATAATGTGGAGGGGGTCCGGGGAGGGCTGTACAACACAGAGAAGACAAGTAGTGATTCTATAGTATCTTACTATGCTGATGGACAGTGACTGTAATGGGGTATGTGGTGGAGACTTGATGATGGGGGGAGTCTAGTAACCATAATGTTGCTCATGTAATTGTAGATTAATGATACCAAAATTAAAAAAAAAAAAAGGAAGGTATAATGTTGTTTGAAAATGGGATTCTGGTTTTTCCCAGCTTCTTTGTCGTGGTCCTGTAATTACTGCCTTATTCTTCTTTGATAGAAATCATGGGAATCCAATTTCATCTACAAATACTTTCCCAGTTTAGGTAATAATTAAGAGGGGAAGATCAAGACCTTACTCCGGGAAGAGATTGAGGGAAGCTGCTTATACTGAGAAAAGATCATTTTGGGTGAAAAGTTAATGTAAGCTAAGTAGGAGTTCTATTTCAAAATTCAGGAAGGAGAAAGGACTTCGTTCAATGTTTTCTTCATCTACATACACAACTAGAAGTGGCTATAAACTATGCAGGAAATGATATTTCAGATTAATTGAACATTAAAGCTTTGTTGAGGATAGAAGTGAATGGCCTTTTGGTTTCTTGGTGGCTATGAATTTTGCTAATATATAGAACCAAGGGTGATGCAATCATTTGCCTATGACTTGGAGTAGCTTGTCTGATTAAGGTAAAATCAAGATTGGTTTCTTAATGTGATTAGTATTTAAAAATCCTATTAGAGAATGTTGCAGTAGGTAAAGGGTGATGAACTTTTTTTCATTTTTCTTTTCTTTTTTTTTGCACATCACTAACACTAAAACTTTTTGAATCTTACATTCTTAGTCCTGGTAGTGTCCGTAAGTCATTATTGCCTGTGTGCTTGATCCCAATATTCACAAGGACAGTTGTCATAGAATGTGCCAAATGATTTGTCAGTGAAAACATGCAGAAAAAGAGTAAAAGCATGGGAAATAAGTTGACACTGAGGCATCAATATCATTTCATCTTATTTTCCATTTTATTAGCCTACTCTAGAACCCATGAATGAAGTGCTTCTGATGTTGACCATTGTGCTTAGGATTACTTTCTCTAAATGTATCTTGATAGCTGGATTTACTGAAGTTAGCAGCTTTTTCTGTATCCTGATACTCCAGTTTCAAAAACCATTCCTTCACCTCAGAGCTATCTCAGACAGAAGCTTATATGGAAAGGGGGGCATGTGGTCACTGGCATTGACTTAGTTCCTTCTGACCTTTCATCCTTCTTTAGTAAACGTTTATTAAAGCCAGTTTCATGGAGATGGGGATTGGAAATTGAGTGCAGGTTAAGCCAGTGTATAACTCTGGTATTGCTCAGAGATGGTTGACACAGACAAAAATGTTAATGCTGGGGAGGGTAGTTCTATGCTGCAGAACACACGAAGAGGGAATTGGCTTGTTTGGATCAAAAATAACAAAACTCTCAGACATTTTTCAGCAGAAAATGGTACATACTCTTCTGTGAGGGCCTTAAGTAAAAGGTAGACCAGATGGTCAGATTTACTGGCAGTCAGTTTGAAGATGTGTCTGTGCAACATTGTCTGTTTTTTCCCCTGTCTTCTTCTCCTCTCCTCCCTTCCTACTGAGATGTCTTTCAGTTTTATAATTATCTGCTGATAAATTCTGTGAATTTCAGAAAAACACTGTACATATCTGTTAAAGGACGTGTCCTTCCCCTTTTGTTTTTTCATAAAGGAGTTTATAGAGGGAAAATATTAGGTATATCAGAAGCACATAGTAGATATTTTTCTAAAATGGCTCTTCACTGCTTTTTTTTAGTTTTATTCTTCAAGGTAAAGTGGCTATAAGTGATCTGTTCTATTTGAATAAACAGGCTTGCAATTCAATTGGCTTTATCTTATCTTGCAAGTGTTTTTTTGTGATAGAGCTATCTCATTTTAAAATTGGATGCATACCTATGCTCGGGACTGTGTGTGTGTATTAATGTAGTCTAGTCCAGAAAGCAGTAGGATTGCTAAAATGCTTTGATTTAATGCCTCCTGAGACTTAAAACAAACAATGGTTTTGTGCAGCTGATCCATCTTTGCCAATGTAGCCTTACTCCTGCTGAACTAATAATAGATGGATTTGGGTCTTAACAAGGGAGATAATACAGTTTTTTAGATAAGTACCTCCAGGTGTTGAAGTCATAGGGCTTCCCACCTAGCTATTTTTAGGTATCTTATTTGGGGGAGACTATATTAAAAGGCATTTGGGTTCCAAAATAGGGCTGTGGTAGGAAGCCAAGGAAACAGTTTCTGTTAAGGCTTCAGGAATGTAGAGGAAGCACAAGGTGCTTTGGTGCTTGAGACTGAAACAATGTAACAGTGTATTCCCCCCCCAACAGGACTCAGTGGTATGGAACATCTGGTTGATCATAGTCATGGAAGCCCATTAGTTTATAATACGGTATCCAGATAACCTTTACAGAGATAAATTAAAATATAACTAGCATCCTGAATACGTGACCTAATAGCTCCCACTGCAATGGTTCCTGGGTGCTGACTGCCCCTCTAACCTTGTCACGAATGTATAAAAGGCATGGCCCTGCTGCACTCGGAGCTCAGCCTTTGGATATGAATCCGCTGAGCCAGGGCCAGCACTAATAAATGCTGCTTCTCGCCAAACGTCTCCGTGTCCCGACTCCTTGTTCGTAGTTTCCGCGGTTTCTGCAACATGAGAAGCAAAGTTCATAGAAGCTCTTTGTCAGCCTCTTTGCAATGGATCAAGTCCTTAAAGGGGAAAAACTTAAAAATGTTTTTGTCCTTGTGATTTCAGGAGCAATTACTGTTCTCCAGTGGACATTGGAGGAGGATCCATTAGGTCATGTAAGTACTGAAGTAAGCAGATATCCACCTGGACCAGCACAAACCCAGGAGATCTGCCCTTGGGAGGGGAAGGACCAGGTAGTTCATGAAAGTGTTGGCAGTCGGAACCATCAAAAATACAGACATTAGTTCAAAGGGGCCAAGAGGTGGCTCTGCCAGTGCCACCCCAGACCTAAGGGACACCTCTAGCTGTCTGCTTAAGACTTGGGGAGTTGCTCTTTTGGGATAATTTGGCAAGGATATTTTATCTGACTAGAATCTAAGTGGAGCAGAGGGCCATTTATTTCTTTATTCAGTGCTTATCAAACACAAACTTATTTAGCTTGATCACGGCCAGTTACTCTTACGTAGAAGGCTGGCCCCTTCACAGCAGCCCAACCAAAGCTGGTGCAGAAGCTGACGCTGTGAATGTAAGCAGTCAGTGAGCTAGAGTGTGACTCAAAGGCTGCATGATCTCTGAACTGTGTCTTTATCAAGGAACTGTTGTTCAAGGAGCACATTTTCCTACATCCCCAGTTATGAACATATTTTATGGAGGAAGCAATTGGCTATTTACTTCCTTATTTTAATGGTCTGAATAGTCTAGTGTTTATAAAGCCACTGTGCAGGCTATCCTTGAGAGTTACCTTAGTAGATGCGACTTTCAACTTGGGAGCAGAATTTTTGGATTTCACAGCCTGATAGGATTTTGGTGTCAAGGTTATGGGACCAACAGAATGAAACATTAAACATTCCTAAATCTTCTTTCTTTTATGTACGTGAGTTTTTGAAGAAACTTTGTTACCAACAACATCGCAGTGGTGGGGGGAACAAATATGCCAGCATCTCATAAGCAGATGAATGTCTTATGTGAATAAAAGCCTTCATGTTAGAGCTAGATAATCATGTGACCATGTGACTTCTCAGAGGCTTCTCTGTAGTTGTCACCTTGAGTGTGTGTCCTGCTGTGAGAAAGAGAAATAAGGCGTGTCATCTTTAGAACCTCAAAGGGATTTTGAATCTCTAAAGACACTGGATTTTGCCTAAGATGCAACAAGGATAGTTAATCCATCCCTCCACCCCCAGCCCTGCCCCCCATTCACACACCACACATATCACTTAATTGGAATGGGACTTCATTTTAGAGACTGAAATACTCAACAGTCTATCTTCAAGGGTCTGATCTGAAATTACTTTAGTGTTGACAGATAGGGAAGGCCACTCTCTTAGCTTCCAAGAATTGTCAGGCATTGTGCAGCTGAGGGTAACAAGCTGGCCTGGTGGGACTCAGAGCTGGGACTGTAGTCCCTGATTTCCAGTTGCTGTGGCTTATGCTGTGAGAAGGATGAGCATCTGCCTGCCTTTCTGAGCTGTGATTTCTGTGTGTGGCAGCATCTGCACTTTCCTCCTGCTCTCTGCTCTGCACTGTGTAGGGCTGACAGCCCTCAGGAAGCAGGCTGATGTGTTGGCATCGTGTGGCACTCCTGGGTTGTGTCTGTCTGCCACCAAATATGTTGTCACCTCCCCTCTTCACTCCGTACCTAGCTGCCTTTGGAGAGGCCTCTGGGCTCCTCTGGGAATAACCGTTGAAAGAGCAGCTGTCTGTCAGCCTCCCCGGAGCCAGCGGATTGGGCCATGGTTGGAGTGGTTCCTAGTGCAGAAGACTTGGCTGTCGGTGACATTTATAACTTGAAAGCCATATCACAGATGAAGTTTGCATTTCTTATAATCCTTTAAATTGTCTTCAGGGTATAAAACATGTGGCCTCTACACACTTTGGCAATCTGCAGGTGGGTGGCCATAGTGGGGTCTCCCTGCAGGTGTAGATGCAGCTTACCATTCCTGCCTGACCATCCTGTGAAGTCCTTGCTCTTCTGATTTAGAGAGGAAGAGTTGACCTGGCTTTATGCTTAGGTTTATATGTAGTCATAGGAGTCAGTTTAGATAAGGAAGATTGCCTTCTAAGAACAAATGACTCTTTAACTCTGCCTATCAGAGAGCCTGTGATAAAGAGAATATTACTGGGAATTTAATATCAGAAAATATATCTCAAATGGGTTGGTAGATTCTATACCTGTTGGTTGTTTTTTTTTTAAATGCCCTCATTTCTCAAAGAACCAGCTTTTAAGCTTCATTTCTTAAGATATGATTAGAAGAGAAAGATGCAGTGTTCATGGTAGAAATAAAAACCCAAGTTCCCCCCACAGATCATGTGAGCATGTACAGCCAAAGACAGTGGTGAAAGTGCAGAAGGGAATGGGAATTCATTTTCCTGTGGGTCTGGCTAGACTGTAAATCCCTGGAGGGCAAGACATAGCTTACTGCTCCTCACACTGCCAGTGGCTGTCCCAGAACCTGGCACACGGCCGCATGATGAGCTGAACAATCAGTGTTAAAAAAGAAAAGGTTTTAAGTAGAAAATTTTTTGTTTCTATTTCATTTTACCCTGGTAGTGTAGACATTGAAAACACATTTCATCAGCAAATCTAGATTATGGGATTTGAAGTTAATGACATTTTCCTGTTGGTGTCAAAGAAGAGTGATCTGGGAAGAGGTATAACAGAAATGGGAGTTTAGATGGCCAGCCTTAGATGTGATTAAAATAAAACACCTTCAGTGCTTGTGCTCAGATTTCTTCCCATGGTTCTTGGGACGTTAGGCGTGTGTGATGAACTGTAGGTACGTGACCTTGGCTGTGCGCTGCGCAGCTCAGTCCGGAGCAGAGCCTGCCTAGAGTGGGGCAGGAGCAGATTCTTGAACCAGCCTGATGGTGGCCATGGTCTCTGGAAGGAATGTTGGCTGAGGAGTGTGTGTCCCCTTCCTGGCCATTTGCCCTTGGTGCACATTTGTATTCCATCTCAGTCTTCCTTCTCAGGGCCCACGAAGTACTGGAGTTGGAAGACAGTGCTCTTAACAGCCGCTGCCATTGTGGACAAAGGGGCATGGTGGGTTAATGCCCCTTTCACCCTACCTCCTTCCTGCCCTAGGGGAAAGGGGGCTGCTGGGGCAGAGGTCAGGGCTTTGGGCAGCCACAGCCCTGTCACCAGGGGACACACACGGAACAGCAGAGCAGCTGTCTTCACGAGGTGTGCCTGGCTTTGATGACTAATTGGAATTGCCGGTTCACGGCAAGAGGTTTCAAAGCGCTTCATGCATCGCATCTATTCTCTGGTTTTACTTTTTACTGGCCTCCCATGTAGTGGGTCCTGCTCAGCAGAGTGGATGTTCTCTCCACATCCTGTTCTCTTCCCATAATACGTCATCATGCATGGTGCCACATGCAGACAGCTCATTTTGAAATAAACCTCATTTCCCTGAGCCAGTATGGGGTTGCTCACTGTTTGTCGACCTCCCAAGAAAGGAGGCCATTTCACTTTGCCTCTCAGGTTTAGAATGATGGACAGACAGCCTCGTCAGGCAAGACCTGTTGACAGGTTTCTAGTCCTTTCTTGTTTTACTGTAGCCATTTTCTAGGACCAGAGTCCTATGTTTTTTTAGGTGCATTGATGGATGACTGGCCATTCACTTACTCTTCCTTTTGGTCTGAGCCTCGGGATGGCATGCGGGATGGGTGTCCACAGCTCACACCTGGGAAGGAGAAGGAGCTGCTGAGCCAGTTGAAGCAAACCTGGGAGAGGCAGGAAGGCTTGGGGTGGGGTGTGTAGCCACCTCGGGAATTTGGTGGAAGAGTTTAGGGATTCCAGGAGCTTGGAAAAACAGTTTTTAAAAATTCTACCATCATGAATGGGTTCAATAAAAATAAATTACTAGGAAAATGAAACAAGGAAGTCCAAAATACAAGCCTCCGATTTTATTATTGGATTCAAAGACATAAAATTATCCTGTTAAATTGCTATCAAAGTTTCCAAAACACCCTCAATTTTGGTACTTATGTCTTCAGAGACCGCGGTCACTTTGTGGACTGGCTCTGCCTGTGCCTCACCCCCTTAGAGTAGCACTGACCTCTCTGAATCCTGTTCTTGTGCTACGAAGTGGAAGTGGTGCTGGTCTGCAGGGCACTGCTCTCCCAGACAGGCAGCGCCGGGGTGGAAACAGGTGCTCATTCCCGAATGCCCCACCCAAATGGCGTTCCTTTTAGACATCCTTCAGGGAGAGACTGCTGGGGATTGTTTCCTCTACCTCATCAGCCACCTTGACCCAATGTCTGCCCAGCTTATTAGAAAGGCATGTGTCCTGCATTTGTGACCTTCTGTAACAGATGGAGCTCTGTGTGCATGCATGTGTGTCTCTCTATGTGTAGTCATTTGCACCCAGTGTGAGTTTCTTTCTGGTTCATAGTTTTAGGCTGGTGGTAGTGTTGGTGAGGAAATGACCCCTTTTAAGAAGCATATAGCAGACAAGGCTAAATAGTCTTTTGAACACAGGCGCCCCTGGATCACCCCGTGGTAATCTTCATTCTAGCCCACTGGAGGTGGGGGACAGCTGGAGGAGCCAGTGTAGGGGGATTTTTGGCTGGGCCTGGCAGTGGTTAATATAACTTTCCATTCATATTCCATTGCCTAGAACTTGGTCACCTGGCCAGTCCTTGCCAGGAAACATAGTCTGTGTGTCCAGGGAGGAGAGAGCGTGGATTCAGGGAGTAGTGAGCATGCTCCGTCGCCTCCTTTCTCCTGCTTCTCTGACTCATTATCAGAATCTTGTTCACTATTGTATTCTTTTATCCAGTGAACTTGTTTATTCCTCTTTTATGCCTTGTGTGATTATGGCCAGGCATTACATTTTTATGCTTTAGGTTAGAAACAGTGATAAGAAAAGAAAATGGAAGGTTGCCTGAGAATTAATGGACAGTGATTATGCCAGGAGTAGCGGCTGCTGACTGTGAGAGGAAGTTGGCTATGTGCCATAGGCCACATTTGGATTTTTAAAAAAATCAAGGTATTTATGAGTTGAGAGTAATGCTTAGTCTTTAGAAAGTAAATAGCACTTAAGCAGAGGGAAATCACTGGTGCAGGGGCAGCCAGTAGCTCATGTTGAAGGGTGGCAGAGGTAATATAACTTGATGAAAAGCTGAAAAAATCTGAATTTTTATAAGTGCGCTTTTTCCCTACAGCAGTGAACTTAAAAAAAAAAAAAGAACAAACTGTAACACCTGGATTTGTTCTCAGTCCAGAGAAGCCAGAGAGTCAGAGCGTGAGAGGTGAGACCGCTGGGCAGAGAGGGATGATGTGTGTGTGTGTGTGTGTGTGTGTTGGGAATGGTCTTGGCAGAAGAGTTGCAGGCTGTAGCATCCTTCTGGAGCCAGTGTTTAATGAGTCTCAGCAGGAGAATGGGCCTGGGCATTTTGAACAGAGAGCTTACAGAAAATTGAGTATGTCGGTGACGGACGAGGGAGGTCCAGAAGGAAGATGTGATGACTCAGAGACTTGCAGCCACAGAAAGATGTCCAGCGCCCAGGGCCACAGCTGGGTGCAAGTTGGTGGTACTTCAGAAATGGGGAGTGGTGCCCCCATGGGGGAGATAGTGCCGGGCAGATGCAGAGAGGGCAAGATGCCCTGGCCGCTTCCCTGTGGCTGCCCTCCCATCTTCTTAGGTGCCTCCCACAGGCCAGCCATACATGGAAACCGGCCGGCCAGGGAATTTGGAAAATGCAGTATGCTGTGATACGTTGCAAGAAGGACAGTGTGTGTGGAGATTGGATTTGAAAGCAAACAGGTAGGTGGCTGGCATGGGGAGTGCAACGTCTTGGTGGAAAGCGGGAAAGGTAAATAGATCAAGAAAATGCTTTAGGAAAGAAATTTTATGAGTTTTGATTTTTCATTTCTTTCCTCCATGCCATATTCCTGCCTGTGTGGTTCTGTTGCCTTCTATATTTTTTTCATAAGTTTGCTAATGCTGTGCACACCATGTGATATTTTATGGACACATTTGCCTCCCTAGTAGTAACACCTAACGTTTGTTGAGTGCTCCCTGGGTGCCAGGAAGGCAGTGTTCTTGGTGCTGTGTCTGTATCGATTCATAGAATCATCAAAGCCACTCTGCAAGGCAGGTACAGTAGATCCTCACTCCTTGTGGATTCTGTACTTGCAAATTTGCCTACTTGTCTGTTTGCAATACCCAAGTCAATAGTTGCTGCACTGTAGTGATCATTCACAGACATACAGAGTAGAGGAAAATTTGAATGGCCTGTTGCTTACCTTCCCGGCTGAGATGGAACAAGCAAGCATGAGTTACAGTGCTGTTGGCCCTGAGTTCATTGTTTCTTTTTTTAATAGGCATTTTTTATTAAAATTAAGTTTATGTACAATATTATCTTGGTTTCAAATGAGCAGCTTAGTGATTCAGCAATTATACATTATAAAATGCTCACCATGATAAGTAGTTACCACATTACTATACAAAGATGGTACAGTGTTATCATATATGTTCCCTATGCTGTACTTCCATCCCTGTGACTAAATTGTTTTATAATTAGAAGTTGTACCTTTTTATCTCCTTCACCTATTTCACCTACCCTGCCTCCCACCATGATAACCAACCATATATTCTCTGTTTGAGTCTATTTCTATTTTGTTTGTTTTGTTTTTCACTTAAGTGAAATCTTATGGTAAACCTCTTTCTCTGACTGATTTATTTCATGTAGCATAATACCCTCTAGGTTCATTTGTGTTGCCACAAATGGCAAGGTTTCTTTCTTTATGGCTGAGTAATATTCCATTGTATGTCTATACCACATCTTCTTTATCTGTTCATCTGTTGATGGACACTCAGGTTACTCCCATATTTTGGCTATTGTAAATAATGTTGCAGTAAACATATGGGTGTGTGTCTCTTTTCCTTAGTGGCTATACCAATTTACAATCCCACCAGCAGTGTAGGAGGGTTCCCTTTTCTCCACATGTTGTCAGCAGTTGTTACGTCTTGTCTTGTTGATATTAGCCATTCTGACATGTGTGAGGTGATACCTCATTATGGTTTTGATTTGCATTTCCCTGATGATGAGTGATGTTGAGCATCTTTTCATGTGTCTGTTGGCCATCTGTATTTCTTTGGAAAAATGTCTATTTAAGTCCTCTGCTCATTTTTAATTGGATTGTTTTTTTGGTGTTGTATGAGTTCTTTATGTATTTTTAGATATTAGCCCTTTATCAGATATATCATTTGCAAATATTCTCCTATATGTTAGGTTACCTTTTTGTTTTATTGATGGCTTCTTTTGCTTTGTAGAAGCTTTTTAGTTTGATATAGTCCTACTTGTTTATTTTTGCTTTTGTTTCTCTTGCCTGGGGAGACATAGCCAGAAAAAATTTTCTTATGTTGATGTTTAAGAGTTTGCTGCCTATTTATCTTTCTAGTAGGTTTATGGCTTCAGGTCTTATATTTAAGTCTTAAATCCATTTTGAAATTATTTTTGTGTATGGTATAAGAGAATGATTTAGTTTCATTCTTTTGCACATAGCTGTCCAGTTTGCGCAAAACCATTTGTTGAAGAGACTGTCTTTTCCCCATTGTGTATTCTTGTCTCCTTTGTCATATGTTAATTAACTTTCCTGAATTCATTTATTCTAATAGTTTTTTGGTGGAGTCTTTAGGGACTTCCATCTGTAGTATCATGTCATCTGCAAATAGTGACGATTTTACTTCTTTCTTACCAATTTGGATGCCTTTCTTTTTCTTGTCTGATTGCTGTGGTTAGGCTCTCCAGTACTATGTTGAATAAATATGGTGAGAGTGGGCATCCTTCTCTTGTTCTTGATCTTAGAAGAAAAGCTTTCAGCTTTTTACCTTTGAATATAATGTTAGCTGTGGGTTTGTTATAAATGGCCTCTCTTATGTTGAGATATGTCGAGGGTTTTTATCTTGAATGGATATTGAACATTGTCACATGCTTTTTCAGCATTATTGAGATGATTATACAGTTTTCATCTTTCCATTTGCTTATGTGGTGTACCGCATTGACTGATTTGCAGATAATGAACCATCCTTGTATCTCTGGGATAAATCCTACCCTGAGTTCATTGTTAATGATTCAACAGCATATATTAAATAAAGAGTCTTAAAACAGGAACATATAACACATAGTTATATATTGATCGGTTGGCAAAAATGTTCTGATCGGAGGCTCACAGGAACCTAACCTCATATTTCCTGTAGGGGCCATGGTCTAGTATTCACTAATTCACTGTTCACAATGACTATACAGAACACAACTACTGTGAGTAATGACAATCAGCTGTGCTGATTTTATCGCCAGATACTGAGGCATGTAGAAGTCAAGGAAGCTGCTTAGTGTCACCCAGTAGGATCACATCCTAGACAGCCTGGCTCCATGCCCTTCATTCTTCACTGCTGTGTACTACTGTCTTTTATATCTATTTCATACTCTTTTCCATTCTTCTGAATCTGTTGTCAATGCTGCTGAAATCAACCCTATGGCTGTTTTCAATGACTGAAGTCCTTTTGATAAAGCTAACCATTAGCTCTGATTGAGAATCATGATGTGTATAAGCCCATAATAGAGGTAATAGTATTTGACATCTGTATGAAAAGCTCCATATATTTCATATGAGCTGGTTTGCACAGCAGTATCATGAAGGTCCCATCACCATCCGATTCATAGACAAAAACTGACGTCTTGGGAGGTTGTGATTTGGTCACGCCTCCAGGGTGAGGAAGTGGTAGAACAGACTCACATCCAGATTTCCTGGCTTCAGATCCCTCATTCTTTTTTGCAATATCAAGACTGGCTCCTGACCAGGCTTTGGGGACTAAATGCTTCTGATCTGCTGCTGTGGCTGTTCTGATTTGCTACTTCCATTCTCCTTTGACCTGGAGAAACTACAGAAAGTGATTTCAAGGGAGGGGCCAAAATGACTATTTCCATGTGTATAGAAGACCTTTTCATGGGGTGGAATGGCCTTTTTAGAATGATGATCTTTTCTTTTTCCTGTTCCACTAGGGAAATATTTGAAAGCAAATGATAAAAGAAAAATACTGAGAGGGCTCTTGGCATTTTCTTAATGGTATACTCTCTCACCTAAACATTGTGCCTGCCTCGTCTCTTTATTGTCCTATGTGTATATTAAATATGTGTGTTGGAGTAAGAGGTGTACTTAATAATTAAAAGGATACAATAAGAAATAAAGTCTCCTTCCCCTGGTTGTGAGCAGTGCTCCTGGAAAGGCGTTATGATTTCCACCCTGGTTGATTCTCCGCTGGTGGTGAGCGGAGGATGTTTGTCACCTCTTGGGTGGCATGTGGGGAAGAGTGTGTCACTGGCATGTAGTAGGAGTAGAATTTAGGGATGCCGATAAACAGCCTGCAATGCACGGAACAGGCCGACGCAGAGAATTCATCATTCCAAATAGTGCTGAGGTGGGAGCACCTGCTCTACCCTCAGTAGGAACTGCAAGGGCTGTCTTAACAGTGAAACACAGAAGCTTTTGTGTCTGTGTCTTCAGGAGACTTCTGCATTCACGGTTCTTTTTGCTTCTGGCTGTGCGCAGCTGCTCCCCGGGGGTGGGGCAGTGGGAGCGTCCTCTTCAGGTGCTGCTAGACTGGGGTGGTGCTTGTCTATAGATACCAAGAACAACAAAACTGACTTCAGCCCATCTGCTTGTTTGTTATCATAATGTGTGGACAATTCTCAATGAAGCCAGTGACAAAATACTTCCTGGAAAAAAATCTCTTTTGTCTGAGTTGTAAATAATTGCTGCTATTAATAATTATATACAAATATATGTAAATTTATATTTATTTTTACTTACCCTTTAATAAACATTGTATTCTGTGAGGAAATTAATTTGGAGAACTCCTTGTCATACGGTTGGCCCTGACGCACAGTTTGAGCTTTGTGTTGCTTTGGGAGTAGTGAGTTCCTAATAGCTCAGAGATGTTCGAGGTTGCTGTAGGCATGCTGCACGCTTCGTGCCCCTAACTCCTAAGGTGCAGCATGTTCCTGTGTTTAAGTAGAGCTTTGCAATAGGCAATGGTAGCGCAGTTTATGACAAAGCAATGGAATTGGAGTTTCCTCAGTTGTTGCTCTGTGTGACCATTGAGAATTTTTACATATGATTCATATCTTGAACAGTGAAAGAGTGAGAACACATAGGTGGAATGTTGTTTGGTAAACACTTATTTTAGTTTGTAGAAGAAAAATTTCATTGAATTGTAGAAGTAACTTTAAAATTGGTATTCTTTTTAAATGGTGGTTTTAAAGCTAAAAAATGATTCAGGCATATGATGATGATTGCTTAATGTGTGATTGTGGCTGGAAATAATGTTGTCATATGGAAGAGGGAATGTTAAATAGTGATCATCCTATTTAACTGGGCATCCCCTATGCTAGGATGCCCTGGGCATCCCCTATGCTAGGTATGCCACTGCTAGGATGACTGGATCTGAGAGAAAAGTGAATCAAAGCAGGCCCAGCAAAGCATTTAGGGTTTATGTTGATCTGGCTTCTGTCTGTGTGAAACCGGTGCTCTTTGAAAAGCCACATGGGATTGAAGTTCTGACCTACTGTGGTCTTTGTGAGAGTAGACAAATTTTGCCCTCCACCCTAATTTTTAAAACTTCTTACTGATTTATACAGTAAGAGCAGTGTACACATTGTTAGTATACAGTATGAATTGTCACAGCCAAGCACATCTGTGTAAACCTACCTGGATCAAGAAGCAAAATGCAAACAGGACCCAGAAGCTTCCTCTGGCTCCCGTCTAGTCCAAATATCTGTTCATCCCATACCAGGGTGATCTGACTTCTAACAGCACAGATCAAGTTGGCCTATTTTTAGATGTTAGGTAAATGAGGTTAATTGTACAATACATAAAGAGAAGACTACTTTCTTACCCATTTCTCTGAATTTTGATTCTTACTGCAGACATTCCAAAATGTGGCAGTTAAACATTTTGGCAACTTTCAGTGGTAGATTTAACAAAAATTCTCAGTCTAGTTCATGTGTGGCTTCACTAATGGAAACATTGGCTTTTGAGGTAATAACATTTAATAGGCTTGCTTCTGTAATGAAGAACACAAACAACCAAATTATGATGTCACTTTGTTGGGCTTTAGAATTTTATTTGGAAGGCAGATAATTGTATAGAAATTAAATTGGAGTTTGTGTATGTATTGAAGCAATCAAGTTCATTTGAAGCTAGAGTAGTTTATAGGCTTAAAGTGTGGTCAATAAGCTAAATACACCCTATAGAAGCTTATAATTGGATTTGGGATGGAAACTGTAACATTGCTGTGCACTCTGATTGCATCAGTGTATACAGAATAACATTTTATGAATGGTAAGCATGTCTTGTCTATAGGGACAGAATAGATAGGATGCTTAATAGTTGAAGTTTGAAGTTGAAGCCACAGGGATCTGAAATTGCCACTGTGGGGAAATTCAGGGCTCAGTTGAAGGCTTTCAGAAATGTTACACTGTTAAATTAACATAAAACTAATTATTTAGAAAAAATAGCCTTCTCTGCAACCATTGTCCATGGTGAATATATGTACTGTCCCTCCTTTCTGGATCTGCCAGAGGCTGGCTCATTCATGGTAAGCTGCGGCAGCCGTCGGAAGGTTGGTGTGGCCCCTACGAAGGTGTTACATGGCAGAGGGCCACATGGGATGTGAGAAGAGTTTGCCATGAAGTTTCTGTTGGTCCAGGCAGACAGGAAAATGAATAGTTCTGGCAAAATCGCTAAGTCAGGGATGTTTGTCTCTGAAAAGCTGCTCTTTGCTCACTTAATTTTTTGGTCTGTGTAAAACATCCTCTTCTTTCTTTCCCTTTTAGGGGTTTCTGGCTGTCTTCTCTAATTAAGCCAGGGGAGAATCATACGCTTTATTCTTTGATACTTACTTGTATCCAGTTGTTCAGTTTGCCTGTTTTTTTGCATTTTCAAGCCTCTGATGCAGGAGAGGCAATGCTTGTAAATAAAAACCAGTTCAGGAAATTATATCTGAAATGGGAATCAGATCATGTCACACTCCTGGGCTTCAGGCTTTTAAACTACCAGGGAGCCCTAAGTCCTGCTGTGCCATCCAGGAAGCCTGGGCAACCTTGTCTCGCTGCGAAGACTTGCCTCGCACCCCCTGCCTGCCCGGAACGGTGCCCCTGAGGGTGGCTGTTCACCGCTGCCTCAGCTCCATGCACAGGCTCCTCTCCCAGCTGGGGAGGCCTTCCTCCACCATCCTCTTTTCATCTTTCAAGATTCCAGGGCTTTCTCACTCACAGAAGGCTTCCTTGATCCCCCCAGACAGGATGAGAGTCGTTTCTTCTGTGTTCTTGTGATACCCTGTTGAGTGTCAAGTACTGCTGCGTTTGTCCTCTGGTATGTGCCCTGCCGGGTAGGTGCTCAGCAAGTACTTGCTGGACCAATAGATGGAGTCCACTTTTAGACTGTATTCTAATGATCTGTTGATGGGTCGGTCTGTCTCCCCCACTAAAGTTTGAGGGTGGAGATTGTGCCTGTTTGGCATCACATACTCAGTGTCCAACAAAGATACTCACAATGTTTGAATGGAAGGCCCATGAGGCTGCCCTGTGTGGAGAGCATTTCAGAGGCAAGGGAGTTTTCCTTGCACTGCAGTCATTTGTATGGAGTCCTGAGTGTGTGGGCAGAACCGCGTCCTGCAGTGCAAAGGAATCCCAGAATACTGTGGGGTACCAGCTATGCCCTGATACTCCCGCATCCCTACCCACTTGTTTTCCAAGTGGGAGTGCTTCTTCATGTGGGAAGGTGGTGATAGGAGTGTTCATCCCTCCCAGAAAACCTCTGACAGTGATGTCCGTTACCCTGCTGATTGTTGATGCGGGAAAATATCCGCCAAAAAGGAAAACAAAAAAGTGGGTTATGTAAAGACAGTATCAGTTATGATCCTCTAAGGGAAGTAACCGCCATGTTTACAGGATTGCTTTGCAGCCTCATAAAGGCCCTGTGTTGCGTGTCTTGTTTCATTTCTGTAGTGATTTTGGTATGAGTACTTCCCTGGATTCATGTACTTGGCCCCTAGTTGTATCATAGTGCTGGTTCTTTAGTTCCCAGGAGAAGTTCAGGGATGGGCTAGAGCTTTCCCAGATTTGAGCCTTTCTTTCCCCACCCTGCTCAGATCTTTGGCAATCACTTACTTGCCAGGGAGTGCCAGCGGGGGGTGAAATGAATAACCAAGGAAACAACAGATTCAGCAGGAAAACAGACATGCAGCTGTAGTATTTTCTACACCCTGCTGAGGTACTGAGGCCTCTGTCCACAACACATGCCCTGTCCTCCCCATCAGATAGTTCGTGGTTCCGAAGGGATTCCAAGTGGTGGGATTCCCTGGTGTCCTGAGAGCCCAGTGTTAGGGGCTCTGCTCCCGGCACAAGTTTGAGGACCCCTGGCGTTACGAACACAGACACGTTACCTGAGGCCATGGCTTCTTGCTCCAAAACTGGAGGACGGAAAATGAAAGAGAAGACTGATCTCAAAACACATTCCTGAGCCCTGCCTCTCCCCAAATGGGAGAAATGAGCAGGTCACTGTGGATGGTCTGTGTAAAGCCCGTTATGATGCTAGCCTGGAATGCACAGGCCTTCTGTGCAGTGATGGTTCCTTTGAAGGGAACACCCTCCAGTGACTTGGGGACAAGGGCAATGTGCTCAGTCTTAGGGGTAGAAAGGAGACAAATGCAGATGGAGCAGCCACAGGTGAGGGACTTCTGTCGAGACAGTCTCACCTGGCTGGGAAGCTGTGTACAGAGTCTGCTGATATCTGTTCTGCCGTGACAGTGCCACCTCGGACGGACAGTCCTTTTCCCGGGCCTGAGGTGAGCAGGCTCTGTGTCACCATGACCTGTTCTCAGTGCCACTCCTCTTGTCCAGAGGAAGGGAGGAAGGTTGGCTTTGGGCAACATGGAAGCACTGAAGGCAGCTTTGGGGGTGAGGTTTCAGGCAGGGGTGGGGCTGTCCTCTCCTTCCCTCTTCCTCACCCCTCAAGGAGATCCCCAACTGCCTGGACTCCCCGAGGGGGCCGAGGACTCCACCTGCCAGGCCAGAGGTCCTGTCAGCTGCTGGTTCCTCACTCCAAGGTATGGGGTCTGGTGGTGGCTCTTGGAAGGATGAGGTGCTGGGGCTTCTAAGTGATGGGCGCAGAGATGGCTGCCTTCCCCATCATCAGCCCCAGGGACTACCTGCTGGGGCTCTTTGCATTCTTAGGGCCAAGCCCGCAGTTCCACGCAGGCGCAGCTCAGTGAGTGGTGGCAGAGCCTATGCCAGAAAGGGGGTCCCTGGGGACATTTTTTACCTAGTCAGAAATTCTGTCCACCCTTTTAGTTGAGGAAAGGATTAGAATTGGCAGCTCTGCCCACTTGGGTAAATTCATCAACCAAGAATCGCTTTGAGAATCTCTTATGTAAATGTTGGGTGGTCACATACTTTTGTAGGACATCTTCAACCTATTAGGATCAGAATCACAGGGTAAGTTAGGTGGAGTGATTGGCTCAGTTGGATGGAAGACTGCCAGGTGACCTGGGCAAGCTCCTTACCTCCTGTACCTCAGTGCCCTCATCTATGAAATGGGAAAACAGCAGTACTGACCTGTCAGGTTGCTATGAGCACTGGGGTGAATTAATACATGTGGTGGGTCTTAGCTGGGAAAGCAGGTACTCAGAACATTTCAGCTGCTGTTGAGTGGAGGAAATTTGCTATCATTAATGGTTGGTGTAAATTTTAGCAGATGAAAATTTTGTTATTTGTTCCTGGGTATTGAACCAGTATAGAGCATTTGAGTTAACTGTAAGTGTGTGTGTCTGTGTGTGTGTCTGGGGAGGGTTCTGCCACCAGCTGGTGCACTGCAGTACAATTACGATGCCATCCACCTGAATTAGGGCAGATCTCATAAGTTTAAGGGGATGGTCCCCATAAGACGGCTCCTGCTTCAGATGCCAGCTGCAAGTGTGGTCCCCAGAGCACTGATACTTCCGACCAGTAAGCTACTAATCCAGGAGGTTCCCATGACCCCCTCGGGTTTGGCAATTCACTAGAATGACACTCAGAACTCAAGGATTTTATTTTATTTCGAAGGACCTAAACCAAGGATTTTATTTTATTTTAAAGGACGGAAATCAGGACCACCCGAATGAAGAGGCACATAGGCAAGGTCCGAGAGGATTCCCAATGCTGAGCGTCCATCCCTTCTCCCTGTGGTGTTAGAGTGTGTCCCCTTCCTCGCACGAGGATGTATTTACCAACCAAGAAGCTCCATTCAGCTTGGTGTCCAGAGTTTTTATTGGGCTTCCTTACACAGGCATCATTGATAAATTCACTGGCCATGTGGATGAACCCAATTGTCGGTCCCTCAAGATCGGGCTCAGAGTCCCAACCCTCTAATCACGTGGTTGGTCTTTGGGGTGATCAGCTGCCAATATGTGTCCATCTTTCTTAGCATAAACTCAGGTGTGATCCAAGGGGCTCGTGAAGAACAAAGGTACTTCTGTTACTTGGGAAATTCCAAGGATTTAGTCTCCCTTTCAGGAACCAGAGACACAAGCCAGTCACTATTTCACAATAGGGTGTTATGTTGGAGATAGTAAGGTACAAGTTGGTGGCCCGGAAAGGGAGCCCAGCTCTCCTCTTGTCTCGGTGTCATTGCTGTAATCCAGTGTCAGTTTGGATTTATGGTTAGGCAGTAGCAACAGGTGATTGGCCTTGATAGCTCTAGCTTTTCTTTCTTTAGAACAACTTTTATTTAGTCTCATGGTGATTAAGCTGTCTTTCGGGATTCTGTAGTGACCTTCTACTAAATGAATCACAAAGGAAGCATTTCTGAATTTGAATCTTTCAAAAATGTGGCTTTGAAACCATCTGTGATGCTATGTGAGTACCATAAGTTGCTGACTGGCAGTGAGCTGTCCTTCTGGCTCCCAGGGGTGCCCTCGTTAATAAGTGCCCCCCAAGTCTGGATGGACACAGAGTGCTGGCTTTTGGATAGGCAGTCCTTCTGCATTCAGTGGTGCTGACCCCCGATGCCCTGAGGTCAGGCGGCCTTCAGGCTTGTGGCAAGAGCTTTCATGTGGGCGCCCTTGTTAGTCTCAGTAGGTATCAGTTGAAGGGTCTGATTTTCCCATGTGTTCTTTGGTTCCTGTAGCATGTGGGGTCTTTATAGTCCATTTCTTTGATTCTCTGGTTTTCCTTTGTTATTCCAGACAGTACAAGTCAGTACCTGTAATGAAAGATTTTTTTCCAGAGGTTTTGTCATATTTTCTTAAGCATTTTATAAGCATTCTTAAACATTCTTAAGCACTAAACTTCTGTTGAAGAGAATTACCTAGAGGGCTTATGAAGATCTTTTTAGGGCCCAGATGTCTAAAGCACCCTAACAAGGTGCAGAACTCATAGGAGGCTCTTCCACATCCTTTTGTGTGTGTGTGAAATATATAATAAAACATTTTATTGTTTTAACTATTTTTAAGTGTATAGTTCAGTGACATTCATATTGCTGTGCAGCCATCACCACTATTGAATCTCCAGAACTTTCTCATCATCCCATGTTGAAACTTACCCTTAAACAGTAACTTCCCATTGCCTCTACTCCCAAGCCCTGGAAACCACCGTTCTTTTTTGTGTCTGTATGAGTTTGAGTACTGTAGGTCCCACAGATTAGTGGAGTCATACAGTATTTGTCCTGTTGTGTCTGGCTTCTTTCACTTAATGTAATGTCTTTGTGGTTCTTTCATAGTATAGCATGGGTCAGAAGGTTTTTCCTTTTTCAAGGCTGAATAATATTCCATTGTGTGTACATACTACAATTTGTTTATCCATTCATCCACCAATGGACATTAGGTTGTTTCCACCTTTTGGTTATTGTGAATAATGCTGTGGTGAACATGGGTGTGCAAATATCTGCTCTAATCCCTTCAGTTTTTTTGGGTATATATCTAGAAGTGGCATTGCTTGATCCCAAATCCTTTTTTAACACAAGGAAACAAGCCCATTTTCTTTTATGTGATTAGTGTGAATAGGCAAATAATTACATGCCAAAGCAGTAAACCCAGGTCACCTTTTGATGAAGGAGCCAGTAGGAAGTTAATAGTCTGCTTTCAGATTTGGTTTGCCAGAACAGAGAACTTTGTCTATCTCTTACGGGACTTCCCCACAAATGGTGATGTTGAACATGTAAATAAAGGTTAGGGTGTGATTGGCAGGATGTATTTCCAGTGGTTCCCTCTGCCAAATGTTCATCTTATCCCTTCCTCTTGTTCTTCCTCGTAGTTCTCCATGTGGTTGTATGGTGTAGTGTAGTGGTTAACAGCTCTGACTCTGAAAGCAGATTACCTAGGTTCCAACTCCAGCTCTTCCAGTTACCACTGGGCAAATTACCTTACCTTCCTGGGCCTCATCTTCCCCATCTTACAATGGGATTAAAAATATAACCCTACATTAAACAGGTAAATCACTTACAACAGTGCCTAGCACATAGGAAGTGCCTAGTAAATGTTGTAGTTTTTATTATCGATGGTCATTTGCACCTATCTGACTGGCAAATAAGTGACAATAAAATATAGATAATAGAAATTCCAGTATACCTTTGAGAGCATATGGGTATATGGGCATTTTAATACCTTGCTGGTAGGGTATAACTTGGTATAACTTTTCTGAAAGACAACATGGGAATATTGATATGTCAGAAGCCAAAAAATCCTCTCATCTGATCTTATAATTCCTTTATTTTAAGGAAACTGGTGCAGTCACAAAGGTAGGAGTGAAAAGCAGTTTATTGTTGTGTTTATTTTTTAATAAAGAAAAATGGGAGAAAAATAAATGCCTAATACTTTAGAATTCAGTAAAACATGTAAGTGCAGTAGAGTACTATTTAGCTCTCAGATTGTGTTCAGAAAATACTTACCATCATGGGGAAGTGTTCAAAATGTATTGAGAGAAAAGGCTGTAAGAAAGCAAGTATAAAACGATTTTGTGATACATATGTATGTACATATATGCACCATATATGTGTGCTTTTGAGAAACAAATATCTACCATACTTCTAAGGTCTGCAGCTGATGGCATGAGAAACAGTTTTTAGAATGTCTATGTGGTTTTCTGGTTATTTGGCACTGGGCAAATGGTTGGCATTGAGCAAGTATTAGGTTTCTATTAGAGAAAAAAATAGTAACTTCACTTGGAAAAAGATGACTTTGGTCGTTGTGAGATTCAAAGAAAGCAAGTCCTGCAGAGTGGGGCTCCCAGGCATTGCTGGCAACCCGTGACAGGCCAGCCTTGGACCCAGGCATGGGGCACTTGCCCCTGGAGCCATTCTGCCCAGAAGCCCGGCTTGACTGTGAGCCTGCAAGTCTTTGGGTATCTGTGTATGCAGGGCAATCTCCCCTCCCTCACATATCCAACGTCCTTGTGGTTTCTTCCCAAAGAGCTTTTAGCCGAGCCACTGTGAGGTTTGCTGGGATTCTGCATGGTGGGAGGGCATTGTTTAATCAAGCTTGCTGAAAGCTGGCTTTTGCAGGATCCCATTTTTGGATCCCATTTTCCAGTCTCGTTAAGCCTCCCTGGCATGCCTAACGCAGACATTTATGTCCTTGTAGTTTTGTGCCTAAAAGGGTAAAAATAAACTTGCTTGCTGCTCAGAATTGATCCGGAGCAGTCTGTCTTCCGCTGGACTGTGGATGCCAGATGGTGTTGCACCTCCTGCTGGGTTAATGAATAGGCATTTGCTAAAAACCTTGAGCTGCTCTTGAATCGTTCTGTGCACCCTAAACACAAAACTCTGTGAGTGGCAATTTGCATTTGTTTATTTATTTTTTCCCTTTTTGATTTTAGGAAGGAGAAAGAGGTGACACTGTCTCTCTGGAATAATTTCCTGTGAATTGCATTAATTTTATTGCTAGTGTTGTATAGATATATATCCCTAAATAAACATGTTGTGTCAACTTCTGGGAAAAGTATATTTCTTCTCAGAGCTGTCTGCAAATGGAAGCTTTAAAACACAGTTCTGCTTCTGCCTTCGGTGGAACCAGATGCATGTAGGTAGTAGTGGGAGTGGAGCCAGTAAAAGTGGGGTTTGTGGCTGTATTACCACTTCCTTGGGATGTTCCATCTGCATTCTGGGCCATGCACTCTCACGAAAGCCTTGGGCAGTAACAAGGAGGTAGGTAGCAGAATATTACCTCTCGAGTCCACCTAGTAGTTGGTCACAAGTTTGGAGATAAGGTGGCTGTCTAGGTGTTGTGCAATAATAATAAATGTTTGAATCCATCTAATCTTTGCTCACCCGTGAGCAAAGATGGTTGGGGGATTTTCAGAATCCAAGCTTTGGTCTTGCCAACATGAATTATTTTCCTGCCTCAGGAGTTGCAGACCCCTCAGAGAATATAGATTGGACCATTTTGCTCTAATCATTTAAGCAGATTGGGAATCCTGCCTTCGTCACCAAGTCTTTTGAGAGATAGGCGTCTTCCTGTGTCCTGCCTCCACTGTTCTGCACTGGCTAAAGCATTTATGTTTTGTGAGTATTTGTGCCTCGGCTTGATATTAGTTGGTACTTGGTGGCTTAAATGGTCAATGCTCCATGAAAACCTCACTGTAGGAAGCCAGTAAAGGGTCGAAATTGGGAGCTGTTATACCAAAATCCAGTAGCCTTGCCCCATCGTCCAGGCAGATTGCTCAGGATGTTAAGGTCCAGCAGTATTTATTAATGGCTGTGGCTATGAAGGTCACATGTCTGTTTTATTTTCATGGTTTCTGATCTCAGATGTCATCAGAACACAGATGGCATTGGTGTTGTTCATGATGGGATAGTCAACTTCCGGAAGTGATATACCCTTTGGAATATTCCTGTCAAAGGGTGGATTCTTTCAGGTTCCTAAACCTAGAAATGGAAGAAAGTTCCAAACACTATTCATGGAATCTGAACTGTCCTATATACCCTGTTCTCATGTGCAGTGTTGGACGTAGCACATTGTTGTATCGTTTACATATGTAGGTTCTATTCCTTTTAGTCACTCTGAGCAGCGGGTGGAATGGGTTTCCTTTAACCTCATTCATTTGTGCAATCCTAGTACTACTGCGTTAAGTAAATCCCATTGTAAAGTTTGCCTAGAGCCTTTTAATGTCTATAATCTTTGCTCTCCTTGATGCTTGGTGTGTGTGTGTGAGCAAGAACTTCTGAATGGGCTGGGTGATCTCCATTCATTTAATTCAGAGAAATTAAAAAGTGGCCTTTATTCTGTGTGCTGTTCTGGGGGAAGACTACCAGTTAGCTTTGATTTGAGGCCTGGGGAGTCTAGGCTTTGCTGTGCCCATAAGACTTGTTCTCTCCAGCAAGTCACCTAATCTGTCTGGGCATGTAGAACAAATGAGGTCTCCCCACCTTTAAATGCTGTGAGTTTAAGAATAAGGTATACCTGCACTACTTGGGTGTGGGGGGGAATTCCAGGATATAAAAGATTAGATTATCCTCATGGAATAAAAAATAACTTTTTATTGGCTTATCATTCAAGGTAGCTCTCCTAAGGCTCCTTTTTAGCACTCTGGATATGGTCTTCGGGAGAGAGACTTCTCATTGCCTATATTGTTCTTTAACCTTCTGTTAGACACTGTTTAGGGCCTATGCTATCTAACTAAGTAGCAGAAGTGGAAACTTCCTCTGAGCATAGAAGTGGTCCAGATTTGCCTTGTGTTTGGGAATTACAACTCATGGCCTATCCTTGGTGTTTGAAAGAATATTTTTTCCCCTTTCTTGAAAATATTTTAGACTGTTGGCTCTGGTGCTCAGGTACTAGCATGGATTGTATATTTAAAGTTTTTTTTCCTTCAGATCTTAAAGTAAAAAAAAAAATTATGTAGTATCTAAGGGAACTTAAAACATTCTTCCGTGTGGTGTTTTTGGATTCAATGTAGGATCTATTTTCAAAGCAAAGTGATCACTTAAAAACATGACAGCTCAGATTTCTTCTTACACTAGCTAATTGTTTTCTATTAGGTGTGAAATGGTTTTTCTATTCTGTACAGCTCCTCATAAATGATAGTTGATACTTGTAAATGTTATGGATCTTTGGCTCCACCTTTTTCCTTTAAAGGCTGTGCCTCCTATCTTAACAGACTAAGAAGTATAATAGTTTGAAGGGAATACTTGTGTGTTAATTGGATTTACAAGAAGAGTTCCTTAAGTCATAGGCTTCCCCTTTGAATTTTCAACTATTTAAAAAATTCCTCTCAAAGTAACACAGTTAATTCAATGATTTCGTTCATTCATTAGTTCACCAGACATTTATTGCATTTTTACTATGCCAGGGACTGAGGTGCATGCAGGGGAGTGGCTGGCGGATCAGGGATGCAGAGATGAATAACCAGTTCTTGCCATCAAGAACTCAACACATTCGAGAGTTAATAGGCATATATACCACAATATACTTAAACCCATTTAAAAAAAAGCCCTCCAAGCCCTTAGAAATTGGGATATTTTTCCATTCGAACTTTGCTATGATGTTGAGGAAATTTCTGAGTCAGGAAGGGCCTTCTAGGCAGAGGGGAGAACATTGGCATTGGTGAAGTGATGTTAACACTTATTCCAGAAATAGTAATTATTGGTAGAAAATTCACTTAAAAAGGAAGATTGAGGCATTGATTGTTCAGAAGAGGACTGCTTATATTTTCAGGTGGGCCTAACACTTCAATTTCCAGGCCTGGGATTAAAAGGAGATTTTTTAGTCTACTGGTAAAACTTGCTATCCTTTGGTATAGAAGATGATACCGTCTGCTCTATTGTTAGGTGGAGGAAGAAAAGGAAGGTGTGGAGGGCTCACTTCTTGATCTGTAGTCATTCTTATATTACATGTAGGAAAGAAAACTCTTGAATTAGGATTCATGTCGAACTACTCTAACAGAAACCCAAACAGTAGTGTCTTAAACGAGATAGAGTTCATCTTTCTTTTATGTTAACATTGGCTAGAGTGGTATGTCCATTCTACTAAAGTCTCAGGGTCCCAGCTCCTTCTGTCAGTTGCTCTGCCATCTCCAGTGTTGCTGTCCTTCGTATGAACCCAGACAAGGGAGGAAAAAGGGTGGGAGGCAGGGCAAGAGGAGATGATGACCCAGAGGTTGCATGTGTTTCTTCTACTCACACTGCATTGGGCAGAATTCGATCCCATTGCCACCTACTGCCAGGAGATGCTCGTAGTCTGCTCAATTTCCACTTGTGTGGAACAAGGGGAGAATAGCTTTGGGGGAAGGGTGGCAGTCTAACAGAGCCCTGTTTGGACCCTGTCGTCTGTGGCTGATGCTTTCGCTAACTAGGAAGAAGAGGTTCTTTAAACCCTGAGTAACCAAGAAGGGTAGCCGTAGCCCACTTTCTTGGAGTTCTTTGTATTGAAGAATTAAAGAGATTTTACTATCTCCATCTGCCTCTTCAGACTCTCAAGCTGCCCTCCAGGAGCATCACCACCATGGGCAATACAAATGCGCTGCTGGACATGCACACTGCTTGCTCTCCAGGTCTGCCTGGCACTGAAGATGTCCGGCATTCTGACTTAGCAGTCCTCAGAACTGCTGAGCAATTGGCAGCAATGTCCAGGGAGTTTGCTGGAAGGTGCCTTTTGCTCTTGGGTCCAGCTGGACATGAGGCTTGGCTGTCTTAGTCCATCTGGACTCCCTCCAAGGTGGCCGAGTTAATAAGATCTTCTGGGCATTTCAGTACAAAGTAGCCTGTGGACCTGGAGTTCCCTTCATGTGGGTTAGCACAGTCATGCCACCGTGTTTCTTGTAGCAGCTGCTCCCAAACATGCCTCCAGACATCGACCACCTGCAGGAGAAGCTGGTTAAATATGTGGGTTCCTGCAGTCCACCACAGTGGACCAACTAAAGCAGGTTCTTGGGGTGGTGCCTAAGAATGGACATTTAAGCAACACCCCTTCCACATGGGGCTGATGGCGGGCCAGGTTTGGGAACCACTGCTTGGTAACCATTCACTTACTACTTACAAGGCTTGGTAAGCACATCACATTTCCCCTTCCATTGAGGAGTTTATGTTTCAGCTTAATTTGTAAATGGTAGACTCAGTAAGTATGATAGAAGCAAAAGTTTGTTTTCGGAATGAATGGTATTTGTGTGCAGCTCCCCAGCTCCGTTGAAATGTATTCTCATGGCATATTAAGTTGTCTTACAACATTTCAGTTAACAGAAGGTAAAAATTAGCACACCAGGAAATGGCTGCATGTTTATCATTTCAGAGAAATTAAATACTTTTATATCTTCCAAAATTGGTGATAGATTTGAAAGTAAACATTAAACTCCATTCTGGAGTTTTTATGCTAAGCCAGTGTTTCTTAGGGAAATCTTTTCCACATAATTTGACTAAATTCTTAAAGTACCTGACTCCTTCCTTTCTTCATTGTGCACCTTTGCTTCCCATTCTCCACCACTCCCAGGAGGGCAAATGTTTTCATGTTTCCTGATAAGACTCAGAAGCTTGTGTGTCCCCTAGAACAAAGTCTCCCAGGTTGGGGCTGGAGTCTTGGAGACAAACAGGGCAAAATGCTTTAATCTGTAGGTCCAACTGTTGACTGAAAACCACTTTCCCTTTTGGGCCACCTGTTGTCTGCCAGGCTGTGCTCCTGTGGAGGCTGGTGGTTCAGGGCTGGCTGCAGGTTGCAGCTGTATTTTGTTTGCTGCTCTCTTTTCTTTTTGTAAAAACAGTAGCCTGTACTTCATTCTTGTATTCACCCTGTGGGGATCAAGCATTAAATCTCTGTTGAGAAAACATAATGATTTTCACTGTGTTCTGCATGCTTGTCCAGCAGCTCCTAAATGTCAGCATTCTATGTTTTTCTCCAACTATCTGATCATTTCTATATTCATTCTGTGGTTTTATTCCTCTTGTCATTCAGTATTTTCTTCTTAGGGTTGACCAGGAATCCTCTGCTTTTTCTTCTCCTCTTTTATTTGAACCTTCAACTTGGGGACGGTTACCCAAAGATCCTTTGCTTGGGAAATGCCCCTGCATAATGACTGCTCAGCAGTCCTGTTGCTGTGTGGGTGAAGCAGGTATTGATTGGGTACCACCTGGGTGCCCTGTACATGGAAGTTCAGCCGATGGCAGGATTGAACATGGTCCTTGCCTGCAAGAATGTCAGTGGTCTGACAAAAATAACACCTCATGCACAGTTAGACTCCTAATGCCATTGACTAGAAGTGTGTTTCTGGAATACCCGAGGATTTAATTCTGTTTGCCTCAAGTTTACTTCTCTGAAATGAAGAATTGATTACATAGGCCTTTAAAGATGGCAAGAAGTCTTTTATTTGGACAGTGATGACTATTTTCACTGTCTCTCCCACCCCCCAATAAAGGCTGAGAAAGTCACAAATTTAGGGAGGTATTCCAGAAATACGTGGATGACTGACCTTGGTAAGGACACTTAATAGTCATGCTTGAAGGTTTCAACAGATTTCCTGCCAAGGGCATGTAGCCTTCAGCTTGATTGCTTCAGACAGGGCCATGTGGAGGTCCCCTGACACTGTCTCCTTTTGGGAGTTCTGGAAGTTTCTTTCATCTGTCCAGGGATGCTGCCTTTGCAGAGAGACAGCTCTTCTTCCTGGGCCATGGCACTCATTGCTTGTTAATGGTACCACTGCTGTCTTCCCTTCTTATCTCTAACTAGCCATTGTTCAGTGTAAACAGACGAACCCAGTTTGTCTTTGAATGTCACCTCTGTCAGTGATCTGCCTGTCCCCATGCATTCATTCACTCAAGGAATAGTGGAACACCTGGGCACACAGCCCTGTTCTCATCTCCAGTGGTGAACAAAATAAATGAGTCCTCCGCTCTCATGGAGCTTATGTTCAGGCAAACAAAATAAACCAAATAATTTCAGATAGTTACATGCCTGCAAAGGAAAGGGAAAGTTAAAGGAGAATATGCATTTTATAAAACAACCAGGGATAATTTGATCCCTTACATGGAGATAGTGAGTTGAAGAATGAGGGGTCAGCCATGGGAGGAATTTGTCAGGCAGAGGAGAAAGCATACACAAAGACCTTGGGAGGCCAGAGCAAAACGGGCAAGGTTGTTCTGGCGGGGGTGGGTGTGGGGGGCGTGTGGTTGACGTAGCAGAAGGCCTGGCCAAGACAGCCTGCATATACCCAGGGTAAGGAGTATTGAATTTCCTTCAAGTGTGATGGGCAGTCATCGGAATAAAGAAGACAGCTTTATTATATAGCCAAGAAGCCTGTGTGAATGGCCTCACATTACTGTCAGCGCCAGTATTCTCGGGTTACCTACTGCTTTGTGGACATTGGCGATCCAAGGGCCAGGTTATAAATTTTATTCCCTAGAAGTGACATGCCATGCCAGCTTTGCTGCCTTAATAGATTGATCCCACACAGTGGAGGCCTTTATCTGCCACAGCAGAAGCTGTACTTTGTGACTATTTTGACTGGTGAAGGGTCTGTGGAAGGAAAGTTTGGGCCGCTCTGATGGTCCGTCTACCCCCACACTGCTGTTAATTAATACTCCTACTTGACTCTCTGTGGTGTAGGGAGAGGAAAGGGAACTTGAATAAAGTCTGGAGCAAGTCACTGTTAGTCCCTGTTCTGTGTGCTGTGACTCTCTGTCTCCCTCCCCTCCCTTTCCCTGCCCCAGGGACTGTGCCTGGGGTTTTCTATGTCTTCCTCTACTGTCACTGCAAATGATTACCAGGGCTCATAAAGACTTAAAGGTTATGTGCTATATAGCAAATAAAAAGCACATCCATAGACTTTAAGTTATGATAGTGCCTGGGAGTCGATAAATTGCGTTGGATTTTGAGCACAGACAAAAAAAAAAAGATTTACACTGTCATTTTGGGGAGTTTATCTCTTGGGTTTATTTGTTCAACTGCTTTAATAAAGGCTGTCTTTGGGCTTGCGCTTACTCTGGGAGCTGCTTCCTAATGATGGAGAGGATGTGGTGTTGGCCTCTGGGGCCAGTTTGGTCTAGTTGATGCAGGTTGACTTGTGAACCAATAGGTACAATAAAGTGTTAAGTGATAATGCAAAGGGAGGTCCAGGCATCATGGGAGCATAAATGTGTCTTTGGGGAGCACCAAAGGGGGGTTGTCAGCACACTTTGAGCTGGTGCAGGGGATGGGGTATTGTAATCCTCTCTTATTCTTTGGCCATAATAAGCAAATAATTTTCCCCTGTCCCTTCTGTTCAAAAAGCCTCTCTCTTTTCATATTCTTTGGTGTTAGGAAGCCAGCAGGTAGAAGAGAAGACAGTTTGCTGGGGTGGGGGAGGGGAAGAGGAGCATCACATGGCCTTCTGCAGCCATGGGAGGCCCCTCGGGAAAGAAGTCCCCATCCTCTGCCATGTCCAGTCACCCTGTAGCAGCTCCAGTCAGGGTGAGCAGTTTTTATGATTTGCCTCTGTATCCTTTTCTCCTTTTGCCTCCGGGGTGACCTGTGCCTGTCAGACCCCCAAGGCCGACATCACTACTTAGTTGAGGCGACAGCTGCAGGAAGCTAATGAGAAAACAGAATGGCTGCCCGAGGAGACCTGGGTGGCCGCAGGGCACCAGCATCTTTATTGGATACACTGCTCGGGGGCCCGTCTCCCTGTGCCAAGTACCTGCTGCATTTTTATTTTTTATGAATATGAGGACAGTGACTACTCATTCCTCCAGAAGCTGCTGATTAGCACTCAGGTTTAAACTGCTCCAGGCTAATGTGTAGTTTGCTGTCTGTAATACAAGCCGTCAGGGTTTGGTATGGTTGCTAAATTATTTTTCTTCCCATTATTATTAATACAGTAGTTGATTGATACTAATGAATGCATGCAACTAGTTTTATAGGATTATGATTATTATTGAATGCTTTTGAAACCGCCTAACCCAAGAACTTGGACTTGGCAGTAACTCGCATCAGTCTGGGTATTCCTCTTCCCTCCCACCCCCTGCCTCCTGCCCAAGCAGCCACTAGCCAGAATTTTATGTTTATTGCTCTTATTTAGCTTGTCTACCATGTGGCTGGCCCAGGATGGGGTACCCAGATAGGAGTGTTCTGGAGGTATCTGCCTCCAGCTGCCAGCCTCTGTTGCCTCGCTCACTTTTTTTTTTTTCTTTTTTTATGTGGATGAGTGGGTGGGGAGGGAATGTCCTTAGGGACTGCCCCTACTTGTGAGATAGCAACATCTCATAGTTCGTTCAGCCAGGATCTCTTTAGTCATTCTTAATCCTGTAAGGCCCATTTTTCTCCTCCTGTAGTAATCATTTTGTAATGTTCTTTTTGCTATCCTGAATGCAAGTCAAAGATAACATAACCTTACTAGCACACATTAATTTCAAAAAAGAAAACCCATGCAATTTCATAGCTAATGTACAAGAGAAATGAAAGTAATGCATAATCAAATAGGTATTTTGTTACCTAAATGCTCAGGCTCAACTGTACTAAGAAGAGAAAAAGAAGTCATCAGATAGGTCCCTGCACCTACCGGTAAAATCCCCTATAAATACAGCAACTCCAAATACAGGGTTGACTCAGTGATTCATAGAAGTGGCTTTGTCATCAGTGATACAATTTTTTTTTTAAAGCCTGTGGTAAAGTTCAGAACAAACCAAAGTGTATTCTTGGCTCTTCATACATGATAGGTGCATTCTGGGAAAGTTTAAGAATATGTGAAAACTGCAAAAAGTAGTTTGTCCTCATATTTGCTCCTGACTAGTGGGTCTTCATTTCCACAGCAGGTCAGATGCCCCCTGGGTGCTGGCTGGTGGTACAGATTCCTGGGCTCTCCCCTTGGAGATCAGCAGGAATGGGGGGGACTCTGGAATTTGTACTTTTATTGAACATCCCTGGTCATTCCAGTGCAGTTAGTGGGTCCTGGGACAAGTTTTGGGATATACCGTCTGAAACTGTCTGTCCTTATATGCCTGGAGTGCTCTCTCAGGGGAGTCCTAGTGAAAGGGGACAACAGGACTATCTTTTATTTATTTTTTATTTATTAATTTTTAAAATTTTGATATTGTTAATGTACAATTACTTGAACAACATTATGGTTATTAGACTCCCCGTTATCAAGTCTCCCCCACATACCCCATTACAGTCACTGTCCATCAGCATAGTAAGATGCTGTAGAATCATTACTTGTCTTCTCTGTATATACTGCCTTCCCCATGTCCCTACCCCCCTACATTATGTCTGTTAATCGTAATGCCCCGTTTTCACCCTTATTCCTCCCTTCCCACACATCCTCCCCAGTCCCTTTCCCTTTGACAACTGTTAGTCCATTCTTGGGTTCTGTGAGTCTGCTGCTGTTTTGTTTCTTCAGTTTTTTCTTTGTTCTTATACTTCACAGATGAGTGAAATCATTTGATACATGTTTTTCTCCACCTGGCTTGTTTCACTGAGCATAATACCCTCTAGCTCCATCCATGTGTTGTTGCAAATGGTAGGATTTGTTTTCTTCTTATGGCTAAATAATATTCCATTGTGTATATGTACCACTTCTTCTTTATCCATTCATCTACTGATGGACACTTAGGTTGCTTCCATTTCTTGGCTATTGTAAATAGTGTTGCGATAAACATAGGGATGCATATGTATTTTTCAAACTGGGCTCCCGCATTCTTAGGGTAAATTCCTAGGAGTGGAATTCCTGGGTCAAATGGTATTTCTATTTTGAGTTTTTTGAGGAACCTCCATACTGCTTTCCACAATGGTTAAACTAGTTTACATTATCAGGGCTATCTTATTTTAATATTTTTTAATAAAAGAACTGTTGGTCTTCCAAGTAAGCTAAGGATCAGTCACAGGAGAAATGATCCGGTTTTTGGTGAGCAGTGTAAGGTACGTTTCTAGCTCCATGATTCTTAAAAAAGGCATCTTCAAAAAGTGGGATGCTGGAGGCATTCCAAAACCGTAGAGGTACCCAGGGTCTTATGAGGCACGGAAGTATGAAGAGGCCCAGTGGTGTTCTAGAAAAGGGTAGGAACTGATCTGTACTTGTTTTTGTACAACTCTTGACTGATTGTGACCTTAAGCAAGACATTCAGCCTCTGCAGATGGAGTGATCAGACCTCTTTGACCTCTGAAGGCCCAAGGCACTTTGGTTTTAGTAGACCGCTTTCTTCATTACAAATATATTGAACTCGCAAAATATTGAACTATTGAAAGTTATATTTTAAGATTGCATCCAAAATGGATTATATTCATTTTTATTTTAAAAGAATGAAAACATTGTTAAGGGCCCCTAAAAGTTTCATGGGCTTTAGACTCAGTGTATCATCCCTTGTGGATAAGCTGGCCCTGCACCTTTCCATAGATTCCTTTTTCACCTGAAGAAGTGAGGTGGCAGTTACTTGGCAGGAATGTTGTAGGCATTCGATCTGATATGAGCAAAATCCTCTAGCATATTCACTGTCTGGCATAAGTGGAGTTGTTGTTTATGGGCCAAGAGGAAGCATTCCATTTAAGACCAAGCTTTTGTACAGGCATTTGTAAAAAGTTCAGACTTGCCCTTTCACTGCTTAATTTTTCTTAATTCATCATTTTGTTTACATGGAGATTCTTTTCCCTCCTAATCTTCATTCTCATTCTTGCCAACACTTCTTGCATGTGTCCTTGTGCTTCCCACCATCTATCAGGTTTGAAGCCCCTTGCATGCCTTTGGGAGGATCACGTGGTCACGTACTCAACTTTTAAAGGCAATTGAATGGCGACGCATTTAATCTTACTACTTCTGGGAGGATTTCTTCATATCGATCCTAGAAATCCTTATTTCTGCCTGAGCAGTCTTGTTCTAGGCTGTGTCTTCTTCCCAGACCAGTGGGATTATCTCTCAGGAAGCTGAATTGAGAGACTCAACACTTAGTTGGTAGCAAGCTGGCTGATAGAGAGGAGAGAATGGGGCACAAGTAAGAGAGGGAGTGAGAATGGAGTGCAGGACCCCAGGAGGAGATCTTGATGCCTTTGCTGTTGGAGCTCAGGAAATCATTATTCCTTCAAGCCCAAGAGGCTGGCTGAAATGTTATCTTTTCAGATAATTTGATACTGCCCTTGGATCGTAAAACCACCGAGCAGCTTGTGAACAAGTACTGAGCTCCTGATGTGTGCCAGGCACTGAGGATGTTGACCTCAGTGAGGAAACGTCCTTCTGGGAGGGAATCACACACTGCTCAACAAACAGCTGAGACCATTTTGGGTATTCCTAAGTGCTCTGAACGTGACAGAGCAGGGCAGTGTGGATGTGTGTGACTGAGGGCCTGCTGTCCCTAGGCTGGGATGAAACACATTTGAGATGAGGCTTCAGGGAGCAAAAAGCACAGTCCTGCATAGATCAGGACAGAGAACATTCACAGCAGGAAGGGCAGCCAGTACAAAGGCCCCGAATTGGGAACGAGCCTTGGGACAGTCCAGAAGAGGCCAGAGGCTGGTGGGCATGCACGCTGCTGCACAGGGAGAGAAAGGAGAGAGGTGGAGGGCCAGATCGCATAGATCATGGTCCCGTGTGGAGTCTGAGTGTGTCTGGGAGCCCCTGGATGGTTTTACGGCTGGAGTTGGTATCTGATTTATACATTTGGTGACCAGTGCCCTGTGGAGGGTGAAGGCTGGTTGTGGCCATGAGGGCGAGTGAGGCAGAAAGACCAGCGGGGAGCCATGTCCTAATCTGGGTGGGAGGTGAGGGTGCCTTGGATTGGGGGTGAAGTAGTAGAGATGGTGAAAAATAGTGATATTTGGGATAAATATAGGAGGCAGAAGTATTAGAATTCCCAGAAGATTAACAGAGAGGTGGGAGGGAATGAGGAGATGTGCATATGCAGCCCGGGTTTGGTTTGAGCGCAGGGTGTCATTTGCCAGGCAGATGTGCATGGCCGTCTGGAATCAGCTCCCTTCTGGGCCAGCTAAGCTGGGGCAGTTCCTAGACATTCAGGTGGCCAGTGAGGAGACACTTGGATATTTGGGTGTGGTGTGCACTCCCGTGAGGGGGTCAAGGCTGAATGTATGAATTTGAGATCACGGCATGGGGTGCCCTCGCTATGGGAGAGGAGAGAGAGAGGAGGTCCCAGGACAGAGCCCGGGGCTCTCCCAAGGTGGGGAGGCCAGGAATGCTGCAGAGTCCCGAAGGCACATCAATAAAATGAGCAACACTGTAAATAGAAATCCCTACAGAGATGACAGAAAACCAGCAGCATGCCTTGCCTTGAGAAGGAACAGTGATTAATAGGTGCTTTAGAAGTGTGATGTTCTTCTCTGAAATATGCTACCTGAAGAGGCTGTTGCTAATTGAGCAATATGGTCCTTTAGGGTCTTAACATTGTCTCATATTTGTGGTAGCAATTATTGGCTTTGTGGCAAAGCCCTTTGACATTTGTGGATGGAATGTATTCATTATTATTAAGTAGAATTTCCTGAAATGAATGTCAGTTTTTTTTTCTCCTAAGCTTTGCTTTATGAATTACCATAAAGTGTATTTAAGCAACTCATGAAAGGTGAGCAGAAAGAGAGAAGGGTGAGTTCTGAAGCTTCTAAATGGCCTCTCTCTGCTGAACCTTGGCATTCTTCCACATGTAATGGGCAAGAGGCCTAGCACGGGTAGATGCTAAGGACCCCCAGGTTGCTGCTATGAATAGTAGGATGAGCTCGCTCTTTCCTCTCAACCAGGCCTTCCCTGATCTGTAGCACACATCTGGGGGAGAGGGGCCATATTAGTTTCCTATTGCTGCTGTAACTAATTACCACATTTGGTGGCTTACAGCAACACACATTTATCTTGTGGTTCCAGAGGTCACAGATCTGAAGTGGGTTTGTAGTAGGCTGAATGATGCCCTCCAAAGATTTCAGGTTCTAACTCCTAGACCCTGTAAACATTACCTTACATGGTTATGGTACTTAATTCCATGCACAACTCATTCTACCCATCACAGGAGGCAATTATTTATGAATCATATATAACATGAGGCAATTGGTCTGTCAGGAAACCTAACTTGCCCACCTGAGGTTATGGTGGCCTGGTTATCTTCCTTCTCCACCTAGTGAGCCAGCCAGACGTTCCCTTGCAGCCTCCATATCAAGCTTGCCTTCTCAAGGCACACAGCAAGCCTCAGCATGATGCTAACAGGGTAAGAAAAGACAGTTGCTTACCGAGATGCTGATCGTGGGCTTCTGCCAGGCTCAGAAGTGATTTTGAAGAGCCTAATGAATGGCCCTTAGAAAGCGTTGCCTTCCTGGGAATCTTGAGCACAGTTGTCAGATCTGACACCAGGCTGAGTGATGTGTATTGTTTGTGCTTTGCCAATTGCCTGCCACCTGCCTGCCACCACGTAGACCTCAGGAGGTCAATGCCTGTAGGCTTGGTAAAATGGTTTTCCTCGGGTTGGGGAAGGTGTAAGAGTGGGATTAGCTTTTACTACATTGCTTTGTTGCTTTGTGTGTCAAAGCTCAGTAAGGCTCAGGGTCTTAGCTGGACAGTGGCCATTCCTGTTTGGAGGTGAAAAGATCTTGGGTACCATTTCAAAAGATTCACATTTGTCACACTGCCCTAACCCTGTCAGCTCTGTCGCTGTCATGCTGGTGAGGCCTATCTCGGGGAGATGAGTGTAGGAGGCCCAAGGACACAGCATATCAGCACTGAGAACTGGTATCATTAATGTACAATTACATGAACAACATTATGGTTACTAGACTCCCCCCATTATCAGGTCCCCACCACATATCCCATTACAGTCACTGTCCATCAGCATAGTAAGATGGTATAGAGTCACTACTTGTCTTCTCTGTGTTGTACTGCCTTCCCCATGCCCCCAACTCCACATTATGTGTGCTAATCATAATGCCCCATTTTCCCCTTTACCCCTCCCTTCCCACCCATCCTCCCCAGTCCCTTTCCCTTTAGTAACTGTTAATCCATTCTTGGGTTCGGATAGTCTGCTGCTGTTTTGTTCCTTCAGTTTTTTCTTTGTTCTTATACTCCACACATGAGTGAAATCATTTGATACTTGTCTTTCTCCACCTGGCTTATTTCACTGAGCATAATACCCTTTAGCTCCATCCATGTTGTTGCAAATAGTAGGATTTGTTTTCTTCTTATGGTTGAATAATATTCCATTGTGTATATGTACCACCTCTTCTTTATCCATTCATCTACTGATGGGCGCTTAGGTTGCTTCCATTTGTTGGCTATTGTAAATAGTGCTGCGATAAACATAGGGGTGCATCTGTCTTTCTCAAACTGGGATCCTGCATTCTTAGGGTAAATTGCTAGGAGTGGAATTCCTGGGTCAAATGGTAGGTCTATTTTGAGTTTTTTGAGGAACCTCCATACTTCTTTCCACAATGGTTGAACTAATTTACATTCCCACCAGCAGTGTAGGAGGGTTCCCCTTTCTCCACATCCTAGCCAACATTTGTTGTGGTTTGTCTTTTGGATGTTGGTCATCCTATCTGGTGTAAGGTGATATCTCATTGTGGTTTTAATTTGCATTTCTCTGATGATTAGTGATATGGAGCATCTTTTCATGTGCCTGTTGACCATCTGAATTTCTTCTTTGGAGAAGTGTCTGTTCAGATCCTCTGCCCGTTTTTTAATTGGCTTATTTCCTTTTTGTTTGTTGAGGTGTGTGAGCTCTTTATATATTTTGGATATCAACCCCTTATCAGATATGTCATTTATGAATATATTCTCCCATACTGTAGGATGCCTTTTTGTTCTGTTGATGGTGCCCTTTGCTGTATAGAAGGTTTTTAGTTTGATATAGTCCCACTTATTCATTTTTGCTTTTGTTTCCCTTGCCCGGGGAGATATGTTCATGAAGAAGTTCATGTTTCTGTCAAGAGATTTTTGCCTATGTTTTTTTCTAAGAGTTTTATGGTTTTATGAGTTACATTCAGGTCTTTGATCCATTTCGAGTTTACTTTTGTGTATGGCGTTAGACAGTAGTCCAGTTTCATTCTCTTACATGTAGCTGTCCAGTTTTGCCAACACCAGCTGTTGAAGAGCCCGTCATTTCCCCATTGTATATCCATGGCTCCTTTATCATATATTAACTGACCATATATGTTTGGGTTAATGTCTGGACTCTCTATTCTGTTCCACTGGTCTATGAGTCTGTTCTTGTGCCAGTACGAAATTGTCTTGATTACTGTGGCTTTGTAGTAGAGCTTGAAGTTGGGGAGTGAGATCCCCTTGCTTTATTCTTCCTTCTCAAGATTGCTTTGGCTATTCGGGGTCTTTTGTGGTTCCGTATGAATTTTAGAACTATTTGTTCCAGTTCATTGAAGAATGCTGTTGGTATTTTGATAGGGATTCCATTGAATCTGTAGATTGCTTTAGACAGGATGGCCATTTTGACAATATTAATTCTTCCTAGCCAAGATGAGTTTCCACTTGTTAGTGTCCTCTTTAATTTCTCTTAGGAATGTCTTGTAGTTTTCAGGGTATAGGTCTTTCACTTGCTTGGTTAGGTTTATTCCTAGGTATTTTATTCTTTTTGATGCAGTTGTGTATGGAATTGCTTTCCTGATTTCTCTTTCTGCTAGTTCATCGTTAGTGTATAGGAAAGCAACAGATTTCTGTGTATTAATTTTGTATCCTTCAACTTTGCTGAATTCAGATATTGGTTCTAGTAGTTTTGGAGTGGAGTCTTTAGGGTTTTTTATGTACAATATCATGTCATCTGCAAATAGTGACAGTTTGACTTCTTCTTTACCAATCTCGATGCCTTGTATTTCTTTGTTTTGTCTGATTGCCGTGGCCAGGACCTCCAGTACTATGTTGAATAAAAGTGGGGAGAGTGGGCAACCCTGTCTTGTTCCCGATCTTAGAGGAAAAGCTTTCAGCTTCTTGCTGTTAAGTATGATGTTGGCTGTGGGTTTGTCTTATATGGTCTTTATTATGTTGAGGTACTTGCTCTCTATACCCATTTTGCTGAGAGTTTTTATCATGAATGGATATTGACTTTTGTTGAATGCTTTTTCAGCATCTATGGAGATGATCATGTGGTTTTTGTCTTTCTTTTTGATGATGTGGTGGATTAGGTTGATGGATTTTTGAATGTTGTACCATCCTTGCGTCCCTGAGATGAATCCCACTTGATCATCTTGATGTATGATCCTGTTGATGTAGTTTTGAATTTGGTTTGCTAATATTTTTTTGACTGTTTTTGCATCTATGTTTAGCAGGGTTATTGGTCTGTAATTTTCTTTTTTGGTGGGGTCTTTGCCTGGTTTTGGTATTAGAGTGATGCTCGCTTCATAGAATGAGTTTGGAAGTATTCCCTCCTCTTCTATTTTTTGGAAAACTTTAAGGAGAATGGGTATTATGTCTTCTCTATATGTCTGCTAAAATTCAGCAGTGAATCCATCTCATCTGGGGTTTTGCTCTTGGGTAGTATTTTGATTACCAATTCAATTTCGTTGCTGGTAATTGGTCTGTTTAGATTTTCTGTTCCTTCCTTGGTCAGTCTTGGAAGGTTGCATTTTTCTAGGAAGTTGTCCATTTCTTCTAGGTTTTCCATCTTGTTAGCATATAGATTTTCATAGTATTCTCTAATAATTTTTTGTATTTCTGTGGGGTCCGTCGTAATTTTTCCTTTCACATTTATGATTCTGTTGATGTGTGTAGATTCTCTTTTTCTTTTAATAAGTCTGGCTAGGGGCTTATTTATTTTTTATAGTTTCTCAAAGAGCCAGCTCTTGGTTTCATTGATTTTTTCTATTGTTTTATTCTTCTCAAGTTTATTTATTTTTTCTCTGATCTTTATTATGTCCCTCCTTCTGTTGACTTTGGGCCTCATTTGTTCTTCTTTTTCCAGTTTCAATAATTGTGACTTTAGACTATTCATTTGGGATTGTTCTTCCTTTATTAAATAGGCCTGGATTGCTATATATTTTCCTCTTAGAACTGCCTTCTCTGCATCCCACAGAAGTTGGGGCTTTGTGCTGTTGTTATCATTTGTCTCCATATATTGCTTGATCTGTTTTAATTTGGTCATTGATCCATTGATTATTTAGGAGCATGTTGCTCCATGTGTTTGTGAGCCTTTTTGCTTTCTTTGTACAATTTATTTCTAGTTTTGTACCTTTGTGGTCTGAGAAGTTGGTTGGTAGAATTTCAATCTTTTTGAATTTACTGAGGCTCTTTTTGTGGCCTAGTATGTGGTCTATTCCGGAGAATGTTCCATGTGCACTTGAGAAGAATGTGTATCCTGCTGCTTTTGGGTGTAAAGTTCTGTAGATTTCTGTTAGGTCCATCTGTTCTAGTGTGTTGTTCAGTGCCTCTGTGTCCTTACTTATTTTCTGTCTTGTTGATCTGTCCTTTAGAGTGAGTGGTGTGTTGAAGTCTCCTAAAATGAATGCATTACATTCTATTTCCTCCTTTAATTCTGTTCGTATTTGTTTCACATGTTTGGTGCTCCTGTGTTGTGTGCATAGATATTTATAATGGTTATATCCTCTTGTTGGACCAACCCCTTTATCATTATGTAGTGTCCTTCTTTATCTCTTTTTACTTTCTTTGTTTTGAAGTCTATTTTGTCGATACAAGTACTGAAACACCTGCTTTTTTCTCCCTATTATTTGCATGAAATACCTTTTTCCATTGCTTGACTTTTAGTGTATGTATGTCTTTGGGTTTGACGTGTGTCTCTTGTAAGCAGCATATAGATGGGTCTTGCTTTTTTTATCCATTCTGTTACTCTATGTCTTTTGATTGGTGCATTCAGTCCATTTACATTTAGGGTGATTATTGAGAGATATGTACCCTATTGCTATTGCAGGCTTTAGATTCTTGGTTACCAAAGGTTCAAGGGTAGCTTCTTTACTGTCTAACTGTCTAACTTAACTCTCTCATTAAGCTTTTATAAACACAGTCTGATGATTCTTTATTTCTCTCCCTTCTTATTCCTTCTCCTCTATTCTTTTTATGTTAGGTGTTTTATTCTGTACTCTTTTGTCTTTCCTTTGACTGCTTTTGTGAGTAGTTGATTTTATTTCTGCCTTTAGTTAGTGTTTGGTTGGTCTGCTCTCTTTGTTGTGATTTTCTTTTTTCTGTTGACATCTATTTAGCCTTAGGAGTGCTTCCATCTAGAGCAGTCCCTTTAAAATATCCTGTAGAGGTGGTTTGTGGGAGGCAAATTCCCTCAACCTTTGCTTGATCCCTCCTTTATATTCAAATGATAATCGTGCTGGATACAGTATTCTTGGTTCAAGGCTCTTCTGTTTCATTACATTAAATATATCATACCAATCTCTTCTGGCCTGTGAGATTTCTGTTGAGAAGTCTGATGATAGCCTGATGGGTTTTCCTTTGTAGGTGACCTTTTTTCTCTCTCTGGCTGCCTTTAATACTCTGTCCTTGTCTTTGATCTTTGTTATTCTAATTATTATATGTCTTGGTGTTGTCCTCCTTGGGTCCCTTGTGTTGGGAGTTCTGTGGGCTTCCATGTTCTGAGAGACTATTTCCTTCCCCAGTTTCAGGAAGTTTTCAGCAATTATTTCTTCAAAGACACTTTCTATCCCTTTTTCTCTCTCTTCTTCTGGTACTCCTATAATGCAAATATTGTTCCATTTGGATTTGTCACACAGTTCTCTTAATATTCTTTCATTCCTGGAGGTCCTTTTGTGTCTCTCTGCTTCAGCTTCTCTGTGCTCCTGTTCTCTGATTTTTATTCTGTTAATGGCTTCTTGCACCTCATCCAGTCTGCTCTTAAGTCCTTCCAGAGATTATTTTATTTCTGTTTTCTCCCTCCCAACTTGATCCTTTAGCTCTTGCATATTTCTCTGCAGCTCAATCCGCATGGTTTTGACCTTTATTTTGAATTCTTTTTCAGGAAGATTGGTTAAATCTATCTCCACAGGCCCTCTCTCAGGAGTTATCTCTATAATTCTGGACAAGACCGTATTCTTCTGCCTTTTCATGGTGATAGAGGTATCTGTAAGCAGGTAGTGAGTGTGTTAGCTGGGAGAACAAAGTCCTTTCCTGCTTGTTGGTCACCTTGCCCTTCTCCGCTGCCTGTGTGATTTACCCGGACACCTGAAATAGCCTCCAGATTAATCCCCCAGATGCCGTGTGCGGGGTTGCCATCAGGGTTGCCCGGAGCCCTGCAGGGAGTGGCAGGCCCATCAGGTGTGCTCTCTTGGGAGAACAGTGCCCCTTCACACCTTGCCCCCTGTTTCCTCTGCCTGTGCCAGGCAGCTGCACACTGGTGGCAGCCTCTCGGTCTGGCCTGGTTGCTGTGCACCGGGAGGAAATTCTGAGCGGTTCCTGTGGGCGTGGCCACTCTCCAGCTGCTCTGCTTATGCAGGTGGGCGCGGCCCCTCTTAGGCTGTCCTCCTGCGACAGGCATACCCAGCCACCATGGGCGCACATGGCCACTCTCCTCCTGCCTGGCCACCACAGGCACACACGCCCCTCTCCAGCTGTTCTGCCTCCATGGGCATGCGCGCCACTCTCCGGCTGCTTGGCCACTGTGTCAGGGCTGCACCGGCTGAGGGAATGACTGGCAGGCTGCCTATCGCCATGAGGGTCTTCAGGGGTGCATTACCACCCAGGGGATTGGGTTGCCTGAAGTTCCTCAAAATTCCCAGCCTGCTGGGTTGAGTGTGCCAGGACCCTTCCTTCCAGCTGTGAGGCCACTGTCCCTTTAAGATTTTCAAGAAGCACTCACTTTTCTTTTGTCCCAGGGGAGCCCGCTGTGGGGACCCGCTCACAGATTTTACTTTTCCGTTTCTCTAATATCCAGCACACCATTCAACGTGTATCTGCGCTCCCAGTGTGGATTATTAGAGCTGGGTATTTAGCAGTTCTGGGCTTCCACTCCCTCTCTGCTCCGACTCCTCTCCTCCCTCCTGGGAGCTGGGGTAGGGGGAGCGCTTGGGTCCCACCGGGCCACCACTTGTATCTTACCCCCTTCATGAGGTGCTGAGTTCTCACAAATGTAGATGTAACCTGGCTCTTGTACTGTATCCACTGGTCTCTCTTTTAGGTATAGTTTTATTTGTTGTATTTTCAAAAATATGTATGGTTTTGAGAGGAGATTTCCACTGCCCTATTCATGCTGCCATCTTGGCTCCTCCCCTTTGTACTTTTTTTTTTCCTATCCCTTTTTATTACCTCTGTGACAGCTATTTAATATTGGGAACACTTCCATCTATAGCAGTCCCTCCAAAGTAACTGTAGACATGGTTTGTGGGAGTTAAATTCTGTCAGCTTTTGATTATCTGGAAATTGTTTAGTCCCTCCTTCAAATTTAAATGATAATCTTGCCAGATAAAGTAATTTTGGTTCAAGGCCCTTCTGCTTCATTGCATTAAATATATCATTCCACTCCCTTCTGGCCTGTAAGGTTTCTGCTAACACATCTGATGATAGCCTCATGGGTTTTCCTTTGTATGTGATCTTATTTCTCTCTCTGGCTGCTTTTAATAGTCTGTCCTTATCTTTGATCTTTGCCATTTTAATTATTATATGTCTTAGTGTTGTCCTCCTTTGGTCCCTTGTGTTGGGAGATCTATGTGCCTCCATGGCCTGAGAGACTATCTCCTTCCCCAGATTGGGGAAGTTTTCAGCAATTACTTCCTCAAAGCCGCTTTCTATACCTTTTTCTCTCTTTTCTTCTTCTGGTACCCCCTATAATACGAATATTGTTCCATTTGGATTTGTCACACAGTTCTCTCAGTATTCTTTTATTCCTAGATATCCTTTTTTCTCTCTGTGCCTCTACTTCTTTGTATTCCTCTTCCCTAGTTTCCATTTCATTTATCATCTCCTCCACTGTATCTAATCTGCTTTCAAAACTCTCCATTGTGCTCTTTAATGATTGGATCTCTGTCCTAAATTCATTCCTGAGTTCTTGACTATTTTTCTGTACCTCCATGAGCATGTTTATGACTTTTATTTTGAAATCTCTGTCAGGAAGATTTATTAATTCAGTGTCACTCGGTCCTTTCTCTGTTGTTGAGATTTTGCTTAGAATCAGGTTCCTTTGACATTTCATATTTGTATGTGGCACCCTCTTGTGCCCAGAATCTCTGTTCTCTGGAGCCGCTCAGACCCTGGAGTGACATCAGGCATTGCAGGGGATTGGTGCTGGTGCCTGGGGGAAGGATAGAGCTGTTTCCTGTTCCCTGGATGCTATGCCTGTCACTACTGACAGAACCTGTAGGCTGAACACACAGGTGTAAGCCTCTATGCTTTGTGTTTGTAGCTGCTGTAGGCGGGGCTTCCCTCTGGCTGGCCTCATGCCAGGACATGGGCTGCTGGTTTACAAGCCAGGTGCAGGCTAGCCAGGAGGAAGACACAGCAGGCTGCATATCATGGTGGGGGGCCTTGGAACTGCGTAGCCAGCCAGGGGGATGAAGCACCTGAAGATTGTTTAAGTTCCCAACTGTCTTGCCAATGGGTTTCAGCCCCGAGCAAGTTCTCTGTGGATTCAGTGTGACCAAAGAAAATGACAGCAAAACGTTCTTGGGGTGAAAGGGTTATACCCAACTTTATTTCCAGGTAGCAGGTCCATCACTAAAGTCCCATTCACTCAGAGCGAGTCTGCATGCAGCAAGCCGGTCTCTGCCTCTGGGCCCGTCTGTCCTCACAGCCATCCTCTGGGCCCCTCTGTCTGCGTAGCCATCCCACACAGCCATCCTCTGGGCCTGTCTGCACAGTCGCCCTGCACAGCTGTCCTCTGGGCCTCTGTCCTCAGTGCTGCCACCACTGCAGCGTCTGCTCTGCTCTCCTGCAGCCTTGCAGCCCTGCCACCATGTCGTGCGCAGAGCACTGGGCATAGCTCTTTTTATAGAGTCAACAGCCATGTATTACCCACAGGTGTGCAGTGAGCAAGTCAACCATGGCCAGGTGAGAATCCTGGCCACTGGAACTCTCATTTTATCCACAGCAACCTGCTGGCAGAGTGCACCCAGACAATTTTGTCTACCTGTCTTTTGTCCTGAGCAGTAAGCTCTGTGCAATCCTTCCCCCTTTAGCAGCCCTCTTGCTGTTAGGAATTCTCTGTGCCCACCCAGATAAGCCAGATATGAATTCCTGTTTTCCACAAGCAGCTGGAATCTCCGTCTCTCCAGGTATTCCACCTGTCTTAGCTTTCCAACCCCATTAATCACCAGACCACCATGCAATGCAGGTTTGTGCTCCTAGAGCCCATCTCCAGGGCTAGGTGTTCGGCAGTCCCAGGGCTAGGTGTTCGGCAGTCCCAGGCCTCCACTCCTTCCCCACTCTGTTTCTCTTCCTCCCAGTGAGCTGGGGTAGGGGAAGGGCTTTGGTACATTACCCTGTTCTGTGAGGTCAGCTCTTTTCTCCAGGTGTATGCAGTCTGGTTCAGCCTTCTTTCCTGTTACTCTTTCAGGGTTAGTTGTATTAATTATATTTTTGTATTATATATGGTTTTAGGAGGAGGTCTCTGTCTCACCTCTCATGCCTCCATCTTTAACGCAATCTCCTGCTTTCTTTAATAAAACTTTATCCTACTCTCAGCCTCTGGTGAAAATAACAGCATCAATAAGGAAAGGCCCCACTCTTGTGATCAGTGTGAGCTTCCACAGTTTCTTGAGAGCAGGTTGCCTGGTGGTCTCTGTTGCATCAGCTTGGCATAGGCTGTGTGCATGGAAGGACCAAGACCTGGCCTGCTACCCTTTGCCCCTGGTGGTCACTTGTCTTCCTCTTTCTCTTTTGTGTCTGTGTGTATGGGATTGGCCTCTGTACAGCAACCGAAAACCTCTGATTTACTTGTGGCAGAATGATTAAGTTAATTCCTGAGCTACCTCTTGCCCAATGTTGAAAGAATGTAACGCAAGAGTTTTCTGGAAATTTGGAGCATCTCGAACTTTCTCAAAAGTGAAGGATCTGGTTTTACATGGAAAATCATGGGGAAGACCTGAATTTCCCCATTCTTGCAGTCTGTTCCTGTCTTGTCAAATTTCTCTGGAAATTCTCCTTTATTATTCAGTTGTGTTATATCAAACTATTATTTTCCAGGGAATGGGAAGATGTCAGTAAGACTTTGAGACTTGGCATTTCTTGACTGATGGTGGTAAATGGACTGGTTTGAATGCTGAGCTCCACTTGGAGTAGAATGCTGATTTGTTGAAGCTGATGCTTATGTGAAATATTTGACTCATCTTCTTGACATCAAGATACTGTTTTGCTCTTTGGAAGGGCTCTATCTGGACAGACCTTTTGAATATTTGCATTTTATTTCCAGAGAGTTTGCTGCTGACTTGGGTGAGAGTGTCGCTCTTTGTACCCCCTCACTCTGAGGAGGAAAGAAAGGAAGCCACGTGACAGGCTGGCAGCAAATTGAATTAGGGGCTGGAATTGCAGGTCAGTACAGGGGGTAGCCCAAGTGATGAAATGCCATTTTGTCTGATCAGACATTGGGCTGGCTTTGGAAGCATTAAGTCTGGGTGACCAGGGGCAGACTCCTTCCCACTTTAAGGCACACCTCATTTGTTTAGAAAATATTCAAACATAAATATTGGCTCAGGCTCCCTCACAGCTCGAATCCTTGAAGATTCTAAGATCACCCACTCATTCATTCCCCCCATTCTTAGCTTTCACACTATGGATCACATGACAGGTAGAAGTCTGCCAGGATTAGGTTTAGGGCTCAGCTGGGACCTGAGCTAGCACCTGACACTCAGCCTCTCATCTTAGAATGGAAGATTTAAAAGGACACACTCCCAAGTCTCACTTGGATTTGTTTAATGTATATTTGATTCCAAAGGACTCGGTTATGTGCTTTTCCTTTGTGCTTATAATGGACTTTATAACCTCCACTGTTTTAGATGGTGACCTTAGAGAGGCACTATTTTAAGTGTTCAAGGAAGCTGATGGGTTCTAACAGGCTCCATCATCTTTTAGCTATCTGCGAGAGAAGCTTGTGGAATTGGTGTCTTATACTAAGTAATATTTTGCCTTCACTATATGTTTGATTTGTTGCAGTGAGATCAGCAGAAATAAGGAACAAGGTCCAAATCAGACCAGCTTCATTTGGTTTAGCTGAATTCATAGTACCAAGCCTGGACATTATAGTTGTATACAGAGGTGTCAGTAAGTAAAAGATGGATAAGTCTGAAGCTTGTTCAAATGGAGGTCCTGTGAGCCCAAACTTGATTTTCAGGTTTTGCGTGGAAAATTCCCTGTTGTGGTCCAATACACTTCCAGGATAGAGGGACTGCAGAGAAGAAACATGAAGGTGAAATAGCTCAGAACCACTTGACAACTGAGAACACAACCATGGTGTTACTACTTAGCATGGAGCCCAGGTTTTTCTGTTGGTTGAGGCAGCTTCATGATCTAAAAAATTTACTGTGAATATCCTGCAGGAAAATTAAAGCTTGACTAGGAAATAGTCCTGGGATCTGAAGCATACTAGAGAGACCCAGGTCTCCTTGTGTAAGCAGGTAATATGATGCATTCCCCAGCTATTTTCCTGAGAGTTTCACACCCAGTATAGGAAGGTGATCAATGAAGACAGATTTGGCATTGTTTTTTATGCTGCTCTTTGCCATTTCTGCTCTTTAACTAGGGACTTCGCAGGTCCTCAGTGATGAGGGACGTGGGCATGGGGTGGTAGGGGCGAGGGCTCTAGAGCTGGGGGTGTGGGGTGGTGTGACTCCTGTGGTGGGCAGGTGGGGGCCGGCTGAGTGGACTGGAGTTATGGAGTCTTGCTTAACACAGGGGTGCTTTTGCCAACAAGTAAGGCCAGTGCGGGCTTGGCAGAAGGATGATGTCAGTAGGATAATGGGATGGTGTTTCCTAGGACCCCAATGGTTTGTTTTCTTGTTAGCTATTCTAGGGATTGTGTAAGGAGGTTGTTATCTCTTCTAAGAAGATAAATGTTCCTCAGGTAAGATCCTCAGAGGCCCCAGGTGGATTATGCCCAGCATGGTGTTGGGTAAAAGTTGAATGAATATCTATGATTTGGGGGTATGACTTTTAGGACTTTATGCTGTAACTGTTATTATATTCTATTGGGCAGAAGGGGATGGGTAGTTGTGTGTGTGTGTGTGTGTGTGTGTGTGTGTGTGTGTGTGTGTGTGTGTGTGCGTGTAGTGTAGTCAAAACTGTGTTTTTATAGCTGAAAAGAAAAAAAAGAAAGCTTTTTTTGAGCACTGATAGGTGCCTGGAACTGTGCCAAGACAGGACTCTCATGTTACACTGTCTCAGTCACTGTCACTGGATTCTCTATTTTATGTATGTGAAATTGAGGCTTGCAGAAAGCTTAATAATTCACTAGACGAGAGTTACCTGGGAGAGTGTAAGGGAAAGTAAGTGTTGGTAGCTGGAAACTGAGCTGAAAGCCACCCTCAAGAGGAAATCCATCACAGAGACACCACGTCGGCCCCCAGTGCAGCTGGAACCCTCAGCAATCACATTTATTAGACTGTTTTATTTAAGAAGTACAGTTGAGTGGGGAGCTTCCTACAGTACAGTGCTGCTGCTTCCCAAGACAGGTTTGGTTGCTAGTACATTTTCCTTTTAGAAGGCAAGCGCTGAGGCTCACTGCCTCCTGTGGATTTCAGACTTTTAAGGTCAAAAGGAATAAGCCTGGACCTCTGCTGAGAGAAGAGGTCTTTCACTTCCACAGACTGAGTTCTTTGAGGGCAGAAGACCTGTCTTTTGTATCCTCAATGCTGAGCACCAAATGAGGCCTTCTGTTGGCTGAAGGGAAAACACTTGGAGAGTTGCAGGGAAAGAGTGGATCATGACGTAGAGTAGGGTTTTTGTGCCTTGCTCTTTCCCAAAGAATTTGATGTCATCACCAGAAATTGTCCTGAGATTGGTTGAGAACTGGTTCTCAGGCAGGTGGTGTGCATGGAGGGTGGATACACTAGGCAGTCAGGAAGTGCTCACTGTGACTGTGATCACTGGCTGCTCGGCAGTGTTATGAGAAACAGGTCCTTGGTCCTTCGCTTGCATTCCTTTCCTCCTAAAGGAAGCTTACCAGAACACGTGGGATGTGTCACTGGTGAAGGTGCCAATGAATCCACTCTGACTTCAGACACAACAGATCATGATACACCTCTTAACATGTTGCCACACTGTGCTTCACAGCGCTGGTTCTCCAAAAGGCACAGAAGAGAAGCTCACAGCCCTGCCCTGTAGGGACGTCACCGCCATGTTAGACTCTTCATTCATTGTCAGTTCACTGTTACCACAGGACAAGCTGCCCCAGCACTTGGTGGCTTGCAGCAGATCTGCAGGCCAGTTGAGTGATCCTTCTGGTAGGGTAGTTTCACGCAGGTGACTAGGTGGTCAGTCTGCTGGCCTTTCCATATATTGGGGGGTTGACTGGCTGAGTCCGGTCTTGGGTGGTGTCCGTTGGGACAGCTGAGTTCCCTTCCATGTGGTCTGCCCTCTTGCGGAAGGCTAGCCCACGTTTTTTTTGTGGTTCCAAGAAGGTAAGCAGAAGCGTGCAGTGAATGCCTTGTGAGGCCCGAGTTCAGAACTAGTAAACCATCACTTCTGCCTTTTATCAGCCAAAGCAAGGTGTAAGAGCAGTCCAGATTCAAAGGATAAGGAAGGAGACTCTTCTCAATGGGAGTTGCTGTGCAGAGTCTTACTGCAAGGGGCATGGATACGAGGACACCGTTCATTGGGGCATTAGTGCAATCAGTCTGCCTCATTCCTTTTACATTCATCCCATAATCCTAGGGGTCCCTTAAGCATTCCTTACTTCTCTTGTTCCATTCTTTATTAATTAAAACTCGGGGAAGACTGTGTACCATTTACTGTGCATAGTCTCTGAAGATGTCACCAAGATGAGTAAGACACTTCAGCACTGCAGAAGTTCATGACCAAAGGGGTAGGGGATATGGACTTGAAGGTGGCCAAGAAGGAGAGGATTGGAGAGAGCCCAAAGTTTAGTGGATTGTGACCTAGAGGAAGGATTGAAACATGTCTGTGGGTGGAGTGGCTTCCCAGAAGAGGAGCTCAGATACACCTGGGAGCTGGGGGCAGGAAGTGGTTGGAGAGAAGGGTCAGAAGTGGTGGGGGGACCTCAGGAGCTTGCTCTGGAATCTTGGTTTACTGTAGGGAGGGAGTCATGGGAGTTAAGGTTGGGCAAATGTGCTTGGGTCTTGGGCTGGGTGGAAAAGCCTGCCCTTAGGTTTGGGGTCTTAGACACTTGATGGCTGAAAGGCAGTTGTTAACAAATTATTTCTGTTTCCCATTCCTGTGACCTGTGTACTGGAAGGAACGTATGGTGTGATGACTGTGTATGGGTGCTTTTCCCTCCTCAGGAGGCAGGAAGGTGAGAAGGTGTAGTTTTTGGAGTCCAAGCTGTCTGCTGAGGTGCCCTGGGTGCCCCAGGAGAGTCACATGGGAGCCATAGGATAGTGCAAAATTTTGCAAAAACACAGCTACATCTGCCTGACACCACTTAGCTACTGCTGTTAAGTTGTTTGGACCTAACTACTTAGTAAATAGAGCTTTTATTGTTTCTTTTGGTTTAAGGGTATCATGAAAAAATTACTGAATTACAAACATCTCAGTAAAGTGGAAAAATTAGTTTGCAAACCTCTGGTGGAGTTCAGAGTACTGCGTTTGAGTCTTGCCTTGCCTCTCGTCAGAGGTGTGACCTTGGGGCAGTGAATTATTTTCTCTGACCATTTTCCTCATCCATTATGTGGAGATGGCACCTCCCTCTCTGGGGTTATGGACAGGAATAACGAGTTCATATAAGCAACGTCTAGAAGTGGAGCTGGCCAGCACAAGCACTGACCACAGTAGCTACCCTTGGGCCTTCCCACTGTGAAGTTAGCAAGGCCACAGCTGCTGGGCTGCAGAGGTCAGTTCTGTGAAGGCAGCAGACACACAGTCCAGGTGCCCCAGTTGGAGGAAGTGAGGCCTGCAGAGAAGTTCACGAGTCTTTGAGCAGCAAATAGGACTTTATATTCTTTGTGAAAGTACAGGCCAAGGTGGATGCTTTTGTACATCTTTATGCTTGTCCCTGGAATCCCAGTTCTCCCCCCAGCCTCTCGTTTTAAGAAACTGACTTTTCTAACACAGTGCTGGTTTCAAAGTGATGTGTTTAGGCACCTCCATTCATAGTCTGTCTCTTTGCTGTGTGCCCAGCCCTCAGATGATATGGCCTGTCTGTGCAATGGATGTCTCAGGTGAAAGGAGCACGAGATGATATCTCTGCCTTTCCTGCACTAAGGGACAGCAGCAGGACGACGAGCCGGGAGGGAGTGTCCCACAAGTGCCAGCCAATCCCTGCCACACACCAGGTGGTGCTCTTGTTGGTCATCATAAGCTGATTTGTGATGTTGAGGTGCCCCATTATTTTTCATTTCCAGTCGGTCTCCTCCTTTTCTCAGGAGGGCATCAGGTTGCATTGGGTTAGATGTTTGCTGTCCTCAGCATGTGGCTGTGTGCATTCATGCATGTGTGTGTGGGGGGGTGACACTGTTGTGTTTTCTGCAGTGGTGATCTGCCCACTCTCCTCCTCAGCCCCCTCTCTCCTTCAGTCCAGTCTGTCTGCTCCCCTTTTGTCCAGGGAACTTTTTCTTTCTCCATCTCCACAAATGTCCCTCTGACTGCTTTTCTCTCTGACTTGTCACTGGGATTTGGCTGTGGCCTCATTTCACATTCTGATCGTATGCTTTTTGGATTCTGGCAAATCTCTTTAGCATTTGTTTTTCACCTCTGCATGCTATTCTGTTAGCAGTTCAGTGAGCCCTTTCCAAGCTAATTTCTCCCCATTTGCTTTTTAATTAGTTTTTCTCTCTTCCACTCCTCTGGCCTGTCTTCCTTCTGTGGGTAACCAGTACAAGTCCCACTATTTCTGGCATGCTTTTAAGAAAATGTGGGCTGGAGGAATGCCAATCATGGTTATTATTTCCAGGGTGCTGGCTTCATCTTGAAATTTTCAGTTTATTCGTTTTCCATCTCACTGTGTAGTACAGTTTATGCCGTTTGTAGGCATTTCATGATCTACAGTAACTTTCCAGAGGCAGAGACTTGGTATCTCCCTTGGAGTATTTGTTGGAAAGGATTCGTATTTTAAAAATAAAGTGTTCTGTGTAATGGTTAACCTATATCTTTAAGTCTTCCAGAAGACAGAGAGCAGGCTTCCATTTATAGATTATAGATTCAGGCACAGTCCATAGAAACCCAGAAATGTTAATACCTTTAGTATCTATGTATATTTTGGGGGAAATAATGTTCATAGCTTTTATCAGACTCCTGTAGGAATCTATGGCCCCCAAATATTAGAACTCCCTGCAAGAGTTATTTAGAAAGCCTGTAGAGATTTGAAATTATAATATGTGATCTGGAAGACAAGGATAGAGGCTGCAGGAGCAGATACCTGTTTCTAGTGAGAATAAAACCCTTATTAGGCACCTTGGGGTGCACAAGTCCAGTTAACTACAGCTATGACATCTAAACAAGGGGTGGTCATGCAGGAGGTTGAGATTTGTTTTTGAGAGCCCCTCCTACACCAATTCTTAACCCACTGGGTTGACTGCGATAGACTGAGATTTTTAATGGAATAAAAGAGAAAAGTTGGGTGCCTTAGTAATGTCCATTCTAAAGCATACCACATCAAACTCTGTCCTCTGTGACAAGGCAGCTCAGTTCTTTGGAGCGTCATGTAGGCTGTAAGGTGGTTATGGGTCTCTGCTGGAGTTCCTACATCTTTGCTACTCAAAGGGGATGAACAAACTGGTAGTATCATTGCCACCTGGGAGCTTGTTTGAAATGCAGACTCTGGAAACACACTGACTCTATATCTACAGAATAACTGGATTTCCAGGTGATTCTTGGGCACATTTAAATTCAAGGAGCAAAGTTCTAGGCTCAGCTTGTTTCATGGCAGTAGCTAGATCTCTCAAAGGCATTGTATCCTGGCCATTGTCCCTTAATGTTTTAGATTAAGTGCTGATTTCCTATTACTTTTATGATAAATTCTAATACAGAGTAATTTAGATACATAACTGTATGCCTGTATGTGATTTGATTTTGTACCTTTCTGTGAATGTTCACAAGCAAATACATTGATCACAAAAATAATCCTTTCTTGCCTTTCTGCTTGAGGTATGGGACAGGAAGATAGCATCATGCTTACCTTACGCAATCACCATAGAAGGCACTGGGGGCAGAGACACTGGTTCTGTCTTTTAGAAGTGTGGTGCAGCGAGATACACATATCAAAGGGTCATTTCATCTTATTGAACTATATCTTCTGATAGTGTTAGGGAGAAAGACAGACATGAAACTGGGTGGAGAGAGAATAAAGCCAGTAAAGCTCACTAAAAGGGACTCAAAGAGTTAGTCAGATAAAACCAAGGAGCCAGAAGTGACTCATAGAGTTAATTAGTTAATTAGTTGAAGTTTCAAAGGCCAAGAGTGACTTGGAATGTCCAGATATATTCTCCAGATAAAAAACAATTCCCCAGATAAAGAAATATATCAGAGCATAGCTCGAGTCTTCATTGTACCAATTAGATCAGCCTCCAAGGCCAAAGATTGTCAATCAAGGACTTCTCTGCCCTACCCCATGAGGCAGAACAGGGAAATGGGACAAGGGTCAGGCTGTTGTAAAATCTACTTAGCCTGTGAAAAAGGCCCAGTTTATTCTTTAACTTAATCTTATGTTGTTCTTCCTCTTCTTCAAGCCCCTTATCAATTAAGTAACTTTGTGACCAAGACGGAAGCTAGACCTCTGAAGTGTAAATAAACTTATATAGACAAAGAATGACAAGATCCAGATCAACACAGTCACCTAAATAACCCTATTCTTAAGGCTTTATGAATCACCTGTACACATCATGCCTTATGTTAACCCCTACCCAAAAGACCCTATGAAACCCAGACCCTAAACCCTTAAGCACACCTTCTCTCTGAGGTTGCCTGCACTCCCCTTTGAGTGTGTGTGCACTTTTGCCTTAAATAAAGACTTCTTACGGCTCAACTTACTACATTTTGTGTCTGCGCTCTTTCAGTGCTAAACATCTTTGTTACTTTGCTATATCATTCTATTTTCCATACTTAAGCTCAAGTGTTCACTGTGTTTCTGTTCTATTCCAGATAATTAGGGAGGGGCTACTGAGAGCTCTGATTTGGGCTTTGCAAGTTCCTGTCACCTGGGTAACCTGGACAGGACTGCAGCTATAGGATCATGCTCTTTAGTAGCCTGCCTGAAAAAATCTCCTTTCTTTGCCTTTGGGAAGTTCTTAGAACATAGTCTCACTCCATACAGTGCTCTGTGGCTCCCCCAAATCCTGAGGTGGTAGGGACTTAGTTCCCATGCTGTGCAGATCCAAGTGGACACTGGATGCCAAGTGACCCTGGCTTTAGGAGTTGGCAAGGGATATGCCCTATGCCAAGCAGGAATTCAGTGAGCTTCCTTTTCATGCATCTGTTCTTCCTTGCTCTCTGCTGCCTGCAAGGCAGCTGCCATTCCCTACTGTTCTTGCTTCCTTACCTTTCACTCTGACTTTGCTGTGTCTCCGAACTGAATTCCTTCCCAGCAATAGCATAAGGAGCCAGATGATGAGTGGATCAGTGTGTGTTGGGGGGGTGGGAGTAGGGAGAACAAACATCAGTGTTAACTGATAGGTTGACAGCCATATATGATAAATACATTTTTAGAGTTTACAAGAATTCTGCCCTCTTCATGGAGGCTGCCCTGATGCCTTCAGACTGAATAGATTGCAGCTTCTTTCTTGTCAAGTAAGTAGCTTAAGTAGTTGTTTGTGTAGTTACAGTCTTGGTGTGTAACCTGAAGATGTTTGTTGAGTGCCTTTTCTGCTGCTCTGCCCCTTGGCTAACAATTCACCTTGCCATTAAGTGGGATGATATCTACCCACCATGACCTTTTGTCCTTGTGACCCGAACTTGAAGGCATACTATGTTTCAATTTAATGGTTTTCCTTCCAAATTGCCTAGCTAAAGCATGGTTGCTCATCTCTGTAGCAGAAATAGCTCCACCTGAAGATTTAGGAGGTGAATTTTGACTCTCTTGATGCAAGTTTCTTAAGGGTTTCACAGAAGAGAGAAGCAGTGACCCTATAATATTTACTTTGTGTTTACAAATGTGGAACATAAACTATATGGGAAACCAGAGGGTGTTTGCAGTCAGCCTATTGCTTTTTTTTTTTTTAACTAGAAGCTCTTTTTCTATACCCTGACTAGCTTTTCCACACTCCTTTGCTTTGGAGTGAAACTTAAGATCAAATTCTGTAGTCACTTACTAGCTGGGTGAGCTTTGGAAGTGTAGTTAGCTTATTCTGTGAACCTCGTATGTTAAATGGGGAGCAAATACTTCAAAATGGTTATGAAGAACAAAGTGAGTTGGTACATACAGTTTCTAGTAGACTCCATGCAATCATTTATTTGTTGTTGAGTGCTTAGCATTTAGCTGGCAGGGTTGATGGGTACTAGGTAGGTACTATGTTGAAAAACACCGATGAATAAAAGCAACAAACACGACTTGCCCTCCTTGGATCTTGTATTCCTTCAGTATATGACTAAACTGAAGTTCTAGGCAGGTAACACAAAATGTTAAGTAGCCTGTGTAGGTTCTATGGAAGATTGGAGAGCCATGCCTCTGTACTGTTTCTGCGAAGATCCCCTGTAACTCCAGGGGAAATATGTTCCCATCCTGGGTCAAATAAACCTTTGAAGCCAAAATCAGACAGAGGGAGAAATAAAGTGGGAGAATTCCATTTATTGCTTACAAGCAGTCATCTATTCTTGCTTGCCTGTGTCTCTTGCAACTCAGCTACAAAAAACACTCCACCAAACCTCTCCAGTCCAGGTGCCCACTAGCTTCCTACCCTCTTGTAATCACCTATTGATGTGGAGATGGTCTACTTCTCTCTACCCCTTGGAAACACCTATTGATATGGAGATGCATGAAGGCCAGGTGAGAGATTCTGGAAATATTGCAGTTCTGCCCACATTCTCTCACAGAAAAGGGGTCAGTGTTACCAAAGATTCCCATTTTTTAGGAGATACCAGAATACCAGATTTTTATGTGGAATCTCCCTCTTTTTCAAATGTTGACAACTAATTTTTTTTTTTAATTCCTTACCCAGTTTCTAGTCTAGCATCAAATAATAAGGGTATATCCTTATCAACAAATGTGGTTTTGATGTTGTACCCTCTCTGGCCACTTTACCATAAAGCATGACTCCATCCTCCACCTCATCTTCTGTTCACAAGACACATTTCCAGTGCCTGTATCCAGGAGCCATGGCTACACTGTCCTCCTTGTGAATCAGGGACTGCACAGTAAGAAACCTGACCATAGCATGACCACCTGTCTGTGAGGCAAAACAGCTTAGAAGGCCTATCCTGGATTGAACGAGGGGGTTGGTCTTGTTACTACCATGTTCTACTTACCATTGTCACTTGAACCCAGAAATGAAAACCGGAATTAGGGTGTTGTAGAGACTAGCTCTTCTTGGCAGGACCTTCATTTATATTCATTGTCGGCAGGGTTTGGCATTTGTGAGCACTCAAGTTCTGAGCTACAAATTTTGCTTAAAACAAATAAAAAATAGTACTTTTCAAAACACGTTGGCACCAACTTCTTTGTCAGTATCACATTGTTATAGACTGTGTACTGAAAAGCTGAACTCGAACACATGTCAGCTTACCTTTGAATTGCATAGTGTGGTTCCTGGGGGTGAACTTGGCAGGGAAGTCTTCCTCAAGAAGAGTAGTCCCTGGATCCTCTTCATGATTTTCTTCAGCATCTCCTGTAGCCTTAGGCTGTTCTGTTTCATGTCTGGTGTGAACTGCTATATTCTTTGGTTAGTTCCAGGTGCTTTGGTGTGGCAGTCGCTGGTGCTAATAGGTTGTCACGTCTATAGTTCTGGAGATCGGTAGGTGGGAACATTTCTTTTAGGCCCCAGTTGTTGAGCTTTTCACTCACCTGCCACCCATTAGACAAAACGAAGCCTGGTTTAAAGGCCCAAGGCAGGGAGGAATTGGATCCGGTAAATATCAGGCTCACAATGGTGATTTCTAAATGAAAAAATTAGCACAAAGTTGGAAGGATTTATACCGAGGGAGTAATTTTTCTGCTAAACAGAAAAAGAGCCAGAATATTCTTAGTCACTGTTTCAAGGCATAATAATCAGAATGGCACTGAACTAGTGTGTGATCAGCCACGGGAGCATCACTCATTACAACATTACGTGGGATTGTGCATGTTTAGGGGGTTATGGGAAAAGAAGAAAAAAGAAACAGGAGTGAGCTTGAAGGTAAGAAGGGGTGTTGCTTTGAAGGGGAAGGCGAGGGTTCACAGGAAAGTTGAGAAGGATTCTTAGCATTATAGATGTATAAACACTCAGAATCAGCTTTCGGCAAATTATAGGGTAAGAAAAGCCCCAATTAAAATCCTTGTTTTGGTGAAAGTTGCCTAAGGTTCTCAGCCAGAGGATACTACACAACTGTCTTTCCCTGGGGGGAAAAAAAAAAACATATATATATATATATATATATATATATATATATATATAGCATTTCCTGAATGTATCTGACCATACCACAAGTGACGTTACTGATTTATAGCCTCTTAGCTCTAGATTTGTCACTTTTTCCTGCTCTGTGAAACTGGATCTGGGCCCCTTAAATATTTGTCCTTTGTTTTTGGCACAGTGGTAAGCTTTGTCAGTAGAGAGTGATGGAGAGACATTGCTGGAGGAAAGGGTTTTAATTCCTGATTCTGTGTGCTCTGTGGGAGGGCTTTTCCAGGCTGTGTGTCCTCTCCAGTGTCCTGTTCCTATGGCAGGAGCACACAGTGGCCAGCAAGCCTTCCCTGGAAGCCCCTTGGGTGATGTTGTGGCAAAGTGCCTCCATTGAGATACCTCCCCATGAATACCTTTACCTGGTACCTCAGAGGACACATTCCTAGCATATTTGGCCAACCAGCACCACAGTGGTTTCTGTGCCCTCTCCAACAAAATGAGGATCTCTGCCTTGGGGATGGGGCCTCTTCCTTAGGCGCCCCATCTCACTTGCAGGGGTAAGAGGCGCTCATTATAGCTGGTTTTCCTGTATGCTTTCGAGTTCCTTGTATACTTCTTACTAGTCAATCTCTTGTTACCCCAAAATCCCTGGTTGAAGTTAATAGTTGTTTGTATTAAGCTTTTCTTATTCAAAATACTGGGATTTCCATCTCCTAATTAGACTCTGACAGATATAGCACACCCTGAAGAAAAAAAGGATTGTTAAGAAAAATTGTGATAGGCTCTGAAATAGGCAAAAAAAGGTTACTTAATATAGAGTGTACCCTTCTGGGTTATCTGTGCCTTTCATTTTCTTTAAACTTGTAAACTTTGTATACTTCGGCAATTTGTAGAAAAATGATAGTAATAGAAATTCTTGTTCATGGAAATGCAAACTAATTTTGTCCAGTGGAGGTGCTATCTATCATTCCAAAGAAACCAGTTTTATATAAACAAATTTATTTCAACATTCCTGATTGCCTACATATGTGTGTGTTCTTTGCATTCTCTTTTATTGTCATACCCTTCTGGTTCCTTCTTTAATTAATGAGCTAAATAAAATCTTTGAGATATGTTCATTTTATATGTGTAAGAGAGTCATGATTTTATCTTTAAAAAAACAAACCCTATAATGGCATGATGTAGTAAGGAGCTCATGAGATATGCCTACTTAGATTAAAATATACTGTAGATAATGGTGATATGAATTGCTAGAAAAATGATTTAAATGTACTTTTAATACTTTATAAACCAAACAATAAAATAGAGAATATTTATAAAGAAAAATAAAAAAGCATTACAATTATGTTTTGAAAATAGATGATCATATTCATAACATAACCACAGACTGGGAGAATATACTTGCAACTCATATCTGACAAGGAATTTGTATTAAGAATATATTAAAAACTCTTCCAACTCAGTAACAAAAAGACAGCCCAATTAAAAAATGGGCAAGGAATCTGAATAGATAACTCACCCAAGAGAAACACAAACAGCCAATAAATAAATGACAAGGCTCTTATCATTGTTAGTCACCAGGGAAATGCAAATCAAAACCACAGTGAGATGTCACTTTATATCTACTAGGATGATTGTAATAAAAAAGATAATAAGTGCTGATGAGGATGTAGAGAAATCAAAACCTTCATACACTGCTGGTTGGAATGCAAAGTGTGTTGCTACTGTAGAAAAAAGTTTAACAGTTCTTCAAAATGTTAAACATAGTTACGATATGACCCATCAATTCTATTCCTCCCTGTAAACCCAAGAGAAATGAAAACATATGTCAACATGAAAAGCTGAGCATGAATGTTTGCATAGCATCTTTATTCATAATAGCAATCAAGTGATGAACAGATAAGCAAAATCAGATACTGCTCTACAGTGGAATATTATTTGGCCATAAACAGAATGAAATATACTGGTATCTTCTACAACAAGGATGAACCTTGAAAACATGCTAATTGGAAGAAGCCAGTCACAAAAGACCACATGTTATCTGATTCCCTTTGTATGAAACTTCCACAATAGGCACTTCAATAGAGACAAAACAGATTAGTGATTGCCTAGGGGTGGGAGTGAGGATGGAGGATTAGGCAATGATAACTAAAGGGTATGGGGCTTCTTTTTGGGGTGTTGGAAATGTTCTAAAACTGATTGATAGAGTCACACAACTGCGAATATTAAAAGCCATTTTACACTTTGAATGGGTGAATTGTATGGTGTGTGAATTAATTCTCAATAAAACTGTCACCAAAAAACAGTAACCAAGACTAATAAAATAGTCAAATAAACCACATTCCTCAGTGGTGGGTGGTCAATGCTGCCTGTGCATGAATGTGCAGATCCATCGTCCTCATGGCGGAAGATCTTCTTGGGCTTTCTTTTCTGGTGTCCTCTCTTAGAGAACTTTTCTGTTTATTTGGAACAATAATTTCTTACAGGGAGATTATTGCAAAGTGAAAGGAACCCTGGCACGGTTTGCTGATGGGTGTTCTTCCCGCCTCCTGTCCAGCTTCGGGAAGCAGCTGGGAGAATGGATACTCTAGCTGAACCTTTATTTTTCCTGTTCTTTTATCACTGCTTAAGTGTTTAATGTCTCACTTTATGTCTTTTTCTCTCAGGATCTTGTAATGGTGGCTGTTGAAAGGAATCTGCATATTCGTTGAGCCAAAAATGGTATCTAGAGCTTTTACTGACAAAAACCATCCAAAGAAGAACCACTAGGCTAGAACACTGGACCAAAGTAACAATAAAAAATGTACTGGGAATAAACAGGAAGTCCTGCAACCCAGGTTCAAAACAATCAATTAGATCAACCCAGAATGGAGAAGACCTGGCTTAATTCCAGTTATAAATAAAACTATGTTGCTTTTAATTGAGGCGTGGTGGGGAGGCTGAATAAGAGCCCAAGATTGCAGTGGCTTCCAGAAAATTGACTTCTGGTTTTGTTCACACCCCAGGTCAACCACTTACTAACTGAATGGCCTAGAGCAGGCTACTTGGCCTCCTATATCTCAGTTTCCTCCTCTGTAAAATGGCAGTAATAGTACTTCCCTTATAAAGGTGTTCTGAAGATAAGCCAGGTTAATATTAGTGAAGCCTTAAACAATCTGTACCTGGCACAAAATAGGCATGATATGATGTGCAGGTGACAGAGTTAAAGAAGTGGGGATTCCAGGTTAACGGTCATGACAGTGCCAGTACTTGGCAAGAATCAGATCCCACAGGGAACACTGGGCTCTGGGTAACAGAATCGACTGAGGGAAGTCAGGCTGGGGGTGGGCCTGATGGAGGAGGGACTGGGAGATACGAAGGCAGTTTAAACAAATAATTACTGAGTAACTTTTGTGGGAAAACGTATGTGTTAGATGTGGGGACAAAAACCTCCCATCACGTATGTAATGTGGGGTAACCTCAGGCTTACCAGAAGGGGCACCTGGGTTAGGACTGTAATAGGAGGGCTCTGTACTGGTATCTCGGTCTCAGGTTCCACATATATAAAATGGATGTTTTTGTTGGCTGTGAGGATGAATTAAGATTTACTTAAAGCATCTAGCTGTTGCACAGTGAGTACTCAAGAAATAGTACCTCTTATGTAACATACTTAATAATCGGGAACGAGACACACAAAAATAACTATGGCACAGATGTTAAATAAAAGTCATGAGAGGTACAGAGGTCTCTGGGAATTGGAGAAGGGAAGGAGCTTGTGTGTTTAGAGTCTGACAAGGCAGTGTTTTATTTGAAAATGGCCTTTCCACGAAGATTGGGATGGAGAAGGAGGCTATGGTGAAGAGGCTGATTCTGATCATCAGTGATCCTGTAGAAGGGGTCCCTGTGGGTATGGAGAAGGTAACTACTTTTTACTTCCCCTTCTACCACTTAGGATTCTTGATATGTTCCCTTTTTGTCGAAGGGGTTCTTGGAGTGTTAATTCTGTACCTCAAAGAAATGCAGCTCCAAGTGAAACTTGAGCTGTGGCACTCCCCTGGGAAATGTTTGCGTGGGGGCCTCTTCCTGTTTCCCACTAACCTGGACTCCTCCTCCAAGTCAGAAAAAAGGTGAAGACATTTGTTGTAGGATGTTCTGTTTTGAAAACAAATTCAAGTCCGATTTCCTAGGGCATTTAGTCCGTATTATAGAAATGCTGGAATCCAAGAACCTCTAGATTCTCTGGGGAACCTCTCCATCGGGTAGGTTTCTCCAGGTGGTGGGATGTGAGGATGATCTGATTCGGGCCGAGTGGCTGGTGGAGCTTGGCAGTGCCACCCTTTTCACCTGCTGTGTTAGGTTGCCCCGGTACTTAACGCCCAGTCACACAAGGGAGAGGGAATTTCTCCACTAGAGGAGGAAAACTGTTCAGTCAACACTATATGATGTAGCACCGTGGCCCCGGCGCTGTAGAACCTTAGGCAGCCTTCTGTGTCCCCCCTTACAGACCGGCTTCTCCATCACCCTGTCTTGGTGAATGACGCACTCCGTCTCCTCAGCTGCTCATGTTGAAAGTCTAGCGGTCATCTGAGACTCCTGCTCCCCCATTCCCTCCATGGAGTCATCATCCATTGCCCTGCCCACGTGACCTCTTAAATGTTTCCAGCTCCTGCTCTCTACCTACCATGACTACCACTGCCCTGAGGGGACTTTATCTGACTCATTCCTCACCCACAGTTGCACAAACTGCCTCTCTGGGCTCAGATCCTCTACACAGCAACAATGGTCAAATATAGAGGTCTCTCCATTCCTAAAAGTCTCCAGGGACTTATGTGGTTGGGATGGTGGTTCTCATTGAACAGGGGAGGTTTTTCAGAATCATCTGTAGACTTTTCGGAGTATTTAGGTGTGGGTCCCATCTTGGACCCGTAAGTAGAAGGGGGTCACTGGGAAAGGTGCTTGGGCTTCTTTATGATGAAAAAATCTCTCTTAACAGGAAGATATGCAATCATTCTTTAACTTAATCACTTTTTATTTTGAAATAACTATTTCACAAGAAGTTGCAAAAAGAGTACAGAGTGTCCCATGAACCCAGTATCCCCCAGTGGTGCCATCTTTTATGCTCTAGTAGGATATTAAAACCAGGAAATTGATATTGATACATTACAGTTAAGTAGATTACAGACATAAGCATGACTTAGCATGACTAATGCCCACTTCTCTTGCCCGATTAAAATGTAGCACTTCCCGTTACATGAACGATTGGGTCATTTCTTCCCTTCTTTGGGACAGTTCGCAAATGGTGTGGACATTCTTGGTTCTGTGAGTGGTGGCGCTGGTGGCGGAGCGTGTTGTATGTGGGTGTGCATTAAGAGTTTGAAAGCTACCACTTGTTTATCCTTGTAAAGTGGAGTATACTCCAAGGAGCTTGCCAAGAATAAATTTGAACAGTGTAATTCTATATGGTGACCTAATGTCATAACTTTCTTATGTGAAAAGTCTGAACTGCCACAACAGGTTTTATGGCAGAAGAATAGTACAGACATTTATTCTTCTTGAATGAAAGATACAGGTAGCTTAAAATTATGTCAGTGTGAATTGTTTCCCAGGCTTGTGTAAATCTTGGTTTGTTTTATCTTGTTTAGATTATAAAACATATGGGGATAAGGCTTGTTTGGTTGTTTTTCAGTCTTGTTTTGGTTGTAAATCTGTAATACAGCACCTGCCAGGGAATGGCTCTATGCAGTGCATCAGAAGGTGTAGTTTTGCTATGAGAGATGCAGTATTATTATGGGCTATAATGAATTCAGTGGAATGGATTTCAGACTTCTAGGTGCTGACTTAGGGAATTCCTTGAAGCAGCCACCCTTACCAATACTGAATCGGGTTTGGTGACTGAACTCAGCTTGTTTTCCTCTTCAAACTGATGGACAAGATTAAAAAAAATACAAAAACCCACAAACCTTTGTATCAGTTGTGGTGACATTTTGCTGATACTTGCCTGTACATTTTGTGTGTGTTGTACTCGGACTTGCTTGTATCTTTTGAGAAAGGAACTGAAGAGCACTAAGAACACCATTACCTGCTTCAGAATAAAACTAGGTCAGAGAAGGCCAATTGCAGTTTCTAATGGCTGACCTCGGGTTTTCCCACCAGACTCACAGAGGCGTCTTAGGAGTTGTGACACTTCTTCAGTAACCTCACCTCTCCTCAGGGGCCAGGCATTGGACTAAGCCTATTGCAAATTAAAGCCCTGCACAGTAGACGTTTTAAAGATAAGGAAACTGGATTTCCATTTTTGTAACTTTCCAAAGGAGGCACAGGGCCAATTCATGTCAGTGCTGAGATTGGAATCTGAATCTAATTCCCAAGTCTTTCTACCACCCCAGATTGCCTTTCCATCCATGCAAGACACCGCGGGGGTTCAGCTCTGACCCTTTTGAATGATTCCAAAGCAGGCTTCTGAGAAAGTATTGCTTTCACGGTTGAGAAGCTGCCTTCTGAGGTGTATCTCCTGAGTGGAGAATTCAGAACCACATGGGTGGCATGTCCCTTGATGATGAGTAATAACCTCATTAGAGTAAGAAGGAGACTTTGTGGCCCAAGGAGAGAAGAAAGCAGCCAGCTGACAGTTACTCATCTGATTCATTTCTTTGTGTTTCTTGCACTTCTTGTTAGCGAAGTGGTGAAGCAGTTACTGGATCTAAGGAGTCTTGGGTGAGTTGTTGAGACCTCCACATTCTTCAGAGATTCCCCCAGCAGTGATGGCTGCATTTTCTAAGGATAAAACCAGCAAGCATCTTAATTGACCAACGGGTTACAAGGACTTTTCTAAGCAAATATTAAGTACTCACTTTGCAGGACTTGAATCCCTTCCTTCAAAGAGTTTGAATCTTAACAGGGAGCAAACTGTGAGGCTAAAATGTGTGTATGTGTCAAGAGTTAGCACATTATAGAGGTGTGTGCATAAGGCACAGCGATGTGACTCTGTCCTTCATCTAGGGTGACCATCCATCTCTCTTTGCCTGGGATGGGAGGGTTTCCCAGGTCACAGGACTCCCAGTGCTAGCCCTGGGACAAAACTGGTCACCCCATACCTTCAACAGGCTTTGTGCAAGGTGACTTGGGCAAGTCACTTAAGCTTTCTGAATCCTGGGGCCTGAATCTCTCCAGATGATTTTTAAATTCTTTCCCAGTTTCTTAAGATTGGCAATTTGGTGTGACTGATTCACCAGCTTGTGTTGAGTAGAGTGTGTGGACTACAGGCTAGTGCTCAGAAGCCTTTGATAGTGATGACCAGAAATCAGTATTTAATTGAGAACAATACTGGCTACTGTTCAGGAAGTTAAGAACAGGTAGGCAGTTAGGATAAAGTAACAGATACCTGTAATGAGGTGGATTGAGCTGGTGAACAAGATTGTAAATTCCTTTGAACTTTGGCCCACCCAGAATTTTTTTTTTTAAACCCTTAGTGCCAACAATTAAAAATACAGAGATTTGACCCCAAACTCTGGGTTTTTGGCTACTTTGGTAAGATTGGAAGAGCTGGCCCCCCACCCAGACTGCCTTTCCTAGAGTTATGAGGTAGTGCCCCTTCTCCATGAGCACATGGTCTATAATTCATTATAGTCCCCTCCTCCCCCACTCTCCCACCTCAGACTTGTGTTCACCCCCAACCCCATCTTCTCCCTGCTCATTTTTATTACCTCCCTACTAAGGTAGTTCTTAACCCCAACTGCACCTTTGAATTTTGGAGTGTGCTTAAAATTATATTGGCTTTGTGGCCCTGCCCAGACCAATTACAGCCTTGGGAGGGTGTTTGGGCTGACTTTTGTGTTCAGAAAGCCTCCGCATGGGATTTGGATGCCCAGTGAGGACTGAGAACCAGTGCTCGGCTTGATAGTGGGGTGGGTTTTGATGGGAAGAATCACCGTATTGCAGAGGAGATGAGGACACGGTTCACCTGATCCTGTTGACCGGGGCAGTCACATGGGAGTTAAATGTTAACTGAGCTCACTGGGAAAAAACCAGGGAATGTTTAAAAAGCAAATACCCTAGTGTTGTATTCATGGCACGTTTAGCTAAGGTATTAATAAACTCACCCCAGATCCTGCGGGTCTGCTGTAGGCATTTAAGTCATTATAATAATGACCACAGTTTTTTGCATGGTGCGATTATAAAAGTATTTTTAATGGGCTTATAAATTTAGTGGTCATGAGAGGCAAGTGACATGAATTTAGTATATTTGAGGCTAAGGATGAAAGAGAGGACACAGTTAAAATGAGGTTTAGTGGTTTTCTGTTTTACATAATGGCTGCATTCATTCATCCAGAATTCTCTCACTATAAATCAATCCCTATCATCTCTTGCCCTATCCCTCTCCCATCCAGGATCTCATTCTAGACTATGAGTATGGTCATCCTGAATTGTTAAAAAATTCAAGTAGATGGTAAAAAAAAAAACACAAAAAAACTGTTCTCATCGGAAACTTAAAATGGAAGGAACTTCAACCCCATCTATTTCTGCTGCTTCAAGGCAGACAAAACTGAGGTTTTGAGGTGTCAAGTGACTGTTTCAGAGCTGCACCCTTCATGGAGCTCTGCATCCTGCTTCCCTTCCACCAGCTGAGCCCTTCTTCTCAGGACCCTGCAAGTGTGGAGAAACTGGGTCCGTCTGATGCCATGTGCCTTCCTTCAGCAGCTTGCAGTCACAAGCTTAAGGAACTTTCTTTGATTCACCTTTTATCCCTCGGTGGGGCCTGGCCTTAGCTGGAGCTCAGATAATGAGGGATAATGAAGGAAAGAGACCAAGTCAGGTCACAGTGTCTGCACGCATTCTCCACCTGGGTCTGTGGAACCCAGTGGGTGTGCCCTGGGAGGAGCCCCTGAGCAGCAGTGCTCTGTGCTGCTCTGTGTGATGGGGAGGAGAATTGGGTGTCTCATCTTCTGCACAATGAGTAGGACCCTGGAGAGCACACAGAGAGGTCCTTCCCGTGCCTGTTGGCTGATAGGGTCTCACCTCTCTACTTGGCCTCTCTTGGCCCTTTCATCTAGTTTTCATTGTATGGAAGATACTCTAAATGCCACACTAATGTCCCTTTGATGAAATCACAAGAGCAAAATAGTAAGATTGATAGGTCACTTTCTAAACCGGTGACTTGTGTCTGTAATCTCTCCTTTCCCTCAGATGGCCTCTGCCGTATAAGGGATGGGTGTGTCTGTCCTCTGGCTATGTTTCTGGCTGCTGAGCTCTGACAGCACAATCATTTAGCGCATGTCTTTGAAATTAAGTCCACGCGATACCCTCCATGAGGCTCCACGCTCAAGCCATTCTGGGTTCTACTCTCTGTCATGGAGCCTAGACACCTCCTGGCAGAGATTCTTTGCTGGCTGGGCTGGAGGAGGACACGAGAAGGTGTCTGAGGGTCACCTGAGAAGTTACTGTCTTTTAAAAATCCCCAGATAGAGTAGAAGCCCAGCCCAGAATGGTAACAACAGAATTTGGAGAAGAGGATGAGGGAGTGCTCTGCTTAGGCCATAGATTTGGAAGAATTTCTGCCTGCTTATTAAATCACTGGCCCCTCATTTGAAAACAGATGGCTTACAGGGTTTCCTTGATGAAATGGGGAGAGAAGCCTAACCCTCAGTGGGAAGCAACTCAGATATGCAGTTTATTGTTATGTGCCAGTCAAGTGACTTAATCCTGGTTTTTCTAAAGACTTACTCCTTTTATTCGTAAGTTTGGACACCTTTGGGGCGGCCAGCTCCCTGACAGGTGTGTGGGCATTTTGGGAGCACTGGTTAAGCAGAAGCCAGCCAGACAGCTAGAGTGTCCAACTGCTTCACCTCCAGTAGCTGTGTGACCTGGCTGAGCTGAGTAGTTCATGCCTCGGTTCCCCACTAAGTGGGGGTGGTCACAGCACCTCCCTCATGAGCTGAGAGGGTGTGTGTCAAGGTGGTAACTGCAGCTTTTATTTCAGTGACGATTAGGACAGTCCTGCCTTCATAGAGCAGATAGTTTGGTGGCAACCAGGGTCCAGAGGGGAAGCCCTGGGGTCAGCCTGTGTGACACTTGGGACATTTGACCCTGTTTGTGCGTTCCCCATCTTCCCTACTTCTGCACTCCACCCCCAATCGGTGCCTTATTTATGTATAAACAAAGAACTCAGCTTATGAATTTTTAGAGCTGTCCCATAAGTCTGTATTACATCCATCACCAAGTGATGTGGTGGCTTTTTTATGAAAGGTGGTTTGGGTCAGAGCCGTAGAGTGACGGACCCAGGCATTCCAAGATACCTGAGCTGCTCGCCCTTACGCTGATGGCCCTAGACTTGTCCTTGCCTGCAGTCACTTCTTGGGCTGTCATCTTCCTTGGGAGCCCTCCCTACTTCTAAAATTCTCAATCTATTACAACTGGAATAGAACCAGCGGTTGCCAGGAGAAACCAAATAATCAGACTGGTTAAATCAGTGTCCTTGGTTTTATGAAAATGACTTAGCAAATAGTCTGAGGGTTCTTGAAGGGTGACTGTTGTGTCCTTCTGACCCACCCTCTGCTCGTCTTTTTCTTTAAAGACCGTGTGATTACCTTGAGCCAACCAGGATAATCCAGGATCATCTCCCTATTTTAAAGTCCACTGATGGGCAGTGCAATTCCACCTGTATCCTCAATTCCCCACTGCCGGGTAATAGAACAGGTTCTGGAATGAGGATGCGGACATACTTGGAGGGCCATTGCTTTACCTACCACAGCTGTCTTGTTCCTTTTTGTTTAAGTACTTACCATGATATGTTTCAAAAAGGATTTTGTTTTCTTTTTTAACACATTTATTATCTCACAGTTACTGCAGGTCAGAAGTCCAGGCACATGGCTGAGCTCCCTCCTCAGGGTCTCACCAAGCCAAAATCAAGGTGTTGCCAGAGCTGCAGTTCTCATCTGAGCTTGGGGTCTTTTTGAAAGCTCACCTGTTGTTGGCAGCCCTAGTGATGGTAGGGTTGAGGTCTCCATCTTCCTGCTAGCGGTTGGTCAGAGTTCTCTCAGCTTCTGGAGACTGCTTGCAGTTCCTTGCCAGAAGTTGCCATCTGGCTCCGTAGGTGGTTCACAACTTGGATGTTCGCTTTCTTCCAACCAGGCTGACTGCATCTCTCTGCCTTCCTCTTCTGTGATCAGCCAGCTGAAGAAAACCTGCTTTTCAAAGACTCACCTGATTAAGTCAGGCCCACCTATAACAGTACAAAATCATGGGAGTCTCCATATTCATAAGTTCTATCTACTCAAAGGGGGTGCAGACTGTATGAAGGGGTAGGTCATTGCAGGTCATTTTAGAATTCTGCATACCACACTTTATACTTATAAAAAGACAATAAGATACGGGTGTATAAGGGTGTTCTTGTTTTTTAAAAAAATTCTTACTGAGGTATAGTTGAAATAATATAGTTTCAGGTGTACAGTGTAGCAACTTGACATTTTTATACATTATAAAATGCTCACCATGATAAGTGTAGTTACCATCTGTTGTCATACAAAGTTTTTGTCAACATTATTGACTGTGTTCCCTAGGCTGTACTTTCCATCCCATGACTCATTTTATAAGAAAGTTTGCACCTCTTTATCTCCTTTGCCTATTTTGCCCATCCTCCCACCTCCCTTCTCTCCAGCAATCACTAGTATGTCCTCTGAATCTACATGAGTTTGGGTTTCTCTTGTTCATTTGTTTTTTTGATTCCACATATAAGTGACATCATATGCTATTTGTCTGTCTTTCTCTTATTTCACTTAGCATAATAATACCACTTAAGTCACAAATGAGTAGATTTCATTTTTTATGACTGAGTAATACTCCATTGTACATATATGCCGCATCCTTTTTATCCATTCATCTATCAGTGGACACTCAAGTAGCTTCTATATCTTGGCTGTTGTAAACAATGCTGCAGTAAACATAGGGGTGTGTTTTCATTTTCTTTAGGTAAATACCCAGAAGTGGAATTGCTGGATTGTATAGTATTCCTATTTTTTTTTTTGAGGAACTTCTGTATTGTTTTCCATAGTGACTGTACCAGTTTACATTCCCCCCAACAGTGTATGAGAGCTCCCCCCAAAATATTAAAATATGTAAATGAGAAGATAAAAATACATTTAAAATTAGGTAAGGATATGAGGCAAGGAGAAGAAAATAAGAGTAGGAAAATAAGAGGACCAAGGTTTAAATACAAAATAGAAACCACTTTACTTTTTGAAAGTGGACTATGATTTTGGCTCTGAGCTTTTCCTAACAGCTGTCTTGAAGAAGGAAGCAATGTCAGTTATATTTTTAATGTGTCATTAAGTAAAATCTGACCAGTTTGTTCAGAAGCCCAGATAAATATTCTTGATGCTAAGATCCAAAGAGACCTTTTCTTCTTTAGGTCCTCCTGGATACATGAAGTATAATGAGCAAAACCATTGCCATGTTTTAAACCCAGTGATTTTTCACCTGGTCTTTTAAAATATGTATATTTATTTACTTACTTGTTTGCTTGTTTGTTTGTTTATATACTGATTTCTATTTTAGGTCAAATGTGTATTGCTTTGAAGACTGCTTCCAAGACATGGTCCAAGACCAGGCCAAACTTAGGGATTCGAAATATCTAGAGCAGTGGTTTCCATCTGGTGGTTCTCATGCCCCAGGGATTCTCCAATGTGCTCTGAGCTTTTATTCTGAATGGCAATGACCTCTGTTTCCCCATTTTTATTTTTGAAGGTTATTAAATAAAATACATATTGACATATATGATCTCTGATCCCTTTTAAAGGTGGAAGAGTCTGAGAGCCTACCAGTATTTAGCAAGCGCTTGGATCGTGGTTACTGATGTTTAGAAGAGTGCTCTGCACTAGCAACCCCGGGGGGGTTTGAAAATGATATGTTATAATAAAAAATATTTATTTATATCCCTTAATGGACTGTTGGTTAAAGACAGGATGCATTAGGAGCACTCAGGTCAAAGTATAAATTATTGAGCATTGTGCTGATAATTCTGTCGTGTTCCCTGCGGATTATCTCCCCTTTAGCCAAAGGTTGCATTCATCTGATCAGGATTTCTTTGGCACTATCATATGGCATTCCTTAAAAACATTTAGAAAAAGAAAATATTATGACTGTTAACGGTCATTTTGTCTCTTAGTTTATTAGGATTAAAGATTCATACACCTGTAAAGTGTTATTTGTGGAGAAGTGCTTTCAGATAGCTGCCGGAAACCACCTGTCTTATCCTGATATTTAGAAACAAAGCAAAAAAAAAAAAAAGTAAAAATAAACTTGTGGGGGTTTGGAGATGCCAGTTAATCATAGCTTTCATGCCTTCTGGGTTCTGAACTAGAGGAAACAGAAGCCAGATGAAGATTAAAGGACAGTCCCAACTTTATTAAAGCAAAGCTATATTGGAAGATGTGTCTTGGGTGTAAGACCTTCTGATCCACCCTGGATGGAATCCATGCATCTACCCAGGTGATAGCTGGGCAGCTGTGGGTGAGCTCTTCTTTCCTTTAGCCCATGGCAGCAGGAAGAGAGTGAGAGTGTACCCATTCCCCTCAGGGCAGGAAACCCAGCAGGCCCCCCAAGCTTAGATGCTGTCCTACCTCCCCCAGAAGACCGGTGAGTGCTCTGATGCAGAAGCAAGAACAGAATCCTTTCTGTGATTTCTTCCTGTGATTCACACATTCCGCTTTAAAACATATCCAGAGGAAGTAAGGAGTCCTCCCTTTGTAAACTATTTCATTTGTTTTTAAATTCAGATGCAGGAAATCCAAACATTGGGCTGTTTCTTGTTTAGTTTTGATGCCAGGGCCAGTAATTAGATTGCTATCTGGTTTTGAATATGCATCTGGCCCCTACATCAAGTGTATACTAATAAGAATGTAATTTTAGAATTGATTTTGTTGACAAATCATACTTTTTTCTAATAGAATTAAATTAAATGTGGTGTGTTACAGGCTAAATGGGCAAAAGGTAATTTGTCATTCATCATTTTGAATGTTAGCAAAGATGGTACCAAAATGAATGAACTTCATAAGCCTTAATATCTTGTTTCAAAATGAAATAAGATTTTACTTTAATATTCTATCTTTATCATATATATATATGTAAAAATTAGGAAGTGATTAAAAAGTTCCAAAGGGGTGTGCGTATTTGAGAGTGAGAGCCTGAGAGACTCTTAGAGGAGTACATTTGTCACACAAGGTTGGGCTAAATCGATCTAGAACAATGGATGGATTGTGTATCCCTTAAGTCATCCTTCAAATATAGTTTCTTTCAGCACAGCTTTGAAAGGCTTTTTCAGTAGCTCAGTTACGTGCCCTGGAAAATATCAGAAATCAGAAGCATTTCCAGAAATTAAATATTGGTTGACATCATCTTTTGCAAAATTAAGGCACCTAAGGAGGATGCTTGCCTCAGTCGAAGGCTGTTCTACTTTGAATTCAACTGGGAAAGCTCTAGCAGTTGTGAGGTGTTCTAAAGTGAGCACCTCAGCAATTATAAAACAGCTAAAACTCAGTTAATCCCTAGTGATGTCTGACTTTGAGCAGTGCAAAGTATATGTTGGGAAGTGCCTGAGGTGGTTTGCTATATGGAACTATGTGCTGTATCAGAGTTAAAAGTTGGAAGACATGTATCCAAACTGTGTCTTTGATTTTAGCATAGTGGATCAAACTCCTGCAGTTAAGAAGCACTACCAGTTACTTTATTTGCACTCCCAGTTCACAGTGACACACCTGTGCCACCTGCATATTTAATTTTCATCTCAGCTGGATGCATCTCACAATTACTAGGAATATCTGTAAGACAGTTGGTGTTACTGACATGCATCCAGCTTATTCAAAAGAATACCAGTTGTTAAGTTTTGTGCTCATTAAAAAGGAGAGGAATTGTGCCACATTCTCTGTCATCCCCCACTGAAAATTGGTGTCTGATTTGCCCCATTGTTACTCTCCTGAGAAGAAGAGCAGTGAATCTCTCTAATGTGCAAACAAGTACTGGGGATCTTGGTGTAAACACCAGTTTTGAGTCATTGGTCTGAGGATAGGCCTGGGATTCTGCATTTCTAACAATCTACCAGATCGTCTTAATGCTGCTGGGCTGCATACCAGACTTTGCAGCAAGGGTATAGAGGTGCTGGTTACTGGAAGCATTGGTAGACATTGAGGCCATTAGGTTATCTTTTCAATGATTTCTCACCTTTGAAGCCAAATGCCAAAGAAAGGCTAATTAAGCCCTAACTGTCCAGCATTATTCTCAACAGGTCCTTGCAGTGCATGGTGGCGATCTAACAAGGCTCTGTAGTGGACCAGCTCTTCCTGAGAGGCTGCCTCCTTCGGCACTGGCCTGAGAAGACCAGCTTGCAGTTCTTTAAGGGGAAAATCAATATACCTTGCAGGTGGATTGTCTAGTAAGCCAGTGGAGCTATGTTTATAGAGAGCAGAGAGTTCATCTTGAGAAACACTGGGATAGACTGCATTGCATCCCACTAGGTAGGACCCAAGGGCTGGTAAAAGGAACATCTTTTCAAAGAAGTGGCTGCATATAAAGTGAGTCAGCTTAAAAATAAGAACACCCCAGCTAGGGCCACATCTCAGATGAAGTGAATCAGAATTTTGGGGTGTGAGACCTGGGCATCTATGTATTATAAAAAGGAGCCCAGTAAGATTCCTCAAGGGAGGAACAACCTAAGACAGGCACAGTCACGGGGAGGCCATCAGGTGAGAAATTGGGGATCAACAGAGGTGAGGCTTAGAACCTCACTCCCCCTGTTTTGAGAGAAATCTTCTGCATCCGTGGATATTTTGTTGCCCTTGCCTAGCTTGGATTAATACTTAGTCTATAGGCACAGACCTGATCATCTACATTTGCCCTCTTACAGCACTAAATTATGTTTTCTACCTTTATCTTGCATCTACCTACCACTTCAGCATTTTCTTAAAAAAAAAATAATAATAATAATAATAAGGGAGAAATGTGGGATTCACATATAAATCAAGTATAAAAATCAAACGAATAATCATATCTGACTTGATTGTTTATAGTTCATGGTGCATGATCAAAACGGAAAGTTTCTGTGATATGACTGCCCTTGCACTGTTCACCATGTAAGAACTTATTCACTATGTAAGAACTTGTTCACCATGTAAGAACTCGTTCGTTATGCTTCAGAAGATTGGAGACTGTTGAGAATTAGGCTTGGGGTTAATTAATGATTGTGCATTGAGTCCCCTATACAGAATTTTATTATTGTTAATGACCATTTGATCAATAAATATGAGAGATGCCCTCTCAAAAAAGAAAAAAGGAGCCCAGGTGATTCTTCAGTGCATCAAGGTGGAGAGGCCCTGGTCTTGGCAGTCCTTAACTGGGACGGCAGGAAACTCTCCTGAGATGCCCCATTTTAACTTGAGTCAATTCATCATTGGTGTAGTCCGAGGGTGTGACCAGGCCCTAGTCAGGCTGACCTAAGGTATTTGCAGTATTTGGGAGAGTTGATTGGCTCATAAATGGGTGGACAGGTATGCTCATCAGCCAGCATCTGATGGTTGAGGTTCTTCCCTAAGAAAATGCAGACCTGGGACAGTGTATGTCCCAGGATCTGCCAATGCTTGGGACTTCGTATGCCATGTGGACTTACTGTAGCCCCATTTTAGAAAAGATGGAAAATTCGTTATAAGGTTAAAATCTGATAAGCCTCTGAGTGCCTACTTCAGATTGTGTGTGTGTATGGACCTTCTCATCAGCTGATTAAAAAACTTATTTAACCTGTTAGTCTTTATCAAATCAAGTGCTTGGGGAGCTGCTCTATTCCTGCAGACAGTGCAACTACAGAACTCATGGGGTAGGCCAGCACCCAGCCTGTGACCCCTGCAGGTGAAGGAAGAGGGTCCTGGGAGTGGGGTGATTGGCCTGTGGGACTCAAGGAGCACTTGTTTAATAATGAGCTCTGTCTTGAGGGCATTGCCCTGTTTTTTGGAAATAATTTTTATAGTTTCTGTGGCTTTTTTTTTTCAACTGGGTCCGTTTGGGGCCTGTCATCATTCATAGATGTTTTCTAGATATAGGGAGTTGCCAGAAATCTGATCTTCAGAGGAAGAAGTCATTTTATACTTACCATAAAATTTCTTTGTCACTTTACTGTCCTTTGGCTCAGAGTGAAAGTGAACCTTTTGAGTGTTTCCATTCAACATTGAAGAGACCTACCTAACAAATTTACACTGTGATCTTTTCACAGACCATTCCTTTTCTTCTTCTTAGGGAGTCATTATCAACCTGCCATAATGTGCATTCATGGTTTCCTGGGCTGAATGCCAGATGACAGTCCTGCTGTTTTTAAAGACTGACTGATGTAGCGCTGTCCAGATTTTGTCTTCTCAAAGCCTTCTTCCTTGGCTTGGTGATTTATAGACTAGGTCTTTGTGGAGCAGAGCCCCAATGCCATATACTAATTAGTAGGTGTGGGCTCAGCCGGCCCTAGAATGAGCCCCCTGGCTGGTGCCAAGAGAGGGTTGGCTGAAGGATGTGGAAGAAAGTGAGACTCACCTGTCAGTCAGCTTGTGACAGCATCAGCAGGTGGCCCCGATGCTCTGGCCTTGAGCCTTAGTGGAGGGCTCTGTGCTTCAGGGCTGCTGGTTGACTCCTGAAATCCCCCTGGTTGCTTCTCCTTGCTCTGCAATCTAGTCCTACGGGCTGAACATCTCTGAGTCTCTTTGTGTGGGGTGGGTAAGGTCCTGCTCGTTGGTTATGGCAGGGGTTCTTAACTGGAGTGTCTTTTCCTCTAGGGGATATTTGGTGATGTCAGGAGACATTTTAGATTGTCACAGTTCTGAGAGGAGGGTTCTAATGGCATCTAGTGGCTAGAGGACAGGGATGCTGCTGACAGATGTCCTACAATGCACAGGACAGTCCCCTCAGCCCCCCATCCACAAAGACCTAGCCTATTTTGGGCCAAATGTCAGTTGTGCCAAGGACTGAGAAAGCTCTGGATTAAAGAGATTTATTTCCTTTTTCAGGGATCCATGCTTTTTGTTTCAGTTTAGTAGATGTTTTCTGAATTCTTGAGTTGCTGCAGTTTCATTTTTTGTTGATGGGAAATTCTGTCAACTGTGAATACCCTGTGGGCCTGGTGAGTGAAACCCACGGGCCACGTGAAGAGCTTATCTGATCCAGCAGTGACAGCTTCCTCCTCTCTCCTCATCTGCTTTCCCCTTTGTGCACCTGCCAGTTATGTGCACACCCAGGAGGCTAAGTCAGGATCCCATCTTCCTGTGCTCATTTCCAGCTGCTCTCCCTTCCCCTCTGCACCCTCTAGTGGAGATAGCCACCTGTGAAGTGGCCTGAGGACCGTGGGGATGCGGATGGGTGGGGAGGGAATCAGAGGCCAGGAAGGAGGGCCTGTTCTGGATACAGAGCTGATAACCTGTCCTCAGTATTTGGAAATTTATTTTGCTGTTGATGCAGGTTTGGAGCCCTGAACTACACTCCGGGAGCTGTCAATCAGGCAGTGGGGATAGAGGCTGTCCTTCTCCTACCCACACCAAGAGCCCAAGCAGAGCATGACACGTGCCCCTTGGGTGCAGGGCTGTCTGGCTTTGATGAGTATGAAGGTAAAATGACTGGGACATTTAAAACCCAGATGTGGATAAAAGCTCCCCAAGAACACCAAAGGTGTGTGCTTTTAGTGGGTGTCTTTCAGTTAGTGACTCAAAGTAAGACTTGTTTAGCCAGTTCTGAAGGGAACAGGCTTGTTTTCACTTGGACTGTAGTTTTCCAGGACAGGTCAGAGGACCAGGTCATAAGGTGGAAGAGAAGGGCCCTGTGCGTACCTCTTCCTGGGCAGCACCCCTGCTGGCTCCTGAGCTGCTTTGCTCCCTGGAGTGGGAGGTACGCCAAGTGATTCCCACAACTGTCACTTCAGACCTGGGGCAGCTGCTGGTGGCTCTTTGACAGGTGTTGAGGTGGTGGCCCCAGACCTATGTATCAGGGCCATCCAGAGGAATGAACAACCGATCTCAGAGATATCTTCTCAGGACTTTGGACTTATTCTGGAGGAAGAAGCTACTTCACCTCTCTTTTTAACAGGACAAGAACACTATATTTAGAACAAGAGTCTCCTCCCAGAACATCTGCAGTCTTACACCAGTAATCTGTAAATGTATTTTTCTTCCTATCATCTGTTGATTCTTCCAACCCCTTGAAGTTGGTAGGACATGGTGTGAGACTCTCAGCTCCTCAGTATACCCAGACTATGGTTTCAGGTTTGTGTTTCACACTAAGTCTCTTCTGCTTTGAGTTTCTGCAGGCAGCTGGTAGACACAGCATGGTGCGGAGGAGGCCGCATTGCATAGGAAGCAGGACTTGGGCTGGACAGATGAGTATTCTGACTCTTCCTGGAAAATGTAATGTTTTCTGGGCCTCGATGTCCTCCTCTGTAAGTGAAGGGTTTGTACTTGCTTATTACCTTTCTCAGCAAGACCTAATTTAGTACCCCAGTGTGTATAGAAGTCTGTCGCATATTTTAATTTTATCGTATTTCCTTTTAAAATCTATCATTTGGCCAGGGGAGCTCTGGGGAGCAGAGAGTTAGGAGTTTGGTAGGATGGGGAGCAATTATTTCAAGGTTAAAATCCAGTTGGTTTTTGTACCACATTTTGGTTGCAGAGTAGTGGCAGCCCAGGTTCACTCAGATTGCAAGTGGTAATGGCTACTATTTTTTAAAATGGTTTTCCAATCACTCTAAGTTGCACTTACTGTAAATTGATACAGAGGTTAGAAAGAACAGTAGTAGTATATTTGTTTCAGAGTTGAATCATTAATATTATCTAAAGACTGTTGTTACTACACATAAAGAAATCGGACAAGCCTCTGAAACTTACAATTTATGATTGACTCTCCTCTAGCATTTAATTAGCATATCTCAGTGTTTTCCCTTGTATATGCGTGTACTGAATTTTATAAAACAAATCAGCAAACAAGACACAGCCAAGCATTAACTTCCTGACCAAACAACATAGAAATTTAGAGTTCAGACTCAACCTATAGAGGTAGCTAAGTAAGTTTTGTTCTGAGTCTTTATAGTATAAAACTTCTTCTGACAATTTTTTTGAAGAATATATTTTAAACCAGGAAAGATGAAATTCAAATACAGACATTTGTGGAACCCCTGAAACCTCTCTGGGAACTCTGAAGTCCTTTGGAACACAGTTTGACAACTGTGACTAGACTCATTCACCCCCTTTACATCGAGTTCTAACAATGTTCTGTGGTTATACAGCTTTACCCACTTTATACATGCAGAAACTGAGACAGACTTGGCCAGGATCACAGTGCCAGTGGGTAGAACAAACTGTAGATCACAGGTTTCCAGGCCTTGGGGGTGCGGGTTCTTAAAGTTCTTCTTCATCCCCGCTTCTGATGTCTCCCCACGATCATCTCCCACAACCAGGGAGGAAACCAGCACCCTCCACCAAACGTTACCCTTCCTTTGTTTCCCCTTCCATCCCTTGACACGGACATCTTATTGTTCCCTTGATCACTGTTCCTTCTAGAATTTTTTCCCGGAGCTTTCTTTCCCTCTTCTAATACCTACCAACCACCATAACCACTTTAGTTTAACCCCGTCTATTCAAGAGCAGAATGATTTTTCACTGCTACTTGGCAAAATCTTAGGGTAAAAACTTCTGAGAAATACAGTCTCTGAGGGCCCAGTTCTGTGCAGTTCACACCAGAAGGAGGTCTTGGAGGTCATTGCCCATTCAGGTTTCTTCATCTCATTTTCACCTTCCTGTCCTTTCATCTAGCAAACACTTAGTGACCACCCACAGTGTGCAAAGCATGGCCATGCCGGACATTTCCTGTCTTTGGAACATATACAGACCCCAGAGGGGACAGGAAAGAAAGGATTATCCTGCAGAAGCCCTTCAGAAGGAGCACAGACTCCTGTGTGTCCCAAGGAGCATGAGCTGTTCTCCATGTGCAGAGCCCGCGGGGGCTTTATGCACTTGGGGGATGTGGGTGGGATTTCCCAAGGCACCATGGAAGATCAGCATAGACTTAGGATTTCCTGAATGTTTCTGCACAGGATGAGGCGAAAGGCCCCAATAACCCTTACTTAAAGACAGGTAGGAAGTAGTTCAGGTGCTGTACACTTAGGGCAGAAGAGGCGTGTGAATGGCTAAGTTCAAGCATTGCTGCCCCATGAATGCTGGCCCTGCAAGCAGTAATGGGATTGTCCTGTGGTTGGGGCTGGCACTGTGCCTGAAGGGCATTTCCAACATCACGCATCCCTTCAAGAGATGAGTCCTGATGTAAGAGCCAGGCCCTCCCACGATGTGTGGGCACCTGAAGGGACTGCTTCATTGTCTGTTTAATCCCTTGGAAGGGTTCTGTCTTTCAGTGTGCTCTCAGATGGGCTGAGAAATTGGCATCTGACTGGCAAAGCAAACCTTGCTTTGAAGGGTGGTCTGTGAGGCTGTTCCAGAGCTCATAAGAACAGCTGTGTCTGGTACACTGGTGGCAAGTTTCTCTGCGTGATTTCCTTCTGTAACTAGGCCTGTGGTCACCCTCAGCCATGGTACAACCTGACCTTGGTTGTTGTCTGGCCATGAGGGAAGGGGTAGGTCCTTCCCGGGGCTGCAGTGAGCCCATGAGGCTTACCCCTGCCTGCCTTGCAAGTACAGCTCTTCCTCTTCCCAACTTTGAAGGTGGGCTTGCTTGCTTTTCTGGGGGTTAACAGCTTTATTCAGATATGATTCGCACATATAGTTCTCTCATTGAAACTGTATAATTCAGTGACTTTCGGTATATCCATCAACACAGTCAATTTAAGAAAGTGTTCATTATCCCCCAAAATACACCATACACTCTCAGTCACCTCGCAGTTTCTCTGTTTCCTCCAGCCCTAAACTACTGTTGTACTTTGTGAAGATTTGCCTTTTCTAGATATTTCCTATTAATGGAATCATACAATATGTGGTCTTTTGTGACTGCCTTTTTTTACTTCACATAATTTTTCACGAATCATCCAGGTTGTGACACATATCAGTCCTCCATTTCTTCTTCTTGGTGAATGGTGTGCCAGAGTGTGGGCGTATCACAAGTTCATCATTTGTCAGGTGATGGGTGTTTGGGTGGTTTCACTTTTTGTCTATAATGAATAATGTTACTGTGAGCATTTTGTATAAGTTTCTGTGTGGTCATATGCTTTCATTTCTCTTGGGAGAATTCCTAGGAGCAGTGTTGGCTGGGTCAAAGGGTAACTCAGGGCTTAACCTTTGAGGAACTGCCAGACATATTTTCCAAACTGGCTGCACTGTTGTATATTCTTAGCCACAGTATATTAAGGGTCCAATTTCTCTACATCCTCACCAACATTTCTTCTTATCTGTTTTTTTTATTATTATTATAACCATCCTCATGGGTGTGAATTGTATCTCATTGGGGTCTGATTGGCATTTCCCCAGTGGCTAATGATGTTGAGCATCTTTCATATGCATTTATTTTTGAAATTAAGAGAATTAAGTATTTCCTTGCTAAAGATCTTTGATCACATTTGGAAAGGTAGAAGTCAGATTTTGTTGTGTTGAGGAGGGCATGGGAAGGAAGGAAGTAAATGCTGTCTTTGTAGGAAGTGCAGGAACAGAAGAGATACATAGTAAGCTGGTTAACGGCAGTGATGGATCGAGAAACTTAACTCCTTGCAAACAGACGTGGTACAAACTTCTTTTGGGTGTGGAGGAGATGAGGTCATGTCCCTGGGCTGGCCATAAGACCTCCTGAAATGTACTGTGTAGTCCTATTTTTTCCTGTTGGGTCCACTTTACTAGAGGATCTTGGCATGCCGATTCTGAGCCTGATCAACTTTTTGATCACTGTTGTTCTGCAGCCTCTTAATTCTGTGGCCATTACTGATGATTGTCATTAAGACTTTTTGTGGCACCACCACCCTCTGGTGAGGATTGCTGTCCTGTTATTCTCTTATTACTGTGGAAGTTGGGGGTATCTCCAGACTAATGATTTTGAAAAGTCTTTTAAAACTCTTAGTAGGAATTGTAGGGATGAATTCTAATTGAATTCTCTGTATGCTCCGTGTATGCTGATACAGTGGCTACTATTTCAAAACTGTAGATTCCACTGGAGAAAAGGATATTCCTGGCAGTTCTATAGGCACTTAAAATCCGGGCCCTCAATAGTCGGAACTGTGCTTGGAACTGAGGGATTTTCACCCCAAACCTGTATGTCTCAGCTAGAGTAATGTAACGTTGGCTGGGTTTCTCGACCACATGTTTTGTCCTTCAAATGCACCACCAGGGTGGTTCTGACTCTTCCCCAAAGAGAAACCCAACACCTTCAGCTTGCTCAGTTCTTGGGTCTGGCCTTTTCTTTGCTGAACTCTGCAGCCTTGCATGGCTTCTTAAGGGACTAATTGAGGAAGCAGAGTGGGGCTTCCCGTATGAAAGTTGACAAGTCATTTCTGTGCATTTGGGGTTCTCTCCTAAAATAGTAAAAAATAAAAATAAAAATAAAAAAATCAGATGACTGTCTCTTTTGGTACAGCGCCCAGTGTACTTGCGCAGGAAAACTCCCCAGCCCTGGGGTGAAACTGACTGGTGTGGGTTACCGAAAAGGCAGCGCAGCCATTTCCTGAGGAACAGGGGCGGCGCCCAGGTAGAGGGATGGCTTCCTGAGCCTCAGCCCCTCGAGGATAGGGTGTCTGTCCTGTTCCTTGTTTGGTCCCTAGGGCCTGAGCGGTAAGCGCTCGGCACACACCTATAGAATGAGTGGAGAAAGGGAGGAAGGCAGGTGTCACGCCGCTGGCCTGCATTTAGAAGGGATGGGGAAAGTGCTGGGTGCCGGGACAAGCTCGCTTAGTCGGGGGGAGTTCATTGTGCCGCCGGGGCCCGTGTCTTTCCCTGAGAAGGGGTGTGGGGGAATCCTTTGAAGGATGGCATAGGATCGTACCCAGAAACTGGTGAACAGTCTGTGGGGACAGACAAGCGTTCTCCAGCTGGAGCCTAGGAAGGAGCCTCGCAGGCTGCAGCCGCGGGGGACGTGATCTGAAGCAGGCGGGACTGGAGCTGGGGCTTACTGAGTAGGCAGGTGGGTTTGGATGATGGGTGTGGTATGCGGAGAGCCCGCCGGGTAGGGGAGCGACTTGAGAGAAGTCCGGAGCCCCTGAGAACGCGTGTGCAGTGTTACTGGGGTGGAGGGTGGGCGGGAGACGGAGGACCTCGCGTGATGAAGGAGTGCGCAGTGGGGTTCGAGCCCCGTTGTGCTGGCAGTGTGGTAGAATGGCCAGCGGCAGCACCCTTCTGCCTGGGTTAGGGCTCTCAAACTTGAGTGGGCATCAGAATTGCCTGCAGGGCATGCTGAAGCATAGGAAGCTCCCCACCCAACCACCCGGTTGCTGATTCAGTTGATTAGCACATATTTTGTATGTTGTATGTGTTATATACTGCATTCTTACAATGAAGTAAGCTAGAGAAGAAAATATCTTTTAAATGCTCTCAAATCTCCCCCAAATTTTGCAATATAATTATAAAATCCACATATAAGTGGACCCATGCATTTCAAACCCATGTTGTTCAAGGGTCAGCTAGAGTTCTTAATTGTATAGAACTCTTGTAAGAATTCAGTGAGCTACAGAGAAAGACAAGTACCAAATGATTTCCCTCATTTGTGGAATATGACAGTGAAGCAAAACTGAAGGAACAAAACAACAGCAGACTCACAAACTCCAAGAAAGGACTAGCGGTTACCAAAGGGGATGGACGGGAGAGGGGGGGAAGAAGGGGATTGTGGGGTATTATGATAAGTACCCATGGTGTGGGGGGAATCATGAGGAAGACAGTGTAGCACAGAGAAGACAAGTACTGACTCTGTGGCATCTTACTACCCTGACGGACAATGACGGCAATGGGGTATTGGGGGGCACTCGATAATATGTGTGTGTGTAGTAGCCACATTGTTTTTCATGTGAAACCTTCATAAGAGTCTATATCAATAATACTTTAATTTTAAAAATTGCATAAAAATAAATAAATAAAACAGTGAGCAAATTCAGTGAGCTAAAGCACAGTAGGCTTTTATCACAATGCCTGGAACATATCTAGAATTTACTATTTACTGTTTATCATTAGTATTAGTAGTGGTATTACCAACTACTGATGACTCTTGATAGACAAGGGAAAGACAGGGAGAGAAAAGAGCCACACAGATTCACTGCAATGCTAATTGCTCCAAGATCCCGTTATCATTTCTCCTTGGGCTGCTTATGAAGAATCTTTTGAACTGAAACATATGCACCCTCTGAAACATCCTGGGTTAGCCCCCCCTAGGAGATCATTGCTCAGCCCTTCCCTTGGCACACTTAGAAAATGGTGCCATTTGTAAGCTGGCTCGTTCGTGGGTGTAGAACTCTGGCTGAAAGGGCGGGTATCTTGGCCTACCTGTAATCCATTCACATCCCATGCTTTAGCTTTATTTCTTGGGAAGCCTTGATTAGGATCTGGCTGCATTAGTATTGAAACTATGCCCTTTCACCTCTCATTTTGCCCCATCGTGTGAGTGAAAGTGAGAACCACAGGAAAGCAGGTTACTGTGTGCACCACATGCCAGGCTGGAGTGTGTGAGTGGTCAGTAAAATGCAGCTCTCACTCCGGTAGCTAGAGTGGAAGGACCACTGGCTACCCCAGGCATAGTCTCTCTGTGCTGCTGCCAGGGAAGAGGCCTCCTGATGTCCCTGAGAGATTCAGCTTGTCTCTGGACACTGTTAATGAAAGTTGCCATCATTAACTCCCCTTTCCTTGGAGCTCTCTCCCCTTTCCTTGTCTGATTGCCCTGATGGACCATCCACTTTCTTGCTCACCACTCCCATTGCATGCTCTAATCCTTGCCAGAGCATATAATAATGACTTTGTAAGCTCAAGTTACAGAGGCACAAAAGTGCCCTATGGTGATGTGACTCCACCCTTCACTTGGGTTTTTGCTGACATTCAGCAAATATCCTTCCATCTCCTCCTCACCTTGCAAAACAAGCTTCCTGTTTTGAACTTGGTCCCAACTGGAACAAGCCTGCTACACCTGTTAACACACTGAAACACACATCTCCCCCTCTGTATTTGTACAGCTTTTTGTCACCTAGACAGATCTCCCCTCTCAGCTTACAGAATCATGACATAAGTTTTTGAACCAGCAAATTAAGAAAAAAGAAGTTCACATTTTACAGCTGTTTGAGTAAAAACATGGCATCTGGTTTATTTCACTGTTTTGCCATGATCGTTCTGCTAACTGTTCTCCTCCTTTACAGTAGAATGGAAGTGAGAAAAGGAAATCGGCTGACGCAGGAGCCAGAGTGAGACCAATGAACCCACAAACCCAGCCTACACCATGAACTTGTGTCTCCCTTCTACGCTTTAAGAGCCAAGGGCAGGTGAAGTTGTTGGAAAGCAATGGCTCTTTTTACTCCATGGAAGTTGTCCTCTCAGAAGCTGGGCTTTTTCCTTGTGACTTTTGGCTTTATTTGGGGAATGATGCTCCTGCATTTCACCATCCAGCAGCGAACTCAGCCTGAGAGCAGCTCCATGTTGCGTGAGCAGATCCTGGACCTCAGCAAGAGATACATTAAAGCGCTGGCCGAGGAAAACAGGAATGTGGTGGATGGGCCATATGCTGGTGTCATGACGGCTTATGGTAAGTGCATTGTTTCTGGGGCTTCGTGTTTGAGTGTGGCTTTACTTTGCAAGGACCCGAGAGGCTCTCAGACTTGGTCTTCTCATGGCTTGAGTGTATCCTTGGCCACTGCCTTCAAGGCAGGGAATTGCACACACGTATAGAAAGCTAAAGCAGTGCCATTGGGGGGATTCTGAGCTCTCGTGTCCCCTGACACCAGCCCCAGGAGCAGTGGACCACAACAGTCAGCATTCGATTGTTGCCTCTGTAGCCAGCTCCGTCTCCCTCAGCATATTTCTGGATTGCATGATCTCATCTGGGAGGATGATCAGGGAATGCAAAATAATATTCTCATTATCTTTCCCCAAGCAAAACTTAATTAGGACTGGTGGGAGTAAGGTAAGGAGGGTGGGGAGAAATGTCCTTTGGATGCCAAGAAACCCAAATGTGTGCCTCCTTCCGGCCAGTATGCAGGGCCTCAGGGCTCCTGTGCCAGCTGAGAACTTTAACCTCTGGCTTTCAGAGCTTGCTGCTCTTCTTTCTGGTGCTTGTCTCTAAGTACTCTTTCTTTGAAAGAAATCTTGTACTCTTTGCCTTTTTTCTCTGGTGCCTAAATCCCTTTTTGAAATGAAGCTGGGTGAAAAAAAAATCCACATACGGAATATTATTTTTGTTTGGCAAAAGTTATACTTAATATAGAAAAAGGAAGCAGTCAACAAGCAAAAAAAAGAAAAAGTAAATCACATATAAATCTACTCTAGGAAATAACCACAATTAACATTTTAGTATCTATAGTTCTGCTATTTTATATATATATATAAATATATATTATATAAATATATATTATATATATAAATATATAATATATGCTTAAATGTATATACAAAAATATATGCATATATAGAGAGACACAAATTACTTACAAAAACTTATATAAACAAATAATGAAACAAAAATTATAAACAAAATTTGTATCATGCTATTTTTAGAGAATCCATGTCCCAGCTCTGCTGTGGTCCCTGAGTACTAGAGTGGACTTGATCTGCAGATGACCTCTTGTTATTGTTCAGTGACAACTCTAGTCACTGAATGGAGACCAATGTCCATAGGGTTTGGGACCCTGAAATGTAAGATAAATGAGATACAAGGATGAGGTTGAATGAGATGGAAAAGATCGGTCTTTGTGACCCAAGTGAGGACTGTGAAGTATGGGAGTTCACACAAGGTAGTTGCTGAAAACATGCAGCGACAGGTTGAAGCCTGAGTTCACACAAAGGAAATCATACTCAGTTTTACGTGTGTGTGTGTGTGTATATACATATTAATTTTTTTAAAGGATCCAGGAAACTTGGTTACTTATTAATTTTATATATATTTTGGTAAGGAGAAAATGGTTGCTTTTAACACATAATGTGGAAATTCTTTTTCAGTGCCTACTATTTGAGTGGTCACACTGTCTACTTTTAATCTCTTCTTTCAAGATTTGGCAGTGTCTATAGGTGTTGACTTTTAATACATCCAAATCAAATGCCATCTGTTTTGATCTGATGGATCAAAAAAATGAGACTCCATTTTAAGAGCCTACATTGAAAAACAATAGGTAATTTTTCAGAGGATGCATTTTAAGATTACTCATTGACTTTGATCTGTAATATTTCCTGAGGACTATAGTTAAGCCACCAGAAAAACACAAAGAAAGCAGATTGTCACTATTGGTTTTCCCAGTGTGCAAAAACTAATACAACAAGTAAAACAGATGCTGTTTTCAGGTTTATGGTTCAGTGCATTCCATGTCACACATTTTAGGGGAAAGAGGAGCAGTCAGTAATAATTTCCTCTTTCCTTTTATCTCTGTCTATCAAACTTTTTCCATGGTAAGGAAGAAACCACATGAAGGTGAATTTATAGGCTTTAAATTTCTCTAGTTGTTTTGGCTCTTTATTTCTCATGTGCTGCTGAGCATCTCCTGCTGTGGGCTTCCTCCACATTCGGAAGGCCAGTGATCTGGTCTTAGCTTTTCAGCCTCACAGACACATTATATTTTTTAGAAAGCTACCAGAAAAACCTAGAGTGGTCTATTAGAATTCCACCTACTTTCTATGCTTACAATCAAAGGACTTCAGAGTTTAAAGAAACTACAGAAATTTATCCCAACTTTCTTTCTGTACAGGTAAGCCTTAACAAAGTATTTTTCTTTTTCTGAGAAACAACAGAGAAATAACCAAACAGGCCCCACTGGCAAGTCTAACTCACACTGCTATTTTTCTCTATCATCTGATCAACTCAGCATGTCAATTCAAGTGGTCTTTGGAGCTGAGATTTTGGAATTTTCACTGGACTATGGACTGTGCATATGTGCCTGAGGCATTGGCAAAACAATCCCACTAAGAGTTTCTCACCGTGGCACTATTGGCGTTGAGGCTGGATAATTCTTTGTTGTGTTAACGTTTATCCTGGTCTATTGAACTTCTTCCATAGGAAGGAAGAAACCACATGAATGGTAAATTGGCTTTAAATTCCTACTGTTTGCACACTGTGGGATGTCCAGCATCTCCGCTGTATCTACCCACTAAATGCCAGTAGAACCTCCCATAGGGTTGTGACAGTCAAAAATGTCTCCAGACATGCGGGGCAAAGTTACCCTCCCTCTGCACCTTGGAGAACCACTTCACTAAGAATACAAGCAGCAAACACTCTCTAGGAGCATCTTCTTACAGAAGTTCTCAAACAGATAACTGTTTTTTTGTTCTTTAAAATTTGGCAGCCTAGCTTTCTCCCTGGGTCTCAGTTCTGGGCACTGACAGGTGAGACTGAGCAAGACGGTATAGTCCAAGACCAGCCCTGGAGAGCTGGAGAGCCATTCTGTGCTTCTCCTAGGATCTCTCGGTACTGGTTGTGGGCATGAACAGCCAGGCAGCTCTGATAACACTTGGAGATGCAGCGACTGCAGGATTTTCAGTGGCTTAGCTGGGCTGGTAGAGCGTGGATGAGGGTGCACAAGCTACTGGCTTGCAGTCTGTCTCTCTACCACAAGGCAGCCCATGTACAGAGTGCTGCCGAGATGTCTGATCTGAGGAAGTGAAGAGCTGATCCTGTGTAACTGGGAGTTGTGTCTGGTTTGAATGAATCCAGTTAATAGACCTCCCCCCTCCCATATCCTTTCCTTCTTCCTCTCATATCATTTCCATGTTGGTATATTCAGAGGTTCTTAGTATACTATAAACATGTCTTCAGTAACTGTGGCCGGTGAAGAAGTATAGTAGATGTGTTTAGATTATTACTGATTTATTAGAATCCCTGACTTAAGATCCTAGAGCAAAAGGATTTAACAAGCTATAACGTGTTAATTTCAGGTTAAATTCAGACCTTTGCCTATTTGTGTAAATAGTTTTATTGAAACAGCCACTCCCATTTGTTTATAACAACTTTTGTGACAGAAATATAATACCAGTATTTATTTCATATGACATCTAAAACATACTGACTCCATCTTTCAGCAGTTACCATAGTTGATTATAAAACACTCCTCTGACCATGCCCCTCTTTGACGCCAGAATTTCCCAGGACTGTCATGATCTAAACATGGTCAGCAAACTGGCCTTGGGGCCATGTCCTCCCATTTTTACATGTGAAGGATTTGGAACCAGCACACCCTTTTTTGAGGGTGTCTGTGGCTGCTTTTGTGCTCCAGTGGCAGTGCCAGAGAGACTGCAAAGCCTGAAATGTTACTGTTTGATCACTTATCAAAAATATTTGTCAGTCCCTGATCAATAGAGTCCCTGGGTCAGTCTTTTTAGCTACAGGATTTTGTTTGGTGTCCCAAGTCTTTCATTTCTGCATTTGGATTTGCTCAAGACTTCATCATAAGACCTACATCCAAACGCCATGTTTTTCTGTCCTTGGAAATGCTGCTTCTTAATGGTGTGATGGTTGGGAGCACAGGCTTTGGGGCCACCCAGCTGGGCTTTGCTACGTACGTCCTGGGCCCTGGAGATACAAAGTACTTCGAGCACAGAATGTCCGTCCTTACCTCAGCCATGTGAGTGGGAAGTGTGCACAAGGGGCTCCTCTCGGGAAATCTTCTCCTCCCCTATCCTTGCTCTGGTTATTTCTTAGAAGAGAGACTTCTGAACCTCTGGGATTTGGTAATTCAGAAATAGTGCTTGGAAGATGTCCCAGGCAGCCTGTGTGAAACAAAGCATTCATCCCTGGGTGTGGAGGGCATTTCTGTGTGCCTGCCCCTTGGGGAGGACTGTGTGGAGCTAGCCTCCTCTGCATCTCCCAGGCCCACATGCAGAGCCAGGCCTGCCAGTGACTTCACGGGAATTGTGTCATAATTGGTGTCACTTGCCCCAGTCAATGCCATTCTTGTTTCTGAGGTGAACTGATCTCTGTCTCTGATGGCCTGACCCAAATTCTGATCCCCAGTGATCACTCTTATCTACAGTATGGGCCTGATCCACTTGCGTTCCCTGCATAGTAGGAATGGAAACCTGAGGCAATGGAGACACCCCTACACACACTTGTGATCCATCCATACTTTATTATCCCTGACCTTTCTCACCTGTTTGCTTCTCTGGGCACTGGGATGCTCTGCCCTGGACCAGTCCCCCGCTCAGACGGAAGCAGCTTTGGGCCCTTAGCTTCTCTGCCAGCCCCCACCCCATATCCTGTTTCCCTGCTGCTGGATCCCCCCTGACCTCCAGGTCTCTGCACCTGCTCTTCCTTACCTCCTGTCTTCCGGTTCTCTGAACTTCTCGGGCCTGCACTTGATGGGCTCTTATCTGTCAAGCCTGTCACTTTGGGAACTGTCTGTGCCACTGGCTGGTATATATCAGTGCCATCTAGGCATTGTGTGTACAGCTGGGAAAACATCAACCAGATCTCTGCTCTTACGGAGGCTGTTGGATTTGGGAGCGGAAAAATAAACAGGACAATCCCAGACAGTGATAAAGTCCAGGAAGAAAAATGACAGAAGGAGATGGGATTTTTTTTTTTTTTTAAAGCACTGAGGAGTTAGCTTTGGATGAGAAGGCCAAAGAAGGCTTCTCCCAGGGGGGGTGTTTAGCCCACACGACACCAAGCTGCTGCCGGGTGGGGTGGGAGGAGGGAGTTGTGGCAGAGCATGCCAGGTGCCAGACGGGCTGTGTGCCAGGTCCTAAGGCTGCATGTGCACTCCACAGGGGGAGCAGAGGCAGCCGCAGCTGGAGCAAGGAGCAAGGAGCAGTGTGGGCACTACCTGAGCACTGGGCAGAGGTCAGTGTCTAATGGCCCTGCAGGCTGTGGGTCTCAGTGTGAAGAGAGGGAAGGTGGGGAGGGGGTGGGTGTTCCTGAGTGTGACCTGGCTGGTGCTGGCCTTGGCCTGCTCCGTCACCCACTGTCACCTCCGTAGGTGGGGAAGAGAGGCAAGGAGGAGGTTCTTCCTGTTTCCTTCAGTCTGTAGGTATACCTACCATGAGGGTAGAGAACCGGGGTAGGGCTTTGGTTGCTGGTCTGGGGGCCTCGCTGGCTTGGGGATGCCTGTCTGTGTCCAAGGCAGTAACACCATGTAGGGTTCTGCACAGAAGCTGATGGGAGGCCCCCACCATGGCCCTGGGTGGCTGCATGAGGTGGCTCAACTAAGGTAGCCCCTGCACCATGTTGCAAACCTAGGTAGTGTTCTGAGTCACATAGAGAGCTTTTACATGTGTTTCATTCCAGCTTTCTTATGGAACTGAAGAAGAAAAAACTTAACGTTGGATGTCATTGGAGATAAAAGCCTGTGAAGGTTTTACTTTGACTTACATTTTGCTTTTTGTCTCTGTTCCCACCACTATTACCAAGGATCTGTTTTTTGGAGGGCTGGGTGATGTGATAAGACACCATCACCAAAGCAGAAATTCTCCACCCTCGAGGAAAATAGACTGTTCTTTGGAATTAAACTGTTAGGAAAAAAATGAGCTGGGTAGTTTGGTGTGTCTGAGGAGGTCTTGATTATTCTACTGTAATGTGGCCAGGGTGATAAAAGAAACGTCTTTCTGCTTTAAAACGCTTGGAACCTAGGTCTGTTTGTGGCTTGGGGCTCTTGCAGTGATCTGCTAGTAGAGGGCCAGCCCACCCAGCACCCCCACGAGAGCCTGGCCAGGTTCACAAGCTACCCAGCCAAAGGTCTGGGGAGGCCCCAGGAGTGCTGTGGACAGGAGTGCAGTCAGAACACGGGGGCCTGGGAGGAATCAGAGGCTCGTTCCTTTACTTTCTTTGCCAGCAAGGCCTTTTCCTTCATGCCTCAAGTCCTGGCTGGAGGGGAGTGTGCTCATGTGAGGGGGTTTGACCCGGGCTCAGAGTAGGCCAGTCGCTGACGTGGGGTTCCTCACCACGCCCGGTGGTGGGTGAACCTGCCTGGTGGTGGGTGGATTCTTCTGCCAGAACTGCTTGGACAAGTGTCATGCCCCTGTGGCCACCGTGAGAGCTGCTCGCCCTCCTCATGCCTGCCTTCACACCTCAGCTGCCTCTCAGGGCCAGTGGGCGGTGGCTGAGCATCTCTTGTCTGAGTCCCTGCATCTGCTCTTCCTTCCACCTGTGAGCCTTCCTTCCTGGGAGCTCACTCCTGCTCTCCTTCTGTCCTTTCAGAGGTAGGGCCCAGCCCCTCCTTCATCCTCATTCTTCACATTTACACTACCTGTCATTGCATATTTATTGTATATGTTTGTCATCTCTCTCCCCCACTTAGAACACAAGTCCCCAAAGGGCAGGGAGTTTTGTGTCTCTTGTTCCCCACCTTCCCCTGAGTGAATAGCAGCACGTCTCCCACCTCAACTCAGTCTGTGTGGTACAGTTATAGCCGGGCTAATTTGAAAATCACAGTGATACAGTAATGTTTTTAGTGAGATTGGAAACATGAAGAGAGTCCCTGTGGACTCTGTGTCGAGGAGGTCCCAAAAAGCTATTCTGTATGATTCAGACATGGGAGCCATTGTTTATTTCTGGAAAGCAGACAGTTTATACATGGCTTAAGGAAGGGCTCTTTACTAGATGTCTGAGCTTGGGCAAGTAACTGATGTTTCAAGAGCCTGCTACCTCTTTTATAAAACAGAAGATATAATTTCACCGACCTCATAGGCTTGTTGTAAGGATTGCATGTGACAAAACTTGTTGAAGCACCTATATTAGCAAAGTGCATTCATTACTGTGAATTGTCACTAACTGGCGGGCATGTACTGCATCTGTTACCACCCGACCAGAATTGTCTGTGTAAACCTGACATTGTTGACACGTTTGAACACAGGGCTTCAGGAACATGTTGATGTAGCTGTCCTTAGCATTTACAGGCAACAAGACCTGACCAGATATGGGAGGAAACAAGCAGTGCTCCAGAGGAAGGGGGGTGTCCTTACAAAGAAAAAAGAAAAAAAGAAAATTTTCTTACTCTCAAGTCCAGATAAATTTTGATTTCCCTCCAGTCCTTTGCAAATAGATATGCATGTGTATGCTTGTTTAAAAAAATAGAAATATTTTATATACAGTTTTTAAAATTCACTTTTGTGTAATTTTCTCGTGAGATATTTCTAATCGCTATATACTTTACTTCCTCATCCATCCATTCAGTAAATATTTATTGAGCTCCAGATGTTAATGGCTGGTGGCAATAAACAGAGATGACAGGACAGACTTCTCTGCCTTCCTTGAATTTCCAATCTGGCGATTTACAGACGGACATAATGTAATTTAATTTTTTTGGTGGATATTTGGGTAATGTCTGGTTCTTATCTATAATCAATAACACTACTCTCTTTTAAAACTAACACTCCTTTTAATGTTTTTGTACAGAATGAATGGCCTGTATTTTGCTCATTACTACAACTGTATTATCTTTCTGTGGGAAGGTCACTTGAAAATTAATTTAAAAACATATAACTGATGAAACTTGACATTCCTGGCAGTCAGTGGGAGTGAGAGATTGGGGTTAATTCCTTTCTCATTAGCACCTTTCTTTCTCATTAACACTCTGTCTTTGCTGGTTTCTCCAGAGCAGTAAGTGGGGCTGCTTTTTGGCTCTGTTGTTCTCACTCTGCCTGTCTGGCTAACTGTGGTGAAGAGGGACTTGCATTAGGAATGAGTGCAGATAGAAATTATTTTTGGCAGTTCAGATGTGCTCCTTGTTCATTGCACAGTTGGTTCTGTGCTAGTCAATCATGGCAGCTGTACCTTAAACGTAGTTCTCAATCGTGGCTGTGCTTAGAATCCTTAACATGTGGGTCTGCAGATCTTGAGTGAGCTCCTTGAAGATAGGACTGGGTAACTGTGAGTCCACAGGCAAAACTAATGCACAGCAGGCTGGAGAACCTTCGCTTCAGAAGCAAGTCCCAGGGAAAGGGTGGGGGCATAGCATAGGCCCTAAGTATAGCCTTCTTGATAATTGTTCAAGGGTTGATCAGCTTGATGATTGGGGCAGTTGGGGTTTAACCATCCAGCCTCATGGCTTTAGCTAACAGACCTATCAGCTGACAGACCTGTCTCCACCTGCAGGACCTCCTTGCTGAGATCCCATCTCCCCGGACTCCAGCTATGAAGGAAGGCATAACTGCCAGTTTTATCTCCTTGGCTGTCCTGCTCAAGGATGTGGCAACACCTCCCAGCCCCTTCTTACCCGCTAGTGTCATGGCTTTCTGGAGATGAAAACTTGCAGAAGCTGTCAGAATACCTGTTTGAGATTTTGTTGATCTCACCCTTGATCAAAGAACATCTCTGGCCTGATAGAAACCAAAGTGTACTTTCTCCAGGGGCACATCTTAAATGTTTTCGATGGTGTTGCTCTCATCTATATCATGTACAATAATTTTGAGGAACACAGAATTGAGGTAGTAATGTTGGGATTAAATTTTTATTGGTAAATCTGAAGCACAAACAACATTCTAAAACCCTATTAGTAATTTAAATTTGTAGTCCTGCTGAGGACACATTTTACTGCTATAGTAACTGTAAAACACAATGCTAAATATAAAAGTATTATACTAGAATTTGGAGGAATGTTTATATCTTTTCTTTGTTAAGTGCTATGAAATTATTCTTGGGCGTACAGTCTCAATGGATAAATGGGTTATCAATAATACTAAAACAGAAACCAGAATACTCTGGTATTTGTTTAAATTTGCAGTAAAGCTCTTAATAGTTTTTGCAGGTTTACCTGTAAAATACAAAGGTGAGGAATATTTTCATCACCTAGAAAGGTGTAATTTATTTGGCCTTATTTGTGGGAAATTGTACTTCATTTATTCGTTGGTCCCTTCATTTGTTCATTCCCTGAGTTGCTAATATAATCCATGCTAAGTATTATAATGTTCTAGGCACTGTGCCAGCTGGTAAGAAGACAAAGGTGGGCTTAACATCATCTTTGTCCTCGTGTGTTTTATTGACAGGCTCTTTTATCTTGTGTTGGACTGTCTTGAAATAATGACTCAAATAGGTGCTTCAGTTGAAAATGAACTTTTTTTCCTTTTGTGTTAGGAGAGAGGGGAACACCACCATCATGCTCCTCATATTGTCCTGGCAGGATCCAATGAGTTAGTCCATGTAAAGTACTTAGGACAGTAGCTAACACACTGAATTTACTCCGTGAATGGTGGTAGTGGTGACGGTGAACGTCAGCACCCTCCTCCTCATTGTCGGTTCCCTCAGCCCTACCGCACAGAGTCACAAAAGGTCCATCCAGTAGGTGAGCTCAGCAAGGGACAGTAGGCCACACTCACTGGTGGGCTGTATTTTAAGAGTTGAGGTAGTAACTTCTTAATGCTGATATGACTGATGCCTTTGTATTCTACACTGGGGATGCTCCACTGATGACTGATATCGCAAACTATGGGTTGGAGGACTCTGTCCATAGTCCTGTTGACTTTTAACAAAAAGGCAAAAGATTACCAGCCCTGATGAGACCAGCACAAGGGCTAGCCTCTGTCAGCTCCAGAGGGAGGCTGACATTACTCATTGTCCTTCCCTTCCTGTTTGTAGCCATGCCTCCTGCCTCGAGGTGGAAGTCACACAAGAAGGCAAGGTCAGGGAATGGCTGCCCACACTGTCATTCCCTCTGTGTCAAAATTCTCTGTTCTCTCTCTACAGAGGGGCAGTTGGGAAGACAAGGATTGGGAGAAAATACCTTAATTAGTGGTTCTTAAATGGGGGTAATGGTGCACCCCCTCCCACACTCACTGGGACATTTTTGGTTGTCACGTGGGGGGACTCCTACTGTCATTTATTGGCTAGAGGCTAGGGAGGCTACCAAGCACTCCACAGTGCACAGGCTGAGGGGTGCTGGTCCCACAGCAAAGAATTATCTGTCCCAATGCATCAGTAGTGTCAAACCTGATAAACCCTGAGTTAACCCAACCTAGGAGGCCAGGGCTTATGTGTGTATGGCTAACTACAATTGCTGGTAAAAGTTGATGCCATTTTTACATGTGGACACTGGAGATGGGAAAGATTGATATCCTTTATTTGAGGAGTGTTTTCTTTTTTTAAATTGACTTACATACAACAAAATGCACTAATCTTAGTGTATAGATTGATGAATTTTGACTTGTGTATCACTCCTGTAACCATCACCCAGATCAATATCAAACATTCCTATTAATTTGATTTTCTTTACCCTTTAGCCTGTGGAATAGTTTCTTTATACTGAAAATACAGCCACTTCTCAGTGGCACCATTGGCCTCATCAGCATGGTTAGCCTCTGGCAGTCTTGAGAACTAGCTGATGCTTTTGATTCAGTGTAAGAGCCAAGCCGGAGACTGACTCCTGCTGTCCTTGCCGCCTAAGGACGTGCCAGGGACGGGCTGTGAGTCATCTGACCCTGTGGCTGCAGCTACCAGGCGAGAGTGATTTCACCACACTTTGGATAAAATGATAAGGCTTTGCGTCCTTCAGGGAGAGATTTCTTCAGGAAGGATGAGAGCATTTTCCAGAGCAAGGTTTTCTTTCTTATTAATATATGTAATAGGCACTAATGTCGCACTTTCAGTTTATTATGTGCCAGCTGGTGTTCACAACATGTTATAAATATTAATTAATTAAGTCCTCATAACAACTCCAAATAGGTAGGCTTATTTTTATTTATTTATTTATTTATTTTGGTATCATTAATCTACAATTACATGAAGAACATTATGATTACTAGGCTCCCCCCTTCACCAAGTCCCCCCCACATACCCCTTCACAGTCACTGTCCATCTGTGTAGTAAGATGCTGTAAAATCACTACTTGTCTTCTCTGTGTTGCACAGCCCTCCCCTTTCCCCCACCCCACACATTATACATGCTAATCATAATAACCCCTTTCTTCTTCCCCACACTTTTCCCTCCCTACCCTCCCATTCTCCCCAGTCTCTTTCCCTTTGGTAACTTAGTCCATTCTTGGGTTCTGTGATTCTGCTGCTGTTTTATTCCTTCAGTTTTTCTTTTGTTCTTATACTCCACAGATGAGTGAAATCATTTGGTATTTGTTTTTCTCTGCTTGGCTTATTTCACAGAGCATAATACCCTCTAGCTCCATCCATGTTGTTGCAAATGCTAGGATGTGTTTTCTTCTTATGGCTGAATAATATTCCATTGTGTATATGTACCACATCTTCTTTATCCATTCATCTACTGATGACACTTAGGTTGCTTCCATTTCTTGGCTATTGTAAATACTGCTGCGACAAACATAGGGGTGCATCTGTCTTTCTCAAACTGGAGTGCTGCATTCTTAGGGTAAATTCCTAGAAGTGGAATTCCTGGGTCAAATGGTAAGTCTATTTTGAGCATTTTGAGGAACCTCCATATTGCTTTCCACAATGGTTGAACTAATTTACATTCCCACCAGCAGTGTAGGAGGGTTCCCCTTTCTCCGCAACCTTGCCAACATTTGTTGTTGTTTGTCTTTTGGATGGTGGCCATCCTTACTGGTGTGAGGTGATATCTCATTGTGGTTTTAATTTGCATTTCTCTGATAGCTAGCGATGTGGAGCATCTTTCCATGTGTCTGTTGGCCATCTGAATTTCTTCTTTGGAGAAGAAGAAATCTGTGGCTTTCAGAAGAAATCTGAGTCTGTTCAGCTCCTCTGCCCATTTTTTAATTGGATTATTTGCTCTTTGTTGAGGTGGGTGAGCTCTTTACATATTTTGGATGTCAAGCCTTTATCAGATCTGTCATTTACGAAAATATTCTATACTGTAGGGTACCTTTTTGTTCTATTGATGGCGTCCTTTGCTGTACAGAAGCTTTTCAGCTTGATATAGTGCCACTTGTTCATTTTTGCTTTTGTTTTCCTTGCCCGGGGAGATATGTTCATGAAGAAGTCGCTAATGTTCACATCCAAGAGATTTTTGCCTATGTTTTTTTCTAAGAGTTTTATGGTTTCATGACCTACATTCAGGTCTTTGATCCATTTTGAATTTACTTTTGTGTATGGGGTTAGACAGTGATCGAGTTTCATTCTCTTACATGTAGCTATCCAGTTTTGCCAGCACCATCTGTTGAAGAGACTGTCATTTCCCCATTGTATGTCCATGGCTCCTTTATCATATATTAATTGACCATATATGTTTGGGTTAATGTTTGGAGTCTCTATTCTGTTCAACTGGTCTGTGGCTCTGTTCTTGTGCCAGTACCAAATTGTCTTGATTACTGTGGCTTTGTAGTAGAGCTTGAAGTTGGGGAGCGAGATTCCCCCCCACTTTATTCTTCCTTCTCAGGATTGCTTTGGCTATTCGTGGTCTTTGGTGGTTCCATATCAATTTTTGAACTATTTGTTCCAGTTCATTGAACTATTGGTAATTTGATAGGGATTGCATCGAATCTGTATATTGCTTTGGGCAGGATAGCCATTTTGACGATATTAATTCTTCCTAGCCATGAGCATGGGATGAGTTTCCATTTGTTAGTGTCCTCTTTAATTTCTCTTAAGAGTGCCTTGTAGTTTTCAGGGTATAGGTCTTTCACTTCTTTGGTTAGGTTTATTCCTAGGTATTTTATTCTTTTTGATGCTATTGTGAATAGAATTGTTTTCCTGATTTCTCTTTCTATTAGTTCATTGTTAGTGTATAGGAAAGCCACAGATTTCTGTGTATTGATTTTGTATCCTGCAACTTTGCTGTATTCCGATATCAGTTCTAGTAATTTTGGGGTGGAGTCTTTAGGGTTTTTTATGTACAGTATCATGTCATCTGCAAATAGTGACAGTTTAACTTCTTGTTTACCAATCTGGATTCCTTGTATTTCTTTGTTTTGTCTGATTGCCGTGGCTAGGACCTCCAGTACTATGTTAAATAACAGTGGAGAGAGTGGGCATCCCTGTCTAGTTCCCAATCTCAGAGGAAAACCTTTTAGCCTCTCACTGTTCAGTATGATGTTAGCTGTGGGTTTATCATATATGGCCTTTATTATGTTGAGGTACTTGCCCTCTATGCCCATTTTGTTGAGAGTTTTTATGATGAATGGATGTTGAATTTTGTTGAATGCTTTTTCAGCATCTATGGAGATGATCATGTGGTTTTTGTCCTTCTTTTTGTTGATGTGGTGGATGATGTTGATGGATTTTCGAATGTTGTGCCATCCTTGCATCCCTGGGATGAATCCCACTTGGTTATGGTGTATGATCCTTTTGATATATTTTTGAATTCGGTTTCCTAACATTTTGTTGAGTATTTTTGTATCTACGTTCATCAGGGATATTGGTCTGTAGTTTTCTTTTTTGGTTGGGTCTTTGCCTGGTTTTGGTATTAGGGTGATGCTGGCTTCATAGAATGAGTTTGTGAGTATTCCCCCCCTTCTATTTTTTGAAAAACTTTAAGGAGAATGGGTATTATGTCTTCTCTGTATGTCTGATAAAATTTCAAGGTAAATCCATCTGGCCCGGGGGTTTTGTTCTTGGGTAGTTTTTTGATTACCACTTCAATTTCATTGCTGGTAATTGGTCTGTTTAGATTTTCTGTTTCTTTCTGGGTCAGTCTTGGAAGGTTGTATTTTTCTAGGAAGTTGTCCATTTCTCCTAGGGTTTCCAGCTTGTTAGCATATAGGTTTTCATAGTATTCTCTAATAATTCTTTGTATTTCTGTGGGGTCCGTCTTGATTTTTCCTTTCTTGTTTCTGATTCTGTTGATGTGTGTCGACTCTCTTTTTCTCTTAATAAGTCTGGCTAGAGGCTTATCTATTTTGTTAATTTTCTCAAAGACCCAGCTCTTGGTTTCTTTGATTTTTTCTATTGTTTTATTCTTCTCAATTTTATTTATTTCTTCTCTGATCTTTATTATGTCTCTCCATCTGCTGACCTTACGCCTCATTTGTTCTTCTTTTTCCAATTTCGATAACTGTGACATTAGACTATTCATTTGGGATTGTTCCTCCTTCTTTAAATATGTCTGGATTGCTATATACTGTCCTCTTAAGACTGCTTTTGCTGCGTCCCACAGAAGTTGGGGCTTTGTGTTATTGTTGTCATTTGTTTCCATATATTGCTGGATCTCCATTTTAATTTGGTCTTTGATCCATTGACTATTTAGAAGCATGTTGTTAAGCCTCCATGTGTTTGTGAGCCTTTTTGCTTTCTTTGTACAATTTATTTCTAGTTTTGTACCTTTGTGGTCTGAAAAGTTGGTTGGTAGGATTTCAATCTTTTTTAATTTACCGAGGCTCTTTTTGTGGCCTAGTATGTGGTCTATTTTGGAGAATGTTACATGTGGACTTGAGAAGAATGTGTATCCTGTTGCTTTTGGATGTAGAGTTCTATAGATGTCTATTAGGTTCCTCTGTTCTAGTGTGTTGTTCAGTGCCTCTGTGTCCTTACTTATTTTCTGTCTGGTGGATCTGTCCTTTGGAGTGAGTGGTGTGTTAAAGTCTCCCAAAATGAATGCATTGCATTCTATTTACTCCTTTAATTCTGTTAGTATTTGTTTCACAAATATTGGTGCTCCTGTGTTGCATGCATATATGTTTATAATGGTTATGTCCTCTTGTTGGACTGAGCCCTTTATCATTATGTAGTATCCTTCTGTATCTCTTGTTACTTTCTTTGTTTTGAAGTCTATTTTGTCTGATACTAGTATTGCAACACCTGCTTTTTTCTCCCTTTTGTTTGCATGAAATATCTTTTTCCATCCCTTGACTTTTAGTCTGTGCATGTCTTTGGGTTTGAGGTGAGTCTCTTGTAAGCAGCATATAGATGGGTCTTGCTTTTTTATCCCTTCTGTTACTCTGTCTTTTAATTGGTGCTTTCAGTCCATTTACATTTAGGGTGATTATTGAAAGATATGTACTTATTGCCATTTCAGGCTTTAGATTCGTGGTTACCAAAGGTTCAAGGTTAGCTTCTTTACTACCTTACTGTCTAACTTAACTCGCTTATTGAGCTATTAAAACACAGTCTGATGATTATTTCTATCCCTTCTTATTCCTCCTCCTCCATTCTTCATACGTTGTACGTTTTGTTCTATGCTCTTTTTAGGAGTGCTCCCATCTAGAGCAGTCCCTCTAAAATACCCTGTAGAGGTGGTTTGTTGGAGGCAAATTCCCTCAACTTTTGCTTGTCTGGGAATTGTTTAATCCCTCCTTTGTATTTAAATGATAATCATGCTGGATACAGTATCCTTGGTTCAAGGCCCTTCTGTTTCATTGCATTAAATATATCATGCCATTCTCTTCTGGCCTGTAAAGTTTTGGTTGAGAAGTCTGATGATAGCCTGATGGGTTTTCCTTTGTAGGTGACCTTTTTACTCTCTCTGGCTGCCTTTAATACTCTGTCCCTGTCCTTGATCTTTGCCATTTTAATTATTATGTGTCTTGGTTTTGACCTCTTTGGATCCCGTCTCTCGGGAGTTCTGTGTGCCTCTGTAGTCTGAGCAACTATTTCCTCCCCCAGTTTGGGGAAGTTCTCAGCAATTATTTCTTCAAAGACACTTTCTATCCCTTTCTCTCTCTCTTCTTCCTCTGGTACCCCTATAATGCAGATATTGTTCCTTTTGGATTGGTCACACAGTTCTCTTAATATTGTTTCATTCCTGGAGATCCTTCTATCACTCTCTGCATCAGCTTCTATGAGTTCCTGTTCTCTGGTTTCTATTCCATCAATGGCCTCTTGCATCTTATCCATTCTGTTTATAAATCCTTCCAGAGATTGTTTCACTTCTGTAATCTCCCTCCGGATGTCATCCCTTAACTCTTTTATATTTCTCTGCAGCTCCGTCATCATGTTTATGATTTTCATTTTGAATTATTTTTCAGGAAGTCTGGTTAGGTCTATCTCTTTCTCAGGGGTTGTGATTTTGCTCTGTATCAAATTTTTCTACCTTTTCATGGCGATAGAGATAGTTTGTGGAGCTGGCGCAAGCGATGGCTGGGCGAATGTCCCCTCTTGTTGGTTTTTGGCTTTCCTCTCCTTGGAGAACAGCGACCTCTAGCGGCTTGTGCTGGGCAGCTGCACGCACACGGGGCTTCTGATTCTTGCCCGGCTGCTATGGAATTTAGCTCCGCGTTTGCTGTGGGCGTGGCCTGCCTCGGGCGGCTGCTCCGATATGGCGGAGCCGTGTCGGAGGGGAAACGGCCGGGAGGCTGTTTTATCTCCGTGAGGGGCCTCCAAGCTGCCCTGCTGCCCAGGGTGTTAGAGTGCCCAGAGTTTCCCGGGATTCCCAGCTGCTGGGCTAAGTGTCCCAGGATGCTTCCATCCAGCTGTGGGGCCCCTGTCTCTTTAAGACTTTCAAAAAGCACTCGCTTTTCTTTGTCCCAGGGGTGCCTGCTGCAGGGACCCACTCACAGGTCTTGCTGTCCTGTTTCCCTAGTTTCATACACTGTGTCTGCACTCTGTTGGGGATGGCTGTGGCTGGGTGTTTAGCAGTCCTGGGCTCCCTCTCCCTCCCCGCTCCAACTCCTCTCCTCCTGCCGGGAGCTGGGGTGAGGGGCGCTCGGGTCCCACAGGGCCGTGGCTTGTATCTTACCCATTTGCGAGGCTCTGGGTTCTCGCAGGTGTGGATGTGGTCTGGCTGTTGTCCTGTGTCTTCTGGTCTCTCTTTTAGGGAGAATTGAATTTGTTGTATTTTCAAAAATATATGTGGTTTTGAGAGGAGATTTCCGCTGCTCTACTCACGCCGCCATCTTGGCTCCGCCCCTGGTAGGCTTGTTTTTATCACTCTTTTACAGATAAGGAAACAGGAACAGAGAGTAAGGACTCAAACCTAGGAAGTTTGGCTCCAAAGTCTGGACAGTTAACCATGGCTTTGGATGACAGACCCTGAATTTTATACTTGGTTTCTTTTCTCTCCCTGGCTCTTCTGGCTGGTCCCAGTTGAGGCATGAGGGAGTTAGGCAGACCTGAATCGAGTTCCTTTTCTGATTTGTTACCTGTGTAATCACTGGCATATTACTTCATGTCTGTGAGCCTCAGTTTTCTCACCTGTAAAATAAAGTCATACCTACGTCACAGAAAATATGAAAAAAATGGGATTAAAAAAATATATATGTGTGTGGCATGTAATAGGCATTCAGAAAATAGTAGTTCCTTTCTCCCTTTCTTTGTTACAGTCATATGTTTCGCACTATTGCTCTAACATCATGGCTGGCCTGTCTTCAGGTAAGACACACTGAAGAGCAACAGCTGGGCCTGATCAGGTGGTGGTTTGAATGAGTGAACCAAGTGCTGTAGAGCCTACCCTTGTGAAGTCTGATGTCTGGGCTTGGACGAGTGGTGGGGAGAATGAGGTTATGCCAAGCACACAGAACCAGACTTTCAGGATAAAATGTGGGTTTTGTTTCTGTTCGTAGTTTTTCATCAGCTCCAGCTATGCTGCCTGGAAACCACTAAGAACACAAGCTTCCGTGTAAATGATGTATTGATGTTTCTATTCTGAAGAGTTTCTCTCTTTACCTGGCAAAATAGGACAGCCCAAGTACCTCTCGGCCAAGGTCCATTGGCCATGCTCTGAGCTTGGTGAATTGATCGGGTGTGTATTTCTTTCTTGGCCAGATCAGAGCACCTGCTCAGAGCACGTTTGCTCTGTTCCCAGCAGAATGGAAAGTGGCATCTTCTGGGTTTCAGTTCAGGACTTTCCCACATTCTGCCACCCACATGGTACCTCTGCCCCAGCCTACTCCCGCTTCATTAATGAGCTTGGATTCAGTTCACATGGTAGCTGTCCTATTGTCCTTCTGCCTTTCTCACATATACAAGTTAGTATGTCTTTGTTTGATCATCCAGAGGAGAGGAGGGACTAAGTTAGTCTTTGTGTATGTGTGGCATATCTTGTGAACAAACTTAACGAATGCTTATGTAGATGTAAGGATAATGTGTCTGTGATTGGTCTGAAGAGGAGTACAGTGCTCTTCAACCCACAGTTCAGATGTCTTAAGAAAGGGAATCAACTCTTAAACATAAGCAACATAAGAGAATATCCCCAGCATCTAAAACAATGCCTGGCACATAATAGTTGCTTAATAAATATTTCTTGAATGGATGAATGAATCTAGTTTTTATTTTAAGTATCTTTCTAAATCTCATTACCATTAACTCTGGGTTATCCAGCATGCCCAGGATCTAGCACAGTAACCTTTATTAAGTATTACCTTATATAACCAACAGAAATAAAGACATTGCAAAAAATTGGGCCATATTAGAGTATACAGCTCGGGAAAACAACAATGAACTTGATTGAGAAGCTACTTCAGCTTGCTGCCCTTTGGAGCTGTCATTCTGTGTGTCAGTAAAGATCATGTACAAGGAGGAGGAATTGATTAAAGTGTTTTGGTAGGGTGCTACGTAACAGGAGTTTTCTCTGTGGGCCTAATAGATGAAAATAATTTTTATGTCATTTATTGCCAGCTTGCATTGCAGAACAGCCGATTTTTTTGTGTGTTCTCTGGGCCACTTGAAGATGGCCTCTGTCATCTTTTAAGCTATAGTTTGTTTGGACTGGTCTTTGAGCAGTATCTTTGGACTGTGCCACTTCCGGTTCTTCAAGTCAGAGAGTGTGAGCAAGAGAGCCTGTGAGTGTGCACATGCCAGACAAATACACAAGGGCTGAACAGTTTTTGAACTCTGCGTTCTCTTTTCCAGATCTGAAGAAAACGCTGGCGGTGCTCTTGGATAATATTCTGCAGCGCATTGGCAAGCTGGAGTCAAAGGTGGACAATCTTGTAATCAATGGCACAGGAACAAACTTGACCAACTCTTCCACAGCTGTTCCCAGCTTGGTAGCACTTGAGAAAATTAATGTGGCAGGTAAGAACAGCAGTTCTGTGCCCTGACATGGAGTCAGACCCTGCTGTAAACTGGGAAAAGAATGAAGGAGCACAGTGGTTCTTACTAGTGTAAGATTAAGTCCATAAACTTACCGTTGCCCCTGTAAGTATTTTATTTTTGAATTACATGTTAAAACGTGTTACAGTCTCATCATGATGTGGGATATCTGGTGGTTCTATGACATATTTCACATAATGAGCTCCTGGAATTCACTTTGAATGAGAAGATTCAGAGTAAGTGAAATGGGTAAGTGAAATACAGAGGGTATCAGGAAGCTCATGGCAGTTAGAGCGCCTTCGTCCTTCCCATTTTCATCAGACAGTTTCAAAATAGTTACATGCAATAGATTCTCTCCTCTCTGTTGTTAAAGAAGGGCCACCATTGCGGAACATGCCTCCCTTGTACCTATGGGGAAATATGAATTCTGGAAATGGTGCTCAGGAAATGAACGGCCCTTTCTGTAGCCATTCTTGGATGCCAGCAGGCAGTTCCCACTGGAATGTGTTTTGTCTGGCCCCTTCTTGAAACTGGAATCTTGGATGAGAAGAAAGAAACTCCTGTTACGTAGCACCCTACCAAAACACTTTAATCAAAATCGAAAGCAAAACCCAAACCATATACAGCATGTATTGTCCACAGCTCACAACACCTGTGACATGTATGGGATCCCACCCTCCCCACTGACCCCCACAGCAGCCCTGTTACACAGCACTTTGTGGTTGAGCCAGGTGTTGCTTGCCCTTATTAGGGTAACCGCTGCTGTTTCCTAGGGACCCAGCACAAAGCAAAGAGCTTGAGGATTAGAATTAGGTGTCTTGGGTAAATGGTTGTGAATAGCTTGTCTATGTACCTGGTAGGTGATAGCCAAACACTAGTTGATGGATAAAATAAGTAGCTGGGTTACTTTGGAAATTTATAAATCATTTCAGTACACTTTTTGGCGTGTTTCTCTCTGCCTCTTTCTTACAGAAATTCACAGACTTAAGTGGGAGAGATGCTTTTACTTTCTTACCTCCCAGTGTCAAAATATTTAATTGTTTCACATTATGCAAGGTTTTTGTATTACCTTTCTGTTATGTTCTTTGCCCTTTAGCGAGTTTTAGATGGCAAAATATATTTCTAATAATCCAAAGTATCCAACTAAACAAAGGTATTAAAAATAACTTTTAATTACAACACAGAAGCAGTGTCATCTAGGCCATAAATCCTGTCTTCCCTGCAGTTTCCAACAGCTTCTGTAATTAGAGAAGAAAACCTCCCACTGTGTTGAGCTGCTTATTAATAAATGGAACCCATGCCTCTCCCAGCCCCACTCCTCCACCCCCGTCCCCAGTAGGAAATGCTATTGAAAAGATCCTATCTGATTGCACAGCTGCTCTGTTACCATATTTCTAGGGGTGGGGAGGGGTGTTTTGCCTCTGACTTTGCTGCCTCCCACTGCCTCCGTCCTTAAGGCCCATGTAAACACATCCACTATCATTCTCTTCCTTGATAAGGGATCTTGCTGACTGTCCTGTTTGTGTGCCAGGCCCACAGGAAGAGTTCTCTGCCTGGGCTCCAAGTCCCAGGGTACACAGTTGTGGGTAGACCTCCAGGAATTAGGGCAGGGAAGGAGCTGGTGGCTACTTCTTTCAAATGGGATCCCATCCCCACATACTGAGCCAGTTTACGTGTTAACAAACATCTCTTGCATATAGTCTCAACATCATTAACTCCTAGTGGGGCTCCCCACCACCACCAAAATATGCCACTGGTTACTGAGATTTTATTAATATTCAAAGAACCAAAGTATTTTGGTTCTTTTTCCTTTGTGGGAAAGGGGAGCAAGTTTAGAGTTTTTTCCCTAAAAATTAACCACATTCTTCTTTGCACCTTTCATTTGTATGGGATATGCTCCATGCCTTTGAGATTTTTACTAGCCAATTAGGAAAACTACATATATGAATAAAATAACACAAACCATGGTTGCTGTAAGTGGAAGACATCCCACAGGAAGGTAAACTTTGAAGGTGGGTAGGATTGAGGCATCTGGATCTTGTGGAGGAGATGCAGACTAGAAATGGACTGACCCACAAAAAAGTTGGAAAGAACGAGAGGAAACTAATCCAGCAGCCATCCTGTAAATAAATACCAGTTATTATTCCTGACCCTTGGAGGCACATGATTTTATCTTCTCAGCATCTCCAAGAAGTGGTTTCATAGGTTTTACTGAGCTCAGGTATTTGGGAGAGGGGACCCCTGATTCTAGGATCCCCTGAGCTCTGCTGTGACCTAGTGACATGTAGAGAAGAGACTGTGAATGTTCCATATCGCTTCCATTTGTAAATCATCATAAATGCATGCGTATAGAGAAATGTGCTACCATTTTCTTAGAGGTTCCTGAAGAGCTAACGGTTTCCTGGCATATTTCATTCCTTGTCTAATGAGGTTCTGTGTGTCTAAGGGTTTGTGTGTAACCGTGCGTGTGTGCATGTACCTCACCTTCCTTAGACATTGCTGTGGCCACAGTGCATGTAGGTGTGAAGCAAGAGTTGAAGGCATCCTCCTGTATGCCCGCTGCCCCTAAGGTGGGAGGGTCCATTATGTTTAGTTAACCCCGATGTATTTCTAATCGTTTTGCTGTGCCTATAGATGAGGATGCCAAAAAGGAAGACGAGAACTTAGGTTCATAGGCCTCCTTCATGAAAAGCCCCTCATTGCTTTTGTTACCCTCCCTCCCATCTGTGGTCATAGAAAGAATGGCTCTTGAGCTGTGAGAGAGTTCCTTTTTAGAGGGTTCCAGTCCTAGTTGAGCGAAGTTTTTCTTTCTCTTACTGCATTAAGACATGTGGTAATTGCTCAGAAATGTTCTCCCTGGTGTGTCTTTACTGCTTACTGATGTTTCTGATTACTGACTGTTGTATCTTATTGCATGCCGATCTATCTTCTGGTTGGCTATAAACTGCTTCTAATTGGGCACCATGGCAGTTGAAGTGTTTCCTCATTGATTTTCTTCTTAGGGACAGGTGAGTGTTGTGTCCGTGTGTCTGTTCTTTCTCTGTTTAGCTGTATTCTGTGTGGTTTTTACACAAGATGGCTTTTCTTTCCAAGTTTATCGCTCTTGGGCTTTTTTATTAACATGAAAATGAATGTTCCCCTAGAGAAATTTAGGTGGGAATGAACTTTATTGAAATCGAGAATCAGATTAAGCTGCATTTTTGTGCTTGGTTTATCTTGTGGAAAAGGCAGAATCAAAGAAATGAAAAAAAAAACCAAATTTTAAGAAATTCCCTCCCTTCGACCAATCACATAGCAAATCAGTTTCTCCAGGTTTACTCCCTGAAATAACTTGCATGTTCCCTTGCCAAAGTGTCTGCTTTCAGACTGAAGCTTTGTTTTTGTGAAAGGCCTATTCTGCTTTTCTCTAGTTATGTGATCTTAAATGACAAAGTAGAGCAAAGAGCATTGGGTCTGTAGTTCTTTGCCATGTACTAACTTAGGGGGAATATGTATTAATGAAAATGCTTGCCTTCTGAGGACTGACAGTGCCCACTTTGTCTTTGACCATCTTGTCTTGTGCAAAGCCTACCTGTTGGAAGTTCTCAATAAACGCGGCCCATGTGGGTCAGATTGTGCTGGAAGGGACAGCATTTTGGTAGCATTTGGTTTCGGTTCTTTTTCTCCACTTCTTCTTGTGGGTATTTGCTTTGAAGTGGGACTTGGTGTTTCATTTCCCTCTCTCAGATCTCAGCAGACACCGCCTAAGAAGCAGGACTCCGTTTTTGTTGGTCATGACTGAGCTTCCCATAGATGAGTCTGTGCTGTACAGCCTTCAGAGAATGTGATTGATTGTTACAAATTTAGACCGTAATATTTGGGGAGGCTGGAGACATTGTGTATCCCTCTATAAAAAGGAGGGGAGTGAGCATGGGTATGTGGCTGCTGTGCATTTATTTAATTGTACCCTGAAGAACCAGTTGTCCTTCACATCAGCTGAATAACTCACTTGTATTGAGAATTAGATAAAAGGCAAAATGTCATGATAGCATCCCCTTTGTATTATGACTGCTTGCAATCACAGGGTAGATAGGGAACCACAATCACAAAATCAAAGGTGTAGGCATAGCTCAAGTGGCCGTTTTCTTATATTTAGTCCAAATTGAACTGTTAGGTGGCCCTGCAGTCCCCAAACATCAGTTGCAGCATATTCTAGTATTTGCATTTGAAGTGCAGCATATTTGTACTTGGGTGCTGTTCACAATAAAAAGCACCATAATTATTGTACTTATCATCTGAAAATTGAAAATGCAAACTGTCCCTGCTGAGTTCCAGGGCTTGCCTTTGGAAGTGCAATTTTCCCCTCTTTGTGCTGCTAATGGACCTGAAATTAAGCGGCCCCTGTGGGGTTTCCTTGTTGGTGTACCCATGTTACCAGTTGCGTTGGAGAAGCACCCGAGGTGTCGCAGCCCCTGCCAGGCAGGTGGCTTTCCCTGGTTCAGTTATCAGCCAGTGAGTGACATCCCGAGTCTGCCTAGAGAAAGGAGATTGCAGAGTACTTTCTTATTTGAGCAAGAAACAAACGTGTTTCTCCTGTCTACTGTCACTTTTTGTTTGATTCTTTGCAAGGGCAGCAATAAACATTTGGCTACTTGTCAGAAAGAGTTCTTCTGGTATCTTCATAGAAAAATGAGTATCATTGTCGGTGTGGTTTGCACTTTGCATGGCCCAGGGAGTTTTGATTTTTATCATGAAGGAGAAGGAGGGCAGGACAAGGAAATGGAAGAAAAATACAGTTCAGGAGAAAGTGGTGCTGACCGTTGAGCCTGTGTGTTTACAGCACTGATTCTCAGCTGCGAGATTTTGTCCCCAGGCAATGCTCAGCAATGTCTGGAGACATTTTTGGTTGTCACAACTGAGGAGGTGCTGTTGATATCTGGTAGATAAGAGGCAGGGATGCTGCCAGACACCCCACTATGCAAGGGCAAGTCCCTACAACAGAGAACTCTCTAGCCGCAAGTGTCAATTGGCCTGTGGTTGAGAGCTCTGACACAGAGGCCTCCTCAGAGTCTGGTGTTCCTATGTACGATCAGCGCAGAGAGGCGCTGAGTCCTTCTGGTTTCCTGAGGGGCCAGCTGAGACCTAACGCCCCCTTCCCTCTTCCTAACAAAGCTGTCAACAAGTCCTCCACCACCTACCACTGCTAGCTTTGCAACTAATTTTTGACACCTCTAAAAAAGAGATCTTATAAATTCCTAGAAGACTGTTTTGGGATCCTGACCTTAAGAAACTCCTTTCCTGGACCCAAACTAGTAAATTTTTAGCAATTTTCATTTTCCTTCTGCTTATATAGAAGGTTATTATTTTCATGAAAGAGCTGCTAATTCAGAATGATGATGGCAGAGTAGTCTGAGAGAGTAGATTTAAATTACAAGAATGGTTTAGAAGAAAATCCATTTTATTAATTTTAAGCAGAGTATGTAATTATCAAGATATGAAAGAGTAAATTAAATGAGTTAAGGAAAACAAGACAGGTCCCCAAAGATCTAATTCACAGCATGAAATACCTTGCATAGCATATTTGGAGCAGTATAAAATGAGATAAGACTGGAAAGGCAGGTTGGGGGATTTGTGAGTTTTCAGGGTAAAACTAAGGAGTTTCTCTTTTGTTCTGTGGGCACTGACAGCTGATGAGGGTTTGAAGCAGGCAGGTGATTAGCTGAGATCTGTATTTGCACAGGAAAATTAATGGCTATGTGGAAGCAGGATGCTTTTGCAGGGGTCACCCCAGAAGCCAGGTGAGAAAGTTCAGTTGATTCAGGTAGGAGTCATGTAGGCTAGACTTGAAACTAGCATGAGGTCCAGGGAGAAGGAGCTGACGTGACAGGGGCACCAGAGGACCACGGGGAAGGGTGAGGAGCAGTCATAAGGATTCCCAAGGATATAGCTTGAGGGATGAGAGGGTGAGGCATTAATTGGGGGAAGCAAGCCAGCAAGGACAGGATTTGGGGGAGACAGTGGCCAGATGGTGATGTGGATGTAGGGAGTGTAAATTGCCTTGCTGCGGGCGATTCCTTTAGGAGTGTCAGTTTAAAGGAAGTTGAAAGGTTGGTTCTAGTGCTCTGGAGATGAGGACCAGGAAAGGCCAGGCTGCCTTGTTCAAATCCTGGCTCCACCACATTGTACCTGCGTGACCTTCAGCTTGTTTCTTAATCTCTCCATGGCTGGTTTCCTTATCTGTAAAATTGGGGAAATAATAGTAGAGCCCATTTCAAGGAGATTGCCAATGAGGAGAGTGAAATTATAAACTGCTTAAAAACATGCCTGGTACGAAGTTAGCACTGAATGAGCACTTGCTAATTACAGTTTAAAAGCTCTGTTTGGACTTTTGATGAAAAAATAGTAGAAATTGCATTAACTAGTTACTAAGTTATCACCACTGATGATGGTGATACAGTTAATAGCTATATTTATATGGTGCTTTATAGATTAGAAAATATTTTCACATATATTACTTCACTTGGGTGCTTTAAAATGTGCAGTTCCCAAATTGACCTTTTGTCAATACTTAGAGACCTTTTTATCAATATTTAGAGGCTTAGCAGGAAATCCGGTATTTGTCAGTAATCTCTTGGTTGCAAGAGGCCAAAAGCCTTGAACAGAAAGGGAATTTGGAGCCCAGGTAATTGGAAAATTCAGAGGGTGAAGCTGAGCTCAGCACTGCTGGATGCAGACATGGGAACACGGTCAAGAAGCTCAGCTGTACTGCTGTGTTAGTTTAGGTGATGCTCAGCATGGTGACGGAAATGGTCACAGGTGGCTCTGGCCCTCTGGCAACAGTCTTGGGGAGGGTTCTGGTCGGCTTGGCTTGTGATACCTGCCCTCCGTGACCCACTCACAGTGCCCAGGCACATCCTGACTGGCAAGACCTGGACTGTGTAGGTCACCCTGAGATTTTGTGGTAGTGGGAGAGTCCCCAAAGAGTTTCCGGGGAAGCAGGTAAAATAGGTGTAACTACCAAAAACCCATACCACATTACAGTTTGGATTTCCAGGGTTCTCCTAAGCTTGACTCAAGCTTCTCTTTCCTTGAGGGTTCAGAAGGCAAAGCTTCTGGAATGCTTACATTTCTGGCCCCATCTTAATGCTGCTGGGGCCGAGTGCACTTCAGCCCTGCCTGGGACTGGCCTAGCCCACAGCATGCTATTTGTTTATGCCCTTACACATTTACACGTTTTGGCCCTCAGCCTAGAAAGCCCTTTTTTCTGGCTCATCTTTCAAAACTCATCTATGCTTTTCTTGCTGTCACTCCCACTCCAGAGATTCCTGGGGCCCTTGCTCTGCGTATCCCTGGACAGTTCGTTTGATGCTCTGCCAGGCTCTAAGCTCTTCAAAGGCTTGGGCAAAATACCCTACACTTTTCTTGTAAACCCAGTACCTAGCTGGGAACCTGGCGAATAGCAGGTTCTCAATAACCAAATGTACTCCTCCCTCTCCTGAACACACACCAGGTCACCACTGTCCTGGAACTTCGATCAGGACAGTGATGGCCATGTACTCAGTTCTAGATCATCATGTCTGCCACAACTGTCACCCACTTGGGCAGTTTCTTGAATATTTTAGGAATTCCAGAAAGCACCTGGGAAGTTGACTGCTATATGCTTTTGCTTTGCTACATTTTCTGAAAACTGAGATCCAATAAGAAGATAACTTATTTTGTAATTTCTTGGTGGCTAATTAGAACAATGCGAGTAGGATTAAAGATCATTCTAACCAGCTACACTCTATCAGAGATTGCTCTGAATGAATGGTTCTTGCAGAAAAGAAGCAGGGACCCACCACTCTTAGTGCCTTGGGACCCATTACTGACCCTTCAGGGAATACATTGCTTTTTTCATTTCAAAAAGTGAGAGTTTGTACCCCTGTGGGTTATACTGTTCTCCCCCAGCCATTTGAGGGGAAACAGCTGGCAGAGCAGCAGCTCTTAAGATCGAGCACCGTGGGGCTGGCCTCGGGAACCTGTGCAGGCTGTTCTTTCATGTATGAAAATACCTCCACCCAGGGGTGTTCTTTGGGTGGGAGATAGAATGTCCTGAAGTCAAACTTGTTTTAATCAGAAGACCACAGATCCCACTTGCTCTAATTTGGCTAAATGAGGTATGTGTACAGTGCTATCAGCTTACATATGGTATTGATTGAGTAGGTATTCCACAGCTACAGTGAAGCATATGCTCTCCTGCAGGTACATTCTCTTCTCTTTGCCATTGGCTCCTTCACCTACTTCCATTGACACATATTTTATGCAGGCATTCTAGAACCTGAGATTTTAAAATTCAGACAAGTTTTAAAATTAAAGCTGTTTTGATAGAGGTAGGGGAATGAATCCATCTCTGTGTTGTTGAAAAGGTTTTTTTTTAGTTTGGGGAGTGTTTGTGGGATTTTCTTTTATGCTGTGCTTTTGACTTTGCATATCCCCAGCTTCTAGAATTAGGCGACCTCAATAATAATCAGTTACTAGTTTTGTTGTTGTTTTTCCATTCTCACTGTATCTTGGAAAAAGGAAGAGATAAACCATATATGGTGAAGGTGGTCAGAAATGCTTAGCTGAGCTTAGAAGTTAGGATAACAGGTATCCAGTTAGATACGTTATTATGAGGGGCTGAGAGCTGCCCTGCAATTCTAGACAGCAGAAATCATGTTCCTTGCATTCTCCTTCCTCTGGCACTCTACACCGTTGGGCATTAAATCAATCTCCTGCGCATGACTGCAGCCCCCAGTCCATTTATGTCAAGCTGATGGCCTGTAGCACTGACAGAGCCAGCAGAGAGACTACGTGTCTGAGGTTGACGGAGGGTTTAAACTGCATTTTGATTGCCTTGTCAGAGTTGGCTGGCTACACTGTTAGCTGGTTTTAAGCTGCCTTGATGTTTCATGTTGGTGAGCTTATGTGTCAACATTTACAGTAGGGACTCTGCACCCTGGTACAGTTGGAGATGGGCTCTTGCACCAGAGTCATTGTAGAGAGTTACAGTGAACATCAGGGGAAAGGCTTGTGCTAATGCTTTCCCCTATTGGAGGATGGGCTTGGGCAGCAGCCATAGGATTGTGGTTCACACAGACTCGACACTGCCTACCTGGGTTCTCATCCGAGTTCCGCCACCACCTGGCTGTGCATTCTCCATTAAACCCAGTCAGTTTCCTCACCAATAAAATGGGTCAAGTACCTGTGCTGTGGTAATATTGTGAGGACTGTGAGTTATTATATGGAAAACACTCAAGGCCAGGTACAAAAGAAATCAGTAAGTTTTGACCATTGGGACACTACTTCTATGGACCCAACTCACAGTTTGACCCCTGAGCCAGTTGTATAGCAGATGGTCATTCCTTGATGAGTGTGTGAACTAGCCAGTCTAATGCTGTATTTAAAAGAGAAAACTAGACCTGGGAAAGGGACTTCTGGAAGCTTCCTGGTACTCACAGGCTGGACCTGGTCTTTGGCATCAGATAATCTTGAGCACAACCATGACCCCTTACTTGCTTGCTGTTGGCACTTACCATGGCTGAGCCCTGCCTTTATTCTCTAGACAGTGGAAATAGTAGCCCAGCAAGGGTGCAATGAGGTCGTGTGTCCTGAGAGCCTGGTGCTGCATCTTATCCCCACTTACCTTCAGACCCTGCCCTGGCTGGTTAATCCCTTGTTAGCAGTGAGGGGAGGCACAGACATAATACAGCAGACACTGCTGTGTCTTTATAAGACGGTGCTGTCTGCATGGTGCCAGGCTTGTGAGAGGCAATGGAAATACAGCAGGAGAGAAGCTGACTGCCTGTCAGGAACATAGGGCTCACATGTCACCCGGGGGCTGGGGGCAAGAGCTTCTGGTGGTGCTTGCAATGCCTTTCTTGACCCTCAGCCTAGAGCTTCTTTCACTCTGGTCCAGAAGGACCTATTGGCTTTGCTTGACCTTTTGACCTTGAGAATGACCTTCAGATTCTGGCTGTCTGGAGATAGGGAAAGGAATGACCCACAGGAATTGGGATGGACTTGAGGCAGAAGGGATTTCACTGTGAAACAGTGGAAGCCCACAGCCCTTGTCACAGCAAACTAGCAGTCTGGAAAACTGTGCCTGACCCCTCGCTGTACCTTCTCGCTCCAAAGTAGGGAGGGGAATTCCTGTGCCACAGAGCTCAGCTCTCAAGGGAAGACAGTCATTAACCTGTCTAAACTTTATGCTAATAGCACTCTCCATAATTGCTTTCATTAAGTATGGTTACTATACGCAGTACAAGTTACAGCAAGGTAGCAGAAGAACAAAGTAAATATTGAAGACTTTATTTCAGGGTGCAGTTGGGGCAAGGAGAAGATTAATAAAAGCTGACTTGGATGGTATCTGACACCAAAATATAGTGAATCACTTGGATCCAGTGGTTTCTCTTCAGTGGCTTTCTGGATTCCAACTCCAGGGAGGCAGATGGGTGTCCTCCAGGGGGACTGTGGTGAGCTCTGCTCCCTCCTTAGGTTTCTGGTCCCTGTCAGGCAGAATAACATAGTGATGAAGAGAAGCTGCCTTCCCTGCACTTCCAGGAATGCTGTGAGGATTAGGAAGGTGGCTGTTGGCCCATGGCTGTGCCATGTGTTGAGGACTGCTGTTCCCTGAAGGGAGAGGGCCAGAACTGGCAGCTGAGCACTTGCAGGAGAGCCCGTGATGAGTGTGTGCCCATGGCTGAGCGTGCTGACCTGTCGTCCAAGGACGTGGGGGATTGATATAGCCGTGGTCTGTATGCCTCTAGGCTACCGGTGACCGAAAGCAGCCTGATCTCCATCTTCGGCTTTATGTAATAGGGTAGTATTTTCAAAAGAAAAGCCTTCTAAACAGAACATTTATAGGATAAAATTTTACTGCTAAAGATTTGGAAATTAAGCAATAAAGCAAGTGAGGAGCAGCAGGGAAGGGGCGCTGTGGGGAAGTTGGGGTTCCTATGGCCAAGATCCTCACCAAACTTAAGCCACTTGATGATGCAGCTGGCCTGTTGCTAGGCTACTGCTTCCACACCTTTAGGCAAGAAGCTATTATTGTGCTATATAGAGAGCTGGGCCCAGTGCTCTGGATAGAGGCAGAGATGCTAGTGCTCAACCTACCACCAGAGAACAAGCGGGTAATAAACCGTTTTGTCCAAAAGAAACATCCTACTGTCATTTCTTTGGTTGTATTGAATCCATAGTGAACTTGCCTGGGCTGAAACCCACTGGCAAGACAGGCACTGTTTCAGGTTGTGCGGTTTGTCAGGGAACACCTCTGAAGAAGTGACCCTGCACAGAGGCCCAGGTGAGTGAGGGAGCTGTTCCAGGCACAGGGGTCAGAGGCACATTCCTCCTGGGTGTGCTTAAAAAACACTGTTGTTTTAATCTTACTGTAGAAGGTGGCTTATTAAGCCCCAAGAGACCATTTACTACCAAACCAAATCCTTTGTGACTTACACTTTTTTGAGAGAGTAGGACTGGAACCATGACCAGGTGTTGATTGTTAATGTGGTGGTTGCGGTGTAGTGATGCCTAGGTGAATGCCGGACCAGAGCACAGGCTGCACGCTCAGGCGGCCGGGTTTGAGTCTGAATCCCATCAGAGTGATCTTGGCCAAGTCACCGAGAGAGGTCACATCTCAGTCCCCTCACCTGTACCAGACACTAGCTCATGGGGACACTGGAGGGCCACTTGAGAAAGTGCTGTGAAGGGCTGGTATACAGTGCTTGGAAAATACCACTACCGTAATGAGCAAAAAATGGTTTCAGCAAATGGTTTTAAAGGCTCTTCATGTGACTTTGTTTCATAGAGCTTCTAACCAAAGCTAACAAGCTTCAAAATTGTATGAGAGGCACCACAATGGGGCAAGTTCTATTCATTTGCCAAAGAATAAGCTAAATGTAATCAAGGCTTTACCAGAGGATCTCATATCTGGAGCAGGGTCTGGACTTTGGGTGCAGAGTTTGTGGAGACCAGCTTCTTATCTGTCCCAGATCAGATTTAAAACCATTGTTGAGGAATGTGGTGCTTTTACAGAAACTGTTCTCAGGTTTGGGAATGTTGGTGTATGATCTTCTTTAGAAAGCCACAGTGAATTATCACTGGTCCTATGTGGTATTTGTAAGGCTTGACCTACTTTGGAGTTCCTGATTTTGGCTTAATGCTTCCTGAAAAATGGTACTTGGATAAGTACTGATCATGGTATGTCTGGCTCCTACATCCAAATTTTCTAATTGTTTAGTTACCTGCTCAACTTCCCTTGACTCAGTGAAATTTGGGACATAAGGAATCATGGTGGGGGATCTGGCCCTACCTCTGAGGCAGCACAAGAATCCCTTCTAAGCATGACATCTATCTGCCTACTCTGTTCTTAGTCTCCAAAGGGGAGAATCGTAGATTCCCTGGCCAAGAGGTTCCCTCTGTGTGATGTCAGGGCTGTAAAGACATGGGCGTCCATGTAGGAAGTTCCCTGAGAATTAGTGACTGCCGAGTGATTGGCCGCATTCGAGAGACTTGAGAGTGTAAACTGGCCGTGAGCTGAGAAATACCAGGCTAGGAACTGTGAGCCACAATGCAGGAATGTAGGCCCAGCACCAGGAGGTCTGGCTTCTAGGCCACTGCTGCTGTCAGAACTCACTGTGAGATCATCTAGTGTTTCAGTTTCTTACTTTATAACCAGTTTTCATGGACTTTAAAAAGTAGAAGAGATGAGGATGTTCAAATCTTTTTCCAAGTTTGAGGGACTACAACCTTCCCAAAGTCCTTGGGTGGGTGATCTTACAGCCTTATCTGAGCCATTCCAGATGTTACACAACTTCAGTGGGCCATGTTCATGTCCTAGGCTGTATCCGGTCAGCAGACAGGGGCCAAATCTGGCCCACTGCCTGTTTCTATAAATAAAGTTTTGGAATACAGTTTTACCCACTTGCTTCCTGACATAGCTGCTTTCGTGCTACAACTACAGAATTGAGAAGCTGTGGTAGAGGCCGTATGGCCCACAAAGCTGAGAATATTTGCTCTCTGGCAGTTTACAGAAAAAGTTGGCTGCCCTTTGGTCTAAAGGAGCAGTGTTCTCAGAGTGCGTTGCACAGTCTGGGAGGCCCCCATGTGCTGTGGCCCTGGTGGGGCTCAGCTGCTGGGTTTGAGGCAATTGTGATTTGGTATTTTCACTTGCTGATCTTGGCTTCCCCTTCGAGAGCAGCTCCTCATCTTTGGAGACTTGAGTCATATTCCTTTTCAGGCCGGACATACTCACCACCCTCAGGCCTGTCATCAGTCCATTCCTGGTGCAGTGTCCCGATTCCTTGCCCCTCTGGATGCCCTCCTCTGAGCATGTGCCAGTTTGGAAGGCCCTCTACTTAGGGTGGGATGTCAGAGCTGCGTTCATTCTTCCAGAAACTGTGTGGTCCTGAGCTCAGAGAAGAGGGCACTCATGCAGTCTGCACACCAGGCTTGCTTAACATTGCCTGAATGCATAGCAGTCACGGGTGCAACTCTGAGTCAGGGATCAAGCCTTCCAGTGTTTTCTGTATGGACTATTGCGAAGGTGGGTTGTCTTCCTATACCCACTCCTCTTTTGCTCCCTGGCAATTCATGAGTTATTTGTATCTCCAGAGTATGGGATTTACCTTAATCTCTATTTAATATCATTTTATTTATTTTCTAAATATTTGAATATTATTTTGACTCTTCGAGACTTTTGTTGTCTTTTGAATTACTAGTTCTTTCTTACAGATGAGTCATCTATATTTCCATTTTGGCTTTCATGATGATTCGCAATAGAGACAACTTCTGGGTCAGCTCAGGTCTATTGATCAACATTGTTTTAGTATAGTTGCTCGATCAGTACAAATACAGCTAGATAGCCTGCCGCTTTCCCATCTTATCCACAAGGGTATCATTAAAGAGCTAAAGTCGAGATGTGTGTCCTGGGATATTTCACCATTTCATTCCCTCCATCCTGGTCAAGTACCCTTTTAAAAAGGGCAAGGGAGACTTGTGGATTATGTTAGTTCAGTTGGGTTTCTGAGCACTCTTAAATCATCTGTTCAATTATCTTCTCTAGAATTTTGCCTGAAATAAACATAAAGTTTATTCTTTCTTTTCATAATCATATCTCCCCTGCCACATTTAAGGATGGAAGAAACATGCTCATCCCTGGTCTTTGCAACACATTCTTAGTAATGGTGTATAGCTTCCTCATCTGTCAAATCTACATCACACTTATTCTTGCCATCCTACAGGTTTTGGCAGTTGAAACTAAAAGCACAGTTATTGAAAGCACTATTAAAAATATATAAAGCACTGTATAAATTTATGATGAAAATAATCACCTGCATATGCCTCATATGGATATAATGCATTGACCTTTGTAAATGCCAGTCTAACTAGGAATGTTCTGATTCATTTTCCAACAGTATATATACTTTTTTTTTATTTCACTGCTTTACATCTCATATCACTTGAGCTTTCATTTGCTACTTGTAAAAGAGAGCTCACAAATCCTTTGCCAGTTGATCAGATTCCCTTTGAAATAGCTGCTTTCTTAATAAAGGATGAAGTTGTAAAAATGTGACATGGTAAGCTAGTCTCTGCTGATAGCTCTTTGAAGTCTGTCTCTTCTTTCAGCCCTTCTCAAGCCTCACACATGAGGCAGTAGTTGAGTCTGGGAAGAAGAGCCAGTGAAGGGATGAGAACACAGTTACTATTAGTGAATAATGGCTAAACAGATTAGACTGGTAGAGTGTTTATAAAATAGAATGAAAATAAAACCACCATTTATTGATGGATGATTATTATGTCCCAGGCACAAATAATCATTTTCAAGGATTGTTATGTCCCAGGCACAAATAATTATTTTCAAGTACTTTGCTCATTCTTTCCTCAGAGCAAACCTGCAAAATAATTATCCCAATTTAGTAGAAGAGTGACAGGGTGGGGGATAGTGTATAACCTGCCCGAGTTGCTGAAAGCCTGAGCTAGGATTCAGATCCTCGTTGGCTCAAATCTAAAGTCCACATTCAGAGATGCTGCCCACAGCTGGGACAATGGAATTTCATTGAACATCAATACTGAAAGGTCACGAATGGGATGCTTTCAAAGATGAGAAGAATTTTAAGCTTGAGAAATGATAACCTGAGAAGATCTTTTTGGTGATTTGAATGTGACTGTAAATGTTTGAGGTGCCAAGCATACTTTATTATGTGAGTTTGGATTTTTTGTCTTTTTGCCATTGTGTGTTTAACTGCCCTTTGATTTTCTTCTTAAGTATTAAATATTGAGAAATATCAAAAATTGTTTTCCAGTTTTCATTGTTTTTCCTGCTTTAAAAATTTTAAACGCTGTAAAAATGCTTGACAGTATGATGCAAATTCATTGTAGGAAATTTGGAAAATACAGAAAAGAATAAATAAAAATGATCTGTAATCCTCTTAACTGGAGCATATGACTGCTAACTTGTTGTTATTTCTTTCTGGTCTTTTTTCAATGCATGTAGTAATAAAAACTATAATTATACTCAGTATGATTTGTAAATCCTGAATTTTAGGGAGGGACTCTCTCATGTCTTTTTTTATTCTTCAAAAGATTTTTAAAATATCTACATAATATTCTCTTATTTCATTAACTAGATCTCTATTTTAAAACTTTTCCCCCTTTTTTCCTGTTACAGAGTTTCTTAGATAATGAATGGCCAGGCCTGAAATATGAGCACTTTTTAGGTTTAATTTTCATTTTTATCAAATTAAGACACATACATAATTTTAAAAGTCAAATAACACAAGGCTTATAACAAAACCTCAGTCTCCTGCCCTGTATTTCTCCATTCTCCTCCCCTACTTACATTCCTCAAGTGCAAATATCTAACTCTTTTTAGTTGCTTTTTCCACTGTATATTTTCATATAACTCATTAACATGTTTATGCCACTTTTTCTTATCGTACAGTTTTTGACATTACTGATACTCTTACAGAAAATTTTCTCACAGAAGAAGTGAAGTTAGCTCTCTAACAGTATATACTACATACCACCATTGCTAGGAACCCCTTCACACACACTTTTTCTCCTCATCCTCCAAATTCTTAACAACCTGATTTTTTTTTTTTGTTAAATCAGTCGTCAGTGCTACTCAGTGAAGACACTGCTTAGTCACCTTGTAAAATGGTTTGATAGTGAATTTGCCTTTCTGATCCATTTTTGTTTTTTTTTCCCCAGAGCTAGTAGTTTACTTTTTGCAGTTTTAAATTTCTTATTTTAATTAATGTAGTATGTATTTACCAATTACTGTCAAGGTTCTGAGAATGCACCAGTGAAAAATAAAACAGAAAGTCTTGCCCTTAACAAAATTTAGCCCTAAACTACCTATCAGAACCCTTCTCAATATGGCCAACAGATCAGCAAGTCTATGGGACATGTGTTTTGTTTAGCAACTCTCTTCCTGGAGCCTTCTGTCCTCCTCTTGACTGGCCTGGTTGCTTTCTGAGCCTGCCTCTTCCCACACCCTGAGAGAACCCCTTCCCTCTCTCCAGTGCTAGGTCTCCTATTTCCTGGATTCTGTGTCTTCCTGTTGATTAGCTCATCCAGGTAAAGCTCATCAACTAGCAGCTTCTTGAGAAAGAGGGAACATGGGGAGAAAATTTTTGAAATCTCTTGACTGTTCAAAAAATTGAGATATAATTGACATATTAGTTTCAAGTATACAGTATGATGATTTGATATTTGCATATATACTTGGCCCTTTAACGACACAGGTTTGAACTCTGCAGGTCCACTTATATGTAGGTTTTTTCCAGTAAATGTATTAGAAAATTTGGGAGGATTCATGACAATCTGATGAAACATTTTCCTTTCTCTAGTTTACTTTAAAAGTACAGTTTATAATACACATAACATACAAGATACGTGTTAATCAACTATTTACATTATCATTAAGGCTTCTACTCAGCAGTGGGTATTAGTGGCTAAGTTTTTGGGGGAGTCAAAAGTTACATGCAGGTTTTCAACTATGTGGGGATCAGCACCCCTCACCCCATCTTGTTCAAGGGCCAACTGTGTCGTGAAATGGTCCACCATACAAGTCTGGTTAATGAAAACCATCTTTGTTCTACCTCGAGTGATAAATTGGTTAAATGTGGAAAGAGTTGAATATAAAATTCAAGGTTTTTCTAGGTTTGGAAATTACTTTCCTTAAAAATTTGAAAACTTGTTCCTTCGACCTCTGGTTTTCAGTGTTATTTTTGAAAAGTCCAGTGGCATTCTCACGCCTGGACATAACCTATGGCCCCTCTGGAAACTTGTGGGATTTTCTTTCTGCCCTGTGTTCTGACATTTCTTGTGCCTGGTGTGGGCCATATTTCAACATGATTCTTACCCGTTAGCAGACTCTTCCACTGGGTATTTTTGTCTTTCTTGTCTGGAAAGTTTTCTTGAGCTATATTTGATGGTTCCTTTTCTACCACATCACTCCCCATTCTTTCTTACTTTTTCTTCTAGAATAACAGTTGGAATCTGTACTTAATTGATTTCCTCTTTCCTCATGCCTATCTTTTCTCTCTCTCTCATCCTTTTTTTCATCATTTTGCTTTTTCTGGTAGATTTCCAGGACTTTATAGCTAGCTCCTCTACACACGTGTTAATTCTTCTGTTTTAGTCTTCATTTCCAAAGGTGCTTGTCCTTTCAAGGTTCTTTAAAAAAAAAAAAACAGCATCCTATTCTTGGTCTGGTTTCATGAATTGATGTATTTCTTTGCTTACTATCAGATATTTATTATATCTTAAAAATATTGTTGAATTGTTTTCTGTTTGCTATGTTGTCTGTATTTCCTCTGGGCTTTGTCCTTTTCCTTTCTCTCTCTTTCTGAGTTCGTTTGATTTCTTTCATGTTAGAACGTTTTCTCAAAGGTCTGATAACCTTTAGGTGTTATTTCAGTTTCGAGGTGCCAGCCATCTGGAACACTGTGGTTGGCCCCGGGTGAGGATTGTTAGCTGCTGGGCTGTCTCACAGGAAACCGAAGATGACTTAGAAGCCCCCAGATGTCAGTATTAGTGTTTTATCTCTCTGGTTAGTTTCCTCAGAGATAAATCCTTCGGTGCCCAGGGTAACAGAAGCATCACTGCTAAAACTCTGCTGCCCAGCTGAGAAGCGGGTGCCTCTTACAGTTTGGATCAGGGACCTCACTTTCAGTTCTCTATCCTCTCATCTGTTCTAGGTCCAGAATCTTCTTTGCTTCCGTCTCTCCAGAGAGTATGCCTTACACCAGTCTCTAGTATAAGCATCTTAACACTTGATGGACATAATAAGTTATACTCTCACCAATAACATATGCTTTTCTCATATATTATATTTTACACTCTCTATCTAAAGCTTGGTATTTTCCTTTTTTAAAAAAAACTTTAGGGAGGGATGGGGGGAAGAAAGGGGGCATTACGATTAGCATGTATAATGGCGGCACGGGGAGGGCTGTGCAACACAGAAGACAAGTAGTGACTCTGCAGCATCTAACTATGCTGATGGACAGTGACTGTAATGGTGTTTGTGGGGGGGACTTGGTGAAGGGGGGAGCCTAGTAAACATAATGTTCCTCATGTAATTGTAGATTAATGATACCAAAATAAAAAAAAATAAAAAATAAAACTGCCAGTATGCTACATAGAAAATAATATTTTACATGTGTTGCATTAATTACTAGAGAGTCTGGATGTTTTCCTCACGTTGCATGGGACTTGTGTACGTTATGAACATCCTCTTCATATCCTTTCTTGTTTTCGTACTCTTGCCCACTCATTTAGGTTTGAATCCTATGGCTGGCATCTGCAGGTGAAGGTCTCCTTTGTTTTTGTTGATTTTGTGTGATTGTATCTCCCTGACATGGTGCTAGCAGACTCCTGGGGAATAGAGGCACCTGAAATGCTTTATCTGCTGTGTGATGAATATTGTTTATCAGGTCGGTCAACACCGGTTCAGCTAAAAGCCAAAATGGCCACCTAAGCCCTGTTTCTCTGCCTCTTACAAGTTCTATATGTGAATTACACTAGTGGTCAGCCTGTGGTGTCCCATAGATCACAATCTAGCTCACAGCCTGTTTGTGTAAAAAAAGTTTTACTGGAATACCACTATGCCTGTTTGTTTAGGTATTGCTTATGGCTGCTTTCACGCTGCAGTGGCAGAAGATAAGTAGTTATGACAGAGACTGTTAAAGTCTAGAATATTTATGACCTTTTAGAAAAAGTTCACCAACCCTTGAAATAGACGTCTGCTGGTTGCTTAGTACCACATAAATATTTGCAAAGGCTCATGAAAATGGATGGTTTCTTATTCTCATGAATAAAAACTAGTAAGTGTGATTGTCATGCCTTCTGCAAAACTAATAAATAAGGTGACGGTGGCAGTCATTTCTTCACATGATGTATGTGAATGTAATACCTGTGTCAGCCTACCCTTTCATGAACTCCCCCAGGTAACTGGTTTCCAGGAATGTTGATTTTGTGGGCACATTTTACTCTAAAGCCACCCCACTTCCCTTTCGATTCTCCTCCCTGGCTCCACACACTTTGGGAAATATCAGATGTACAAAAGGGGCTTGACCTGCTCAAACCTCTCATTATCAGTATTTTCACAGCATCACAAAAACAAATTGAGTTTAAAAATACTAACAGCTGATGGATACCAATGGTTAGCAGGCAGAAGCTCAAAAACTCTGTTTAAACCATCCATCTTTTTTGGATGTCCTTCATCACACATGCCCAGAGAGCCCCAGTCTTCCTCCTGTGGTTTTTCCATGTCCACGCTTGTGGGTATCCCCCCATCCCCTTCAGGATCCAGACTCACTTCTCCAGGGCTGTGCCCGTGCTGGGGGCTGGGCACCCTGGCTTGGCCAACCCCTGCTTCATGGCCTTTGCTCAGTGCCGCTGCTCTTCTGTGTGGACCTGCCTCTACCTCTCCGACTCAGGGAGGAGGGTCCCTGCAGGCTCTGCCCACTCGGAGACTGCCTTTTCTTGTCCTGTGCTAATATCTCCTGTGTTGCTCTTCCCTAGCCTCTGCCAACATCAGCTCCCCTTGGCAGTGGCCTGAACACAAGCTGCTGCTTCCCATCCACTCTCATGCATGCTTTGTGAGGCAGGGGTGTCTTGGCAGCAGCACACGGTGGTTATGTACCTATAGATGTGGCAGAGCTGGGTATGGTGTACAGCTGTGCATGCAGAGAGGGTTAGCACAGCCGGCCTGAGACTGCTGTCCTTAGAAAGGTTTTGGTGCATGGCTGATGACAGTCAGTTTGGCTATTGGGAGGGCTCCTGCCATTCCCTGCTAAGAGTGGCTCACTTGGCCTAAACTGTGAAATAATATGGTTTATGCTGAACATCTCCTTGCCTTCTGGGAGTCATTAAACATGTCCTGTGAACTCCACTAAGGGAGGACTCTGAAGCTTGGGCCTGGCCTCCTCTGGACTTCGCCCCCTGCACCTTTCCCTTCGCTGGCTGTGCTTATATACTGTTACAGCTCTTAGCTAAGAATCCTCCTAGTGAATCACCAAACTCGGGAGTGGGCTTGCACCTGCCCCTGATGCATGGCTTATTCTCAATGCTGGTTCTCAGAATGTCCAGATCTCTCCAGGCTACTCAAATTCGAGACAGACTACCCAGTATATGATAATCCTACACCATATTCTTGTGTTCATTCATTCTCTCTTTCAAAAAGCATGGCCTTGGAGCCACTGAAATGAAACAAGAGGAGCCGTCCTGTAGCTCACCAGGGATGCACTATAGTGTGTTCTCCGCTTTGACTCTCCTACTGGTCATGGCTGGAGCTGTGTCCTTTTTCTTTCTCTGATCATGTTGCCTGGTAAGAGCCCCTCAGCAGTCTCTAGGGGCTTTGTGAGAGATTAAAGCAGGTGAAAGAGCAATTCCACTGACAGTGCAGTAAATTGGGGGCTGTGGTTTGCTCATCCCCTTCCTCCGTCATTCTCTTCCTTCCTGTGTTCCCCGCACGCAAATAGAGCCTGCCTTCCTGCATCTGGTCGTGTCTCACAGTTGGTTTATACTGATCTCTGAACATATAAGTTGTTTCTCTAACACCTCTCCTGATCTTCCATCAGGTTCCCTGTTGGACACGTGGCCTCCAAGTCTGGTTTTGCATTAAAAGAGGCACCCCTCCCCTAAAAATGGGCACTGGCTGGCTGGCCAAGCATAATTGGTCACTGTGGCCAAGGGGCTTGCCGACTCTCTGTTTTGTTCCCTCCTTGGTGTCTGCTGACAACAGAGAAAGAAATACTGGAGGGATTCAACTACAAAGCAAAACCAGCTCCTTCAATTCTTTTCAATGGTAGTAAAAAAAAGCATTGTAGACAACACTTTCCGCAGTGGAGGCTGACAGAGCAAGACCACTTGATGAGTCTGTAGAATATGTGGAGTCTGAAAATGGACTGCATAACTCAGTAACTGCGTTAATTGAGCCTCTTCTAGGTGCTGGGGACATAGTGCAAAATGAAATGGACAAGGACCTCATTGCAGAAAGCTTACATTCTCATTAGGGACAGAGAAGCAGATAGTCAGGTTTGCATATAGTCATGTCAAGAAGTGATAAGTTGATTTTTTTTAGAAACCATAAAGCAAGGTTAAGAGAGAGAAAATAGCCTGGGACAAATTTGAGAGTTCATTTGGGATAGTTGGGGAAGGCTTCTGAGGGAATACTGTTGGAGCCAAAATCTGCATGAAGTGAGGGAGCCACTACCTGGAAAGCACTGAAGACAGAGGGAACAGCAAGGAGAGAGGCTGGGAGTCAGGATGTTCCTTAGCATGTCTGTAGGCCCAAGTGAGGCCATTGTGGCTGGCATGCAGTGAGGGTAAGAGCAGTCTGAGCTGAACTTGACTGCCTTGTAGGCCAATTTAGGGTCATTCACTGGGTGCTGTGACAGTATATTTATGCCAACTGTGACAGCACCTGCATGGTTACTTAGTTTTTCCTAGAAGCTGATAAAAGTTGGCCCATCTTTTGATCCGTATTTGGTGGTCACTCAAGCAGTGTTAAACATGGCACTTCCTCTCTCTGTTTATATCAACAGTCATAAAGTTTGGTTCTTTTGGGGACCTTTCATGACTGTTTATCTAGAAGGTTCCCTTTCAAAATCATTCATCCAGTAGGCTGTGTCAGGACAGGCTGGGTTGAAATGTAATTGTCATTTTTTAAATTTTTTGTTCTGAAATTTGCCATTTGTAATTTGTGGAAAGGTTGGGTCCATTCAGAATGAATTAGTTAAAACAGGAGCTTTCCTTTCCCTTGGCAGGTAAAAACGTTGCCTCATTTAGTGAAGAGTTTTCAGAGTGTGTCTGTGCCTGTGTCCTCAGAACGGAGTGTACCCCAGGAAAGGTAGAACCGGAAGCTGTTCTAGAATGTCCCCGCTAGTTCTCCTTTGGAGGAGAGCAGTGAGGAGTGTCATTCACTCAAAAGCCTCCTGCTCCTCAGTAGAACACCTGAGACCCGACTCCCTGCTTTTTCCAGTTCGTCGTGTTATGTCCAGAAACACGAGAGTTTGCTTCTAGTGGTAGCTCTAACTTGAGGATAAAGCCAATTTCTGGTTTCTTTATTTTGAAATAAGAGGATTATCTCTGAGGTCTCCCAACTCCAAACTTCTATGATCTTAATAGAATTTTGCTTTATTCCCTCCCACCATCCCTGTCCCACCTTGGCCAATCCAGGGGCCCAAACATCACTGAGGGTTTTTTTTTCCCCCATTAGAATCTCTCTTCCTCATTTTATTTGCCTTGGGCCTTAGCTGGTGGCTGAATTTCTGTTTCAAAGTCTCTGTTCCAGGAGCAGCTCTTGGAGCAATTGCCTGTGCTGTAAACTCTCCTTGACATGTGGGACGTCTTCTTCAAAGCATATGACTTGCTGTTCTTGCAGCTCTTCGAAAAGCCCCTGCAGCTGACCCACGTACCTAAGTTGGGAAGAACAGGCCTGGAAGGCCATGGTTCAAGGTGGAGTCTCCAGGTAGCTTTCAGATTAACAAGGTGAGGGGCCTCCACCCACCCCTTGGCAGATATGGGCCTGGCTCAGGGCAAATCCATTGTTGGCACCGGGATGAATAGCAAGCAAGCGTGCCTCCAGGTGAGGTGGGTCCTTAATGCACCTTCACACATGAGAGGCAGCCTATTCTCATTTAATTACAATTCATTTTGGGTACTGCTGTGCACCCTGGCCCCTCCTTAATGATTTTATAACACATATATGATAATAAGTCTTCCTATTCATTGAGTAGAAAATATGAAAATTGAAAATGGATGGTGGATTCATTAAATTGCAAACGAATCCATTACCAGTGGGCACTTGGACCCAAGCACTAGGCTATTGACTCGTGCTGTGATTTTAATATAATAAGTATGGGGGGAAATAGCACAGCCTGCAGGTGTTCATACAAGTAAGTGTTTTGCTCCCTTCTCTTTCTTCCCTCTTTTTCCACATAGCTGCCCCTCTCTTTTTCCTTCCTTTCCTCTTTTTATTCCTGCTTCTCTCTCTGCCTCTACATTGAGGAAAGCCAAGCCAGAAAACCGTCTCTGAATGGAGTTGACTGACATGGGGATGTGCAGCAGCTCCCGGGTCTGTGGCTGTGGCTTTGCTAGGACGGGGAGAGACCCGCTTCTGTCCTTGCCCTTCATCCCTTCCTTCACAGAAGCCATGGAGGGTGGGAAACATGGGGGCGGTGGGGTGGGCTGGAACCCACCCTGAGGCAGGACACCTGCCCCCTTTGTTCCCCCACCACCTTTGTGCCTGCTTGTGCTCTGGGTGTTTCAGTGTCGGAGGCAGGAGGTGGGCCTCGTGGGGAACAGCTCTAGGGCTGCTTCACAGAGCATTTCCTCTTCAGGAAAGAGATCCTGTCCACTTCCCTGGTGGCCTCAGTCCTTTTGCCTCTGAGTGAGGGTCAGGCTGAGGAGAGAGATGTGACTGGTCTGCACTGTTTGGGGCATTAATTAAAGACAGCACCTCTTGGCTAGCCCCATGGGCCACATACATTATGGGAGATCTCCACGCTGGCAGTAAATTCTTCGTTTTAATGTTTGCATTTTTACTTTCATGTTTCCAAGTCTTCACATAGGGTCTCAACATAAGGATATTATTGGGGTGCTGTGTGATTTTGCCTCAGAAATCGCTAGTATTGAGCATTTAGGTATGGTGCTCATATTTCTGAGACAAATTTAGAAATACATAGGCTAACAAAGGATTCTTATCCCCACCTACATCCCACTGCAAATCAAGTTCTGTATACAGGGATGGTAGTCCTATATGCTGAGGCCTGTGGTTTTATAAAAGGCAGGTCCAGATACAGTTTTGGATGTCCTCAACCGTGATTGATCATTCGTGGCTCTTAATGGGTATGGAGACGTCAGAAGAGAACAATTGGAGAGTTGGTATGGCAGCAAGATCTAGAAATTATGGTTAAGGCATTTATAAATTGAATATAGCCATAGTAGAGCCAGATTGTGCTAGAAGTGTTTGCGGAGGCTGGCCATGGAACTGGGAGTTCCCTGGGTCCACATCCCCTACATGGCATTCTTCAGTCGGGCAGGGGAAGTGCAGCCACTTGGGGGTGCTCTCTCAAGTAATTTCCAAACATTAGAGCGGTGAAATAGGATATAATTGTAAAGAAATCTTCATGGTGTCTTTGAAGTATTTCCCCCCGTTTGGCCTTCTTTTTATTATCTTTTTTCTCTGTCTTGATTATAGTAGATAGTTCTATAATCATTTTACTAAGGGTATTCATTCCATTTTGACACGTCACACAGGCTCTCTCCAAGATCTCTAAGAGCAACAGCGGTGGCCTGAGAGTGGTGTCAGTGACGTCACTGGCCTCAGTCAAACCAGAAAGGTTGCATAGTTTCTCTGGGAAGCGTCAGGAGTGCTGTTGGGGCAGCTTTGATGACCAGCAGGAGTGGTCTCTGGAAGCTTAAATTATAGGGAGCTGCAGATTGTTTTTCAGCTCGGTTTCTTAACCTGAACATAACAAATACTCCCCTGTGGTAACCTAAACTCTGCTTAAGGATAGGGGGATGGGTAAAATGGCTTTGCAAAATTCTTTCCAAATCTATGGATCTATTATTTGTAGTGCGACCCAAAAATGATTGCATCTTTTGGGAGGAAGAAAGTAAGGTGGAAATCCTTGGGAGGCATGGCCAGTGGTTCATCTAGTAATGTTTGGCAGCTTCAAGCACACATGTTTGTTCTTACTTGAATTTTGACCGTTTGGAAAAAGAAATAGTCTAATCTTGGCCCTTTAGGCAAAGAGGCGGGATGGAAGGAGAAGCAAGTGGTGAACAGACTAAATTCACTAGAGTTCTTGCAGCATGGGAGGCAGAGCCAACGGCATATGAGTCATGTTTTCTACATGGCTGTGTTTCAGGAAATTGGACTGGGGACTCCCTGGTAATCAAGAAAAAAAAACCCACACAATTAAAAAATTTGCTATTATCATATATAACTAGCTGAACTTGGGAGTCAATTTCTAGAATTTGTGGATACTAAATAAACACCAAATATTAAATTACTTTATTAAATATTAAATTTAAGTAGTGGCTGGCTCATTCAGTTTTTCTGAATATACTGTTCTTAATATCCTTGGCTTGAGGTTTTTATTGGTAGAAGGTTAAATAGTCTTTCCCCCCCCCTTGACAGCATTTATAACTTAAGGTTCTTTTGCTTCCTCTTTTTGTCCCTCTTTTGTTTCTTCCCTTCACCCTTTGGAATTAATACTTGAAGCAAAAATCACTTTTCTTATCCCTTATAGAGTCTATGAAAGATAGTCAAAAATAGAAAATCTGTTTGTACAACTCACCTTAATCTACAAATGCTTTAATCTGTTTCATATAAACTCTCTTCTGTTTTTTTATTTTACTTTACTAGAATAGACTTACTTGATTATGAAGAGAAAAACCTGTATTCAAACTATATTAAGAGCTGCAGAATCTAGAAAAGGGTAGATGAGAATGATGATTTTCAAACTAGTTAATATGAAGAAATTATACTTACCCATTGCATAGTTTTTGTAATTCTTGGAGCACGATATAGTTTGGGGACAGATCTTCCAGTATGGTGGAGGGAGCTGCTTGGCAAATCCTCTCTAACAAAGCAATGATAATACTGGACAGACATGTTTTCAGGGCTTTGGAAACTGATGAAAGGTGTACACCGCATAAAGAGGTGATTGCTTGTGAAAAACTCATGAACTCTATGTAAAACAATGGTAGTTGATAGTGTTTTGCCTGGAGGTGCTGCCATTCTCTACCCCGACTCAGCAGGACACTTCTAGAAGAGCAAAACAAACTGAGAACAAACCAGCAGAGTCATTGATAGAGAGGGGGTTAACTTGATTTGGAGCAAAGCACAGAAAAATCCCATGTCCAGTCAGTAACAGTAGTGATCTTGTCAAAACAAAATGGGAATACTACTGGCCTAGTTAGATGGAGGCTGCTTTCTGGTTCAGGGCAATGAACCACAAAACTAGCCATATTTTTAATATGGAGATGGGGGAAGATGGCCATAGGTAGCATTTATAAGCTCCACAGATCTGTTCAGGTAAGACCTCAGAGAGGGCCCAAGCTGTCTGTTCATCCTTAGCTGACCACGAACCTGTGTGCACACATGCAAAGGAAACATAAAGGCAAGGCCAAAAATTAAAAGGTTGAATAATGGAGTCAAATACTGCTGCATAGTGAATGTGCTACCAACAATCTTTGACCAATATTGGCTGACTACTAAGCTGTGCAGATACAGGGTGATCTTGGTACTCTAGGATTAAGAATAAAAAACAATTAAAAAATAAATATACCTGAGGAGAGACATCAGTGGCCAAGTACCACGGAGGAAACAAATTGTAAATAAACAAAATAACAGTAACAATATATAATCCAAAACATCTCGTTTAAGCAAAAAATTATGAGACATGGAAAGAAACAGGAAGTGATCTATATTGACTGGGGAAACAGTTTAATAGAACCTGTGAGTGGGTCCAGATCTTGAACTTAGCAGACAAAGACTTCAAAGCAGCTGTTATGAAAACTAAAAGAAACCATGCTTTAAAAATTAAAGAAAAGTATGATGATGATGACTGAACAACTAGAGAATCACAACAAAGAAACTGTAAAAAAGAACCAAATGGGAATTCTGGAGTTCAAAAGTAGAAGTAAAATAAAAAATTGACCAATGGGACTCATGGCAATGTCTGAGATGTCAAAAGAAATAATTAGTGGGCCTGAAGATAAATAGAAATTATCCAATATGAAGAATGGAGTATAAAAAGAATGATCAAAAATAGTCTCAGACAGTTCTCCAAAGAAGAAATTCAGATGGCCAACAGACACATGAAAAGATGCTTCATATCACTAATCATCAGGGAAGTACAAATTAAAACCACAATGAGTTATCACCTCACACCAGTTAGGATGGCCAGCATCAAAAAGACTAAGAACAACAAATGCTGGTGAGGATGCGGAGAAAGGGGAACCCTCCTACACTGCTGGTGGGAATGTAAGCTAGTTCAACCATTGTGGAAAGCAATATGAAGGTTCCTCAAAAAACTAAAAACAGAAATACCATTTGACCTGGGAATCCCACTCCTTGGAATTTACCCAAAGAATACAACTTCTCAGATTCAAAAAGACATATGCACCGCTATGTTTATCGCAGCACTTTTTACAATAGCTAAGATATGGAAGCAACCTGAGTGTCCATCAGTAGATGAATGGATAAAGAAGAGGTGGTACATATACACAATGGAATACTATTCGGCCATAAGAAAGAAACAAATCCTACCATTTGCAACAACATGGATGGAGCTGGAGGACATTATGCTCAGTGAAATAAACTAGGTGGAGAAAGACAAGTGCCAAATGATTTCCCTCATTTGTAGAGTATAACAATGAAGCAAAATTGAAGGAACAAAATAGCAGCAGACTCAGAGACTCTACGAAGGGACTAGTGGTTACCAAAGGGGAGGGGTGTGGGAGGGAGAAGGGGATTGAGGGGTATTATGTTTAGTATACATGGTGTGTGGGAATCACGGGGAGAACAGTGTAGCACAGAGAAGGCACATCTGTGGCATCTTACTACACTGATGGACAGTGACTGCTTTGGGGTATGGGTGGGTACTCAATAATATTGGTAAATGTAGTAACATTGTTTTTTCATGTGAAACCTTAATAAAAAAAAGAAGAAAAAAAGAATAGTCTCAGAGACCTGTGTGAATTCAAGCATGTTGATATATATGTGTAATAGGAACCTCAGAAGGAGAGAGAAAAACAGTGGGTAGAAAAAGTGCTTGAAGAAATAATGTCTGCAAGCTTACAAAATTCGATAAACATTAATCTACTGTCCAAGATGCTCAGTGAACCCTAAGTAGTATAAACATAAAGATATTCACACATCATAGTCATACTGTTGAAAGACAAAAAAGATGAACAGAAAATTTTGAAAGCAATTAAAGAAAAGCAACTCATCACTCAGAAACAGTGGTGCCTAGAAGACAGTGTTATACTTAGTGCTGAAAGAGAAAAACTTGCAGTTAATTCTCTTTCCAGCCAAACTGTCCTTCAGTAGTGAAAGCAAGATGAACCCATTCCCCAGACAAATGAAGACTCAGAGAATTTGTTGCCAAGTAGACCTGCCTTGCAAGAAAAACTAAAGGATGTCTTTTATGCTAAAAGAAAACTGGCACCAGGTGGTAACTTGAATCCACACATAGAAATGAAAAACACCAGAGAAGGTAAATGTGTAGATCAATATAAAAGGTTGTAGATAAATACGGGTATGTTGTTTTCTTTTCTTAAGATCCTATAATAAATAATTATAATATTTTTGGGTTAATAACATATATTAGTGTGATTTATGTGTTTAAAACCTTATGTTAGCAAAACAAGAAAGGTTCCAATTAGTAACAAGCCTCTACACTAAGAAATAAGAGAAAGAAGAGCAAAGTTAAACCGAAAACAAGCAGGAATAAGGAAATAATTAAAATGATAGTGGAAATCAATGAAATATAAATCAAAACAATGGAGGAAATCAGTTGAAACAAAAGTTGGTTTTTTGGAAGGATTGAGAAAATTGACAAATACTTAGCTACACTGATGAAAAAGAAAAGAGGAGATAGAAGTTACCAAAATCATGAATGAAAAAGGAAACATCACTAATGACCTTATAGAAATTAAAAACATTACAAGGGAATACTGTGAATAAGTTTATGTCATCAAGTTAGACAATTTTGATGAAATGGACAAATTCCTTGAAAGACACAAATAACTCATACTGACTCAAAATTGAGTAGCTCAGTAACAAAGAAATTGAATTAGTACTTAAAGCCCATCCAAACAAAGAACATTCCAGGCTCATGGCTTCATTGATGAACTCTATCAAATATTTAAAGAGGAAATAATACCAACCTGTCATAAACTATTGTGTAAAATATAAGAGGAGGAAATACCTCCCAACACATTCTGTGAGTCCAATATTATCTGAATCCCAGAACTTAGACAAAGACATCACAAGTAAATCTAACTACAGACCATGGATTCCTATGACTACAGACATAAAAATTCCTAAAATTAGGGACTCAAATCCAGCAAAATATAAAAAACATTATATATCATGACTAATTGAAGTTTATCCCAGGAATGCAAGGTTGGTTTAGCATTCAGAAATCATTACTATAACATACCATATTAATAGAACAAAGGTCACAAATCATATATCATCTTAATAAATTAAGAAAAGCATTTGAGAAAATCCAACTCATGAAAAAATTCTCAACAAACTAAGAAAAAACTAGGAAAAACTTATAGGTAATGTCATACTTAATAGAGAACAACTGAATGCTTTCCCCCTTAGGTCAGGAAAAAGGCAAGATTGTCTAATCTTGTTGCTTGTATTCAACAATAAAGTATTGTTTAAGCTAAGCAATGGGTAACAGTGGTTCATTATATCATGCTTTCTACCACTGTGTATGTTTCAAATTTTTTCTAATAAAATTTTAGTAAAAAATAACATAGGTTATTAAAAAAAAAAACTACCAAGTCCTTCTTAAGTCTGTTGTACTTTCTGTTCAGCTAAATTATTTAAGGTCATGTAAGTAATTATTTTCTTTTTGAGTATGAATGTGTATATCTTTATGTGTTAATGTTGAGTCTTTGTATAAATTATATAATTGGAAATTTAGAGTTAAAACATAATATCTATATGTAGTAAGTCATGTTACTTATTTTTTTTCTAGCCCTGAGAATGATCAGAGAATTGGAAAAACTGTTTATATGGGGAATTGCACATCATGGAAATCAAATTTTCTCATTACAAATCCTTGTTTATCAGATTTTAATATCAGCCAAATAAAGTCCTGAGTTTCCAGGTGTCAGAAGCTATTTTCAATATGACATAAGTTTAGGACCACAGATCAGTGTGGGTGGATGCTTGGAATTTCTTTTGATTAGATGTTATCAGAAACCAAAGAACTGAATCTAGAAGGTTATCGAAGAACTAAATATAGACTAGAAATTGGAGAAAAGGGGGTGAGCTTGTTTGGTGGTGGTGGTTGAGTGTGTATGTATAGATGGAGGCTGTTTGTGTTTGCTTGGTAGAGGCCATGGGTTGGAATTGGGGCTGGTTGGGTGTAATGTGTAAAAGCTGAGATGACTTCAAAGCAATAAGCATGAATGCAGGTTAAGAATCTAGCTTCGTGGAGAAGGCAAAAGAAGAATGGAAGGAGAAAAAGTGACATTTAAAAAATTATTTTTTAACTTTCCTCTGAAAGAGAGATGTCCTCATTTGAGAATATTTTTGTCTTCAGTGTTTCTAACAGCACTCTTACGTCATGCCTAGAAACACACGGACCTGCCATTTCTTCTTTTCCCCGGGGGTTCATATCTGACCTTTCCAAGGTCACCACTGCCATTATTAATTCACAAGAACTGTGTCCATTGTGTGAGCCATTGTTGTTCTGGGGAATACAAAAGATAGCTGATACATGGTCACTGACCTTGTGGAATTTAGTCTTACTGACTTTGCAGTATTTTGGGGTGATGCTCAGGTGTTCACACACAAAAACACCCCAATCAGAGAACAAAGTGAACACAAGACAGAGTTCTAGATTGTCTGGCACAGACTTGAAATTGGATAGAAAAATTCACAGGCAACCTGAAGGTATCTATTTGAGCTGAAATACTCTTGAAAAATTTCACGGATGAGGGAGAGTTGGAGCTAGACCTGCAGGCTGGGTAGGATTTTGAGTTACTTGCATGACCTTCATTAAGTTGAACAAATGGGAACAAGATCTATATTTAAGTTTTTATAGTTCTTTGTTGTATTTTTTTTAATGGAGTGCATCTATCTGTATCATCTTTATTCAGCTTGGTGATGAACTGAAAGTGTTGGTAAGGGTAGCTGTCCCCTCCCTTCTGAGTCCATAGTGGTAAGGCCAACCCAACAGGAGGCCTGCCTGACAGACCTACAGGTTTCTCCCTCTCTTATCTAGTAGTTAGGTAATATTTAGGCAAATGCCTAATATTTGTCCCCTGTCTCACCTTGTAATTTTTCAGTAACTTCAGGTTGGGTATGTACAGGCTGTATCAAAAAAAAAAAAGTTTCTACTTGAAAGCTGTCTTCCTTTAGTCCCATGGGCTGTGTCAGAGCCTCCCTGGGCAGGGTCCCCATCCCCTTCCTGTAGCAAACACCCCTGGAACATACAGACCTTGTTTCTTCCCAAGTTCCTCCCTGGCTTTCCCTCTGCTTTTCCCTCAGTTTATGTGGAACTCTGTGACTATCCTCAAGCTCATCTGTGTAATTTGGTCATGTAGTTACAGCAACCATTAGTGATTATTCGTGGACTTGCAGTTCTGTGGCTGCAGTTACTGTTAGAGTTTCTGTGTTCTTGTGAACAGAATGGAGGTAATTCCTGACGGTATTGGTTGTTCACTGTAAGTTTTGCAGGAAACAACCATTTTCTGACCCTTTGTTTTGTTACTTATACCTAATTCTGAAAAATGAAAAATTCCTAATTTCTCCTCCTATTTCCTTACTTAGACTTCCTTTCCTTTTCATTACTTACTTACTTAGCAACTTAGCTTGAGAGGCAGAGAGCTACATACTACAAATAGACTGATAAATCAGGGGTTGCATATTGTGAATTGAAGTCAAGTGATTTCTGTCAAAGGCTACAGACAGGGAGGAATGAAATCACAGCCTTTCTTCTGTGGAGTGTCTTTTGGGTGACTATTTCCTGGGACTGCTGACTCTTTCTGAATACATGCAGTTATATTTTATAGCAAAGGCTGTTATTTAAACCCCTCTTCAACTTTGGGCTGAGCTCAATAAACACATAATTAACTAGTCTACTCCCAATAAGAGGCACCTAGGTGCAGTCAGTGACCGAGAAAAATCCTTTGCCAACAGGTTGTGCTTAACTCTGAGGTGGTAATTTCCAGAATAAAGAAAACATATCAGTTCTCTGTGTGCTTTTGTAACCAGCCTGAACTGCAAGAGCCCCTCACAGTCAGCCCACAGTGAAACATGTGATATCAGGGGCCACTGAAATTACTGTTGCTTGAGGGGCTTTATGCATAAGAGCTTATTGAAGAGTAAAAGTCTTTCCTCTGAAGGTGGTTGGCAAAGGGTTAATAGGTGGAGATGAACGGAGTGAAATAATATTCCTTCATCTGTATTCCTAAGTCACAGAGCATACATTTTTTACGCAACTTAGCTTAATTTTTATGTGAGAGCAAAATTACATATAATGTAAGGCACAGATCTTTAAGTATACAACTTGATTAGTTTTGATAAATGTGTACATCCATAAAACCAGCACCGCAGGCAAGATACAGAACATATTTATCACTCCAGAATGTTCCCTTGTGCCTCCTTCTATTCAGTCTGCACCCCCATAGGCAGTCGTTGTTTTGATTTCTATCACCATAGATTAATTTTGCCTGTTCTTGAGCTTCATAAAAATGAAATCATACAGTATAAACATTATTTTGTGTCTGGCTTCTTTCTGTCAGCTTAATATTTTTGAGATTCATCCACGATGTGGCATATATCAGTAGGGTTGTTTTTTTTTTAATGAGAGAATGGTATTCTGTTTTATGAATAATAGCATAATTGACTTACCTGTTTACCTGATAATGGACATGTGAGTCATTTCCAGTTCGGGACTAATGAATAATGCTGCCAGAAATACATGGGCCCATCATTTCTCTAAACAGTAGACTATATTGCCATAAATTGTTCATAATTTTCTTTTATTCTTTTACCATCTGTGGAATTTGTAGTGAAATCCCTCTTTTAATTCCTAATATTATTCATTTATATTTTCTCTTTTTCTTGATCACTCTTGCTAGGGGTTATACATTTTGTTTATCTTTTTCAAAGAACCAACTCTGGCCTTGTTAATTTGTCTCTCAATCATGATTAAATCACAGAAGCAGAACCAGTAGGAGGGGACTTACATGTATGAGAAGTGTATGTGCACATGCATGTGTGCACATATGTGTACATTACAGGATTTGTTAAAGGGTCTCGACCTTACACAGTTGCAGGAGCTGGTTTAACAGTTTCTGTAAGGTACTGTCTTTGTGTCTGATGCTGGAGTTTGAAATCCACAGGTTGGACAGCCAAGAAGGAAAGGTAAATGTTAAGTAGAGGAGAGTAAGAACATGGTAAGCCCACAAATATGAGCGGGAGCCCATGGTGACAGTGACCCCCATGCGTTTTCTTTTCTTTTCTTTTTTTGCCCCTGAACTTGGAATGTAGACTTTGGCAGAAGCTGAGGCCCTTTGTCTTGAAATAAAAGAACTGAGGAGGAAACAAATCATTGCTAATCTACTTCCTAGATAACAAAATAGGAAAAAAATCTGTAAGAAGTAAAACTGATCACAGCACTTGATAGAAAAGGGGTTGAGAAACTTTTTCTGTAAAGCACCAGATAGTAAATATTTAAGCTTTGTGGACCATATGATCTCTGTTGCAGCTGTTTAACTCTTGCCATTGTCATTAAAAAGCAGCCATAGACAATAAGTATATGTGTGGCATGGCCATGTTCCAGTAAATCTTATTTACACAAATAAGTAGTGGGCCAGAATTGGCCTCTCAGATCTCTCAGATGTAGTTTGCTGTCCCCTTTTCTAGAGATTTCAATATTTTTTATTAACTTATCACAATCTACTTACTGTTAATATTCCAAATGTCATGCTTAATTCCATTAATCCTGCATCCCTTGTACTGTTATTGGTAGATATCTTCTATCTACAAATGTTTTAAACCTCATTATACCATATTATGATTTTTACATTAGACAGTCTTTCATATTTACCACTTACTAACATTTCTGATGCTTTTCCTTTCTTCCTGTAGTTCCAGATTTCCATCTGATGGTATATCCGTTTCAACACAAAGAACTTCTTTCGTTAATTACTTTCCATGAGGTCTGCTGGTGGTGAATTCTCTCATCGTTCACTTATCTGAAGATGGCTGTTCTTGGGCCAGCAATTTTCAGGACAGAATTCTGGGAGAGAATTCTGCATTGACAGTAGTTTTCTTTCAGCACTTTAAAAATACTGTTTCTTTGTTTTCTGGTCTCTGTCTTTTTCTGATGAAAAGTCAGGCAACATTCCTGTCTTTGCATGCTTTCATGTAATCCGTCTCATTTTCTCTGGCTGCTTTCAGCATTTTCTCCTTGTCTTTGACTTTTAGGAGACTGATGATTGTAAATGTAATTGTCTTTGTATTCATCTTGCTTGTGGTTCACTGAGGTATTGGATCTAAAGTTAATGTCTTTCACTAAATTTGGCAAGTGTTAGCCATTATTTCTTCAAATATTTTTCTTCCCCATTTTCTCTCTTTTCTGTCTCTGTCTCTGGGTATCCATTTACAGAGTTCAGCCTGTAAGATGTCCCAAGGTCACTGAGGCTCTGTTCATTTTCTCTCCTCAGTATTTATTGTTCTGTCTTTCAGATTGAATAATTTCCATTCTTTTGCTGTTTCCAAACTGTTGTTAATTCCATTCTGTGAATTTTTCATTTTGGATAATATACTTTCTCATTTCCAGAAGAGCAAGTGTCTTTTTTTTCTTTGTCTTTAGTCATATTTATAAGAGCTGCTCTTAATTTGTCAATTCTAATATATACCATCATCTTGGGATATGTTTTTGCTGACTGCTTTTCTTGACTTTGTTTCCCATTTTCCTATTTCTCCACATTTATTAATTCTTTATTATACATTGGACATTATTTATGTGATGTGTTGTAGAGTGTTTGTATTCTATTATCTTCCTCCAAAGAGTATTCATTTTTGTTTCAGCAGGCACTTAAATTACTGACTTGCCACCTTGAACTTACAAAGTCTTTATGTTAGGGTTTGTTGGGTGAGTGGTTTAGTTTTTGCTGTAGTCTTAGGAAGTCCTAAGTCTTAGGACTGATGCAAGACCTTGAAGGGGTTTCAGTGGAAAGCTTGAAAGTTAACCAAACCCCTCTGGCCTGGCAGGATTCAAATTCTGACAACCCCCTCAGTGAACAGCAGCTAACTCTCTCAATGCTTCTAGAGTTTTCCTTGGAGTCCCCCCTATATATGCTCTGTTTTGGGGTCATTCAAGGATTCCAAGATATTTTATGTACAGATGTTGAGACTCCCCTTCTTTGGTTCCCTCATTTTGTAAATATCCTGTGTCAATTTGTAGCCACCCCTATTCCCTTTACTTACACTAAGACTGTATGTAGCCTTTTGCTTACCTTCTAGTCACCTCCCATGCCCAGATGGAGAGTCCCATCAGGGGCAAAGCCATGTAAATGTGGATCTAATGCAGTGCAGTTCCCTTTTTTAAGGATTAAATTCCTTCTAGAGTCCCAGATTCTTCATTGTCTTATTATAAGTATTACCTATGTGAAGATTTTGCCAATATAGCTTTGCTGCAATTGCCAGTATATAACATCTCAGCTGTGTTTTATGAAGAGGTCCAAGGTAAATGGATCCCACACTTCTTGCATGCTGTACTGCAGTCCCGCAGGGTACCCTGTCTGACAACCTGACCGATTTCTTATCACTGCTCTGCCTCCTGCACTTCAGTATGCCAGCCCTTTCTTGCTTTCGATACAATAACCACCATGTCTGGATTGGCAGGGAGAGAGTGTTTTTAGTGATGGCCCTACCTCTGCCCTGGACACCATTCTAGATACTGGCATGGTGGAGCACGTCTTCTAATGAAGACCTCCAGGTAGTAATCCCACCACCAGAGGAGCAGAATACTCAAAGAACTGACTAAAAACCAAAAACCAAATTCCAGTCTGGGAACAGACTACTTCCTGAAACAAATTCCCAGGCTTTTGAAAACCCTTGTGTTTCATTCAAGGAAGAACTTGCATTCACATATTTACTAACCTTTTCTATTGAGTAGATGAATAACATTTCAGGGTAATACTTACGTTTAAGAACATGCACATTCTCTCAACTTCACAAGCTGAGTATCATTGTCCAAAAGTACATGGTCTTAACACCAGGCATGTTTCCTTTCCACAGGAAGAAAAACCTGCTGAGGGCTAGGGAGAAGAGAGCAAAGGAATTAAAAGACAAGCTGGTTTTTCAGAACCATCCCTTGCCAAGGACATAGCCAGCAGGCATAGCGTGTATGTTTATGTCAGTAGGCTTGTAGTGTTCGTGCAACTTGGAATAAGTCAAATGAGACCTAAAAATTAAGTAGCTCTCAGCCTTTCTTCAAGCTTATACACAAGGTTTTGATGTACTTGTGGGTGTTCTCAGAATTTTAGGCCTTCGGCTTTTTTTGTTCTCTTTCTACTTTTTCTAGTACCCACTTATTATCAAGGTGTCATCTTACTTCTAAATTAATGTACAACTTATTTTTTCCATGTTAGAAAGGGAGGAGGAGGAGGAGGCTATAACCAAGCAACCAAAACAAAATGAAAACTCAGTTTATATGAGAGAATGAGAACGAAAATTGTAGTTGATCATCTATGAAAGGAACAATCAAAGCACTTCTTTGTTGCTTATAGATGTCTGGATGGCCAGTTAGAACACCTGTCCTTTACGAATAGCCCTACAAAGGCTTCTTGACAGGTGGTTCAAAACAGTGGCCTATATGATGTGAAGAGACACCCATATTTGTCAGTTCAGTATAATTAAAATCGCCTAGAGATATAGTCTATCTTCTATAGTTATTAATTCTATGTTCTTCATTTTCAAGAAAGAAGTACAAACATACACTCACACATGTATGAACTGTGTATGTATTTCCATTTTCCTTAACAAAATGCAAATTCCAAGCATCTTTGACAGTTTCATAAGAACAGTCAGAAATATGTGAGCTGTGCTTAACTATGTTTTAGAAGAAAAATTGAACCGCTTGTTGAAGGGAATGAAGACAGATGTGTGTGCTCCACATTCCAGGGCACACTGCTGCGTAATGCATCTTTCCTTCTCCAGTAAATTGCATGTGTGAGAGGGGAAGTTATGAAGGCTGTGCCCTACTTCACTTATTGGAAAAGGAAAATAGGTGTAAAAATTGCCTGAGGGCCCCAACTTGAAAAATGGTGTCGTTTTGTAAGTAGAATCTTTAACTTTTAATGTCTTCCACCTCCTTCCCCAACTACTTCCTTAAATCTAAATTATCAACTGTGCATCAAAATCTGTCAGTATGGTATCTTATTTTTTTAAATATACAGAAACATTTTTTCTGGAAATAGGACATCGGTATAACTTTTTCTTTTATGGTTGATGGATAAAACTAGCACTCTCCCAACTCAGTGACTGTTAAGCCCATTTATTGTAACTGGATACATACATAATACCCATGTGGAAAATTTTATGTCCTTGTATTGTTACTTAAAATGCTGAAGAACATTTTGTTGCAATGACAGCAAAAATTAAGTATAAATTTACAGAATGTGGCATTTACATAAAAATGAATACATGTAGATTTATGCATAAAAAGAACTCTGATTATCCAAATCATAATGCAAACTCAATTTTGTTTTTCAATCCCAGAACTATTAAAATATACAGTATATGCCCTTGTGCTATTTATTTTAAAAGATTTGAACTTTTTCCTTCTATAAACCCAAACCATTTTAATCACTGTATCTCTGACTTTGACAAGCATTGTGACATAAAATGAATCAGAGATGGGCTACACAGACCCAAAGAATGTATGGACAGTTGAACAGATATGTTGGGACAAAGATACAAATTAAGTGAATGGGAAGTAGTGAGCAGTATTTCAGTGTGGGGTAGGCAGTCTCTCTTTCTCATGGCTTTATTTCCTTCAGCATTCCATATTTGACTTCCAGGGTTGTTCTGAGGGTGACGTGAGGCAAGCAATGAGTGCCTGGCACAGAAGGGGTAACTCAGATGTCAACAGGTTTTGCTGACTGTTGCCTGAGGAAACAGGCTCAGGAAGGTTCAGGAACTTGCCCAGGTGGTCTAGCTGGGAAGCCTCGGAGGGGTCATTCCCACTGAGGTCTCTTGGAGGACCCTTCCAGCCCCTGCCCTTTCAGCACATAGTTGACTTTTACTCACCCTTCCTGCCATTTCCATGGCTAGGGGTGAATGTGGTCAAGAACTTGAACTTACTGGAACGCAGGAGTGCTGCTCTGTCTCGCAACATCTTACAGTGTCAATTTCAGGAGCAGGTTGCTTTGTAATGAGAAGGTGATGGGCAGTTCTAGAGAGAGAAAGTGCCTCGCGTGGTGGCCAGAGAGGGGACATGAATTCGTGAGAGGATTGGTCTACTCTTTGAAGATAGAGGAGACAGGAGACAGATATTTATAGCTTTATAACTTCAGAGGTTGAAGCAATGCCCCTTTGGAGATACACTGGAAAATTTTGAAAGGATTTACCAATTACCTACAAAGTAGTCACCAGTGAGAGTTTAATTAAATGAAAATGGGTGTTCAAAGGGCTATTTAAGAAAGATATTAGAAGCTGCTGTAAATCAAAGAAACGGTTGAACATTCATAATTGTCATTATAGACCCTGAGTGGGAAGAACATCTTGGACTTCCTTAAGGTGAAAGACAGCTTTTGATCCTTGATGACTTCCAACTTGAGGTGTAAACTCTATTCAGCTCTAAAAACTTAATGCAGTAGAATCTTTCAAGGTACATATGGTAAAATTTTTATCCTCAAATATGGCTCTTGCTCTGTTTTTTCTTGGATTTCACATTTTTCAGCACGTTGTTTCTCCATTCAGATGCTCCATTACTTCCCCACAACACTGTACCCAACCACTCAAGGGTATGCAGCCACTTCCTGTTCCCTGCCGTGCTGAGCTGTCTTCTCCTAAGCCTGGATTCTGTGGCATGAGGTGCCGGCTTACCTTTCCAGCCTTAATTCTTACTGCCCTGAGTCCTGTGCTGTAGCCAGTTGGACTCCCTCCCCTCTCCCACATCCTCTCAGACATAGATGATTGGTTGCTCTGACCTACTGGGGTTGGGTTTGCTCTCTGAGTAGAATGCTCTGTGAGCTGAAATACAAGATAAAAATCTGTTTTCCATGTCTGGCCTTTCCTCTTCCTCAGTGTACCCACCTTATTTCACCATTTATTTTACTAGTTCCTGATGGCGGTGCCCATTAGAATCACCTGAGGTGAAGGGAGCATTAAAAAAAAAAAAAAGGCACTTTCGGAACCATTCCCAGACTGTTTAAGTTAGAATCTCTGGATCATAGGGTACATATTTAAAGTCATTTAAAAAGTGATTTTAATATGCAAGCAGGGTTAAGAAGGGCAGATTTATTCTGTGATCTTGGCCAAGTTACTTAGTTTCTCTGGGCCGGGGTATCATCTTCTGTAGGATGGATCACATTTTGTGTGTACCTTTTGGTGAGAAGAGAGAGAACCAATGAGAAGGGGTTATAGGCGGAGCCCGTGGCAGTGGGCGCTCAGTCTGTGTTGCTGTGACTAATACTGTTGGTCTGTGTGCCCTTCCTCCACTACCCTCCTGTCTAGTCTTACTTGGGTTTTAAAGCTCAACTGAGATCCCACTTGTCTGGCAATTCCTTAAGGTGCAAACAAAGCCACTGTAACAGAGACCCAGACATACAATGCCTACACGAGACAGGGGTTTCTCTTTCACGTGGTGATCCAGTTGCAAGCAGGCCAGGCCTGCCAAGTGAGTGCTCTCCACAGGGCGGTTCAGGATTCCCAGTCCCTCCTGCTCTGCCGCGTCGTTGCATGGCCATCTTCCGGCCCACAGGAAGGGGGTCAGAACTGTACACTCAGCCCGGCAGATTTCCCCTCCTATCCTCTTGACCTGAACACAGTCGCATGGTCACCTCCAGCTGCAGAAGAGGCCCTGACTGGGTGGCCAGGTGTTCAGCTAAAAATTCTGTGACTGTGGCGGGAAGGGAGATGAGGTCTGGGTGAAGGTCGATAGGCTGAGACATCCGGGCTGCCATGGTAGGCGTCTTCCTCTTCTTACCTGTTCATCTATTGTCTCTGTGGCTGGTCCCTTGTTCTGTGTTGCCCTGGGCTGTTAACTACCTTTTCTAGGGTGTAAGTTTTAGGTATATTCTCGGCTTCCTTGAGATTTTAAGCTTGCTTTGTGTTCCTCTGTGTCCTTCCTAGGAAGGTACTGAAAGCATTGCAGATGCTCATTGTCGTATAGCATTTGTTGAGTGAATCAGTGGCAGAGTTCTGTGGGTTTTGTTTCTTTTCTAAGAGCTTTATTAAGATATCACTGGTGTACCATGCAGTTCACCCATCAAATGTGTATGGTTCAGTGGCTTTGAGCATATTCACAGGGTTTTGCAACCATCACCACAATCAATGTTAGTTTTCACTAGCCCCCCCATCCCTAGCTGTCCTTCCCCCAGCCCTCAGCAACCGTTCATCTACTTCTCTTTCTGTAGATTTGACTATTCTGGGCATGTCATATAAATGGAATTATATAATATGTGGTCTTTTGTGACTGTCATCTTTCACTTAATATTTTCGAGGTTCATCCATAATGTAGCATGAATCAATACCTCATTCCTTTCTATGACAAGTAAGTTTCCATTGTATGGATGTGACATACTTTGTCCGTCCATCAGCTGATAAATATTTGAGTTCTTTCCATCTTTTGGCTATTATGAGTAATGCTTTTACAAACACTCATGTATAAGTTCTTGTGTAGACATGGGTTTTCATTTCTCTTGGGCATATATATCTAGGAGTGGGTCTGCTGGGTCACATGGTAACTCTATATTGACCTTTTTGAGGAGCTGCTAGACTGTTTTCCACAGTAGCTGCACCATTTTTACATTAGCACCAGTCATGTTTGAGGGTTGTACTTTCTTCACATCCTTGCCAACACTTATCTGAATTTTTTATTATAACCATTTTAGTGGGTGAGGTGGTATCTCATTGTGGTTTAATCTGTATTTACCTGGTGATTTATGATAGTGAGCTTTTTCTTTTTTTGCATGTCAGTGGCACATACTTAGCATTGAAAGTTTTCTGCTCACGATGCATATGTGCCCCTGGGTATGTCATAACCAACTCTTCCTGCCTGAACATGCTTAGGAATCTGGCATGCATTCATGAATACCTGTGCCTGAGAGCTTATCAGAATAGAGGGGTGGTATTTGTGAATCTGACCTTCCTAGAGACCCAGCCCCTCCTACTGAGAATCTTAATCCTGAGTCCTCTTTTTAATTCTGTTTTAGCAACAAGAGGAAAAGCCTTATTAATGCTGGCTTAAAAGCTTAATTAGGCAGACAATCCTGTAAAAAAAGTAATAAATGACAGGGTATGACAAAGGGAAGCATAAATAAAATAACTAGGATTATTTTGCTGTTACTGTGGTTTGAAATTTTAAAATGATTATACTTGGCAGTGGGTTTTCATAGTCTTCACAACTTCATTCGTTTTACATGTTAGTTCCATTCTTGAAAAGTCGTGTACTGTTGAGACACTGTGCAGTGAATATGATTTTCTTGTTGACTTCTGTTACATCGGCAATACTGTTGGTAACAAGTCCATGAGGGCCTTGGAGATGCTTATTCAGCAAGAAGCAAGAATTTGTCATTTTATTCTTCTGTGTTGACTCTTCAGATTTTCAGTTCAGAATGTGAAGGTGGTAGTGATGGTAGTAATATGCCTTTTAATACCTAGAAAAGCTGTAGTGGAAATAATCTTGACTCAGAAGATTTTGAAAGAATTTTGTATAATCAGTGAATGATGAAGGCACTTGATCTTTGCCTCAGTTCTACAAATTGGGAATGGCAAGTAGTTTACTAATATGGCTTCAGAAGACCTTTGCAGCTCTAAAATTCTTTGGTATGATGATTGTATTTCTAGCTTCTTAGGTTAAAAAAACAAAACCAACCAAATATGAACAGCTCTTTTCCAGGTGCCCAGTGTGCGTCCCTGGCGGTCTGTGAGTTGTGCCCCTTACCTGTTGTGACTCTCCAGCAACTTCAGTGGGCAGAGAGCTTCCTGTGACTGTGGGCCCTGGTGCTGGAGTATGTGCACAGGACTCACTCATGGAAATTAAATCATTCTTCTCATAATGCAAATGTAAAGTGGCCCTAAATGAATATTTGCCAAACTGAGAATGACTGGTGAGGTCATTTTTAATGGAAGATTGTATTTCACCATGGCTGATTTTTATCTGATTTATTGCTGCTAACTCCTGAAGAAGGCCAGCTGATGGAGGTGCTGGCACGAGCTCGGTCTCCAGGCTGCGTGCAGAGGTTGCGTCAGTTCCCGGCTGGCACAGAGCAGCTGGGCCCGTGGCGTGCTCACACAGATGCTCTGCAGTGGCATCTGATAATTGCAGCTGCATGTCCCTATCAGGTGTTCCGAGGGAAACATTACCTCATCTTACACAAAAACAGAATCGCTGGAGACCCTTTATCTTTGGAGAGGAAATAAATATGTGTAGGGTGACTTTGGGTGGAATGGGGTCCACACTCAAGAAGATGGCTATCTTTGCTGTTGGCAAAGGAACTGGACAAGGAGATTGAAGTTAGTTTCCTGAAACTTTCTGGGGCAGACAGATGGTCATGCTTTTTGAGGTTTCTGAGAATTCTCTAAACCCACTTTCTCTCTTTTCTCCCCCTTCCCTTTAAAATAGTGATGGTAAGAATCCGACGCTGTTGACCTATCACGTGCCTGTTCGGTTCTAGATATAAAGCTAACAACACTGTTTTCTACAACTTCTTCAGATGTGCCTTTTCAAGCCCTTGTCTTTGCTGTAACTAATGTGCAGAAAAGTAGGCTTTGACAAAGGAAACACACTTCTTGATAGGGTCAACTTTGCGATAACCGTCTTCTGTGTGGGGCTCCTTTAACAAGCTCCTCCTCACTTACTATGCCAGGAGCGTGTACTCAAGTTTCTTACATGCAACATCACCTGTGAGCACTGGCAGAATCGGGATTTAGAGTGACTCCTGACTGCCAGCCTCTTCTTGTTTGTTTTGAGCGTCTTTTTGTAACCATATTTCTGGATCTCTTTTGTTCAACAGTGAGGAGTGGTTAGTATTAACTTTAAGTTTGTAGTAGGTGAGTGTTTCATGAGGTTGCAAAAGTTGGTAGTTGATGATGCTTCAAAAACACACATGACAGCAGCTCGATGTATGTGTGTTGAACTGGGCAGCTAAAGATGAAGGTAAGCATCCTTGTATGGTACCCAGGGGGGTCTTGCATTTGACTGGTAAATGCGTCAGGACAATTAACAGATGATTCATTAAGATCACATCTTACATAACTGGAAGCCTCTGTTTTTTAAATACCTATAAGGTATGAATATCAGTAACTCACACAGGCAGTAGGCCTCCTCCCCTCTCCTTGCATTAGAAGTGACTCTTCTTTTTTTTTTTTCCTGCCATTTTCCTTCTGTCGACCCCAGATTCCTTAGGCTGAGCATAGTGTATAATCCAGAACTCGGAACTTCTGGTTCCCTAATTCTGACTGGGAGCTTCCCTCCCCCTTTCTTGTGTGGCTCTTCCCTCTTCACTTCTCTGGGATTTGGGCTTTTCACTCCTTTGCTACATTTGTTCACTCATTTGTTTAAAAAAATACTGTGGAGTTGCCAGTGTCCCGCTGTGTGCTGGGTCACAGCACCGGAGGGGCTGTCCTGCCTCCCAGGAGCACCGTCCCAGGGGCGGCCGTGTTGTCTGTGGGCCGCCGCCCTGAGGAGCTCCTTGACGGGACGACCATGTCTTTCAGGGGTGCAGCTCTGACATTTCAGCACATGGCAAGCAGCAGGCTTTTGAGTCACATTCCAAGTGACTATTGGCTGAGTGTGGAGGTAGATGCTAAGGATTTTCAAGTTTCTCCTTTCCAAACTAGATAAGGAGGTCTTCCTTTTTCAGGAGGATGTGGTTAGTAAAATGTGATAATCTATGTGACAGCACTGTAGGAAGGCAAGTAATACATCACAGGAAGTTAGTGACCCCCATCTTCACGCCTGTCTCTCCCTATTTCTGTTCATGCTGCCCCTTTGAGACCATCTACCATTTATGTCTGCTCTCTCTGCCCTCACTTGCTGCCCACTTTCCTTCCTTCCTCAGGCAGAGGAAAGCATGAGAAAAACTGTCTGGCTCCATGTCTCTTTGTCTCTGTCACCTCCAAATGTGTATGTGAAATGCTGCTGTCCCAGTATGTGTCTCTCTCAGTGTATGTAGGAATGTTGGGACGGTCGCAGGGAATCTGGCCCTGCAGCTGACAGGAACGCCTTGTGTGTTATGACATCTTTTGCTGCTTCAGTTCCTGCTGTACATGTGTTCTTCAAGTCATTAGTGTTTTTGATAACAAGGGAAGTGTTCTTTTAGATTAAGCCCAACATTCGAGCCCCTGCTGCACTGTGTGGTATAGGTCACTGATGAAACAACAGAATTGTCACACATAGATGATCTGCTGTTCGTGCAATACCTGGGTGACAGTACCATAGAATCAGGACAGAGGGGGTTTGTTTCTGGTGAAAGATACAAGGTGGGCCGGTGTGTGAGGGTAAGGAATGAAACTCAGTCCCAAGCAGTAGTAAGAGCTGAGCTTTGCTTACATTAACATCCTTTTTTTTCCCCTTGGCTTTCCACCATTTAAAAAAATTGATGTATCAGACAGTATGGGGTGAACAGCAGAGAGAACCTTCTAGTAACATATCTTGGCAGAATCCTGGCTTTGTGAAGGAGCCTCATGTACAGTAAACTAAGTCTCCCCAGAAAAGCAGTAACAGTAACCTTCTGTGGCCTGGGGTTTTTGTCTTTTAACCAATCTTAGATTGGAGACCCTTTCACAGGTAGGAAAGACTCTTGTGGGCACAAACTGCCAAAAGCATCATTTTTTGAGTTTTTGTCATTGTGATGGAAACAAAACAGGGAGCTGTCCTCTAAGATGTGCTGAAACTCCTCAGGCGCTGAGGGTCCTGGGGGTCTTGCTCAGGTTACTACTGGTGGTCAGGTTCCAGGAGCACTAGGAAAGCTGTCACCTCTCTTTTCTCTCTCCACAGACCCTTCCTACCCCGGAGACTTAAGTCATTAATCTTTGGAAGCCATAGTCTACTGAAACCCATACTGTGTAACTAAATAGAAAAGTCATCACAAGATACTGGAATCGCAGAGGGGACCCTGTTGGATCACTGACAAACTGCCCGTTGGGGGAGAAGTAAAAACCATGGCCTAGCAGGAGTCTCCACTCAGTCTGCTTCTCCCTGATCAGAGTCAGGCCCACGGGGAGGCAGAGCATGGTTCTTCTGATTCAGTCAGGCAGCACTTACTGAGTGCCCACTGATGGAGCAGGAAGACGTAACCTTCACACAGTGTCCTCAGAGACCTGGAGGGGAGATGGACAACGTAAAGAGGGGAGCAGGATTGTTTACTGTGGTGGGAGGGATGTAAACAGGAGGGCAGCACTGAATCCTAATTAAATCCTGGTTTGGCATGGGAAGGAAGGATTTCCTTCTGAATGTGATGATCAAACTGGGTCTCAAAGAAGGAGGGGGTTTAAAGAAAAGTTTTTTAATGAGAAATAGTTAACATGCAACATTATATTAATTTCAGGTGTACAACACAGTGATCGACAATTATATGCATCATGAAATGCTCATCTTAAGTGTAGTTACCATGTCACCATACAAAGATATTATAATATTATTGACTATATTCCCTATGCTGCCCTCTTCATTCCCTTATTTATTTTATTCCTTGAAGTTTATCCCTCTTTATTCTCTTCATTTATTTGACCCATCCCCCATCCTCCTCCCCGATGGCAACGACCAATTTGTTTGGGTGGGAAAGGTAGAGGGCAGAGGGGGTATAGGAAGGGCATTCCTGGCAGAGGATACCTGAACATGTCCTTGAAACAGTCAGGTGAAGTCTGCAGAAATGAGCATCCTCATTTTGGGACTTTCTTACTGGTATCGAAAACACGTGGGATCTGCACCTATTTTCGTAAATAAAGTTTTATTGGAATGTGGCCATGCCCATTCCTTCCCCTATTGTCTGTGACTGCCTTCCTACCACAACCCAGATGGCCTGCTGAGCCTAAAATATGTACTGTCTGGTCCTTTACAGAAGAAGTTTGCCGACTCCCCACCTAACATTTTTATTCCTTGGAACTCAGAATGAAGAGGACCCACCGGCTCTGCCCGCAGCCCTTCGTCTCCAGATGGTTTATTCCACCCGTGTTGATGTCTCTTCACCCCACACCACATCTCCAGCCCAGTAGCCTCTAGTTTCAATCAATTCTGGCTCTGAATTGATTCCAGAACTAGAATATACCCATAGTGTGTGGAGGAAAGGGGGCATTTCCCCCTAACTATCCCCTTAAATGTCTGATCACCCGTTTTAGACTCTGCTTACTTTATTGGAACCTCGGCTACTGCTTCCTTGTTTGATAAATGTTTCCAAGCAAAATCAGAATTAAAAATAGCCATATGAGTAGTAGTCACTGGAAAACATCTCTATTGTCTGGTGAGGCAGTCCTTTTGTGAGTGGATTCAGGAGCTGGCTATCCCCTTACATGTGAGAGAGAAGCTAGGCTATGGGCAAACGCACCACCTCCAGCCGGCATTTATTTCAAAAACACAGAGAATGTGTTTTCAGAAGCAGCTGTGCATTTGAAATACTGGTTTCCTGGATATAGTGAATGAAAGTTGTGTGGAATTCCATAGCAAATGCTTTTCAGACTTTTAAGCACCTGCTGTGGTCTGTGCTGTCAGCTGTTGGGAGTGCCAGACCAGACTTTTTACAAATGTTAGCTTATTTAGTAAGAGCTGAATGGAATAGAGGTACAGTTACTTCGGTTTTACCGATGTGGAAACAGAGACCCGACAAGCTAAATAAGTACCTTCCATGTTAACTACTAAATGACACTGCCTCTGATCTGTGATAAGGAGGATATTGATTTTTTTATGCTCTGATTATCCTTAGCAAGTAGAATGCTCACTGAAAACACTGAATCAGGAGGTCAAGAATTTCTGTTTCAGACAATCAAAGGAACTGATTTTCAGGGGGCAGGTCCAACTAAAACCCCTCTTAGCACTAACTTTTGTTTCTGCTGCAGTAGCCGACATTGTTTAAATACCACTGCCAAATGATACTGTAGTTTGAGATCTCACTTCTCATTAGTACTTTGTGTAGAAAACTGTTGGCAGTAAGTAATGGTGACATTTTCCAAGCGTGTCTAAAAATATAGTTTGTCCAAAAAGAGAAGCATGTAGGTTTGAGGTGTCCTACTTTCCAGCTAAAATGATCATTCCAAAACCAAAATATGATCTTAACCATCCCCTCCTTCAAACTCTTCAGCCATCTGCCATGCCCTGAGCATAAAGGCCAACCAAGGACTTTATCATGGTGCTTGGGGCCTTTCTGGTTTGGGCCCCACCTGATCTCTGGTCTGGCCTCTCAGTACCACACACTTGACATTCCAGGCAAGCATGACCTTGCATTGGGAGCCCCTCAGTGCCTTGTCCCCCTGCCTGACCACTCCTGCTGCATGTTCACGTCTCAGCTAAGAAGTTCCTGGATCTGGGAAGCCTTCTTGGACCCTTAGTGACTTGGGCTGGTGTCCTCCCCGTGCCTGCCCAGCACAGAGACTATTACACTGTTGTTCAAGCACTTACTGCTCATCTGCTGTCCATCACTGAACCATAAGCTTCTGGGAGGCATTCTCTTCAGTTTGGGCTCTGTAGGTAGAAGGAATAGGAATCCACTTGAGCTCATTAACAGAAGGGAGTTTCTTGTGAGGAAGTACTTGAAGCTATCAGGAGATCTTTGTGGAAACTGAGGATCCTTGCAGATGCATCTTGAGGCTTTCTGCTCCTCTGTGCATTGCTTATATTTGCCTCTCTCTGTCTTGCTGGCTGCCTCCACTAAAGCCCTTTTCTTTGCAAAGCTGCTCATGACCTCGGCTTCTCTGCAAAGCCTCCCATGGCCCCACTGGCCCTGGGGAGCCCTCCTAATCCCATGGCATCATTTCCTGCTCCCCACTTGTTTGGTTTCTCAGTTTCCCAGTTGCAGATTTCCAAATGAACACTCTGGCTGGCCTAGCTCACCCTTTCAAGGTGGGCGGCACAGGTCCCAGGTCTCTGGCCGTCCTTTAGGGGGCCTTCTTTGGGTCAGCTCACTGCCGTCCAGTCAGACCTGTTGTCAGCTGGCGGGGTTCTGTGGGTCAGAGCATGGCTCCCTGTATAGATTTCTTTTGTTTGTTTGTTTGTCTCCCTGCCCCTTGCTTGCAAGTATGTTGGACTTACGGTTCATAAACTTCATGATACCCTTTGTTCTTTTCATCATTTACAGATATCATTAATGGAGCTCAAGAAAAATGTGTATTGCCTCCTATGGATGGCTACCCCCACTGTGAGGGGAAAATCAAGGTAAGGCAGAAAAGATGCACATTCATTTGCATCTTCCTCAGTCCATACCCACCTCCCCTCCCCCTACCCCTTTCTGTGCCTCCCCAGCTACACAGATGGGCAAGCGAGCCCTTTAAGGGAGTCCTTTAAGGGATGCCTCACTCCTGCTAGTTCTGGGCTGTGGCCATGACAACCCTTCTCTGCTTATGCCAACTCCACCGGGTCAGCCAACAATGACTCTGGCCGGTCAGACCCAAAAAGCCTGGGCCGCTTGAGGCGCCTGCTGTGTCTTTGAAGCTGCCACCCCCTTGCTTTCCCAGCCCCCAGCAGGTGATCCTTCAAGGGCCTAAGACAAGGGGCTGCCATTCTTTAGGGTCCAGCTTCTCTCTCCCCCAGGCTGAAGCCTCAGATTGTGATTTAAATGTTACATTTGCATTTGAGTACCCAGGGACACTTGGCCACCCTTTCACTCCTAACATTTTTTTAAAATCCTATTTATACGGCCAGCCCTTGGGCAAACCACTTCCCTGCATGGTCGTTTTCAAAGTTTCGGTTCAAATATATACTTAGGATGGTGAGACCGAAGCCCAAAAAAACACATACGTGGTCTCTGTTGGGGACTTAGGCAGCCATTGCTCCCCCGCAGCAGTTCACGCTGTTTTCCAGGCTCTGTGCTAGACCAGTGAAATGTCCTCTGGGAATGTCAGGGAATCCTCACAGGGGTCCCATTAGGCACTTGCTCTGTGTAGGACAGTTCTCGCCATTGCATCTCCTGGGCTTTACTGTCTGGTGTGTCCTATGTCATTTCTCTGCTCCAAGCACCGCTGCTGAGGCCCAGCCCAAGCCAGTGTCTACCTGTGGATCATCCAGGGGCCAAGTATCTGTTATGTTGACCTCACCCAGTGACCCAGAGCTGTAGGCCACTCCCCATCCTGGCCCTTCATGCCAGGCCTCTGCTACCAGCAGCTCAGGGCCACCGGGAACGGGCTGCACAGAGATGTTCTCACCTGGCACTTGTTGTTTCAGTGGATGAGAGATATGTGGCGCTCAGACCCCTGCTACGCAGACTATGGAGTGGATGGGTCCACCTGCTCTTTTTTTATTTACCTCAGTGAGGTGAGTAGCTTCTTGTGGCTTCCGGGGATAGATGTGTGTAGTCAATCTATTCTGTAGCTGAGCCAGAGTTTGAAAAGTTTAAAAACGTGAATTGTTTTTACATGGTGGACCTATGGTTCCCTTCATTACTCTCCCCCTTGCCCCTAAACAGGGTGATTTTATTTTTTCTTAAGGGAAAAAACAGGTTGATCTTTAGGGAAAAAACAGGTTGAGTTAGCTCTTTACTTTTTTTCTTAATTTAAAAAAATGTGGTAAAGTACACATAACATGAAATTTGCCATCTTAATCGTAAGTGCGCAGTTCAGTGGCATTAAGTACATTCACATCTCTGTGCAACCGTCACCACCACCCATTTCCAGAACTCTTCTTCTTGCAAACCTGAAACTCTTTCCCCATTAAACAGTAACTCCCCATTCCTCCCAGCCCCTGGCAACCACCATTCTGCTTTCTGTCTTGGTGATTTGGACTCTAAGTCCCTACGTAAAATCATGCAGTACAGTTGGCCCTTGAAGAACATGAGTTTCAATTGCAGGGGTTCACTTATATGTAGATATTTTTCAATAAATACACTGGAAACTTTTTTGTGATTTGTAACAGTTTGAAAACATGTGAACTGTGTAGTCTAGAAATAGTGATAAAATTAAGAAAAAGGTATGTCACAATGTGTAAAATATATGCAGATTCTAGTCTGTGTTTTCATTTAACACCATAAAATATATACCAATCGATTATGAAAAGTTAAACTTTATCAAAACTTAATAAACATCCAAACAATTGCTGACTATACAGGATACCATTTGCAGTTGAGAGTCATGTATACAAATTGTTGCAAATTGCCAAAAAAATTTTTCCAATATATTTATTGAAAAATTTCTGCATATTAGTGGACCCCATGCAATTCAAATTCACATTCAAGGATCAACAGTAGGCTATTGGTAATTAAGTTTTGGGGAGTCAAAAGTTAATATGTGGATTTTTGACTATGTGGGTGTCTGCACTCCTAACCCTCGGTGTTGCTGAAGCGACAACTTGTTTCTTTTTGTGATTGGCTTATTTTACTTAACATAATGTAGTTAAGGTTCATCCATGTTGTAGTCTCTTTTTGAATTCCTTTCTTTTAAAGCTACGTGATCTTCCATTGTATTATGTACCACATTTTGCTTTTCCATTCATCTGTTGGTAGATATTTGGGTTGCTTCCACCTTTTAGCATTGTAAGTAATGTTGTTATGAACATGGGTGTACATGTAACTCTTCGTAGACCTTGTTTTCAGTTCTTTTGGGCATATATCCAGAAGTAGAATGGCTGCATCATATGAGGACTTTATTTTTAATTATATATATTTACATATATAGACACATACACACACATATACACACACAAAAGACTTTATTTTTAATTGTATATATTTACATATATAGACACATACACACACATATACACAATATTTTAATATATTTTTATGTTTCATATTTTATATACTATAGTTTTATATATTTTTTCATATGTATTTATGCATTTATGTATACACATAAATGTATATAGTATTAAAAATACCTTATATATTACATATATATTATACATATACTTATTTATATAATATAAATATGTAACACATATAGTGTGTATATATATGTGTGTGTGTGTGTGTGTATACACATATACATAAAATATATAAACCAATGTGAGGAACTGCCAGACTTTCCAAAGCATTTACACCATTTTGTAAGGCTTCCCACCAAGAGAGCACAAGTGTTTAGTTTCTCAACATCCTCACCAACATTTGCAATTTCTTACAGTCGTTACCCTCATGGGTGTGAGGCAGTAACTCCGTGGTTTTGATTTCCTTACTGATAAGTAATGTTGAGCATCTTTCATGTGCCCATTGGCTGAGTTAGCTACTAACTTATAGGCTGAGTTACTTACTCCAACGTTTGTTTGTTTTCCTTTTTATCTGCTGGTCATTTTTATTTGTAGCCTTGAATTTAAATAGCAGGGTCTTTTGGGGGTTGCGGAGCATTTTACAGACCACGTGGCATATGTTCAGTGCTTCAGTGATCTCCCATTCACCTTTAGGAGAACTGAGGGGGTGGGTAGAGTTAAGGCTTTATCCAGGGCAGGCCACAGGGAAAGCGCTGAGTAGGGCTTGGAAACTCGCTGGCTCTGCCGCCACCTTGGCTCTGCCGCCACCTTTATGGACAGGACAGCCCAGGGGGTCTGTGAAACCAGTGCTGGCTAATTTCAGAGGATGTGCACTTGGTAGGTTCTTGGCTGCTGTTTCTTTTTTATTCTCTCTGGTTTGGTGGCTGTTGCTGTTGGACCAACAGTTAAAAACAGCTCCCTGGTGCTACCAGGAGGAAGGAAAATGCCTTTCTGAGGCTAAGTTACATGCTTTTGCTGTAGTTTTCCTTGTGGGACTCAGGCACCTCTCCTCTGTGTTGTAAGGTGACAGGGATGGCTTTTTGGGATGGAAGCCAATGCAGTGTTGCTACAGGACATGTGGCCCTGGGTTCTGTGGAGTTTGTCCCTCTCCTGCACCTTTGTGTCTCCTTCCTCTAAGATTCCCTCAGGCTTTTTTATTTTTATTTTTGACAGTGTTGCACCATGCCCACTTCATGGCCACCTTGGGAACCCTCAGAACTAGTAATGATAGTTGAAATACCCCTTGGAAATTAAAAGCACAGGGAGTTAGTTGGGTGTGTGGTGCTGACATTAGCAGGCTGCTGGCAAATTGAGTTTGTAATGTTCATTTGAGTGTTTCTAGCTTGGGTAGCCTGTGGCCCGCCTTCTCATTTCCTTCTCCAGATGAGGAAGGCCTGGGGCCATGGGTGAACCTTCACTCCACCTAGGAGAAGTCATTTAGATGCACCTTCCTGCTCTGAGGAAAGCTTCCCCCTTCGGTTTAATTTTCAAAAGTTTTCTTTCCCTTGCCATTTGATAGAATTTAGTCAGAGTCCAACTGTGCTCCCTGATTGACAAGCTGAGTTAATATCACCCCTTCCTGACAGTTTGCATGTTGAGGTGGACTGTGGCAGGAAAGGTAGAGGATTTTACATTCCCTCCCACCCTCTTTATCCATCTCAAATCCAGAGCTGGGAAGGTGTGGGAGAATGGTCCAGAGGAAAGCAGAAGAGATTATTTGTGCCCTAGTTCCCTTAAAATGCCACCCTACCCCTGCCCACAGTGAAGGAACATGTAGCTGAGAGAAAAGGGGGGGGAGGTTCTGGTAAAGGTAAATTGAGAGGAGTGAAATAGATCAGGCTGTGTAAAGATGGGACGATCATGTACACTTCATATTGGAGCCTTGGTGTTTCATCAGAGCCTTTAACTGTTTTTTTTCTCTCCCCCAGGGTGTTTCCTTAGCCTATTTCACTTTCTTCTTACACAGAAGAGCAGGTTTTTCTTTTTGTTCAGCTGAATTAGTTCAGTGAACATACTGAACATCTGTTCTATCCTTTGATTGTCAACAATTCCTGAGAACTCATTTTCTTGGCACCATGCTATGTGTTCATTATCTTTTTTTTTTTTTTTTTTTATTGAAGGGTAGTTGACAACAGTATTGCATTACATTAGTTTCAGGTGTACAACACAGTGATTCAACATTTATATACATGATAATTCTAGGTACCAGGTATCACCATACCAAGTTGTTACAATATTTTGACTATATTCCTTATGCTATACATTACATCCCGGTTACTTATTTATTTTACAATTGGAAGTGTGTTTATATATATATATATATATATATATATATATATATATTTTGTGAGGGCATCTCTCATATTTATTGATCAAATAGTTGTTAACCACAATAAGTTTCTGTATAGGGGGGTCAATACTCAATGCACAATCATTAATCCACCCCAAGCCTAATTTTCGTCAGTCTCCAATCTTCTGATGCGTAACGAACAAATTCTTACATGGAGTACAAATTCTTACATAGTGAATAAGTTACATGGTGAACAGTGCAAGGGCAGTCATCACAGAAGCTCTCGGTTTTGTTCATGCATTATGAACTATACACAGTCAGTTCAAATATGAATACTCATTTGGTTTTTATACTTGATTTATATGTGGATACCACATTTCTCTCTTTATTATTATTATTTTTAATAAAATGCTGAAGTGGTAGGTAGATACAAGATAAAGGTAGAAAACATAGTTTAGTGTTGTAAGAGAGCAAATGTAGATGATCAGGTGTGTGCCTATAGACTATGTGTTAATCCAAGCTAGACCAGGGCAATAAAACATCCACGTATGCAGAAGATTTCTCTCAGAACATGAGGGGGGAGGTTCTAAGCCTCACCTCTGCTGCTCCCCAATTTCTCACCAGATGGCCCCCTGCGACTGTGCCTGTCTTAGGTTGTTCCTCCCTTGAGGAATCTTACCCGTCTCTGGCTATGTGTTCATTATCTTAAGAGTCCAATGGAAGAGGTAGAATGGATGCAGGTAATTGAGCCTGGATGGGGGTGGAGGTAATTCCCCTAGGAAGAGAATGAGGAACTTCTTTTTCAAAGTTTTCATCTGAAAATAACCTTGAAATTCCACACTCTTAAAATAAATTTCCATCTTATCATAGTAACATCTTAATAGGTGTCCCTGTAAGGGTTAGAGGAGAACTTCACCAGTGTGGCCACTTCAGGAGGAAGTACTGCCCTAGGGCCTCTGACCTGACTTCAGCTTGCGTTTGATGCTTTCTAAACTCTGCTTTTGGGAAATAGACTTCTTTGTGCCTCAGATTCTTCCTTTATAAAACAATAGTTTTAATTTTGTTGTTAAAGAATTCCACCATGAGGATTTCTGAGTATATATATATATATATATATATATATATATATATATATATATATATATATATATATATATATATATATGGGAGCATGCTTAGAATAGAGCCTGGCAGATAGATGACACCCAATAAACATTGCCATTTGCATAGCTTTTGATATTGTCAATATTTGAAGATAATTGTGGGGACATTTTATATGGGACCTTGATTTCATTTTAGAATTGAGTCAGTTTCTGGTTCTCATTCAGTAACCTAATCTAATTTTTGAGCCCTTGACTTCCAGTAATACAGGAATTCAGCTGTTTTCCTTTTCTCTGGGTAGGACACTTACATACACATTCGAGTTGTGAGCTGGATGTATGCAGCAGCTGTGCACCCTACCTTTGTTAATGTGAAATTATTTGAAATGTTTTCCAAAGCCAATTAATTCCATTCCAATGTTTTTTAAAAACCTGGACGTATCTATGGCTTTATCTTTTTTTTGCTCAGTTTCTTTTTTCTTGCTTTCTTAAACCTTTCCTTCTTTTGTTTACTTCATTTAACCTGTATTGTCTGCCAGGTTTCTCTGGCAATTGGGAACATGATTAAGAGAGACATCTTCATTTAATTTATTTACTTGATCAACAGATGCACAAGTGACTTATTTTCTTAATCCTTATTGAAGAGCCAATTCTTGTTTGCATTTATGTCTAACTTCAGAACTTTGACAGATGTAAGAAAGGACATGAAGTTAAATGTCTCTGGCATGGTCAGTTGCCAGTGGAATTGAGGCATTTAGATTCAGGCCAATCTTAGGAGATGGCATTCTTCCTCGTTTCTTCCCATTCATCGCCTCAGTGTGTCACCTTCCACTGCATTATGAAATTATAAACTACTTTTACCCTCACGAATGTGAGGTCTACAAATCTCTTTTGGTAAATCCTAGGAAGTAAAGCCATCAGCATTTACCCACAGACCCTCATCATCCCCACAGATGCTGGTTCTGTGTCTGACACTGTACTAGGGATGGGTCGGAGTGGTGGAGGTCTGGTCCTTGCCCTTGGTGGATAGCAGGCAGGGAAGAATGAACTGAGTCCCACTGTATGCCGGACACCTCAGAAACCTCTCCCTAACTCTCTGAGCTCCATGACTTGGCTCTCTACTGTCAGAGTTGGGGAGAGGTTTCTGAGGTGTCCGGCATACAGTGGGACTCAGTTCGTTTTTCTCTGCATGCTGTCCACCAAGGGCAAAAGTCACGGAGCTCAGAGAGATGAGGTTGCTTAGTACCTCTGCACCTGCCATTACTGTTGCCCTTTCATGTTGCAGGAGCACCAAACTCAGGGAAGTGATTTGTCGGTATTGACTTTGCATTCAGTTTGCACTCAGGGCCACTTGTGTTTGGAATAGGTTAGTATATAGAACAGAATTTAGCTAGTCTGCATTCATCAGTCTTCATAGCCACTTTTCAAATACTCACAATTTTAATATCCTACCCCCAAAAAAGAGTGACAGCATGGATTCTCCCTGGGACATAACTCATGGAAACCAGGTGCTCAGCCTTTCCAAGTGGTGGGGGTGAATGAATGATTCATTAGACAGCCTTGCATTTCCAGATCATCAGGCAGTTCATTTTCTGTATCTTTTTTTGTGAGCCATGTAACTACTCTGTTACAAAGACAAGGCCCTATAAAGTAATTACTTTGTCATTGTTTTAGGTATATTAACTTAGCCCTCTTCAGAGCCTTTTATTGCTATCAGCTGTTATGAAACTTAGAATGAATTTCTTTACCCCTATTGATATTATATTGATAGATGATGCTGATATATCTAACACCCACACATATTTTTCTATTTATACAATTATTCCAGCAATAAGCAACCATCACCCCCTCCAAACTTCTTAATTTGTTTGTGCTGGTTTTCCTTAAGCACTTCTGTTGCCATTGCCAGTATAGTTGCTCAGAAATAATCAAATTGCCCAGTGATGAATTGCTAGATGTTAGGATATGTACAAGCTGTTGCTTCAGATGCCAGTTTGAACGGGATGAGTGAGTGTTGTGTGCACATGGGTGCATGAATCGCTCATAAAGGAACAAAAGAAGCAATTTCATGCTTTACACATCAATCTTTTTCTTATATTTCACCAACAGGCATAAAGGTCTTTGCCTCTTTCTGTTCTCCCTTGGCAATATGTAAAACTAATATTGGCTGAGCTTGCTATTAACCTTGAGTGTAAATTCAGCATACTTAATCCTTTGATTAATGCCAAGATTAATGCTCAACAGCAAAGGTTGAAAGCTTAAATGTTTGTGAATATGAGCATGAAATGAAATACTAATAACCAGTACAATGATTTGGATTTATGGGCTGTGTTAGCTGCTAAAGATAACTTGGAAATGGCGTTGCATAGACTAATTTTTCAAAGTGGGCTGTGATAAAGAATTGACTCTTTAGGTTGCAGGAGAAAACTATGAATGAAAAAACATAGTTAACATTTGGGGGTGGGTTGGGGAGTACTTTAAAAATATCACTGAACTGTTGCCTGAGAATACCAACATACACCTCCTAAATGTTTAGCCGTTTGAAAGAGGAAATTCCCTCTCTGTGAGATAATATTTCTTGGCGGTAAGGGAGGTGGCAGAGATTTATGATCATGTTCTTTTCACTTTCTAAGTTCAGCTTTTATTTGTATCTTTTTCATCTATGTGTTTTCATTGCTTTTATTACCTACATTCTAAGACATCCTCACAGAAAGGATTTTTTAAAAACAACCCTGAGTTTACAGAACAGTATTTGTCAGTCAACCTAACTGACCTCTCAGTTCTCTGCCTTCAACCTCTCCCTGATCCCTAAGTTTATCTTCTTAGTGATGCCTTCTGTTTGTAAGTTTCAGGTATTGCAACATTTATATTTAGACTTAGTGCTGAGGCCTCCACCTTACAAAAATTTGAGGCATAAGTAGCAGGACTTGCCTACTCCAAACCAACACCTCTTTGCACCTTGAAATGCATATAGCAGATTGGGACTCCAATGTGTTTTTTACAAACTTTTAAATACTGTCTGTTATGATTTCTTTTGCTTGTGTTTTCATTGAAACAGTTGTAGAATTTTTGTTTTAAACTTTCTTAACATGGAAATTTCAAAGTTACAGAAGAGTGTAATAAACCCCCGTGTACCCATGACTCAGATTTAACAGTTGTCAATTCAACTCATTTCATTTACACTCTCCCTGGTCCATTATTTTGAAGCAAATTCCAAAGGTCGTATCCTCCTCTGTGAGTATTTCAATATGTATCTTTAAAAGAGACTCTTTTAAAATAAGTAACTACTCCCGTTGTAACTACTAATACCATTTCATATCTGAAATTAACATATCATTAATATCATATATACCAGGTTAACATTCTCATTTTCTAAGTAGTCTTACTAATTAAAGTTTATTTATTTGAACTGGGTTTCAAGTAAGGAACATAAATTGTAATTGTTGGTGTCTCTTCGGTCTCTCTTTAATTTTAGGTTTCTTTCCATCTCCTGTTTTTTCCCTGATATAATTTTTTTTTAACAAACTTCATTTGCCTTAGAGAGTTTGCTATACTCTGAAAGTTGATGATTATATCTCCATGTTGTTACTTAACTTGTTAACCTGTGCCTTGTTAGTTCTCATAGTTGATAGTTAGATCTGAGGCTTGATAAGAGTCGAGCTTTATTTTTTTTTGCAAAGCCTTGTCATGGATAGTATTATATACTTCTGTCAGGAGGCATATAGTGCTCCATTGTGTATCTTTTTGTGATGTTAGAAGCAATTGATGATCGGTGGCTAGACTCATTAATTCACTAGGGAAAGGTTCCCTCTTAATTTATCAGCAATACCTCTATGAATAGAAGTGACTCTTCATCTGGTATTTGGTTTCCCCAAGGGACAGTTCATACAGGAAATCTTTTGTTTATTTCTCTCTTTGTTTTCTAGCATCTTCCACTGGTGACCAGTATCTTATTTGTCTGTTTATCTTCTTGTTGGTTTTTATCATTATGAAGTCATTTATTGAAACATATTTCATATGCTCAATCCCTTCCAAGTATTTTCTAACTGATTCTCAAATTGCCCCTTTATTGGCCAGTGGGAACCAATTCTCGAAGTGTCTTCTGAATCCTTTTGATCTGATCTTGATCATTTTTAATGGTTTTTGGTTATCTGGTATGACCAAATCTTCCAAATTCATCTTAAACAATTTCTGCCCTAGACCTGGAATCAGCCATTTCCCTAAGGATCTTTGGTTCCTCTTAATGGGAGGTAACCTTAGAGATCACACTCTGGGTGCCTGGAGCCTTCATTGTTACTGGGTTTTCTGGGTGCCTGGGATATAACAGTGAACTAATTGACAAGCTCTCCTCATTAAGTTATGTTTTGTAGGAAGAAACAACAACAACAAAAAACAGTAAGATATGTCTCCTAGATTGTAGTAAGTTGTGATGGAGAAAGGTAAAACAAGTGAGGGGGCTAAAAACTGTTGATGAGGAATAATGGTGTCAGCTTTAGATAAGTCAGAAAATGCCCTACAGAGAAGAGGGGAGAGGATGATGTTTGAGCATCTATTTGAAGGGAATAAGAGAGAAAGAAATACAGATATCCGACAGAGATGTTTAGGGGGCAGTGGGAACAATAAGTGCAAAGGTCCTGGGGTGATCATCAACATCCAACATTAAGAACAAGTGCATGGAAGGTAATCTCCAGAGAGATGTTTGTCTGTTTTGTTCACAGGAGTAATGGTGTCTGGCAGATGTATTTATTGAATGAGTGGCACTATTTAAAGCATTAAAAAGTGGGTGGTAGATTATTTTGTTTGTTCTCAGTAACTTCTGCCAGTTATCACCTTTCTATTCATTAAAAAAAGGTTACTGTAAAATTTGTAGCATTAAAATCTGTAAAACATTAAGTTTGAGACATGAAGTAGAGCATTTTGACCACTTACTAGCAATTTTAAAATAATGCTCTTTAATATATCTAAAAGGCATGGCTGGAGATTAGATTAGACTATCAGAATGGAAGGCTTCACAGAAGAGGCACAGCTTTCTTGCCCATGTTTTATTCTTATTGTCACTTAGCACTCTTTGCCTGGATCTATGCTTCAGTCAAAATTGCACATTAACACCAAAGAGGAACTAAGTCCCTGTTCCTCTAGACTAAAACTATTGTTGTAAGTTGGGTGACTCTGGCTGTCACCGGGCCCTCTGTGCAGATGCAGACCTGATGGGGCCTGTTTGGGCACCATGCCCCAGGAAGTGCGCTCACTGACAGTGGGTAGGCAGTATCTCTGCATTGTCTGTGGCTGGCAACAGAGGAATTCATTTGCTGCCTCTCCTGTGTAAAGGAAAATTGATAGTTCTACAGCTGTTTGGGCTGGGCTTCTGAAACTCTGGGGCACCCTGTCCATTGGTAGCCCACTGGTTTTGTGGCATGTGCAGAGTTGCTGCAGCTTTGTCTTTACGTTCTGGCCTTTGCCTGATACCCTGAGCAGAACTACATGGATTGCCCTAGCCCTCGGCTCTGTCTTGCCATTGTTGGTTTCAGACTTCCAGTTCGTAATATTCCTGCTTCCCTTAGTGGGTGGGAGCACAGTATTATGGAGAACACAGGCCTGATTGCCTTTCTGGAGCCCCCTCCTACCTAGAGCTTTGTGGCCTAGACCTTTCCCTTGAGTTTTCAGTCCAGTTTCTCCTGAGTTCAAGGGAAAGCCTGCCTGGCCTGCCACAGTGTCTTGTGGAAAGGTTCTAATAAAATAATTAAGAATGGACAGATGCCACGTACATGGAAAAGAGCATCACTGTCATGACTGTCTTTAGTGCTCAAATCGTGTCTTTGATTTATTCATTCACTACTCAACAAAGAGTGACTGAGTACCTACCATGTGCCAGGCACTGTTCTTGGGGCTGAGGATTGAGCACAGAATAGGCAAATTGAAATTTCTTCCTTACGGAGCTTACATTTGGATAGGACAGCAAACAGTGGTCAACCATATTTACATGAAATAATTTCCGCCAGGGGTGAGTAATCCAAGCAAAAAGTAAAATAGAGTAAGGATGTAGAGTGGCCAGGTAAGCAGGTCGCAGAAGGCTTCTCTGAAGAAAAGTTGGAGCTTAGTGTGGAAGTTAAGGGGGTGATGCATGGAACTGTGGAAGAGTGTTTCGGGTAGAAAGAATAGCAGATGCAGGAGCCCTGTGGTGTAGGGTTACCAGGCAAAATAGAGGCTACCCAGTGAAATTTGACTTTCAGGTAAACAATAACTTTTTTTTAACTATAAGTATTAGACAAATACTGCATGGTCCCTATTTACACTAAAAAAAGTAATTGTTTATCTAAAATTCTAATTTAGCTGCATGTCCTTCTTTCACCATCCCCTGGCCCTGGTCTGGTAACCCTTGTGAGGTAAGAATGTCTGTTTGGACTTGCATGGAGGTTCTTGGACGTAGGGCAGGGTGACTGAGGCAGGCATGTAAGGGTTGAGGTCAGATTCTGTAGGATCTTGTTATGAATTCTGGGTTTTATTCCGAGTGCAAGGAGAAGCCACTGGTGGGCTGGAGTTAGTGCATGGTGTGGTCCAGTTTAGGAGAACAGTGAACCCTCTTGCTGCACAGACCAGATGTTAAGGGAAGAGTTGCAAGGAGGGAGCTACTGCTCTCCTTGTCCTTTCAGTGCCACCCCATTGTAGAAGCAGATAGAGTCGTTTGATGGGTTTTACACAGAGGATGCAGGCAGTAGTAGTCTAATATCGAAGACTGGACATACTTAAGGCACTGCAGGAGACCGGTGTCTGCTTTCCTTGCATGTGGTGTGGTGATCAAGTGCCTGGGCTCTGGAGCAGGACTGATGGTGCTCAGCCCTCAGCTGTGGGCCCCCTACACTTGCGTCCTTCTGGCTGAAGAGCTGCCTTTCCCCAGGGATGATTTGAAGACCAAATGAGGTTATGTGTGTAACATGCTGATCCTAGTGTTTGTCTCCTGGTGTATTGGAGTTTTGATGTTATCCTTTGTGTCCCTCACCCCGCCACCCCACCCCAGACACAACCATTTCTAACCAGCAGTTTGGCCACAGTTTTAATCACTTCAGGTGTTTGGTGCAGAAAACTAGTCTACGTAGCTGAACCACCTACATGTGTAGACAATTTGCATTGCCTTTTTGAAACTTTTATAGAGTGGGCAGCAGGTTAGAGTCGGGTAGAGAAGTCCTTTTTTTTTCTTTAAGCATATACCTTAATGAGCAACTTCATTTGCTGTGTCATCCATATAACAAATATATGTATATATGTGTAGTAATCAGTGTTATCAAATGAATAGACATATATAGTCAACTGTATCCTTTTGATATATAGCCAACTAATCTGATAGGATGATGTCAAATTCTTTTTTTCAGATCTTAATAGTGTAATAGAACTATTACTAAGTCACCTGAGCCAACTCCTTCATGTTTATAGATGAGAAAACTTGAGAGTCAAATGGTTTGAGGTTATATGCCTCACGGTTTGTAGAGTTGGGTGTCAGATCTTTTTGGCTCATTCTCCTTGCAGTTCTCTTTCCCATCACCAGCTCTCTTGTCCTTCATAAGCTTGGCCGTTCAGGTGACTCTAACATACCCTGGTCAGGGGAGCGACAGATCTCAGTTGTCTCCCAGCCCACATACCAGTTGTCAGCCCCGCTGCTCACTGGTGAGCTTATGTCTGCAAGGTCCTAACCCTTTAAGCCTAGTTTCCCACAGGTAACCTGGCAATGGTACCCACATCAAAGGGCATTTCAGGGCATTACATGAGATGGCGCACGCAAGCTTGCTTTCTTTCCCTGAGGCCCTGACATATTGTAAACCTTCAGTAAATTATTCTATGCTTATATGACTCCCTTAGAAATTGTTCCATTGATGTTCATTGTAATAAAACTCATAATGTGCAGACCAGCATAAAGGAGAAAATGAAAGTCTCTCAACCTGCCCTTTTCCTTGCTTTACTTGGGTTTCACCAGATTCATAGGGGAATTTGCTCCCGGAGGGGAACCCCCTTATTTCCAGAGCTACACACCCATAAGACCATCATCTAGAGATCATCTCAGAGTTTTCTTATGCATTTTTCTCATTTAGTTTTGGTTGCACTCAACTGTCTGAAAAATACAGCATGAAATTCTGTATGTTGGTGATTCATTAGAGCAAAACACTCACGTTAATCACAAGAGAGGCTGTTAACAGCCTGACCATTATTCTTCCAAAAGCATGAAACGGTTATACCTAAGTACATGCATATATACAGTAAACCTCTTACATGTTTTTGTTACAATTTTATTACTTCTTTTCCCCTTTAAATTCCAACTTGAGCTGTATATGGATCTACCAGCAGTTTCTTTTTTTCTTAAATATAATGAGTTCATCCTATGGACCTTGAAAATGTGACCAGCTTGAGCTCTGTTTAGGGACTTTGCTTTGATTCATGTTGCTCATAATGAAGCTTCAAAACCTTCCCAGATCAAAGAGGTTTAAATCATTGAGAGGAGGCATGTCAAAAATCAGATTGGTTAATTTTCTATCTCCCCATTCAAGGAAAGTGATTTATAGGACCCTCTCCAAGGAATATGTGCTAATGTTCCAGAGTTCTAGCCTGGCTGGTCTTTTTCTGTTTTTGCTGTCTCCTTATTTTGTGGCCCAAGGGTAGGGCCACTAAAAAGATTAGTTCCTGTCAAGGAGTTTTGCTTCAAATTGAAGTTTTTAGAGTAATGATTCTGCTCCTCTATTGATTGTTGCATGCATGTCGCCATGAACTCAAAGACGGTTTTCAATTCTTAGACTTAGTGTGGTGATTTGTGGACTATTTTAAGGCTACGCAGTCCCTTCCTTGGCAGGGGTCTTGAGGCTGGGCTGCCGGCTCACAGGAGTCAGGAGGGGTTGGGGCACTAGGGGGTAGACAGTAGACAGTGGGAGGGTCCAGGGCCATAGCTGTGCATGACCGCACCCAAGACAAATACAAAATTCTGTCCTAGGGTCACAGGTGGAAAGGTGTGCCCAAGCCAGTGGAGGAAGGAAGGTGACAAGAGGTAGGTGTGGGACACTAGGGTTCTGAGAGCTGGGAGGAGAAGAGATGGTAAGAGTTATTTGAAGTAGAGGAACTTCCAGATCAGAAAGGTGGAGGGCTTGTTCTGATGTCTAGCTTTCTTGGCAGGCTGCTGACCTGGTGGGTTAACTCCTTAAAGGACCCTGGGTAGATGGGGCAGAAAACAGGAATTAAGAGGTTGAGTTACTAGCCTTGAGCAAGATTTTCCCTGAGTGTTATATTAATGATCCTGTTATTTAGAAAAATGTTGCTCATTTGAGGGCTGTTTGAGTATTTGGAATTACTTGCTGGCTTTCTTCCAATCTGGGTAATCCTCTGAGGTCTCAGGAAGAAAAGTTGATTTTTTTTTTTCCTTCTCCCCATGGAGAAATTGGTTTATGTGTAATTTAATTATTAACCAGTTACCCTATCAGTGTGTACAAAAATAACCTTAAAAGTCCACCATCCTCATTCTGTGTCAAGTTATTTATAATTAGTTTTTCATCCATTACGAGTGAATATGCAATGGCAAGATTCTTGCTGAAAGCTAAAATAGACTGACTCTGTTTTCCCTATTTTCAGGAATGCCCTTGAAGCTTTGCAAAGTATTATCCAGTGATTTAAAAATAACAAGAACTGACATAAATGATCAGTTTCAAAGAGGAATTAAAGTCTTGAGCGTTCTGTAGGGAAGTCATATTTTTGAAGATCACCTTGGATTATATTTTCATTGGAGTGACTTTTGGAAGATTCTTCTTAGGTCAGAGGAGTGAAGAAGGAATGCACTCTCCTTGATCAATTGCTGGTCTCACTAATGTCTCTCCTTTTGGCTGATTTCCTTTATTCATAGTCTTGGTTCATCTCTGCCTGCTGTGCTATTCGTGGGGAGATTTTTTATCCTGACATGTTGCTGTGTACATTTAGTATTTATTTAGTGTGAGGTTGCCTTCAAATTTGTACCCTGCTTGCTCATCCCTATCCTTCTTGTGTAGGTTTGAAAGTCTCACAGTAGGTTGGAATCTATGTGAAGCCTTCATGTTATCCATTTGCTTTAGAGTAACGTTTTATTTAGTCCACTTACAACAATTTAATTTGAGTTAAATAATTCAGTCCAGCCTAAGAAGACAAGGTACAGAGGTGTCCAGTTCTGCGTGGACCAGCTGCAGCTCCATCCACTTGCAGGGTCTTCTTTCCCTCAGGTTGTCCCTCATTTTTCACATGTGTGGAGCTCCAGGTGATAGGGCTGCAAGGTCTCAGTAAACAGACATGGGCATCCAAGCAAGCTATTATTTTCTTTTTTTTTATGAGTGAAGACCATTTCAGCTTTCCTTAAGGAGAGTCGTTTTGAGTCTCCTGAAGTCATTCACAATTTTATTCCACAAGAAGACAAAGAAGATATTGTACTTTTCCTATCCAGGGAGTCCACCCTCCCCGAAGCTTTGCTGCCCTCTGCTTAGTGCAGTGGCAGATGGCTTTATGCAAATCACCCAGTTATTTTAGACATACTAAAAATCATCTTACATTAAGAGCAATTCTAGATGAGTGAAACTGATGTTTCTTGGAAAACTTATCCATAGCTGGAGGGCAAGCCATCCTGACTGTCTTGACATTACTGACCCAGGAAGCTGCAGCCTCATACAGTCCCTGCCTTCTCAGTGACCCAGCATGTCCCCCACCCTATTGCTCTCTGTATTTCCAGAGGTCCACTTGGCCATACAAAAAATTTGTTCAATATAGAAAAGCCAGTGAGGTAAACTCTTATTTAGAGTTTAGTACTAGAAAAGTTTTAAGAAACTGGGTATCTTCCTTTCATTCAAAAATGAGATATTTGTAACTAGTTTTATTTTCCCTTTTTGACTTGGCTGTCAGGAATCTCAGAACTAAGTTTTATGTTCAATTACAGTAACTATTCTCAGCCTTTGATTTCTTGGATTAATCCAGTCTTTTCTTTTTACTAGCCCCACTTAACTCTCATCTTTCACCTTTGCTCTAATGGCTTTCTTAAATCTATTTTATTTATAAAATAAAATTTTAAGCAGGTGGAGTCCTTATCATTTACCATTAATACCAGGACACTTTTAGGAGTAAAATAAGAGCAATTAATAATTAATCTGGGACAACAGCTTAAACTGAGATTGTCCTGGGCAAAATAAAAATATGGTGTCACTCCAGAAATAAATAATAAATGTAACAGAGAACAACCATTATTCCATTCCCAGGTTGGGGATAATTAAAGATAAACATGTACCCTAAAGACAGAATCAAAGTTAAGCTATGTGCTTCTTATTTATCATGTGTTACATCTGTTGATTAGAATTTAATATTTATTACCTCTTGGGAAATTTTGTAATTAGCCTCTGTATCAGTAGAGAAAAAATCCTGGGCTTTTAAAAATGTATTTAATTTCTACTAAAGGGGAGAGGGGGATACTTTAGATCTGGAACAGTGATCACAACAGAAGTTTCATTTGTTTGTGATTTATGAAGCCTTGGATAAATGCACTATTGACCAGTATCAGATTTCTAATGACTCTATCTTGTTTTTCCTAAGCAACTTCTCATAAACTTTTGTAATATCTTGAGCAGCCAGCTGATACTGTGCTTCAAGCCTGTTTACAGAGCTATTAATAAATGCTGTGTGGCAACTCCAGGAAAAAAAAAAATTTGTTCAAGGGCTGTTTATTAGCCATCATTAATGACCTCAATATATACTCGGAAATGGGTGATATGCTGTCTTGGAATTGTGTGGCCAGACTGCATTACTACTCAAAGTGTTTTTCATCTCTCCTTTACTAGAAAATATGCATTTGCCTAATTTTCTTTGTTAACCTTATTGAAGTAATTCCTTTAAAATCTGGCACTTTTCCTTTCTCTTTTTCTCCTCCCCTCATCTCTCTAAACTTCTAGGTATTGACAGAACAGTCTTCCAGAATGGCTCTCAGCATCACTGAAGGGTTTTTTTTCCCCTTTCATCTCTTTTTCAAATAGCTTTTACCATCTCATTCCTTGAGATAGTGAGAAGTGAAGAGCCAGAAAATAAGGGAAAGCCTTGATCGATTAGCCTCAAACTGTCAGCTGCATTGCTAATTCTGAGATAAATGATTGAGTTCTATGGCTCAAATGCCATGCTATGTCCTTTCTAGACATGCCACTGCAGATAACAAATCATTCCTGTCCTTTTGCTAAATAGTCACAGCGGCACCTTTACATTCTCATTCCCCTGAGTAATGTTCATCTTTCAACTTTCTGCCACAAGCCCCCTTCTCCTTCTGGTGTAGAATTGTAAGGATTAAATGCTTAAGGAATCAGTTGCTGTAAAGTCCTTGGAAGGACAGATGTAAAGTGTAATCATGTGCTTCCTAGGACCTTTGCTGATTATTGTTTCCTCTGAGAGGACGCCTGTCTACAGGTTGGCAGCTAAAAGCATGAGAGTCTAAATCGTAATAAGAACACAGTTAAATAGTGCGCTAGTTGTGTGCCAGCAGCTGTGCTCAGTGCTTTGTACGTACAGTAATTCATTTGTGGATTGAACCACCATACCTAGTGTCTCTGATATATTTTTCAGGTTGAAAATTGGTGTCCTCATTTACCTTGGAGAGCAAAAAATCCCTACGAAGAAGCTGATCATAATTCATTGGTAAGTGCTTTTGGGAAGTAGATTTATGATTTGGGTCTGATGCCAAATGATATTTGTAGAATCTTCTAGAAATGCCATCTGTAACCTACAACAATGGTAAAGTGAAGAACTTCTATCCCCAGTCCTGTGGAAGTTTGAGTGACCAAATCAGTCAACCAGTTGGCCTATATTTTTTGAGCAGTTCCCTGACAGTTCCTAAGTGATATGAAGTAAGACCTGGAGCCAGATATGGAGGCACTCTGTGATCTAATGACGGTGATGGTTATTAATAATGACCACATCTGTGTAAACACTGATATATAGGTCCATGGAAGTTGATGAGGAAATGGCGATCTCAGCCTGCAGGGTTTAGGAGAGATTGCAAAGAGCTGAATTTAAAATCATGGGTGAGTTTATACTAGATCAAGGGAAGAAAGGTGTCTGTGTGAGGAGAAGAGATACAGTGCAAGGGTGTGGTATTTCAGGGGTATAGGCATGGTTCCGTGGGATAAGGTTAATAGGGTTTTGCATGAATTGTGGTGAAGATGAGATTGGGAAGGAAGGCAGGGGCTGTGAAAGGCTTTCTGTGCCACATCAGAAGCTTAAGTCTTTATTCTTAGACCAGGGATCAGCAACTTTTTCTTTAAAAGGCCAGATAGGAAATATTTCATCTTTCCAGGCCTTGAGGTCTCTGTTCCAACTACTTAATTCTGACCTTGTAGCCAAGAGGGCAGCCATAGGCAAATATGTAAATGCACGGGCGTAGCTGTGTTCCAGCAAACCTTTATTACAAGAACAGGTAGGTAGCCAGGAGGATTTGGCCCAAGAGCCATAGTTGACTGACTCATGCTATAGGCCAGGGGAAACTTGGGAAATAATGTTGAACCAAGAAAAGACATTATCAGACGAGTGTTTAGAATGAGTTATGGTGACTGCTGAAAGATGGAATCAACAGGTTTTATTTAGATGTTACTTGAAGTAAATAGTAGTGTTATTTTTCTGTATTTCAGTCACTGGTTGTAGCCAGCTATATTATACAAATGTTCTTAGATTTTTAAGTTTTTGCTGCCCGAATTTACATTTTATTCAGCTATGGTAGGAAAATGGCTTTTAAATTCCTTAGAAAATAATGACTTTTTGTTTGTTTTGGACTGGAACAAAACTAAAAGATGAGCATTTACTTCCCTACTTAACTCTGTAGACAGCATAAGGCTTTTTTGGCAACCTACACAATTAGAGGTACCCTGTTAAGAATTGACATCAGTTTTCCCAGGCATCAGCTGCCTTGCAAGAGATCCAAGTGGCGTATAAATTTCGGTGCAGGAATTTCAAGGTACATGAAGCATGCTCACTGTATTAAAAAAAACATTTTAACATAGCTCAAGGCTTTGCAATGACTGTGCTGCCTTTCTCAATTTCTAATTTTTTAATGATGTCCCTTACAGCAGATCAGCAGCCAGTGGCCTTTGCTTCAATTTGCAGTCATAGGACCTTAAAGTAAAATTGTGCAGACAAGCCTCACTTTTGAAGCCCTGTATTTAATTGACTATGTCTTTCAAGTTTCCAAATGTCACATGAAAACCATTATGCTTTCTGACTTCTTATCTTCTATTCTTTTTTATTAAATTCCTGTTTCTAGGCAGAAATTCGTACAGATTTTAATACTCTCTACAGTATGATGAAAAAGCATGAAGAATTCCGGTGGATGAGACTAAGGATCCGGCGAATGGCTGATGCATGGATCCAAGCAATCAAGTCTCTGGCAGAAAAGCAGAATCTTGAAAAGAGAAAGCGGAAAAAAGTGAGCTTCTGATTAATTCAGTTCAGTTAGATGCCAGTTGTGTGTTTTTGTTTTCTTTTTACAATTCGATTTTGCTTGGAAACAAGACTTAAGAGAAATGTAATGTCTCAAAATGATACTCCCTCAGGGTGAATCTGCTCAGTTTCTTGGACAGCCATTTTTGGGCTTTCCTTCCCCCAGTTACAGTCATCTTCCTTAGCAGGGACTGGCACACGAGTTCCTTGGGTGGAGCCAAGCAGAGTACTAGCCTGTCAGATTTTCCTTTGAACCATATGACTGTCTTTCTCAGTGGCATGGAAACTTAACTTTCTTGTCTTTACCCGAATACAATCTTTGAGAACTGCCCATGACATCGTCATGACAACTTCATAGTTTTGCTCTTTGTCATTTCTGGGGTTTGGGCACCTGATGAGTCCCATTTCTGTTCTGTTTGGTGAGTGCATCTGCTTATGTTCCTGAGACAGAGATGCTATGAATTAAATTTGAGCCAATTTTTTGAAGTTCATGGGGAGATGTTAGAAAACCTCAGGAATACCACTGAGCTTGGAAGATCTTCTGTCCTATTAGTAGTGGATGAAATGGCCATGGCTTTAGTTGAACTGCTCTGAGGATGAATAACTGAGCAAATAAATAATCTGTTCCCATATCTAAAAATAAATTAAAAATGAGTTTCATATTCCAAATGAGACTAATTTGATACCCTCAAAAAAGAAACTTGCAAAACCCAGAGTCACAGTTTGGTGGCTCAGTTTTGCTCAATTCCCTTGAGTTTATAAGACAGCAAGACCAACTGCCTGGCACCAGACAGTCATCTATCGAAGAACAGATAGTCAGAAATGCAGATGGGCTGTAAAAATACAGAAAGAGTATTTTTATATAATCCTATATGGTAATCTCCAGTTTATATTGTTAAATGAAGAAATATTGTTAGATGGGGAGTAGTGAGCATTATTTTTTTAAAGGGAGGGAGAATTTATGTATCTGTATCTGTACCTATATTTATGCCTATAGATATATAAACATATGAATAATATGTAGAGATGCTTATTGTTCATATTTTTTAAAAAGAATCATAAACCATGAAATTAAAAGGAGATGGGTGGTAGTGATAGTCACACAACAGTGCAAATGTACTTAATGCCACTTATAAATGGTTAAAATCATAGATTTTATGTTCTATATATTTTACCACAATAAAAAAAGTTCAAAAAAGGGAAGTAGCATGGAGGCAACAGGTAGAGAGATTAGGCTTCTCTGAATGTATCTTAATTTGTAGATTTGATACTAGAATCATTTTACATAGTGTAAAACAAAATTCAATTACAAAAAAAGCAATACCTAAAAATCACAAGGAAAATAAAACAAATGAACTGACCTGTATCCAGTTTTACCATAAACACACAAAAGAGGATGATTCTTAGTGACTAGGACACGGTTAAGTTCAGCATTTCCAATGGGATATTAAAAAAGGAAAAAATACTGCAAAAATATCATAAAAGAAGTTTTACTAATCATATGGTCAGTGTACTGGAATAAAGCAAGTGAGTAATTGTTAGTGTCCCTGAGAAGCGGTTATTTTCAGGGTGGGAGAGAAGAAATACAGATGTAGGATGGATAATGTTATGTAAAGGCACTATAATCCCGAGTTTGAATTGGAATTGCTGATGTGAACTCCTGATTTATTTTATCCTTGAGGAAAATAAGTTTCCAGCTCTGTCCACTGAGAAATGATATACATAGTGTATAAACTGGAAAAGCCTAAGCACGAGACTTTGATCTTTAAATACCATTTCCACTGAATGGTATGAGAGGTTCTTGGAAAAATGGCTAAGGAAGATCTGAAACAGAAGTTGTACATGATGAGCTTGGAACACTTTGTCATCCTAGGGAGCAAAAAACTATCAAAGACTCCAGGGTTGTGTCAACAGAATTTACAAGCCAACCTAAACAAGCCTCTGTTGGCCATGATAGGACAATTTAATGATTAGTAAGGATAGTAAGTGGCATTTATTGAAACACATCAAATATACCTATGATTTTATTTGTAAAATCTTTATGGTCATTATTACTTACAGTAGGCTAAAGAACAAATTTGTTACTTTGAAAATGGTAAATAAAGGGAAAGAATTAAGTATTTGCCTGGTTTGTTCTATGTAAGCTGTACCTCAGAATAATGAAATAGTTGATGAAGGTAGCTTCTCTTTATAATAAAGTATTCCAGCTAATAAATGCAGAAGGAATGATAGAATAGCACCATTTTGCAACACCTCATGGATGAATGCATCTAGTTAGTGATCACCAGCAGCTGCTAACATGACAAAATAGAGACATCCAGGCATTGTCCCCACCAATGGAAGTCCTCAGCGCCACCTATGGAGTAGTATTGCCAAAAAAATCAAATATTCATTTGATCATGTATACAAGTAATTACTAATTTACCATAAATACCAGGGACAGAAGAATCTGTTACACACTCAGCCCCCTCTCAAGTGTGAGAAACTCTATTAGAGATGCAACCCAATTTGTTTGACAAATAAATTACAGTCTCTCCCCCAACCCTCCCAATGATGATCAGGTACTACAGTATGTTGGAGAAGGTTGGAAGATACGTGAGGCAATTACAATTTATGCACTTCCTCTGACATCTGACTCCAATAACTGTGCTGGAAAAAAATAAGGGACAGTTGAAGAAGTGTAAACATTAACTGGATAATGGATGATATTAAGGAATTAACAGGTATTTTAGGAGTGAGAGTGATGTTATGATTATGTTAAAGTGAATATTTATTTCTTTTTGAGCTCCAAACTGAAATATTTACAAATGAAAGGATACAATGTCTGAAATTTGGTTCAAGATAAGCTATAGGGGGTTGAGAGAAAATGAGGGTGTACATTAAATAAGAATTGTCCCACATTAATAATTGTTGACATTACGTGATTAGAACTGACTATATTGTCATGTCATCTTTTGTAAGTGTTTCATATTTTCCATGTTATAAGCTTAAAAATACCCCAGCTGTGGAGAAAAGCCCAAGACTATTAAAAGATATTTTATTGTCCTAGCTTACTCTCATTTAAGTCTGATTTTCCAAATATAGCCTGCTTTTTATAGGGTATTCCTCTAAAATAACAGTGAGAGCCATTTCCTTCTATTCTTTGTCCCTGCTAGAAAAACTGCTTACCCCATATTGCGATTTCATTAGAAAGTAAACATGACTTGAGAATTGGTTGACCGCTTTTTTGGTGCGTTACCATGGAGTTTGTACGTGGTTCAAAGGGATCTTCTTCTTTGTGTTTTTTCAGGTCCTCGTTCACCTGGGACTCCTGACTAAGGAATCTGGATTTAAGATTGCAGAGACAGCTTTTAGTGGTGGCCCTCTCGGTGAATTAGTTCAGTGGAGTGATTTAATTACATCTCTGTACTTACTGGGCCATGACATTCGAATTTCAGCTTCACTGGCTGAGCTCAAAGAGTAAGGAGATTACTTTTCAATTTTAAAATCAGAACACAAAAAAGAAATTGTAAACTCTTAAAGCCTTCTATTAGTGTATAATTTCTTGTGGAGGAAAATGAAAGTGATAATTCACTAAATAGGAGATAAGAAGATTATTTTCAGGAGCTAAATACATACACTGTGAAAAGGATAATATGTTTTCATTGTAGCTCTCGGCTCCAGAGGCTTCACAAATGAATGCCAGAAAATTCAAACTAAGGAGCTTATTCTTTGCTATTACAGGTGCTTCCAACATCTGCAGCACAAAACATTACTGACTTTCCTAATTCCCTGTCTCTTGCTGAAATTCATACCATTCCCTACTCAAAATCAAGCTTTCTAAATCTTAGAACAGGGCAGGTTCCTGTTTATAATTTAATTTGGATAGAATGAGTTTTCAGTAAGCCAACTTTCAACTCTGAGTGTGTTAACCAATTGGGTTTTCTATTTCTCTGAAATTTGCTTCCAGCTCTAGCCCTCTCTTAATCCCTTTTAGATTGTCACAGCTGGCTAAGCAGGAATGCTTAGAGCCCCTTCACTCCTTCTGGATGACTGCCCATGGAGACTTGCTGCCCAGCAGCCAAGTTGTCATGTTGCACTGTGTCAGTGTTCCAAAAGAAATATCTTGAATGAATATTCTAGAGATGGAAGGGATGTTAAAACAAAATATGGCCCACCCTGCTCCTACTTCATTGTATAAGATATGGACACCCAGAGAGGTCACTTGTGTTAGGTCCAAGGTCCATGCCTGATTAGTGGCAGTATTGAGATGAAAGCAGTAATATCAGGAAGATAACAGGGGCCATCAATGTGAAATGATTCCATATGTTGAAAGTGTGATAAGAGTGATTATAGCAGTAGTGTTAACACTTATTGATGACAATAGCATTGGTGATGACTATTCACAGCTAACATTTGTTGAGCACTTACTGGGCATTAGATACTAAGTAATTTACATGATTTTGCAAATTTAGTTCTTAGCACAAACCTGGAAGTAGGTGCTATTGCTTTCTGCCTTTTAAAGATAAGGAAACTGAGGTTCAAACCAAAAAGGAAGTTGTTCAAGGTCACATGGAGAGTATGTGGGAGAGCCAGGATTTGAGTCCTGTGTCTGTCTGACTTCCAAGCCCATACTCTTGACTACTGTACTGCATTGCTCCTTTCAGATCTAGACAAACTTGATGTCTTCTGAACCTCAATCATTACCCTTATCCTTTTAGCATGCTGCCTCCTGCTTGCTGTAAAACACATTGGGTGCACAACCTATGGAGTAGAGACATTCATTCTTTCAGTGCTTTCCGTGGGCTGGTTCTTGGTATGGTATATACAGAGATGAACAGCATGTGGTCAGGAGGTGCCAGTCTTGATAATTACAGCTAATACATTGCATAATCATTACACTAAGTATAGTGTGGTTAGTACCAACTGAGGTGTGGCTGCTAGAATGTAAGCATAGGGATACTGAAACTGTGAGTATGATTCACCACTATGTATTTAGCACCTAGAATAGTGCCTGTGCACAGTGGATGCTCTTATTTATTGAACAAATGAGTGAAGGGATGAATGAATGAGTGGGTGGGTGGACAAATAGAGCACTCTGAGAGCTCCAGGGAGAAGTGTTCCCTAGGGAGGTCAGAAAAGGCATGTTAAGGATCTACCAGGCAGAAAATTTGTTGGCGAAGAAGTCTGTAGAGGTCTTTAAGCACTGGTGAGAAGTCCAGATGCATTTTATTTAAGAAAAGAATTGTGGAGGCAGCATAGAGTGGTTCCCAAACATGCCTGCACATTAGAATCAACTAGAAATCTTTTTAGATGCTTAATGCCTGGTGCATAATCCCAGGCTAATTAAACCACAACCTTTGGGGTAGCACACAGGCTTAACTATCTTTTGGTGCACAATTCAGTTGTGCTGACAGAGTTGGGAACCACTGAATGCAGGCGGACCAGGAATCAGCACAATGGTGCATGGGCCAAATGCACCCATTTGTTTTTGTTAATATTAAGTTTGATTGAACACAGCCACAATTATTTATGTATTATCTATGACTACTTTTAGTCTCCAAGGGCAGAGTTGAGTAGCTGTGACTCATGGCCTACAAAGATGACAGTGTTTCCTATCTGGCTCTTTACAGAAAAAAATTTCAAATTTTTGGGAAGAAATTGGCTATACAGAACCTAGCTCTTTCGGAAGTGCAGAGGAGAGGAGAAGGGTGCCTGAAGTGGTGGCAGTGTGGAGCTAGAGCAGAGTCCTGTGGATGACTCTTGTCCTTTGGAGTAGGATGTCCATAATTTGGTGAAGGATTGTTATTGCCATGAGCAGGGATAAAATGCATCCATGATGACAGGTTTCTGGGTAAATGGCAGTGTGGTTAGTTTAGTTGTTATTCACTCCCACGTGAAGTGGGTGTACAATCAAGTATGTTGACTCTCAGTGCAAGGGTGGATGTGTATGGACAGGTGGGTGAATGAGTGGATTGAAGGACAGGTAACTAAGAAGTATAAACCATAGTGCCAGGTCTGTAATGCAGTCTGGTTCCCAAGGAAAAGTTTGAGAAAAAAATAGAGAAAAAATTAAGAAATAGTACAAGACAGTATAGAAAGACGTTTATGTTGTGGAGGCTAGAAACTGAAGACTAAATTTAGGAGGTTAGAGCTAGAGTAATAAACAGGCTATGTGGGAGAAACTGATAGTCACTGAGTACCTAGCATATATTAGGTACTTCCATTTCAGTACCTCCTTTAGTCACCCAGAGAGCCCTGGAGAGGTTGCTGTCGTATTTTCTCTGTGTCCAATCCTGTTTTGTGGTAGTTTGCATGAGGATGAGGGAAGAGTCAGTAACCTGCCTAAGATCTCCCAGCTGCTGGTTAGTGAAGACAGATTCAGACCCAGATCTCTCTTGGTTTCAAAGATGGGTTTGTATGCCACTACTTGCCTTTGCAAGAATCAAAATTCAGGGCTCTGGATGGGCCTTGATGGGTGGGTAGAATTTGGGCAAGCAGTGGATTGGGAAGGGTCATACCATTGGGAAGGATGTTTATTTGCCTGTTGAAGTTACTAAGTGTAGTACCTTGAAGTAAATCATTTTTCTTTTTTCCTCTCTTCTGCCTTTTCTCTAGAATAATGAAGAAGGTTGTAGGAAACCGGTCCGGCTGCCCAACAGTAGGAGACAGAATCGTTGAGCTCATTTATATTGATATTGTAGGACTCGCACAATTCAAGAAAACTCTTGGACCTTCCTGGGTTCATTACCAGTAAGTAATACATGGCTGTGAAGTTTTTAGAGTTTTTTTATATTTTTGAACAAGGGTTACATGTTTGCAGGCAGAAAAATCTTATCAAATATCATCTTTTGAACTGTGTGGAATATGTTTCTCATTGCTAATTGAAATTCAGATTTTCCACAGTGACTTTTTGCTTTCAAGGGCTATTCATTATTTTCATTGATTTCTTTTAAGAGTAGAAAACAAATGTCCAACCTCCTCTTTACCTTCCCTAATGCTTCACATTCTGCTCTCCAGGCTTGCCTACACCAGTCTTATTTATTTAATTAAGTAGCAATTTGGACATTACCATTTCTGTGTTCCTCGGGATGACTCACTTCTCTTTCCTTTTCCCTCATCAGTATTCCTATGATTTTTGGAAGACAAAGCTGTGAATACCTTGTCTGAATGCAGAGGTCTTGCACTTCCTAAGATAAGACTCATGCTTAGTAAGACCAGAGTGCAGGTGTTAATTCTGCGCACAATCTTTATTCTTCAGCAGAAGAGTTCAGTGTTTCCCTGGGTGTGGGTTTGGGACCATGACTTAGTATTTGCAATGATTTTACTAGGTAAAATCCACCATGTGTTTCTTTTCCATTGCTAACTGACATTGAGTTATATAACGAAGTTCATCAATCTTTTGCTTTTCTTCCAATCTTTCTGAAAAAGAAAAAGGCCTAGCTTGATGCTACTACACTTTCAACCCTAACACTTGTGTGAATTTTTAATAAAATAAGAGTAGCTGTAAATTTGAACCTTAAGCAGGCAAAAATATCTAGTTTGAATTTAATGATACTTTTTAAAAAAAAGAAATGTGCCATTTTGTTATGTTCCATTATTTGCAGTTGATACTGGCTTTTATTAATGGTCTCTAAATGATTCCAATAAATTTAAATACATTTTATTTAATGGGGTCAATAGTACAGAAATTTGGGTAAAAATCATAAGTTAGTGCCAGCTTTACCAACTGATAATAAATGTTAATCTGCAGTTTGAACCAACTTCCTAAAAGAACAGTCTGAAAAACTTTTCAATGAGCATGACCTAGAAATTCCTCCATGTGTTTCTTTTCCATTGCTATTGGTAAAGAGATATCTTAATGCATTCTTTTAAATTAACTAATAAGTGAATCCCTAATGGCCTGGACTAGGTCTATTTCATGTCAGCTTATAGCTTAATATTACTAACTTTATTATTTATAGTTTAATATTATTTTAATATTATTAACTTTATTAACAAGGTTTTGTCAGATTGGAAGTCCTTTAGCAATTCAAAAGAAATGAGAATTCTAAGTATTAAGAATCTTCTGCAAAACATAAAGGTGGGGAAACACCCATTGTCTGAATTTCCTCACAATTTTCTTTCCAATAACAAATGTTTTTCCCTGAGTAGTGAAATGCTTGTGGACAGAAGGGAAAGATGATTGAGAAGACACTGTGTGCATTTCATTTCTTTTTGGATGCAGCTTCACATAAAAGCAAAATAAAAATCTTGGTTTGGGCCAGGATAGTACTCCACCTTTTGTGTTTCTGTGTCAGGTTTATCCTGTTTGATTTTTTCTTGAAATCTTCCTAAATAACAGGCCATCACATTTTTTCTCAGTCATGTGGAAAGAACCATCTTTCTTCTTGGTTAATAAGCCATGTCAGTAAACATACTTTTTTTTTCTTTTTAGCTACAGCATTAAAAAAAAAAAATAGGAAGGCAAAGTCACTGTTCTCTGGCATTTTGTGAATGGCAGACATCTAATAAATGTGCAGCAGAAACTGGGCATTAAGGACATCCCTAGACTCACATGCCATTAAGGAGGGCTTTTTGGGTGGGAAAATGTTCTCAGTGGTAGCATTTACGTAAGTTAAAAAGGATGATTTCATTATTAAAATGGTCACCATTGATTGGTATTTGATTCTTGTTGGATGACAAGGCACCATCTTGGAGGGGATTTTATGGAAGAGTGTGTTGTCGATCTCCCCTTTAATAAATCATCTACATTAGTGAGATTAACTGGTAGGAGGTCTGTAGCCTGAAATCTGTGATATGATGAAGCTAAGATTTCATCAAAAGGCCAAGGAGGTCCTAGAGAAAGTTTCTTTACCATTTCTTTCCCTTTTGAAGATTAGAAATGACTGGGGCTCTCTGTATTCATCTTGGTTGGTGGTAGATGGTATGAGTTCCATTAAACGTAAAGTTACCATCTGATCTTTCATTTAGGAGCAAACTTTCAGTCCTGTTGATCTTGAAAAAATATTTGTGAATGCTTATCTAATTTTTTTAGGGACCGAGAAAATTCAGTTAAGCATTTATTAAATACCTACGTGTAACTAGTATGTTCCTAGGTACTGTAAGACTCATACTCACTTTCTTTCGTATGAGGTCTTAGCTGAACATTGAGGACAGACAGAAAAGTTAGAGAAAAGTAGTCCAAGAGAGACTATGTTTTACATCCAACTCCAAATGAGAAAGTAGGTCCTGGCAAGGAGGTTGTGAGCATCCATCCCATAATAGTGTGTGGCTGCGAGCTAAGAGAATGTTCCAGGAGTCTAGTCTTTGGCATTGCTACAGCGATCCCTGTCAGAAGGTGGCCAGCTGCCACAGGCAGCAAAGCAAATATCTTTCTAAGTCATCAGTCTATTCCTGATGCTCCATGCACACAAAAGACATTAGAGGAACTGCATAAATATTAACAACACAAACACAGTTCCAAAACACACAGACGTAGAAAGTGATTGAAGAGGAAAACTATAGTGTGAAGCCTCCCCTGTAGTAGCTAGAGACCAATCTTTTGCCTCTGGTTTGTAAAACGAACCCCACAGATAGGCTTAAAAATAGGCAATTCCCAAACCTCAGCCTCAAGCCTGTAAGGATGTAGAATCACAAGTTTTTGAGACATCCGGTCACGCATTGCACAGCTGTGCGTTGGGAAGAAGCCCATCACAGAGTTTACGTGAGGTGGTGTAGGAGCCCAGGCTTCCAGTAGGTAGGCTCCTGCCAGGCATCTCTACTCCTCAGGTTTGTTTTAATTACCCAAATTTAAAATAAAACCAATAAAACTGCAAGTTAAAATAGAGACACCAGTGAAAGAAAGCTAGAGAAGAATGGAGACTGTTAGAGCCCGTTGCAAATTAGTGGAAGCAGCCAAGCCTTCAAGGGAAAAGTTCCTTACGCCAAGGGAGGCCTGTTGCTCCCTGCGGTGCCTGCACAGGATGCTCTAATCTTTGAATCTTAGCTGCGGTCTCGGGCAGGAGCTGAGTCTCCCAGAGCTCCGCCTGTCAGTGGTCCCTCCCTGTCCTCCTTCCTCTGGCAGTGACCTTCTGCAGAGTTGTCACTGTCCCCCCTGCTGTTTTTTGGGCACTACAGAAAATATACTGCCTCCAACCATTTGCTTCCGTATCTTGCTTTAAAAAAGAAGTTAAGAAAGAGTTACTTAATGTACAAGTTTTTAAATGGATAGTTTTTAATTAAGAGTTTCTTAATTAAGTTACATTTAAAAAATTCAAGTTAAGGAATGAGAATGTGTTATTAAGAGAAAAAAGAATGCCCTGAGTTATTAAAAGAGCAGGGAAAGCATGCATTGGTCAGTTCTGTGGGTCACTAAATCTCTTTTTCCTGGACTGTGGGCTCCCATTTCTGTCCACCTGTTTGTTGCCAGACTGATGACTGTTCTTGGTGATATTGTGAAAGTTGTCACTATGATGACAGCATGTTCCCTGAGAGCGATGGAGGAGTCCAAAACAAAGAAACTGAGTGTGTACTTCACTTTGTAGCCATGACCCACTTTCCGTCCACTCTGCCTTTCCTCTTTTCTTCTCTTCCTTGTCTAGACAACTGGTGGGGATCTCTGATGAGAAAATCATCGTACTAGATGACAATTTACATTTTCTAAAAAATCCAATTGCTGTTTGGTTTTATTTTTCTTTATCACATGTTGACACAAAAACAAAAATTGAAAGTGACTTCTTTGTAGTGGAAAAGGGAGGAAAGAAACTGAGTCTTTGCCATCATCTGATTGTAAAATGTGGGCTTTAATATGTATTTACTTTTATGCTTATTAGTCTAGATTTTTATTGGCCAGTCATGAACTAAATTTACATCATTATTTTGAGCATTAGTGATGAAATAAATGTAACCAAAAATCAGTGAATTCTGTTTCTGTATTGATTCCTTTCTTCCAATTGATCTTCCTTTGTGGGCTCTAAAGCAGAAATCTGCAGGCTATTTCTGTACAGGGCCTTATAATAAATATTTTAGGCTTTGCTGGCTATTTGGCTAACTTGAAAACAATAAACAGTTGGGTGTGGCTATATTCAAATAAAACTTTATTTTTGAATGCTAAAAATTGAATTTCATGTAATTTTCACATGTCATAAAACATTTTTTTTTCAACTATTTAAAACATAAAGATCATTCGTAGCTCAGAGACCACACAAAAACAGACAACAGACCAGATTTGGCTGACCCTGCTCTAATGCTTTAGTGGAACAGCCAAATGAACATCTTTTATTTTACTTCTTCAGGCTCTGAAAGAAAGCAGTAATGTTTACTGTCCAATACATAAAAATCATCACTGCCTATTGAGTAAGATTCTAAACTTTGTCTGAAATAAAATACTCCTGTTAAAGGATGAAAATGTTGAATGATTGTTGAAAACAAAAGGGTAAACCAAGTGCTTTAAGCAGCATAAACCTCCGTCTTTGCTGAGGCTGCTGTGACAAAATACCACAAACTGGGCGGCTGAGAAACCACATTTACTGCTCACAGTTCTGGAGGCTTGGAAGTCCAAGATCAGGGTGCCAGCATGGTTGAGGAGGGCCCGCTTCTTGGTCTCAGACTTCTCGCCGTGTCCTCACGTGCTGGAGGGGACCAGGCAGCTCTCTGCTCTTTTATGAGAGCGCCGATCTCATTCATGCTGGCTTTACCCTCGTGAACCTAATTGCCTCCCAAAGATCCCACCTCCTTATACCACCACCTTCTGAGGTTAGGATTTCAACTTATGAATTTTGGGAGGGCATAAACATTCAGACCGTAGCAACCTCTAAAAATGGTTGCTCTTTGTTTCTTCAACAACCACTAATCAGGTACCACTGGATGCTCAGCCCTGGCTATGGGTACAGCAGTGAACACGGTAGTCTACAGTTCCAGTTCTCATGGAACTTTCTATTTTGCTGGCATTTGAGTGATCTTCTGTGATGAGTAAACTACTATGAACATATCATGTCTCCTGTATAAGAGCTCAGGCTCGAAAGGCACACATAGAGAGATGTTTGTTGTATGCAAGCTGTTCTAAAACCTCTCAACTTCCTGCCCAGAGCATTTCTAGTTAAAAGTGTTTGCCCACTCATGGTAGTCCCTGAGGGAGGGGTTGGAGCTTTTACCTTTAGAACGCTGGGGTCAAGGTCAAAGGTTTACCTGCGCTGCCTTTTCCTTGCAGGTGCATGCTGCGGGTCCTGGACTCATTCGGCACCGAGCCAGAGTTTAACCATGCTAACTATGCCCAATCAAAAGGCCACAAGACCCCCTGGGGAAAATGGAATCTGAACCCACAGCAGTTCTACACCATGTTTCGTGAGTATACATGTTTGACCTCTGCTTTCCAGAATGCCACCAAAGACCAATGGGAAAATAATTAGACCACTGTGTATTTTGGCTTATGATTCCCAGGACCCTTAGCTATAGAAAGTGTGCTATGGAACCTGGCCCTTGGGAGTAACTGAAGGTTTGTTTTGGTATTATTAATTGGAGTTGAAAAGCCATCTGAGCATTTTGTGAAAAGCCAGAGATGCTCTAGAGAAAAATGTTCAATGTGAAGCATCCCTGGAAACCATTTGGGAAAGGGCTTTGGGTGACTGGATTGGCAGGCACTAAACACACAGATGCTGTTTAGGGTCCACTTGATGACTGACAAGGAATAAGGTCTTTTGTGTGGATACATTTTCCAAAAAATTAAATCTTAATTATTTAAGCGCCAAACTTTGTAAAGAAAAACGTTAGCTTTTAAAAATGAAGCTACTTTAAAGTCTCTTTCATACTTCCGTGGCTTCTTTTAACACTGAGCCCAGAGTGAAATCCCACCTTCTCTTGCTCACATGGTGCCACTAATGCTTGTTTTAGGTGGTGTAGTGGGCACCCTGAAAGGTGGTGAACTAACTGGTCCATCTGTGGCCTCGGGGCGTTTTTCTGTAGCTTTCTTTCCCCACGCTCACCATTTCTTACTGCTGCGATCCATTTACCTGCACCTCACTATATATGGCATGTTAGGTGACAGATGGCTGGTCAGCATGGTAATTAGCTGAGGACTATGAAGGCAAATACCATATTTGATTGTGTTCATGTGAAATTAAATTTCTTGTTTAAGTCAGTAGCCCTTGACAATAAGGTAAAGTCCTGTTCTGGAAATGATAGGCCACATGAGTTAAACAGTTCATTTGCATGCCCAGCTTGGAGAATTCCCATTTTCCAAAGTTATCAGGATAATTTTAGTCCAGAGGTTTCCATCCTAGACTTCATATATGAGATGTGAATCTGTTTCCTTGTTAAGGCCCAAGGGACCCCTGCCCTGCCTTTTCCCTGTGTGGGGATGTCCTGCCCCCATATATAGCCACCAAAGATGTAAACATCCACAGTGTCTCAGTGTCACTAAATGTAACAGCAAACACATGGGATTAATCCTTGGGTATGAGGTGTGAGAGGAGATATGGCAGATTGGTGGAGCAGGGGCAGGAGGTGATTTTAAAAGTCAGCTTCATGTTTAAAAGTTCTTTTTAGCCCAGAAAGATTTGTGAGAGTGTGTTATATGCATGGTAAACATTATTATTATTGTGCCTGGAGCTGTATCATCCTGTTACTGCAACCTGTCCCTGGGGCACAGTTTAGGAGACAAACTAATATACGGCATGTTAGGTGACAGATGGCTGGTCAGCATGGTAAGGAATGATTAGACTTAGCCTTTGGTTTGACTTTACTGTATAACCCTGAGGGGCTGGGATGATAAAACAGGTGTGTTTTATCAATTGGAAAAATGTTTGCTGCTCTAAAATACCTGAAATTGCCTGGATGATAGGCTATGTGTATCCCCTCCATGAGTTGGTATTTCTCTATATTCAGGGAGTAGAAATAGGAAGCTCTTCCAGAAAATATAATATTCTCTTTTGGAATGTTATAATTCAGTCCTGAAAAACCTATTTTGTTCCCCCTAACTGGGGGATTTCAGAAATGTTGGCTGATTGAAATAAAAGAAATACACAGCTTAACATGTAACTAAATATGAAAACAGATTAATTCCTGTTAACCTGGGAATAGAGTAAGTTTCCTAACTGACTCAGAATTCACCATAAATTGGAAGGAAAATTGATACATTTGACTGCCTTTAAAAAAACCTGTATGCAAAAAGAACAACAATTAATACCATAAGGAAATCCTACTGCAGAGGACAAATATCACTAATACATAGAGCTTCTAAAAACTTAAGAAATTCTACAGTCTGAAAAGAGAATGGGCAAAAACTGCAGCTAGTTCAGAGAAAAAATAAATGTATTGCCCCATGATATAAAAACAATAAACTCATAATAATAATAACTCATAACACAGAAGTCTCAGATTATACCAAGATGTCAAATCCCACATATCTGAAAAAGCAGTAGCATAGCGCTTCCAGGAGGGAAGCTCAGGGAAAGCGTCTTTTCCTCCCTAATGGTGAGAATGCAGCAGGTACTAACTCGTGTTTGTCACCATCTAGCAGAACTCCCAATGCATCTTTCTTTGACCAAGCAGCTGATATCTAGGAATTTATCCCAAAGATAAGGGAGCAAAAGTAAGAAATGGCTTGTGCACAAGGCCATGTATTGTGGCACTGTCTATAATAGGGCAAGACTGGAAATAACCCAAATGTTCATAACAGGGCACTGAGTGATAGAGTGAAGTTCAGTGTCACTGTAAAAGGGGTGAGGAAGGTCTCCAGAGCTCTGGAGGGAGATGTCTAGTGTATATAAGTGATCAAAACCAAAGTGCAGGGCAACATGCAGAGTTACTCTTTCTATATAAGAAGAATATGGAGGAAGACTATGTGTATACATTCATGGACATGAATTTGCTTGTATTTTCAAAAGAAAGAGTGGAAGAATAAATAAGTTGATAAAAATGATTACCACTGTAGGAGGGGTGTGCAGGGTCAGGGATAGCAAGGGGAGGCTTTTTAACATACCTTATTTTGACTTTCGAACCATGTAAATATTTGACATCATTTAAAAAGAAAAATCAGAAGGAAAGCATTCAATGAAAACTGGTGACAGGTTGAAAAAAATGAAACAAACCCAGTGATATGTCAGGCTGGTATTAATCTCTTGCACAGAGAAAATTATTATTTCTAGCGACTTTAAGACACAATCTTTGAACTGTACATGTAAAGCAGGAAATAATAATATTGTTATTTGAACCCACTGTAGGTACACTCTAAGAACTAAGATTATCAGTATACAAGAAGGGGGAGTCCTTTAAAGAATTTGGCCATAATCTGCAGCTTGAATAGGAAATATCAGTATGAACTTATTTTTGCTCTATAAAAAGGAAATGTTTCCTAACTCTGTACTTCTCAAAGGATCAAAAGTAAGGACAATCCAGTAGCAAGGAGTATCCTTAGCACTCAGATTGGGATTCCCTACATAACTTGCCCGCAAAAGGAACTTCCTGCCCAGATGCATAGCTGATTACAAGTCTAGGGCAGAAAACATAGGTCATCGTGGCATACCAGGAAGAAGGAAGCTGAGAAGCAGCCCTGGGCTGGAGTCAGAGGACACAGGAGCCAAAGATGGGGTAGTTTGAGCATCAAAAATAGTGACTGCAGTGGCTTTCAGTAAAAACAGTAACAAATAATCTACGAGTCCAGAATGATACTCCAAACAAGAAAAGCCCACAAAATCAATCGGTCACCTTTGCAAATGGCTAGGATACCATTTCATTACTCTGAAAAATAAAGGGAAGGGATCCGGCTTTGATCCTGCCTTTCTAGGATAAATTGTATTTAAGATAATCAAATAGTTGATAAGGGAAAGTTGTTCATCATGGACAAATCACAGCTAATAAATGCAAAGGGAATGAAGAATTAGAAAATCAGCATTTTAAAACTCCTAATGAGATAGTGGACCAGGTGGGGATTGCAAATGGCTGCTAAATCCATCAAGTAGCAGCTTGATGGAAGACTTCCTGTCTTGAATGGAGGAAATAGGGAAATAAGCAGTTTGAGAACTTTTCCATGTTGAGATGTGTTTGGGCTGGAGAATTTGCAGCAGAAAACAGTGACTCCTGCTTCCCTGAGCCTGCCCACAGAGAACTTGGGGCCATGCTTGAGAGAGGGTCTTTACTTCCCCCAGGACAAGGGGGTGGGGTCCACTCCAGCCTCCTCATTCCCACAGACTCTCATTTCCTTGCTCTTTCATTCTAGTGGTATGAAGTAGTAAGAAGAACATGTCAGAAGTTATATTTATTTATTGTTAATTTTTTAAATGAAATTTACTGGTACGTAATATATGGGCTGATAGAAATGATCATATAAATATGTACATGCATATAAATATGTACTTGCATATAAATATGTGAAAGGAAAGAAGAGATGTGAACTCAACCTGACAGGGACCCCTCTGTTCTGGCCAGCAGAACAAAGAAGGTGTCTCTTACAGGCTAAGAGGCTTTTTATGGCCAGGTTTTTTGGTGGGCTTTTGAGAGGATGGGTTAGGGGAAAAGTGGACTATGGCTTGCTGATGTGTCCTCCAGAAGATGCTTGTAGCCTAAGTAAGATGGTACATCTAGGTCTCTCTGAGATGGCAGGTGGGCTTATTCAAGAAGCAGTAGCTGGTGCTATTACTGTCTGGGCTCTATCAATATATACATTAACTGTGGGTGTACTTAGATTGTTTTCTAAGGTTGGGGTGCAAAATGAGGTTTGCAGACCATAGAAATGGTGCTGTACTCATAGAATGAAGTCATCTTCGAGTCCAGCTTTCTTGGGAGACTGAGCAGTGTTCCAGCATGTGTGCCAAGCAGAAAGAGGATGGGGAAGGCTGGTCAGACAGGGCCCAGCTGGAGCAAATACAGAAAGAAAACACACCATTGCTGGAGCATCTTAGGAGCAGTGGAATGAGAAAGTCTTGACCAGAGCGCATGCCTCTTGAATATTTAGAGTGCACATCCCACTTTAAAGCTGCTTGCTTGTATTTCTGCTTTAACTCATTTCCTAAGTTTTGGTGGACCTTCTACAAGTTGAAAAGCCTGGTTTTTCTTTATCAGTTTATCCCATATCATGGGATTTCACTGCACCATCCCATCTCTGTATCCTGTTTGCAGCTGGGCATTTTTGTATGTGTCCCATTAGACTATTCCTAATACCTTCCTACATAAGCAGCTTCTCCATGGACCAGTTGAGTAGCCATATAACACTAAGGGCATTTGACTAGATCTACTGAGTGATGGTTGTTTCTAAGAAGCTGACGATCCGGTTATTCCTCCCTCAAGGCAGGCTGCTTGTGGCCACACTCTGGCATGGCCTGTGAACTAGGCACTAAGGCCTTCCTCCTGCTACCAAAGCTCTTGAAAGCTCAGGTTGCACCAAGCTGTTGCTCCTCAAAGACCACAGTGCCTTTCCTTTGGCCCATGGAGTCATGTCCCAAGTCCATAGCAAAGTACTCAGAGCCTCCTGCCCTTCCCTCAGCCCTTTCTCCCAGGGGCTGGCCCAGCCTCACCTGACAGCCTGCTGGTCTCTGAAGGTGCCACACAGATTTCTCACCACTCTTCCTTCAAATCACCCTGATAGCAGAATTTTCTTTTTTGCTTAAAGACTCTATTTAGATGATTTTCTCCCTCTTTCCAATCAAATTAAAAAGAAATGTAACCCAATTACAAAAATGGGAAAAGCATCTCCAGATGGGAAAAAGGCTCCCGTACCCTAATGTAGGCATTACTATCTTTTTCATGGAGACATTTTTACAAAACCATTATTTTGAAGACAATTTTATAGTCCATCAAGTGACCAGCTCCTAATTTGTATTTATTTTGGGATACTTTTGTTATTCTTTGTTGAGAATTCATTATTGATTTTTCTAGGCTTGCCAGGGACTTGACCCAGTATTGAGAAGTTACTTCAGTTAGTGGCTTCCCGTCTGCTGTGCATACTACTTTTTCTAAACTCCCGAAGGCGATGTCTTTTATTTTTCTCAGTCCCCAAAGAGGTACAGTATATCTCAGTAAATGAATGAAGTCTGCCAACACAGGAAAACAAAATAGAGAAGACATTTGCCCATTCCATTTTATAAGAAAACTAAACCTCAAAGTTGATGGCTTGTACCTTGAGTTATCCGATATTCAGATGGTGCTAATTATCCGCATGACACCCTCTTTCACATCTTCATCTGGCTTCTGTAAAAACATCAGCAGAGGTAAAACACCTTTATCTAACTGAGGTTTATCCTCTCTTTCCCTGGAGACTGTGGCTAAAAGTAGCAATAGCAGGGATACCAGATTCAATTCCCTGGTTTCAGGCAGAGTTCATCTCAGTCTTATATTTATTTCCTATCAAAGTTTCAGTAACATTTCATCATCTGTTTAACAACCTCACTATCCATGTCACTCTCCTAGAACATTTCCTCTTCTCTAGACAAAGTCTGTTTGCATTGGTTTATTCTTAATTAGTTTTTTAAGTACCTGCAGTATTTCGGCTGCCATTCACCCACCATATGAAGACAGCAAAGAATTTGCCTGTTAGCTCACCTTCTGCAGTTACAGTCAAGGCTGGGGAATATTCAGCATTCTTGGTACATGTGGACATTTGGGGCAGAAAAAAACAGGGAGCTACAAAGGACTTGAGTGAAGGTCAGGTTGGGGATTCTGGAGGTGTCAGTTTAGAGCCTTCCCCTTTGACCTGCAGCCCCTTTCCTTGCTTTACACTGTGGCCCCTGCTGGCCTCTCTGATGTGGCCTTGGCTCTTCTTGGCTTTTAGGTGGCTTCCAGGGAACCACGTGCTCCTTGACATCCAGGCCACGCAGTGTGCTGGTGCTTTGTGTAGACACCCCGTCCCTCACCACCACCCGCCCCATACATACACCCACTCATCCTCAGGGAGGAGCTGTGTGCCCCAGAAAGCGTTGCTCCCTGAGCTGCACACCCTGCACTGTGGCTCTCACACTGCCTCTATTCCAGCTGTGAGCCCTGCAAGCCTGATTACAGCCGAGTCCTTAGTACCTGCAGTGGTGGCATCATTGCTGATAAATATTTGCTGAATTAATGAATAAATAACCAACAGACCCAGTGTTTTCCAACTTCAAAGTGGCATTAATTAAAACATAGGTCAGGTCTGGACACTCCTGTGCCCACAGTGCTGTGGCATTGCACTGTAGGAAAAGACGGGTCATCCTAATGGCCTCAAGTCCTCGTGTGCTCTAGCCCTGCTGCCTGTCTGGCCTCATCTCTTATTACATGGCCTCTTACTCACTGCTCTCTCACCTCCTTGCTGTTCCTTAGATGGGCCAGGCACACTTCCACCCAGGACCTTTGCATTGGTTATCCCATCTTCCAGAACATTCTCCCCTTTGACTTCCATATCTCCTTCAGATCTTAAGATCAAATGTCACTTCAGTGAGACTAACCGTCACCTCTCCCTTTTTTAAATGCAATTCCTTTCTCCCCCAACTTCCTATGCCCATCTCCTTCCGTATTTTCTTCCATAACTGTATTACCTCCCAGAATTTATACTTCACTTATTTGTGTTTATTTTCCTTTTTCCTCCCCTGGACTCTGAGGCATGTATTAGTAGGGGTTTTGTCTGTATTGTTCCTTGCTGAAATTCCAACACCTTGAAGAATGCCTGGAATATGATAGGCATTCAGAAAATATTTATTGATTGAATTAAATTGAACAATAACAGCTTATCTGTTTTTTAGTCCATGCAACAATGCAGAGAAAGGTGAGAACTGTTTTACACATTTGAGGTTCCAGAAGTTTCTTGAAGCAGTGGCCTCCTGTTACTCTCATTCCTCGAAGTGTTAAGTCACACTATTGTGTTTGTTCAATACCATATCATCATCAACATTCTAACTCTTTGCACTTTTCCCAGGTCTGGGTGCTCACGGTCATGTTTATTTGCATGATCAGGTTGGTATAGTGGCTTGCAGACCCAAACTTTTGCCAGACAAAACACGAATTTTAGAAGCAAGCCCTTTCCCTTTGTGTAAATGACGAACTTCCTGGTTTCAGCCAAGAATCGGTTTCTTCCATGGGCAGTTTCATTTGTAGGGCGTGACGAGCGAAGGAGGTGTTTGTGATTCAAAACTGCCTTTTTGGTCTTTAACTTGAGTCAGAAGACTCTTGCCTTTTACCCTCTGTGCAGACCACTGAGTAATAAAATCAACGTTGCCATTTCTTCAGCCTGAGTCTGTGCCTTCAGGAGTGACATTCTTCTAAGAAGTCCGTTCCCTTCTAAGTTGTTTTCTTGACACTTAAAGTATTTACTCTGGCTTGCCTCTGTCAACAGCTCAGGCACTCATCTTTCAGCTCAGCCAGACATAAGAGTTTCCCAAGCCTGTACCCCAACCTTCTCTCTCTCTCCAAGAGACTGCCATTGCCACTATTTGGAGGAAAAAAAATCAGTTTTGGTAAAATTTGAAGCATGATATCACTATCTGTGTACAACTTTTAAAACCAGACTACTTTTTGTATGATGTGACTTTGTTTTTTATAGTTGTTTGTACCATGCCAGTTTCCTCATCACTGGAATGAGCATCATGAATATGATGGCAGCCACTATTCTTCTCTGTTTTGTTTTAAAAAAATTTCAGATATACATAAAAGGTGAAAGAAATGCACAATAGAAGCCCACAGCCTAGACTCTACAATTAACAGTTGGCTTTATTTGTTCTATGATGTAACAGTCCATATGTCTGTTTTCTCTTTATCTGTCAATCCACCATTTTTTTTGATGCATAAAACAGCAACCCTTAGATGTTTCAACATAATATGATTAGCTAGAGTTCAGTATTGGTCATCTAACCAATTGTGTTTATTTTCTTTATCTATACCCTGGAAACATTTTGCTTACGAATTTCCTATCTGCCTCCTCAGCTAAACATAAGCTCAATGAAGGGAACTGCACTCATGCTGTTCTTGTTCACTGGCATATCCTTCACCCCTAAGAAGAGTCAACTTAAGTTGTTGCCTGGTACATGTAAGTGCTCAGTAAATATATACTGTTGTTGAATAAATGAGAGTATTTAGAAACCCATGATGTTAGAATTTTAGAAGTCGGTATCACTGATTGGTTTCCCTTCTTCTTGATATCAACTTTGTGTCTTAGATAAAGAGAGATGTTAATTTATCAACTGAATAAGTACTTATTGAGCACTTATAATATACCAGGCCCAGGCTAGTTTCTGGGATAGAGTGATGAGCTGCCTTGGCCAATGACTAGTCCTATGAAGAATGATGGGCTTTGGTTTGGAGCTTTTATGCAAAGAGAATGATGCTAAAAGTGGTTTAGGCATGCCCTCTGCTGCCTGGTGATGTAGATCTACCTAGAGAGTCATTCACACCCAGTAATTAAGTGTTCCTCATTGACTTAATCAATCACGCATTCAAAAAATATTTGCTCAGTTCCTTCTATGCTCCAGGAAGTTAGAGATATGTAAAACTTAGCTCAGCCCTCAAAGAACATATCGCCTATTAGGGGAGATAATGTGTGATAAGAGCTCTAACTCTGTATGGTCCAAGAGGAGGAGGATTTATCTTTGTCTTACAAAGTTAGGAAATCCCTCACCTGGGAGGTGATGGCAGCTGAGACGTGAAAGGAAGAGGGAGTGATAGATATGTCAGACTTATACCAGCATCAGATGGGAAACATGGTACTAAAAAACCCCAAGTAGGTTATCATGGAGCAGAGGTGTCACTAGGAGGGTGACCTGAAGTGATACTGGAGTCCTAGGAATGCTGGCCCCTGCTTCATCCTGAAGGAGGTGAAGATTTTCACCAGGAAATTGCTGTAGTCACATACATGCTTCAGAGCACACCTAGTCAAGCAACACAGAGGATGGACTGTAGTTAGAGAGCAGACAGAAAGGGAGGAAGTATGGAGACTGCTTAGAAATCCACGGCAGAGTTCACCAGCATGCACTGACATGCAAACTGGTTGATTTAGATAGTCAAAAATTGGAAACCTCCTCAGTGTGGTAGAGTGTGTTAGGCAGGATTTGTGTCTTTAGTGACTTGGTCATAGCGTTTGTTGGCTCGTGTCACTGGGAATTGTTGAGACTGGCTTTAAGCAGAGCTGGAGTCTGGGCTTGGAGAATATCTCTATTATCGCCCTGTCTCAGCTTCGCCTTTCTCCAGATCGGCACCGTTTTCAGGCAGGTGGTCCTCACGTGGGCATGCAGATGACAACTGTGGTACTCAACTTCCACTGGGCCAGCTTAATGGCTGTAAACAGAAAGGCATTGACTTCAAAAGTAGCTCTGACTCTAGCCCTGGAGCAGCTGTAATTGGCAGGACTCAGATCATAAACCCTTCTTTCAGCTGAGTCTTGGTCGGGTAGTGTCCTCTGGATTAAGTGCCCGTCCCAGAGGCATGGGCAGTGGGGAGAGTTAAGGGGTCAGGAAGGGCAGCAGCCCAGCCCCCTGAGGGGGACAGAATGGCAGGGCCTGGGAGAAGTGGTTGGTTCTGCAGGCAGGGCTGGCAGCCCGGAGCCCAGACATCCCAGCTGACGGAGTGAGTCCAGGCCCTGAAATACTGTGCTTCTATAACAAGCAGGGATGAGCCGAGGTTGTTAACCCACAGAGATACCAGTGGCACACTGTGTAAGTGAGAGAAGTTCACTAAAGAGTAGGTGTAGTAGGATCCAATTTTGATTTGAGGATAAAAAAGATGCAAACACCCGGAATAAAAGTTCACCGATGGTGGTTATTTCTAGGTAGTAAGGTGATGGATGACACCTTTTTTTCTTCTCCTTATCTCTGCCTCTGTTGTCTAAAAAGCGTTTTGTACTGAAAGTATATTTCTGTTATAATCAAGAAAACCAAAAAATCCCATTTCTATTTAGGGAAAAGAAAAACTTACCATTGCAGACATCTCAACAAGTATTGATGAGACCCAACTAAGGGAAGGAGCTGAGGGACTTTGAGAAGGTGATGTCCTTAGGACATGTGGACTGGCTGGCTCTGAGGGCTGAGGGGGAAGCCCAATCTGGCTCTGGGGTTTCTGCCCCTGGTGACCTGGTGGTGTGGGGGTCCCCAACACTGAAGAGCCAGCAGTCATTGAAGGCCAGCAGGCACCCTGTTAAAATGAGTATTTCCACTTCTCAGATGTTTCCGACTTAGTCGTGGGAAAAGCAGACCTTGCGGATGTATGCAATTGAAAGAGGGTCAGCTTAATGAATGTGTTGAATTACTTTTAAAGGAGGACATTATTACTGCTTGGAAGACACAGAGTAATGCCTCAGTTATTACATAGTTGGTAAGCTCCATGAGGGGAGAAACTCGTCTTTAGTTGTACCGCCTCAGTACCTAGCATATAACCTGGTTTGTACAGAGTGCTCTAAAATGTTATTGAATGAATTAATTCAAGCCGACTAAGAGTTGTTCTTAAAAGAAGTCATCCCTGTAATCTGCTCAGGAAACTCATTAAGCTGATTTGTAATTATTTGTAAATAGGCGCTTCCAAAGTGCTTAAAATAGTGCTTTTCTCAATAAATGTTTGTCCTAAGTTATTTTAAGACCACTATTAATGTTTAGCAAATCTGCTCCAGTTTGAATCATGTAAAAAAAAAATCAGCTTAGTCCCACATACATACAGCTTAAGATGCTCAAGAAAACAAGGTAATCTGCACAGATTTTATTCCTTCATCTTTCATGTGTATTTTGGTCTACCTTAAAACATTTTCCTCTAAAGCATGTTTTACCACTGTAGTTCACAGAGCCCAGAAAATAAAATATTTGGACTATGAGGCGGTATGTTAGAGTCTTTAAGGAGCTTGGGATTCGGAACCAGCTGGTTCCCAGTGTTGCCATTTCCTAGCGTTCAGACTTGGGTAGTTTAAGTAACTCCGTCTCTCTCTATTTTCTCATCTGTACAAACATGTTATAAGGCTGTCATGAAGATAAAAAGAAATAGTCACTATAGAGCACTTAGCACAGAACCCAGTGCATAGAATTCAGTATCAGCCATTTTTTTTAAATCACATTTGTTTATCTCCTGGGACTGAGTGATTTCCAAAAGTACAGTATTTCCTGTGTCCCATTTACAATGGGATTCCTTGATTTATCTTGAAATGTAAACCCTCCTAACACAGCTCAAGTCTGTGTTCCCATCTTAAGGCAGAGCAAGACAAAGTTTGTGCTGAGGTTAGATGTCTACTTCATTTTAGATACTATCAATCTGTACTTGAGGCTTTTAATTAATTATAAGCAGTTTTAGGACTTGTGTTCAGACCAGGGCTCTCAGCAACAATGTCACCCAGCAGGCACCCAGCTGCCGGCCAGCTCCAGGGAACAAGCCACAGGGTCGGTGGTCACTTCCAGTTACCTGTTGGGTGAGTCACAGCTGAGCAACCCTCGTGTTGCCAACACTTGGAGTCCTGTGACAGGTTCAGCGCTGCCAGGGAAGAAGTCTGAAGGGTCTGAACTCTGCTCCTGATGGCGGTGCCGCTTGTAAGCGCTGCCAGTACTTCTCCTTAAGTCTCATCTGAGGTCCTTAAACCACCTACAGGTTGCCTGGTCTCAAGTTAGCATCTGCAGAGGAGAGAAAGGAGTTGAAATTAAGTATTTGGATGAAAACTTAGATGGAGGAGAGCTTGTACATGGCATTCATTCCTCGTACTATGTCAAAGTTGATTTGGCCCTAAATTATAGTCCTAATGCAGTAGAAGCCCATCATTCCTCATGAGTTTTAATGGATTATTTACTCCCTCTCCCTCTCACTGTTCAAGCTATAAGCTAGGGGAATCTTTGACACAAAAACAGATACATATGAGTTTTTTCCTTTTGGGGTTTTGACAGTCATCTTACTTTTGATTGCACCTTAGTATATTATACTTTTTAGCCTAGGTATTTTAGATGCTAGATTATTTCCCTTTGTTAAGGAAGTGCCCATGTAGGGACTAGATAACTGAATCGCAGAAACACATCTGTAAAGCATGGAGCTTTAGTCACCACATAAATTTCCTGAAGATTAAGAAACAATCTAAAAGTTTAAAGCATCAGATTCTATTTCAAAATTTTTCCTATTAATCAACAGTTTTTCAAACTGTGGAATGCTTTAAGCTGCCTTATTGACATATTGAAGGCACACAGACTCTTTTTCCCTCCCCTAAATTCCTTCAGATCCCCGCCCAGGTCCTCACAAAGAAAACAGAAGTAACCGTTGCCTCTTGTTGGCAGTAGAATTTATTTGGTAATTTACTTCCCAGCCAACTACAGCCATTGCTATTGCCTCCAGGCACTTGTTCAGAAACACAAAAATGAAATACAGATGGACCAGACCTATCACAACTCCTGTCACAACCGTATCATCTCCTCATTCTGTCACCCCCGCATTAGGCAAAAAGTCCAGGGGACTGCATGGTGATGACGCAGTATTTATGCAGTTCACGGCTTTCTGCTGGTGTCCCTTCGTTCTTCTGTGGGGACGGTGTGAGTGGGTCCTGGGGCTTCATGTCTTAGGCCTTCAGTGCGGGCCCAGCCCAGCCCATATTATAGGGCTTGTGTGTGAGCTCCCTACCTGGGGAAGGGCTCCTGAGTCCTTGAAAAACCAGATCAAGACAAAGGAATCAACTTCCCGTTGGTTGACCATCCATCGAGAAAGGAATATGGCGAAGCTGCACTGTGTGGATTTTGCTGAATGTGGAGTCACTCTCCATTTAAGTTAGAGCTGTTCTAGTCAGGCCAGACTCAAGCAGAGCAGTTGCTTCATTTACTTCTCGAGGCCTCTGCAGGGCCATCTTCTGAAAACCAGATTTCTCTAGACAGGCTGAATGCACAGGAGAAGAGGTTCTCTGCTTCATCAGGAGAGAGTTTTCTGATTATTTCTTCTGGTGAAATTATTAGGTAGAAAGACAGACATGAGCAGCCAAAAAAGGGAAGTTAAGGTTCAAAGAAAAAGCCCCCCACATTCTGCCCAGGTAGGGGGTCCCATGTGAAGACAACAAAGGCTTTTCAGGGAGAGAACTTCCTCCTCAACCAGATCCCAGTGGGGGGCGATCAGACGGAACTAAGAACTGCCCAGGTCACACCTCAGTGTGGGGAAAGAACAGGCTTACTGAGAGGGAGAACCATACAGAAAGACCTATAAATCAAATAACCCTACCTTGTCGGTCAAAGAGATGCCTTGTAACCAGAAGGCAGTATATAGGCCTCCCACTGAACAGATCAAGGCCTTTGTCTACCTTGACTCTGGCTGGCTCCTCCTTTGGAGTGTATTCAAATAAAACTCTCACTCTCCTTTGCTATTGTGTCTCTGCCTTGCAGTTCTTACTTACGGGAAGGACAAGGGCCAAGGAAAACAAACCCAGCCCTTTAGGAGTAACAAAACTTCTAAATTTGTAGGCACGAGAGGCAAATGGTTGAACAGGATGTGGGGATGCCTTCCTGCTTGGCCAACTGTTAAAGTAGAGACATTTTAAAACTCAAATAGTGAAATATCCAGAGGACAATGCCTTTTGTCTTCCAGAAAAATCTATTCTGTGAACTAGACGTGGTTCCTTGCAGTGGTTAGCTTTTGGAGGTGGTTTACATTCCAATGAACTTCACCTTTTTATCTGTCTTGATTCCATCCATCTGTTCAGTCCAGCCTCATAATTCCATCTTTCATTAATGAGTAATTCTTAGAGGAGGTGCAAGGTTAGGGTGATGTTGGTTGGTTTTGCTTCCAAATTCCCCCAGCTGGGTGGTGAACACAGTTGGAGCTGGACCCTGGACCACATTGTGTGGGGCCCACAGACAACGGCTCACCCCTATTGAGAACCACTGATTCAGCCCCACCCACTGCAGATTCTAGTTGGTAAAACCTGAATGAGGGCATTTCTGTCAGGAAACAGTAGCCTTATACTGAAGAAACAGGAAAGGGGAGAGCACACAGCTCAATGCTTTCTAGATAGATGCATTTTCTGCCAGGAAAAAAAAAAAGGCCGGATTTGATTCAGGTTACTCCATCCAGGGGAGAATTACTCTCATGTGAAGGTTTTACTTGGGATACGTAGGAGCAGGCAGTTGCTTCTCCTCCCAGGTAAAGAAGAACAGGGTAGAATGAAAAGATTTAATTATGTACAAGATGGCTTGTATTAGATTTGTAATTGTTGTTGTTTCTTCTTGCTGATTAAATCCTAACTGCTCTGTCCTTTCTTTTCCACATCAGCTCATACCCCAGACAACAGCTTTCTGGGGTTTGTGGTTGAGCAGCATCTGAACTCCAGTGACATCCACCACATTAACGAAATCAAAAGGCAGAACCAGTCACTTGTGTACGGCAAAGTGGATAGCTTCTGGAAGGTGAGTCAGTCTCTGTGCATGTGTCTCTCTGAAAAGAAGCTTGTTGGGTAATTTAATCTAACTTTGATCCAGGGAGTAATCAAGCCAAGTGCCCAAGGCTTAATGGGATCTGCTTAGAAATAAACAAGAATATGCAAGGATTTGGTTGTTCAGCATTTGGGTATCTAATAAAGACTCATCTGTACCTGCTCAGCTGTAAGTGGCTGTACAGCAAAGCCCTGTACTGATTGCATGTTGGAAGTGACAAATGACAGCTTCTTTCACATCTGCACTTGCTTCTGAAAGCCAGGGCCCCCAGGGGCTGGGTATCTTTCTGGAGCAAGGCATTACACAGAGAGACTCTTTGCCTTTACCTTCTGTATAAAGAAGGTGTATAAAGGTAGGCAGCTCCCTTTGCCTGGGGGGCATGCAGTGGCCTTAGCATCATCTTTGCTGTGGTCAGTACTCACCTCCCTGGGAAAGGAAAATGCCTGCTGGTGCTGTGGGTAGAGTTTGTTCTGCTCAGTTCTTGTCCCTGTCAAAACAACTGAAAGGAAGAGACACAATAGCAAAGCAGAGTGAAAGTTTTATTTGAATACACTCCAAGGGAGGGGTGAGCCAGAGTCAAGGTAGACAAAGACAGCAAACTTTTAGGGGAGAGCTTATTTATCATGTCCTTGCAAGGTGGTGCTGCTTTGATTGACAGAGTGAGGTCTTTTGATTGACAGCTCTAGTTATATGCCCATTCTTCTCAGTGCACATGTCTTTTCCCAAAATACACACAAAAAAGCCCATGAGTCGGGGGGCAACACTGCAGTTTTAGTGAGATGATGATGAGGCACAGTTTGGGTGGTTCTTAGTTTTGTATTGTGATCTAATTGGAACCGGTTTGGCCCAGTGCTGATAGGCAAGGAAATTGTTATCTCCCTGCGAGATCTTTGTTGTCTTCAAGTGGGACCCCCTAACTGGGCCGTTTTTCCTTGAACCTTGTCTTCTCTTTCCCCAGCTGCTCATGTCTGCCTCTACCTAGCGTTTCCTCTTCAAGCAGCTGGGACCCAGTTCCTTGGGCATCAGGGCAACAACTGTTCTGGCTGCTTCCTGCTGAGGGAGGGGTGGTGTACATAACTGGGCCCCAGTGCTTGCTCCCTGTCAGTGGGGGTTTGGGGTTATGACTGGTTAGGTCCTGCAGGGCCCGGGCTCCGGGAGACCACATCAGGATGAAGGTTCTGGTGGATCTGTGCAGATGGACGGGAAGGATGTCTGGACTGGCTGACAGCCATCTTGAATAATCAGTTGTAGATGTAGAGCCTAAAGCCAGGAAGAGAGAGATCGAATAAAGAGGTTAAGGAGTGCTCAGCAGAAAGGGCTACGACTGGTAAACTAGGGGTAATGCCAGAAGTAGGAGGAGGGACATTAGCCCTGGTTCCCAGTTTTAGGCTGTCGTGCCCAGTTTGACTCCTGTCTGCGGAGTCTAGGATCTGGCGGACGTCTGCCTGTGCTTGGCCTGACTGATGTAGAAACAGCATTCCTCCCTTGATATAGGCAGGTTCCTCCCTTGCTCACCGTGAGGTCTAATGCTCTGCGGTTTTGAAAAGCCACCCTAGCAAGTGAGTCTAATTGGCTCTGAAGCCCTGACAAGGCATTCAGTCCCTAGGCAGGAACCTCCAGAGGCTGCCCCTGCAGTTCCCAGGGAGCCGTGAGCCCCACTGCTAGTGAGAGAAGGGGCCCCACCCATTTGGTCAGCTTCGATTGGTGATACACTGGACAAGGGAAGGATGTATTGGCCATAGCCAAGGACATGTCTGTTACTATAAACCCAAAGAGCAGCATCCAATCCACCTGAGAGGGAGCTTAAAATAGGCTCTATGTCCAGTCACCTGGTGTAGTCCCAAAGAGGGGGACAGGTGGGCAGTGAAAGGTAGTGAACAGGGCAGTTACAGTGCTGGTGCTTCCCCATCCATTTGGAAACTTCTGCCCTCAAAGTTGAGTAGTCTGGGCAGCTAAATTGTCTACTTTGAGGGGAGAAACAACTGGGTGGTGGGATATGGTTTGATTAAGTTGCCCCATGGGTCTGGAAGAGAGGGTGCCTTGGGCTGGGCTCCAGAGTAGCTGGTGGCCTGCTCATGTGAACAAGATGTACAGTTAGTGAATGACTGATTTAAGAGCAGACTGACAAATGTGTAGGCGGTGGGCCACCCTTTACAAAAATCAGTCTGGTCGGTGGAAACTTACTAGGATGCTTTAGCTCATTTGTCACAGGGGAGGCTGTAATGCTCTCCCAGGGATGCCTTGGTCCCAGACGTTAGCGAGAACAGCATTCTCCCAAGAGTCTGGGCTCTGTCCTGGGTTCTCCCTATCAGTCTGCACAAAATATAGGGAAGTCTGATGGGAGGGTCATTCCCACAGAGTGACTCGAGATCCCAGTTATTGTAGAATATTCTGGCCTTACATCAGGTATTACCAGGAAGCTGTGGGGAAAGGTACAGCCTTCCCACAGACAGCACAGAGGGGGAGTAAATGGCAGAGAAGTTGGCTTACCAGTAAGTCCCAAGACAGTGCAGGCTCTTGAGGTGAGGGGTCTGGAAAAGGAAGTCAGAACAGAGTAGGTGGTCCAGTATCCAAAAGGAAGTTCCTGTCCTACCTGCAACATCCATTGGTGCCCTTGGCTCCAGTCCAGTGATGGTGATGTGCAGTGGGGCCCCATGGAGGGGGCCACGTCAGTCCTGGTTGAGCAGTTGCAGGCCTAGGGCTGCCTCAGCTACCCACCACCTCAGATCCCTTCAGTTTGGGGGCAGAGGGCAGCCCAGTGCTCTGCCTTTCCGTGTTTTGAGCAGGCAGTGACAGGTGACCTATCTGTCCCTTGGGGGACATCCTTTGGCCCAATGTCCTGCTTTGCAGCAAATACAGCACCTCGTGGAGGCCCCCTTGCGTGTGGTTTGTGAACCAGCGGGCTGCTTTCAGCCCTGTAGGGCCACCACCATCTGGGCACACCTGGCCTCTCTTTTCTGTTCCTCCTCCTGGTGCCTCACCTTTTTCTTTCCCTCTCTTGAGCCCTGGCCTCCATGACCTGCTCTTGCTCGTAAAAAACCACAGTTGCTACAGTAAGCATGTCATCTGTCCTGGCCTCTGAGTACTCAACTACCTTTTGGAGTTTCTTCCTAATGTCTGATTCTGACTGGGTCAGAAATCTGTCTTTCAGGGTGAGTCTGCTCTCATGTGAGTCTAGGTCAAATTCATATGTTTAATGAGTGCCTCTTTAAGCCTTTCTAGAAAGGTGGCTGGGTTCTCAGCAGACTCTTGGGTCAAAGCAGATTTTTGTATAGCTTATAACCTTCTGTCTGCCAGCCTTAAACCCAGCCTTTATGCATATCAAATAATGATCCCCAAACCAGCATTGGTCAGACTTAACAATAGTCCCATCCGGGATCCAGGAAGGGGATAGCTGTATGTCCTTGTGGGATAATTAGGTTCTGTTAGGTGTAGGTTGTTTGCAAATTTCTTTGGCTCTCTAGTTCTGTGTCTGTAAGAGTCTGAGTCAGAATGACCTAGACATCTCTCAACTCAGATCATAGGCAACTGTTACATGTTGGAAGCTCTCTATATAACCATCAAGATTGTCAGTACAGCTTCCCAGGTCTATTTTAAGTTGTTTAGGTTCAGTGAGAGAGGAGGGCTTATGCACAAGCTGGGGGCCGAGTTCCCCTGCTGCCTCCGCAAGGGGACAAATCCTCTGTGGAGGCAGTGGTTGCTGTCCCACACCAGGGTGGCCCTCCAGATCAGGGGGATAACAGGGGACATCAGGAGGAGTAGAGGTTTCTCTGAGGGTATTGCCTTGTTTGGACCCATACCCTCCATAGAAGGCTTAGGTTCTAGGGGTTGAAGTGTTCCCAGCATCAGAGGATGCAACCCAAAAGGCTATTGCAGGGAATCAAGTGTTGTTTCCCCATCTAAAATGAATGGGAAGGACTAGTGAGTGAAGCAAGCCTGATGTTTTCAGGTCATTATCCAGTAGCCTAGTGCACATCTAGCACCAAACAGTGCTCTGGATGCCTGTTTCCATCCACTGCAGTCATGACAGCCAGTGAAATGGTACCTTTTGACTGACATTAGTTCCCAGGTATCTAGATCCAGCCTAGGAGGAGAGCCCTATTACACTATTAGAGCAAGGCTTGAGAATCAAAGGGTAAAGAGTCCAAGCAGTGCTTCTTGGACATCCCAGGGGAGCATCCATTAAAAGTATCTGGCATATCCTTCTCCCTGCAATCTATTGGAGGGACAGCATCCTCAAGGGGCAACACTCCTAGCTCCAGGATTCCCTAGTGACATTAGGCATTAAGCAGCAGCATTACATTGAGTGGGTGGTACTTAAGATTGTTTCCCCTTATAGGAAGGGGCAGGGGTGGAGTTATTCCAGTCATTCACAGAGGAAATGGGAGAATAGGATTCTAGGGGAGCAATCCTCAAGGTAACTTCAATCTCAACACCTGTAGCAGCAGCTACAGGTGCCAGGGTAAAGAGGAAGGAGAGGAGGGAGATGGCTCTTAGCTGAGTCGCAAGAGTCAACAAAAGGCATAAAGGGAGAGTTCTGGCCAGGCGAGCCTCCTGGAGATCTTAAAGCCTCATCAGGGGTCAAGAGAAAGAGACCTGAGTCAAGGTCTGGACCCAGAGAGACCACCAAATTTGTTGATAAAGATCATCTTGGGTTGCCCAATGGCCTAAGGCAGCCATGAGAAAAAAGTTGCACCAGGGAAGAGGTTTTGGCCATGGGCTATGTTGCTCCTGCAGATGCCTGTGCAGGCAGGAGAGGCAGGTTCACAGTAGGAGATCATGGTTAAGTTGGACCTCCAAATACTATCAAGAATAAATGTCTCCATTCCCCTCTAAAAGGGAAACAGAACAAATGCAGCAATAGAAAGAACTCTTGAGTACAAAAGGGACATTGAATCATCAAAGCGAGTCAGAAGGCTCTTAGCTCCTGCAGGGAGCTGTTGGTGAAAAAGTGTAAAGGGAGAATTCTGGGACTGCTCTGGGCAACATTCCTGAGGACCTGGTCATGACCCGGCTCCTGAGGGAGGGGTTCTCCACAAGGTGAGCCCAAGCAGGTACTACCTCTGGCTGGATCTGGTGGACATCTCTTGGCCAAGGGGATCATGAGTTGGGGGTCTCCAAAGGATCCCTCAGAACATATCAGAGGGAAGCCTGTCATGGGAGTCTTAAGATCAGTGGCCATCCTGTTGACTTTTAACTGGCTATCCAGTGCTTGAGTGTTTGGTAGTGACAATAAGCTTCTGATTAGCTGACCTATAGGTAACGCAGAAAGCAAAAGAGGAAGAAAAATATGGTGAGTAGGAGATATTCAAGAACATAGAAAAGGAAGTCTCTTGTATGGACATGTTAAATACTGCTTAAGGATTTGCCACAGGGTTGGAAGTGGGTGTTTTTACAGTGTGCCTCCATTGCAAGGATGTTGTCTTGCAGTCAGCAGGGTGCCTAATGCAATCTTCCCTGGTCTATAATTGACATGAGTCACAGGAGTCTTCTTGCAGCAAGCATCCTAGTGGTGTTTCCGGGTTTGACCCATGCCCACAGGTTGCAGCTGTTTTTGTCCACAAGAGACAGAGAGGAGGGGAAGGACCCCCAGAGGATAGGTAAGTAGTGCCTCCAGCCAGGGAACAAGGCACATGCAACTTACTCAGAGTTGCAATCCAAGTCATGGCACCAAGTATGTTGCGGGTTGAGTTGGTTCTCCTCAGTTCTTGCCCCCACCAAACAAAGAACTGAAAGGCAGAGACACAATAGTGAAGCACAGCAAAAGTTTGATTTGAATCCTCCTCCAAGGGAGGAGCTGGCCAGAGTCAAGGTAGACAAAGGCCCGATCTTTTAGGGGAAGGTCTATTTATCATATCCCAGCCAGGAGTGCCTCTTTGAGGGACAGGGTGAGGTCATTTAACAGTTCTAATTATACACCCATTCCTCTTGTTGTGCATGTCTTTTCCCAAAATGCACACAGAAAAGCCTGTAGTGGGGGGTAGGGTAGAGTAAAACCACAATTTTAATGAGATTATGATGAGGTGTGGTTTGGGCAGTTCTTAGTTTTCTTGAATTGCCCTTGTGTTGTGATCTGGTTGGGACCGGTTTGGTCTGGTCCAGATAAGCAAGGAAGTTATCTCCTGCAAAGCCTGTGTTGTCTTCAAGTGGGACCCCTAACTGGGCAGTTTTTTCCTTGAACCTAATCTTCCCTTTCCTCCACTATTCATATCTGTCTATCTACTTAACACTGGGGCTGACTGCAGGCATTTTGCTCAGAGAGATCTTGGACAAAACGTTCTTGGCCACAGTGTGAACCATTTTTCCCAAAGCACTGGACTGTTGAGCTCTAAAGGGACTCTTGGATGATTTCTAGGGTCCAACAGAAGAACTGGAATGGGGTGTGACCTGTTGACATGACATGTAAATCTTTTCAGATGGAAAGTCGCCTTTGTATGCAAATGTCATGCTTTTGGGGTTTTTTTCCTTGCTTTATTTTGGGACCATGTTTATGTAGGACAGAACAGTATCCAGGACTTCAAAACATGCCTCTTCGTAAGCATAAAAGTTCATCACTTTCTGGCACGATCAGGAACTGCAGTCTCATGTTGTCCTGTCTCCCATATTGAGGGAATTAAAAATCCAACCACTGAGGGAGGACAAATGATGGACAGGGAAGAGAATTCCCTGCTATTGGTTTTCTGACCCCATGTTCAGGAAAGGAAAAGCATGCCACCCCTCTTTAGTTCTGAAATGCTAATTATGCCAAAAGGACAATTAAATCAGCCTATTTCCAGAGAAACTGATTTAATCCCAGGTAACTTCCTTTGCCATAAACAGCTAGAATTCTTAGTTTAGTTCAGCTGGGGTTAATTTCACCTCATGGGGGACATTTGGCAATGTCTGGAGACAAATTTGGTTGTCATGACTGAGAGAGGCATCTAGTGGGACTCAGAACAGCCCCACAACAAAGAGTTGTCTGGCCCAAGGTATCAGTGCCAAGGTTGAGAAACCTGGGCCAGTAAATAAGAATTATTTCCTACATATATTATTCCACATTTTCTCCTCTCTAGTAAAATAAAATCAGTTGAGATTATAAGTGGTTATTTAAGGTGTTCCCATGAATTTATACATCTTTGCTTCCTTTTTATCAGAGTCTCTCCTGGCTTAACAGAGTGTTCTTCCTTTGACTCTCAGCTAAATTTGGGTTAAAAAGAACATGTTGGGTATTCTCATTCTCAGCTTGGTTGTAGAATGAATGAATCCTGGTAGTGGTGTTAGGGAGATGCCAGCTCTTTTAACAACATCAAAAAAATACCCCAGCAAAACTCCTTTCTCCCCTCTATACCTGCTCAAAGAAAATAGTTTACCTGTCTGTGTGGACTTGACCTTGAAATTATATCAGTTCTGCTTTGGAACCAAGTGCAACTTCCTTGTAGATGCCTCTTAACAACTTTTTCAATTTCCCTAGAACAAAACAGTAAGTTGGTTCTGAAAGCTTTTTGGCTACTTTTTTTGGATGAAATAATACTGGAACTAAAACGATGATTTCCTTGATGCCAGTCAGAGTCCCAAAAATGTAAACCATACTGGCCCAGGCTATCTGGGTGTGATCTGGAAATGCTTCCGAAACTCCACGGGTGACCCACCCACCCTTGTTCTGTGCGTCGCCCAAGTGTTACAAAGGCTATGTGGCAGCACTGTGCCTGTCTGTATTAGTCTCTGCCTGAATACCAAAAAATCTGGGGTATTCTTTCAATTTTATTACATAATTATTATCAGTATTCTTTGATATGAAAGGCCTCCAAAGATGAAAAATACTGTAAAGTTTTCACATAAATTCGGGATTTCTCTAGCTTTTGAACACAGACCAGTATGTTAGAGTTGTTTCTTTTTCTGAAATATCCCCATGACGTGGTACTTAGTGATTGTGCATGGGAAACACATGCCTTCAGTGCAATGTTACTGCATCCACGTTTCCAGAGTTGCAGTCAACATGGATGTTAGCAAGCAGGAAGTTTTGTATTGTTTCCCCATCCCTGCCCCATTCTCTCCCCTTACCCAGTGTCCTCTGCTCAGAGATCTGTGGAAAGGGGAGGGTCACTCTAGGATTGCAGAGGGGGCGAGACAGGTGTGCACGAGATGATGTCGGGAGGTCCTCCTTCACCCTCAGATTCTAGGACTCACTGAAATTCTGAAGGTGCCTCCTGTGCTGTCAGCCCTCATGGGCTCCTGTTCTTTTGAGGGAGTCTCCCCACCTGCTGGGGCACTTGAATGGGGAATGCCACCGCTAGCCCCCTCCACCAAGGGTGACTGTCCCACGGGATGTCCTCCAACCCAAAGCAGTGGTTGGCCCCATGCTTTTGGCTCAGAAAGCCAAGCTGGACCAGGGAGGCTCCTCACCCAGCACTGGAAAACAGGACAGTGAGTCAGGGGGACAGAAATCAGAAGTCATGTCCAGAGTTGTGATGCAACCGAAGCAGAAGCCTTCCAGGAGCGCAGTGATGACAGCGATGAGGAGGCAGGACCGGTTGGGAAAGGGAGAGGGAGCTGTTGAGACAATGATGGAATAGCTACAGGAAGCAGAGATACGGATGCCTCATCTAGGAAGATAGACATACAGACAGAAACAACCCATGCAGCCTGGACAGATGGACAGAGAGAAACAACCCATGTAACCTGGAGAGAAAGAAGAAGTAGCTGGCAGAGTTCCTGGAAGTTTTCTTTTTCCAGGTCCTGCATCCTTTAGTCATCCTTTGTTCCCTTCCAGTATCCTGAGTGGTTTCTGTTCCTGATAGTCATATCAAGGATATCTGCTCAGATGTTTGCCTTCCCTGCATTCCACATGCCTATCAAGAAACACAGTCTATTAAATACAGAGGCTCAGGAAGGGGCTACCGCCTCAACTCCCCCCATCAGCCCCCAGTTCGTGGCTGAAGTCCCCTGTGCTCTTGTCCTGATGTTATAATACATAGTGGGAGAGAGAGGACCTTGCTGCCTGACTCTAGAATCCCGAAGACAGCACCTGAGAAAGCACCACTGCCCCAGACCCTTAGCGTCAAATGAGACAGCCTGCAGCCTACTCCCTTTTTCTTTTTTAGCCCAAGAACCCACAGGTCTGGGTTATTGGCACCTACCTCTAGGGCAGCCCAATTGTCATCATCAGCTAGCAACATGTGCCT